>NC_069671.1:15649481-16287606 GCF_027244095.1 Hemicordylus capensis
GAAGTTGTTGTCAACAACATCCAGGAATCCCTATTACAAAGAAGGCCAGTCGGGACCCGGGGGAGACCCGCCCCAGCAGAGATCCCTGGCCCCATGGAAGCCCCAAGATCCAACAGGAGGGGAAGGCCAGCTCAGCGCCGGCTTCGTATCGGCTTCGTATCGGCCAGCCTTTGCTGGTTCCACAGTTCCTCCTTGGAGCACCGACCTCGTCAAACCCAGGTAGGGATAGAGTAGCAGGTACAAACTTTATGATATTTATCATTTCTTTTATTATTCATTTATCTTATTTATAGACCTCCAAAGGCTCTAGGCAGTTCAGAAAAATTCCATGGTGTGTTTATTTATTTATTTTTACATTTACGTTATGCGGGATTATGTACACCGCCTCTATATATCAGGCAGTACATAAATATGATAGATAGGTACATAGGGAGCGGTCATATTCTGAGTCAGGCTATTGGTCTATCTAGCTCAGGGTTGTCTTCACAGACTGGCAGCGGCTTCTCCGAGGTTGCAGGCAGGAGTCTCTCTCAGCCCTATTTGGGAGATGCTGTCAGGGAGGGAACTTGGAACCTTCTGCTCTTCCCAGAGCGGCTCCATCCCCTGAGGGGAATATCTTGCAGTGCTCACACATCAAGTCTCCCATTCATATGCAACCAGGGCAGGCACTGCTTAGCTATGGGGACAAGTCATGCTTGCTACCACAAGACCAGCTCTCCTCTCCCTCGATAGATAGACAGATAAATGAACAACAACAAATAATAGCCTGCTCTTCTCCAAGGAACTCAGGGCAGTGTACATGGTTATTTATTTTTATTTACTTATTTTATTTATTTAGCAAATTTGTACACCGCCCCAAGCTTTCATCTCTGGGCGGTTAACAATAACATAAAACCAGTTAAAAACATATACAAAAAACTTAAAAGCAATTTAAAAGTAAACCAGAGATTAAAACCCCAACATTTTTTAGGAAGCTGAGAAAGCTTGGGCAAAGAGATGGGTTTTAAGGTGTTTTTTTGGAAAATTGCCAGAGATGGGGCAGTTAAAATGCTTATCCTCACCCACAACCCTGTGAGGTAGGTTGGGCTGAGAGATAAGTGATGGGCCGAGAACCACACAGTGAGTTTCATGGCTGAATGGGGATTTGAACTCGGGTCTCCCCAGTTCGAGTCTAACCACTACATCACGCTGGCTTTATGATCCTTCTTAGGGGGATCAAACTTCTTAAAACTGAACACTGCAGCCATAAGAACAGTCCTGCTGGATCAGGCCCATCTAGTCCAACATCCTGTTTCCCACAGTGGCCCAGCAGTTGTCTCTGGGAAGCCCACAAACAGGAGAGGAAGGAGTACCCCATTCCATCCTTGCCGCTGGAGGTAACATATAGCCATAAAGGCTATTAATCATAGATAGGCTTGCTCCCCGTGAAGTCTCCCTATAAAGCCATCTACACGTGACGGGTGGTCATCACTACATCCTGGGGCAGAGAGTTCCATAGATTAGCTATGCACAGTGTGAGCCCCAAGTCCCATTCAAATTTTATTGTACTGTATTGTCACACACGATTCGGGTTCTTCATTGAGTGTTAGAGCCCGATTCAGGGTAAAAAAAACCCCACTTGCATCGGTTTGGGGAGCAACTTTGAACTCGCCGTAAAGCCTCACAGTCAACTGGCATAAAGCCTGCTGTCCGAAAACCCCCACAAGTTTTGGGGCAACATGCTTTCCCAGCCTACCCGGAGATGCTGCCAGGGACCGAATCCGGGTCCTTAAAAAACAGATGCTCGAATATCACTGAGCAACGGCCCCGTCCCTAAACAAAGAGCTGCCATACTGAGTCAGGCCGTTGGTCCGTTCAGCTCAGTATTACCAACTCGGACTGGCAGCAGCTGTCCTGGGCCTCAGACAGGAGTCTACCTGGAGATGCTGCCAGCAGGGATTGAACTGGGGGGGGGCCTCTCGGCAGGCAAAAACTCTGAGCTCTAAACCCATCCCCAGTTCAGATCCCTAACCTCTTGTCTCACTCTCAACCCGCCAGGCTTCCCTGTCGCGCCCCTTGCAGGCAGCCTCCGCGAGCCCACCCTGCAGGACTGTCGTTAAGGGGGGGGGGACATGACCTGAAGCGCTTTGCAGCGCGCTCGCACTTTTCCAGACTGCGACCCTTGCGCGCTCTTTCCCTTGGCAGGAAGTCCCCCGCTGTGGGTGGGCTTACTTTGGAGTAAACGTGCAAGGGAGGGGGATCGGGCTGCAGAGCGCGCCAGGGGGACTATTTGGGGCCGGGTTGGGGGGTGACAGGGAGGAGGGGAGGGCGGGGGGGGGTCGAGGGGCAGTTGCTGGATCCGGGGCGGCTGCTGCTCACCTTGGCCAGCGCCTCCTCCTGCTTGCCGCTCAGGTCCCCGACGTGCCCGCTCATGCTGCCTCTCCGCGTCTTTCGCCGCCGTCTCCTGCGCGCCAAGAGCAGCAGCTGAGCCGGCTTCTCCCAGCCAGGTACCAGCCTCCTCCGGCAGCGGCTTTCGTCATGATGGCCAGCCCGCTGAACTCACCGGGCAAGCAAGCCCCGCCTTAGCTGCGGCGGCTCTTAAAGGGGAAATGCATCTTTGGATCTGTGGATAATGCGCTGTAGGTGGTTAAGTTGCTCTCTCTCTCTCTCTCTCTCTCTAGTTGCTAGTTGCTCTCTCTATAGAGGGAGCCTTTGCTAGTTACTAGTTGCTCTCTCTCTAGTTGCTCTCGCTCTCTCTCTCTAGTTGCTCCAGTATGTCTGTCTCTCTCTAATATTTATATACCGCCTGATCTCTAGGCGGTGGGTACCTAATCCAAATTACAATATACAACGAAATGAAAACAATTCAAACGTTTGGCATTTGTGTTTACAAAATAAACACAATTAGAAACAATTCACAGTTTTGCCTCAGGCAAATATTCCACCACCTTTTCGGCGAGGTGGCGGCAGCCGGTTTATGGAATAGCCTCCTCAATGAGGCTCACTTGGCTTCATCGCTTTGTTCTTTTCGATGCCAGGTGAAGACCTTTTTGTTGACTCAGGCCTTTTACATCTTGATCTGATTTTAACTGATTTTTTTTTCTAAATGCCTTTTAAATTGTTTTGCATTGCATTTTGTATTTTCTTTCTTTTCTGGTCTGTTCTGATTTCATATGTCGTGTTTTTAATCACGTGTTTAATGCTGTGTTGTAAGCTGCCCAGAGAACAATTTGTTGTTTATTTGTTATAACAAATAAAGTTTATTCATTTATTATTTACACATCTGATTTAATGTGTTGTGTTTCTAATCACATGTTTCATGTTGTGTTGTAAGCTGCCCAGAGAACAGTTTATTTGTTATAACAAAGTTTATTCATTATTATCATTATGAATTATTATTTCTTGTTCACACAGTCAGACAGGTGTTATTGACTGGTTAGGGTTGTTTATTATTATTATTATTATTATTATTATTACCACCACCACCAGTGCCTTTTTGGAGAAGGAGAATGGAACCTTCCCAGCATAGAAAAGTGGTGGGGCAGGGAAGATCATGTGTGTTAGACCTGGAGGCTTTACAGACAGGGCTTTTATTTCGAATCCACTCCTGATTGGAGTGTGCCAGTCCACATATTAGCTGGATTTACCCCGAAGTCCATGCGGGCTATCAGGGACCAGGACAGACAGGGCTTTGTTTTTCCCCTGAATGGAGGCTGCAAATTCTGGCTTAGCCTAAAGTATGTCCGGCTTAAAATAATCCTCTATTTCCATTGGCTTTTGGAAAAAAACCTCAAGGTTTCTGCTCTGCTCCAAGGCTTGTCTTTGATGTGCATAGGGGCCATTGCCACTAAATCGGCTTACGCGCACGTTCACATTTTTCTAAAAAAATGTTTGCTGGGTGGATTTCCAGACCACCAAGGGTCAGCAGAGAGTGCTGCTTTGGGCAATTTGTCTTGTCCTCTCGCTGATCTTTCTCTCTTCCAAGAATCTTTGCCCCCACTAGCTGCCGGTTCAAAGAGGCAGGGAAAGGTTTAGCTGCAGCTTGATTTGGGAGGAATGAATCACCTTAGCTAATTAATTATGTCCCGGATTGCAGGGAAGAAAGTCAGGCTGGAAAGCACTTAAAATGGGATCAAGACAGTCACATTGCTATTTGACTTGGAGTGTTACAAGCACATCGTTACAAGACCTGGAATGGGACCAGCATGTCAATATTTTCACCTCTCAAGTGGAGGCCACGTGCATCCTTTCTCTAAGTGTTGACCCAAGAACGCCAAAGGTGGGTGGAGGAAGGTGTGGTGAAGAGGTTGGGAAAGGGACTTCTCCCTCTTCCTGGATAAGACTGAAACTCTTGAGACTTACCCTCTTATCTTCAGGAAAGCTCTTTGCTTGAACTTTCATTCGATCTGCAAGTCTCCAGTTGAAATTGGTTGCAGTATACTCAGGACAGGCATCCTGAACATCTTTGTTTGTGCAACACGTAATTGCGACTCAGATTAGCCTTTACATAAGAATAGAATAAACGCCTTGCTAGATCAGCCAAATAGTATGTCAACCACCACCTTTGATTCTGGAGGCTCCTTAGCTGACCATGGTGAACAGCCATTAGCAGGCCTATTCCTCCACAGATTTGTCGAATTTTTTTTTTTTTTTACATAGCTGTCTAGCCTGTTGTTCATCATTATCTTGTGCCAGTGAGTTCCACAAACTATGTATGTGTTATGTGCAGTTTTCGTTCTTTCTTTCTTTTGCTTTCTGCTGGTGGAACGGCACCACTGGATCCAGGTCTTTGCTCCTTCAGACGCTGGTCTTCACCCAATGAGTCACACTCCAGCTAAAATGGGATTTGAACTCGGGTCTCCCCGGTCCTAATCCAGCACTCTAGGACTAACTAAGGCACCTTGGAAACCAAAGGGAGAAATGAGTCAAGACTAACTTCAGTCCCATTCATTTCAAAGGGACTTAATTGCACCTAGTTATTTAACGATTAATTACTTGCAGTTATTTAATCACCTCTGCTGGTGGGAAAGCAAGAAACAAATGCTTTCCAGAATCACATATTTATTCATTTGATTTATATGCTGCCTGACTCCAAAGGCTAGGAACATAGGAAGCTGCCATCTACTGAGTCAGACCCTTGGTCTATCTAGCTCAGGGCATGACTTGTCCCCATAGCTAAGCAGGGTCCACCCTGGTTGCACATGAATGGGAGACTAGAAGTGTGTGAGCACTGGAAGATATTCCCCTTAGGGGATGGAGCCGCTCTGGGAAGAGCATCTAGGCTCCAAGTTCCCTCCCTGGCAGCATCTCCAAGATAGGGCCGAGAGAGACTCCTGCCTGCAACTTTGGAGAAGCTGCTGCCAGTCTGTGTAGACAGTACTGAGCTAGATGGACCAAGGGTCTGACTCCGTATATGGCAGCTTCCTCTGAGGTTGATCCAGAAGACGCAGCAGGAAAGCCTCAGTGGGAGGAAGATCAGCCTGTTAAAAGCGGGTGCCTCCCTCTGAAAACCTGAACGTGGCAGGCCTCCAGGCTTTTTGAGCATGGTTGCTTCCAGCAGGAACGGCCTTGACTCTGTGGGTGCAGCTAAGAAGAACCAGAGAGCTAAGTCCAGATTTCAACACGACCCAATACATTCTTCTAATCCGTCCCTCTTTTGGAGCTGACCAAGAAACAGCTGTGGCGCCCGGGTGTCTCTGCAGGGCTGAGAGGCACATCTGGGTTCCACCCAGCAATCATGCAGCACAAGGCAACCCATTTTAAGAAGATCACAAATGCAAAAGAGTTTTCTGGAACTTCGGCTGGGAGAAACCAGTATGTTTTGCTGTGTTGGGGGGCACAGCCGCTGTCTGGACTTCTAGGTGGAGGTCTAGGGCCTCCACATATTTGCATAAATAGACCTGCATGTTTGCAGGATGCAATATTTGCATAAATAGACTTGTTTAAATGATGCAATATTTGCATAAACGGACCTGTTGTTTTCTTCTTACATTTTGGTGAGTTCAGTTGCTGTTTGTGCCCTCAGGAACCCACTTTCCTGAGGGCACAATTAATTAAGGAACCTTAAAAAATACCGCATGTGTCATGGTGTGTGTGTGTAGGGCAGAACTTTGTATGGCAGATATTAAGGACATAAGAACCACCCTGCCAGATCAGGCCCAAGAAGGCCTATCAAGTCCAGCATCCTGTTTCCCACAGTGGCCCACCAGATGCCTCTGGGAAGCCCGCAGGCAAGCGCTAAGGGCATGCACTCTCTCCTGCTGTTACTCCCCTGCAGTTGGTACTCAGAGGCATCCTGCCTTTGAGGCTGGAAGTGGCCTGTAGCCCTCCGACTAGTAGCCGTTGATCGACCTCTCCTCCATGAAATTATCCAAACCCCTCTTCAAGCCATCCAGGTTGTGGGCTGTCACCACATCTTGTGGCAGAGAATTCCACAAGTGGATTATGCGTTGTGTGAAAAAGTACTTCCGTTTGTTGGTCCTAGATTTCCTGGCAATCCATTTCATGGGATGACCCCTGGTTCTAGTGTTGTGTGAGAGGGAGAAGAATTTCTCTCTCTACACTTTCTCTACACCATGCATGATTTTATAGACCTCTATCAGGTCTCCCCGCAGTCATCTTTTTTCTACACTAAATAGCCCCAGGTGTTGTAGCCTTGCCTCGTAAGGAAGGTGCCCCCTGCTCATCTGGGTTGCCCTCTTCTGCACCTTTTCCAGTTCTACAGTGGCCTTCTTTAGATGTGGTGGCCAGAATTGTACGCAGTACTCCAGGTGTGGCCGTACCATCGTTTTGTATAAGGGCATTATCATATTAGCAGCTTTATTTTCAATCCCCTTCCTAATGATCCCTAGCATGGAATTGGCCTTTTTATAACAGCTGCCGCACATTGTTTTACCCAGCTGGGGAAGGAACCAGTTGCTGGCAACCAGTCTATGCAAAGGGATAACATCGTCAGCCTGCATTAAGCACCTCATAGATTAAATGCTTAGCACTGGGAATCTCAGTCAAGGTGGTAATTTGGGAAGGTCTTTGCAATGTGATGCAAAAAGATTTGGGCTGCTTGCCCTGAAGCATAGTGAGGCAATGAAAGAAGGGCTCGCTGCCCAAGAGGGGAGAGGGAAAGGGTGTGGTGCTTGCTGCCAGTGTGGTGCTTGAAAGCACCGATCCACTCTGTGGTGGCTGCCCAGCATGTTTCGACCACGGGTCTTCTCTAAAGGACGCGGCTTTCTACTGAGTCAAACCATTCATCTGTCTAGCTTAGCACTGACTAGACTGATTAGGAAGCTGCCCTATACTGAGTCAGACCCTTGGTCCATCTAGCTCAGTATTGTCTGCACAGACTGGCAGCAGCTTCTCCAAGGTTGCAGGCAGGAGTCTCTCTCAGCCCTATCTTGGAGATGCTGCCAGGGAGGGAACTTGGGACCTTCTGCTCTTCCCAGAGCGGCTCCATCATCCCCTGAGGGGAATATCTTGCAGTGCTCACACATCAAGTCTCCCATTCATATGCAACCAGGGTGGACCCTGCTTAGCTAAGGGGACAACTTGTGACCACAAGACCAGCTCTCCTCCCATGGGGACCCTTTTGCTCTAACCAAAGCACCATGTCTGTGCCCATTGGCTGACAGAACATCAGATCTCCGGCTAGATCCAGTGATCCCCTCTGCTCACTGCAATTGCAGCAAGGGGCGATGGGTCTCGGAGTCCGACAACAGCTAGAGAGCCTCAGGTTGGCTACCTATGCTCTGGAGCGATTCTGTTTGTCTTGGTTTGAATCCAGCAAGATTGTGGCTACCAAAACCGCACCCGAAGATGAGATGTTATGCAGTCCTCCAGCCTACGGGTCCCTCCCTTGATGCCTCCCACACGCTCCTTTCATCTCACGGTTTCTGCCTCTCGGGTTACTCAGCTATCCTCCCCTAATCCCTGGCTTCCTGATCCGTTCCATCTTTTTCTCACCCTTCTCAAAATTCTCTCGGCAAATGAGGGATTACACCTCCCGGATGCAGAAATGCGCTAACCAACTGGTTCCCCACGCCAAGGTCTTGCCCATCCTCACCACTAGGGGTAGACCCTAGAACCATCAGAACTAGAGCAAGCAGAGAGGGCCTCTTTGTCAACCCCCCCACCGCTGGAGGCGGTGAGTTGTTGTTTGGTTTAAAAAATAATAATTCTACTGTAGAACCCCCAAACCAGCCCTGAGGGATTTGGCTCGACCTTGAGCCGAGCCAGGCCCAGTCTGGCTTGAGGGTGAGCCGGACCAATTCGATGGTGAACCGGCTCGAGATTGAGCCGGTTTCACATCCCTACTGGCCTAACGGTGCTGCAGGGAAATGACTTGATTATCAAGCCAGAGGCTGCCGGTTCGAATCCCCGCTGGTATGTTTCCCAGACTATGGGAAACACCTCTATCGGGCAGCAGCGATATACAGTAGGAAGATGCTGAAAGGCCTCATCTCATATTGTGCGGGAGGAGGCAATGGTCAACCCCTCCTGTATTCTACCAAAGGCAACCGCAGGGCTCTGTGGGCGCCAGGAGTCAACATTGACTCGACGGCATACTTTACCTTTTACTTTACTGGCCATTATTCCTTGGTTAAAATGGTGGGTCCTTTGTCAAAGGGGAAAGATCGACAAGTATCTAATAATTGCTTTCTTTAATATTGTTAATTAATTTCAATGCAATACTGTGTTGAAAACTGACCTCGGCCCGTACTCACCAAGTCACGGTTGCTTCTGCCCATCGGAGTTGTGGATCTGCGTCTTAGACCTTTCTGGCAGCTATTGATGCCTGTGGCCACTAGAGGGCAACCAAGTCAAAGCAGTTTTTCCTTTGTGCTGGCAAAAGCAGGACTGGGAGCCAATTTAGCCCAGCCAACCAAGCGGTCCTTTTTGCTGCTTCCTAGCAGGTCTGGAAACAGCCATTGTCCCACCTGTTTCATTTAAAAGGGAAGTGTTTTGCAGCATAGGAAGCTGCCATGTCCTGAGTCAGACCAGGGGTCTATCTAGCTCAGGATTGTCTTCACAGACTGGCAGCGGCTTCTCCAAGGTTGCAGGCAGGAATCTCTCTCAGCCCTCTCTTGGAGATGCTGCCGGGGAGGGAACTTGGGACCTTCTGCTCTTCCCAGAGCGGCTCCATCCCCTGAGGGAAATATCTCACAGTGCTCACACATCAAGTCTCCCATTCAGATGCAACCAGGGCGGACCCTGCTTAGCTAGGGGGACAAGTCATGCTTATTACCACAAGACCAGCTCTCCTCTCCCAGTCCATCTAGCTCCTTTCGCTATCCCTACGACTGTCGGAAATCTGGTCCAAATGGGTTCAACAGTTCACTCACGCCTCAAACGTTTTAGGCGTCCGCCATCTTGAATTTGGGTGAGTGACATCACAAACGACGCTGTTGAGGTGTCTGTGTGTCACTCACTACAACTGTACCAAATCTGGTTCATATCGGTTAGGTGGTCTACAAGGTAAGCGCAGGTGCCCCTCAAACGTTCATATGCCCATCATCTTGCATCAGGGCGGATGACATCATCTCAAACTATGCCGGGAAATCTAGGACCAACAAACGGAAGTACTTCTTCACAGACCGCATAATCAACTTGTGGAATTCTTTGCCACAAGATGTGGTCATGGCCAACATTCTGGATGGCTTTAAGAAGGGTTTGGATAACTTCATGGAGGAGAGGTCTATTATTGGCTACTAGTCAGAGGGCTATAGGCCACCTCCAGCCTCAAAGGCAGGATGCTTCTGGGTACCGGTTGCAGGGGAGTAACAGCAAGAGAGAGGGCATGCCCTCAACTCCTGCCTGTGGCTTCCAGCGGCATCTGGTGGGCCACTGTGTGAAACAGGGTGCTGGACTAGATGGGCCTTCTTGGGCCTGATCCAGCAGGGCTGTTCTTATGTTCTTATGCCATTGAGACATCCCTATGTGTTCCTACAACTGTAGGAAATTTGGTTCAAATCAGTTAGGCGGTTCACAAGTTAGCCCACTTGTGCCTCAAAAACTTACGCATCTGCCATCTTGGATCGGGGTGGAAATCATCACAAACTACACTGTTGAGGTGGTGCTGATTTGGTGCATATTGGTCCAGGCAGTGTGCAGTTGATGGCCACACACTCTCACACTGCCAGGTGATCTCATAAGCCTACGGGAAAGTGGGCTGAAAATAAAAATGAACTCCACACGGGCCTGGGATAATGTAAAAACTTTTTTTTTTTAATTCTACATTACTTTCACAACAGTGAAAATCAGTGAACAATAGTGCTCCACACAGGCGCCATCTTTGCACACAGCCTGTGGCTAGCAAATCTGAATACATAATGTTGGGGGAGAAAGAAATAGTCCAGAACAAAGAGAAAGCACAAGAGGGGAGTCCAAAGTGGAATTCGGATCAGCTGTACATTCCGGAAGAGAATCGGGGTTACGCCCCTATGTCTGCAGCAGCAAAGGAGACCTGTAGCACCTTAAAGACCGTTTATTTCAACACAAGCGTGTGTGGACTCAAGCGCCGCCTTCGCAAGACGCAGCCCAAAGCAGGAAGATCCATGAAAGCTTCTGCTGCAGTAAAGATCCAGAGCTTGTCAAATTTGGGGGGCCCAGACTACAACTCCCAACACTGTGGCTGAGGATGGTGGGAGTTGTAGTCCAACAATATCGGGGGGGCCCCCACATTTGACAGCTCTTGGAGCTTTCAAAGACTCTCCCCTCTTTCAGTCCCACACGGAGACTGCTCAGATGCCCCAGTACAAGATGTCTTCATGACTAGTGCGGCACCTTGAAGATCAGACGGCAAACACCTTGGCCTGCGCGGCCAGAGGGATGCTTTCAGAGCGCTACGTTGTCATAAAAAGCCCACAAAGTCTGTTAGACCAGCTTAATGCCACTTCAAGCCACGACGGCCAAAGGCCGCCCCGTCCTTTTTGCCCGTCTCCGCACATTTACGTTTCTGAGAACGTTTCACTCCCCGGCTTTGGCGCTCGTTTCTCTCGGAATGACAGGCGTGGGGGGTGGAAAGGACAGGCGCAAGAATTCCCTTATCTGTTCAGAGATGCAACTCGAAGTTCCCTTCTCAGCAGAGGGCGCAGGGCACTGCCTCCCCAGCAAAGCTGGCCTGCAAAGCTATGCCGGCTGGAGGATGCTGCCAGGTACAGCCTTTGGAACCTTTCGGGTGTACTGCCGTACCCTTGGGGAAGCCGGGGAGCAGACACAAGGGAAAGAGTTCTCCATCTGGCTGCTTGGCAAGGGTCGTACAAGCTGCTCGCACCTCCTAGGTGGACGCGAAAGGCTTCCCCAGTGCCGGGGAAGAGCATTGCAAGAGTGAAGTCAAGTCCGGGAGTCTTTGGGAGACAACCTTCTATTTACAACCAAGGCAAACTGAGGCCACCCGACTGAGGAATCCCTTATATACACACACACATGCAAGCATTAGGCCCTGCGGATCCTGAAGATTCAGCAGCTAGGCTTTTTAAAGCTAGGCACGCTTGCTTTCCCTGTTCCCCACAAGGACTTCCCCCTGCACAGAGTTCCCCAAAGGACCTTCCTTCCGTCACAATCCAGCGGGAAGCTCTTCGGCGCGACTCCCGTGGAAACGAGAGCGGTGTGCAGCCTCCCTGTTCACTTCAGCGGGGCTCGTGTGGGAGAACAACCCGCTGGAGAAGCGCCCGCGATTTTCCCGCAACCTTCAAAACGACGCCTTTGGTAATCTGCAAAAAGTCCTTCCCCTAACCGTCACTTGGCTTGGACTACTTTTCAAGCAACTCCTCGCTGTACACGCTGCCCCCAGTTTAGGTTGTTTTCGCTTGTGGGAACCGTAATCGTGGAGGAGGGCGAAAGGAGTCAAGAGGCTGTCTTCTGCTCCTCTCAATCAAGCGGATCCAAGATGGCGGGGTGTGTGTGTGTGTTTGGAATTAAATTTCAGATAACATCTCAGGAAGTCGGGATGAGCATGAGTAACTACAGTAGGCAGAACTGTTCCTATTCAAATCAAGAGCCTTTAGCGGGGGGGGGGACAACACTGCTTTTGTTGAGGGGGGCGTGTGCGGTGCGGCAACCAGAGAGGACCCTCCCCTGCCCAACAGCCCCACCCCAGCCCTGAGATGAAAGAACCTGCCCCGTCTGGTTCCGGGAAGTTCAGGCATTGTACAGTTTTAGGGTGAAGGGTCTCTCATCACCCCTCCCTTTTTAAGATCGCTGGGAAGGGTTCGAGAGGGAAGGCCTGTTTACCAACCCCGGTGGGTGACAGCAGAAATGCTGCTAAGGCAATGCCAAGATCCGCCAGGCCTCCTCCAGAAGTCCGATTAGCAGAAGGAGGGATTTCCTGGAGCAACTGGGGACATCGTGGAACCCGAACTCTGGAGCGTGGGCCGACTGATCTCCCTCCCTTCAGCCCTGCTGGGACAGGAGATGGTGGCAAGAGGAGAGGGAGCCCCCAGCTGCCTAGCTGGCCTGCCACTCACCCTCCTGGTCCAGCCTCTCTCCTGGCCGCTTGGCACAGGACTCCGAACACCACGCCCTCTTGGAGGGCGGCGTTCAAGGCGAGGCTCCCGGCTGTGGCCGGGAACCTGCCGGGTGAGACATGGCTCAACTTGAGAATGCGTTTAAAGAGACCTTTAATTCCAAAACTCAGGCACCACGGATGAGATCCGGCCTCACTGCTGCCGTGGGCTTCTGGGAGCTTGTCGTTGGCTGTGGAGCCGGACACCAAGAGGTTCACAAGGGGGCAGGGGGGAGTAGTGGTCTGTGACGAGTTCAGAGCCCCACAAACCGTGGTACAATGCAGGGTTCGCCGCCGGGTTACGCGATCAGCAGCCAGAACATGATCACCAGGGCCACGAACAGGAAGAGGCGGGACAGGAACTGTTCGTCCACATACTGGGGTGTCCCTGGAACAGCTGGGAAGAAAGAAAAGGGGAGATAATCCCAACCGGCTGCTGTTTGTTCATTACAATATTTAGAGCCGGCTTTTCAGTCCCAGGGGGATCTCCAAGGGACTGAAAACTATACAAGAAAATAGCCACAAAACAATACATCAAGAGAAAACAGCAGAAAGCAACATGGGGAGAAATGATAGATGCCCATCATACACCTCACAGATGCCGAATGTGGGAACATCATCCAAGCGGAGGTGAGACGAGTCTTCCAGGCTAGTGAGTGCCACAACTTCCATCTTCCCCGGCCACATCTGGCTATGGTGGCTGGGGGTGATGAGAGCCGTAATTCAGCATCTGGGGATCGAAGATTGGGAACCCCTAACACGACTTGAGGGGCAATTCCAAGGGAAACTGAATCAAGCAGGTTGCCACTTTTTCAATGACCCATAGGCAAAAATTTCAAGCTGATCTTTTACGTCCCCACTGGTAACAGAACATTTCCTATTATAAGGCCATATTTTTTACAAAATCCTTACATAACATAGACCGTCTATGAAGCATGCAAAATGTGTCGGTTATGAAGTCAGAATCCTTGGGCATTATTTTTGATTCTGCGACCAAAGTGTCTTGCACATTTCAGACACCATCTATAATATTTTTGTAAAAAATACGGCCTGATAGAAAGATATGCTCCCCCGACCCCCCGAAGAGGGTGCCCTGGTTTGCTTTGAATCCTCAACGCACAAAATCCTTTGCACAGTGAAGAAAAAGGAAACGTAATACATTGACAACTACATGACTACAATGTCGCCGGCCACCAAAACTCTGCCCCACAGACATTTTGTTGAAGACTGAGGCTTGCTCACAAATCTGGGAGGTGCAGGTCTTCAGCACCAGCTCTGCCTTCTTCAAGACAAGGGCACCATAAGCAAGTGCTGACATTAATCCCACTAGAAGCTGCTCCTCACAAACATATGGGTGAGGATAACTTTGGCAGGGGAATCGCCAAGGAGAGAAGGTGTCGCTTTCAATTCACCCTTTTTAAAAAAGCAACCAACAGAAGGGCACCCATTTCACTGAGGTTTCTAGAGGAAAATAACTCCTCCCTACCTTTCTTCAAAGAGTCCTGAACACTTGAGCCTTAATCTATTAGGCTATGCAAAAACCCACAGCAGCACAAAGGACCAAAGAAAAGCTTTTCATCTGCCACTCAACCCTGGATCTGTTGGCTGGTGAAAGGGTTTGGTTTCTTACAGGTCACAGCCAAGAATGAAGGTGTAAAGCAGGCCTGGCTCAACTTTGCCCCCCCTCAGCTGTTTTTGGACTACAGCTCCCATAATCCCCAGCCACAGTGGCCAACAGCCTGGGATTATGGGAGTCGTAGGCCAACATCTGCAGGAGGGCCGAAGCTGAGCAGCCCTGGTGTAATGCCTCAACTCCCACACAGGTGGCTAAGTCCTGTGGATTATGTCTTTTTCTAAAGGGAGGGGTGCTCTGTACCTGGGGGAGGCCGTCCGTCATTTATGTTGAACGCCGTGGCAAATATACCGAAAGGGAAGGCCCCGATTCCAAATGACATTTGGAAGCCGCCATCGCCAAACCCAAAGCCCTGGAAGCCCTGGGAAGAAAGGAAAGCAAATGGTAAAGGAAAAAAAAAAGGGGGGGGACCCAGTGAAGATAGGGGTTCTCCAATTTGGGTCCCCAGATGATGTTGTACCACAATACCCATCATCCCCTGCCAGCATGGCCAAAGGTGGATCCAACCACATCTGGGGACCCAAGCTGGAGAACCCGGAGTTAGGATTTTTAAATTCAGTCACGCCCCATTTATTTATCGTATTTCTATACCGCCTGACAGAGAACTCTCCATTGCAACCTCTGCAAAGGCAGACGCCAGCCATGCCCACAAACGGCGCCGTGAAAACCAGCGAGTTGAGTAAGGAAGTGATATGAACCCCAGGCTTCTTGGCTATTCTGCCATTTGATTGTGTTGTGCCCCCCCGGCCTCTGAGGTTCTTTTCGATGCATGTCAAAAGGGGGAAATAGCAAACTACTGTAGCAGAAGGGACCACAGGTCGCCAGACACTGAATATGCCGACAGGCTTATAGATGGCCTTGTTGGGTGAAAAAACCACAGCGAGAGCACAAGATTAGCAGTGTCCCAGACATCTGCCAGCCAGCATGGTGTAGTAGTTAAGAGTGCTGGAGTAGGACCGAGGAGACCCGAGTTCAAATCCCCATTCAGCCATGAGACTTGCTGGGTGACTCTGGGCCAGTCACTTCTCTCTCCCGGCCTAGCCTACTTCACAGGGCTGTTGTGAAAGAGAAACTCAAGTATGTAGTACACCGCTCTGGGCTCCTTGGAGGGAGAGCGGGATAGAAATGTAGAAATAACCATCATCTGGTTAGCTACTTTTATGTATCAGCCTCACCCACAGACTAAAGAAATAATGAGCCTTTAATTCTGTAACCTTGTACTTACAACATAGGTATTACTGAACTCTATTCAGGACACCTGGCATCTATATTATTATTATTGTTAATTCGATTTCTATACTGCCCTTCCAAAAATGGCTCAGGGCAGTTTACAAAGAGAAATAACAAACAAATAAATAAGATGGCTCCCTGTCCCCAAAGGGCTCACATTCTAAAAAGAAACATAAGACACACACCAGCAACAGTCACTGGAAGTACTGTGCTGGGTGTGGATAGGGCCAGTTACTCTCCCCCTGCTAAATAAAGAGAATCACCACATTAAAAAGATGCCTCTTTGCCCAGTTAGCAGGGGCAGCATTCTCTATAGCAGTTTAGCATAATTGCTAAATTATGCCAGTATAGTGTAGTGGTTAGAATGTTGGACTAGGACCAGAGTTCGAATTCCCATTCAACCATGAAACTTTGGCCAGTCATGGATCTCTCAGGCTAACCAACCTCACAAGGTTGTTGTGAGGATAAATATAGCCATGCACACTGTTCTGAGCTCCTCGGAGGAAAAAGCAGGATATAAATATATGTATGGAGAGAGAGAGAGAGTTCTTGCCCCTGTTCTCTCTTTCCTCAAATCCCCATTTGAAAGTCTGATAAAAGCTTTGTGACCAAAAGACCTGAAAGGAAAAGTGATGACTGTTTAGCAATTAGCGTCTAACCACCAAGGCTGAAGACTGAGAGGTGAAAAGTGTCAACTTGTTTTGAATATCTCGGGGTGCAGAAGATGTGTATGTGGAGAGGGTGAGAGGAGAACATCTAAAGAACATCTGAAGATCCAAGCTTCAGAACATCTGAAGACTCAAGGGTGGAGTCGGAGTTGTCATAACTATAAGTTTTGAGGGATGTGAGGACTCACCCTAAGAGCAACCAAGGACCAAGAAGAGTATAAAACTAGAAGACCCCAGACCCAACTTTCAGAGAGCAGTTTTTTAGCCAGGCTTTTAGTGATCCTTGAATGTTCTAAATTGTTGTCAGATTGCTGTTTTAACCATCTGTCTCATTGGTTTTTGTTGTGTGTTTCTTTGTGAACTGCCTAGAGCCTTCGGAGTCAGGCGATATATTAATTAAATTAAGAGGGCGACACACAGTCCAACACTGGGGAAAGCACAGTGGGAATGCCTGCTTTCACGTGGTTACTGGAAGATGGTGCAGAACATTTGTTATCTACATTTATATCCCGCTCGTCCTCCAAGGAGCCCAGAGCGGTGTACTACATACTTGAGTTTCTCTTTCACAACAACCCTGTGAAGTAGGCTAGGCGGAGAGAGAAGTGACTGGCCCAGAGTCACCCAGCAAGTCTCACGGCTGAATGGGGATTTGAACTCGGGTCTCCCCGGTCCTAGTCCAGCACTCTAGCCACTACATCACACACCATTCAGCTTTGGCTGAAGCATCTCAAGGCCATACAAACAATTAAGTCAGAGTTGATATGGGCCTCTATGGGCTTTCAGGCCTTGTAATGAAGAGCATTGGCATCGTCCTCCCCCCACCCCTGTCTCTCTCTCCCTCCCTCTCTCGCTCTCATATCAAGGAATGCCACAAGCACCAGAGGTGAGTGAACAGGCCTCTGTCCACCACCTCACTGTAACCGAGTACACTGCCGATACGATCAGCACATCCCGAACCGATCACGTACAGGACGTGCTGCATCGGCCATCGGCTCCCTGCCCGGAGAGTGTAACACAAGCAATGCCCTGGGCTGCAGCAGCAGTTCCAGAAACTGAGCCCCGAAAGCAGGCCGCCCTCACACCCAGGCCTCCTCTGTGGCCTCCGCTAAAAAAAGGCTGCTCTCCGGGTTCAGTGACTGATTTAATCAGGCAGCAACTCTCCGGGGAGTCTGAGCATTTCGAGAGAGAAATGCACCTTAATGACACCCAACAGGGCTGTTTGTTTGAAGTCTAGAGGTCCAGGGCAGACTCTAGGGGCCCCACGCCGACTTGCAGGGAAATATGCAATTATTTCATCAGGTCCTGCGGCCTCCTGATTGCCGCGCAAGGAAATCCTGCCTCCTGACCACGCCCCCCCCCCAAATCACACAGGGCTTTCCTGTTTATGACCATTGTGCCTAGATGTGTGTTTGTTTGCACACATCCTGTTCCCGTCACAATCCCAAGGACACGCGCCGGTTCAAGAGCAACCAGGATCAGAGCACGCGCGCCCCCCCACAAGGTGGAGAAACTGACACTGCAGAATCCCACAAGCAGAAAACAGAATGGTGCTCAGCAGAATTCTGTTAAGCAAATGTGCATCTCGTGCGACTTTATTTTCATGCTCTCTCTTAGGGACAGAACCAGTGGAGGGGAAAGCCAGCTGCAACGCAGTTTGTTCCTTCCTGACTGGACTGGGGCACGGACGGGCGGGCAGGTGCCCCCAGGAAGGGAAAGGGACCAAAGTCCAGAAACCAAGAGCAAATGCTGGAGAGGAGGGCAGCTGATCCCATCCTCCACGTTCTGCTGTTTTAGCCTAAACCTCCAGATTGCTCTCTATGCTAAGAAGCCACCTGCATTTTTGCTTTCTACTTTTGAAAACCAAAATAAAATAATATCTATATCTATATTCTCTCTTTCTCTCTCTCTCCCCCCATCTCCAAGTCATCGCTTACTCACCCCTCTGTTTTCCGGCTCAGGCCTTTGGCCCTGAGGTCGTGGTGGTGTTTTCTCTCTGCAAGATAGAATTGATTCTGTTAATCGAAGAACCGGTTCATTCTGGGACCTGAGAGATGGCACTGCCGAGGCCCCAATCCTTCCCTACACATGGCACATTCCAGCTGCCAAACATTCCAATGGACAGCAAATGTAGGAAGCTGCCATCTACTGAGTCAGACCCTTGGTCCATCTAGCTCACTATTGTCTACACAGGCTGGCAGCGGCTTCTCCAAGGTTGCAGGCAGGACTCTCTCTCAGCCCTATCTTGGAGATGCTACCAGGGAGAGAACTTGGAACCTTCTGCTTTTCCCAGAGCGGCACCATCCCCTGAGGGGAAGATCTTCCAATGCTCACACTTCTAGTCTCCCATTCATATGCAACCAGAGTGGACCCTGCTTAGCTAAGGGGACCAGTCATGCTGGCTACCCCAAGACCAGCTCTCCTCTCTGGGCAGCGAGCCGGTCTGACACTGCCGTGTCAGGCCCACACCACTGCCCCGTCAGAACCCTCAGACCCCTCTCTACCAGTTTACACTTTCTGTTTACATCTGTCGCCACCATCTGCCTACACTGCCCAGGTCTCCACACAAAAGACGGTGGCAGGAAGCGTCCGTCCACGGAACCGTCGACAAAGAACTACTACCCTTTCGTTCAAGCAGGCGGATGTTCACAGATAAAAATAAAGGAAGGGACGCAGCAGCAAGTATCCGGCAAGAGCCCCTGGGCTGAATGGAGAACCTCGGAGAAGCCGCTGCCAATCGGTGTGGACGATACTGAGCTAGACAGACCGAGGGTCTGACTCAGCAGACGGCAGCTTCCGATGTCCCTCTGGAATGCGCGCCAGTGGCTGCTGCAGCACCTTCCACTCCAAGGGCTCTGTGACTCCCACGGGGGAGCCCTCCAGCCCTCCTTACCTGGGGTCCTGCTGTCCGGTGCTGCCCCTTCCATAAAGGGGGATGACTTTATCACGGCTGATTCCAGCTTTACACACAGGGCACACCTGCCTGTTCGGCCGGGTCTCTAGCCACTGAAAAGCAGAACACAAGAACACGTTGGAGACAACTCCTCCGTGGTCCATGCAAGGAGTGCCGGGCGAATCCCAGAGGGTCGGGGCGCCTGGACCGGGAGTCCCCAGATGGCGTACTACAATCCCCATCAACATTTGGGGACCCAGGGTTCAGAAGCCCTGCCCTAGACATGTGTGCCAGCCACCCCACCCCACAACCTGCACACAGAGCAATTCTTTTCATTCATTCATCCATTCATTCAATTTCTAGACCGCCCTTGATAAAGAATTCAGCCCGCCTCCCCCAGCTCCTGAGGGCCTCCCAGTTCCACCCTCCCCATTTTCTTCATTATCTCCCCCAACTCCAAGAGACCGTGGGGAGAGGGGTGAACAAGGGCCCCCTCTCCCCTAGCCACGCCCCATAGCCAGGGGTGGGGCTGGGGGCTGGAGGGGGCTGGGTTCTTTTTATTTTATTTTATTTTATTTTATTTATCTTTGAGGAAAAGCAGGACATAAATGCAAAAACAATAGCACTTAGCACTAGCACTTACGTTTATATACCGCTCTACAGCCGGAGCTCTCTAAGCAGTTTACAATGATTTAGCATATTGCCCCCAACATTCTGGGTACTCAAATCAGGAGTCTGGTGATCTTTGCTATTTTTCAAGCCTGGCCAAAAGAATCCTTCCCTGTGGGAGGCTTTCCCCACGGTGTGGACAGCTTTCTAGGGAAAGCGCTGGGGAAGGACTACGCTGCCCAGCACGCCATGCGCACCTTCCAAGATGGCGCAGGAGCCCAAGCGAGATGGCCGGGAGCAACGGGCAAAACGCAGCCCTGCACGGCGAGAATGGCCGTTTCCGCCTGGTGGCAGGGGACCGTGCAGAATATCCAGCGCGGGCGGAAGTTTCACACAGGCCCAGCAAGCCACACTTTGGGTGGATGGGGGCCCACTGCGACAGTCTTGTCTCGTGGAGCATCCGGCCATCTCTCGGGGCCCCAAGCCAGAGATTGCAAGAGATTGCATGGGCACTGGCATGAGCAGATGGACTTGCCCGAGAGGGATTTGAGCACACGGCGCCTTTAAGGAATGGAAAGGGATATTGCACCTTCTGACACAATCCCCGGGGTGTGCGTGTGCAACGGAGCTGATGAAAGATGAAGTAAAAGAAAAGCTGCCTTACCTGGTGTAAACAAGGCCAACTGTTGGGAATCCCAAAGCGGTGTGTTCGCAGGGCAGAAGGGAGAGAGAAGGGGGCGGGGGGCGGGGGAGAAGATCAAAATACAGGCAGCATTAGAGGAAATCGGAGGCTGGAATCCAGCCGTGCAGGTTTCCCCGCCTGACCCAACAACAAAGCACCAAATATCAAGAAGGGCAACAACTGCCCTCTCCCCATTCAAGCGACTTCTTATAAAACCCGACATGGAGACAGCGGGGCTGAAAGGAAGCGAGAGGCCGCTGAGTTATGCCCTCCCTTTAAAAACAAAATGAACACCCCACCAGCACCCTCCACAACACATTCTAGAGACAGTCCTCGCCATCCTCCTGGATTACGGCACGCAGCAAGCAAAGGGCATGAGCCCAAGAGGTGGGCAGCGGTGGGGCGGGCGGCTGAACAGAGGCCTTGGACTGACTGCAGCAGCGGACTCCGCCCCCCAGGGATGGGGCAGGTTTTCGGCACAGCTCCACTGAGTGGGATGCCCCAGGACCACTTCTGAATAGTGGGGCAAACCCTTGGCTCACTCTGAGGCACCACTCGGGTTGCCCCTAAAGATATTGCCACCCCAAGACCCACTTTGTGTTGCTTAGGCGAGAGGTCCCCAACCCTGCCCCCCTCCCCACCGCCAGATGTTGTCAGACTACAACTCCCATCATTCCCAGGCACAATGGACATTCTGGTGGGGGACGACGGGAGATGTAGTCCAACAATATCTGGGGGACCCAGAGCTGGGAAAGTCCTGGCATAGGGAGCTGAACTCCGCCCCAGACAGCATTCCTGCACCACCAGGGATTCTTTTTAAAAAATTATTTATTATTATTATTATTGATTCAATTTCTATACTGCCCTTCCAAAAATGGCTCAGGGCGGTTTACACAGAGAAATAATAAATAAGTAAGATGGATCCCTGTCTCCAAAGGGTTCACCATCTAAAAAAGAAATATAGGCTAGACACCAGCAACAGCCACTGGAGGGATGCTGTGCTGGGGACGGATAGGGCCAGTTGCTCTCCCCCTGCTAAATAAAGAGAATCACCACGTTAAAAGGTGCCTCTTTGCCAAATTACACAACCCCCTTGCTTGGTATGGCGCTTTCCTCATCTCTGTAGCCGTGGGATGAGCGTCAGTTGCCTGGCCGTCAGACAGACAGCAAGACATCCACGGTTTCTCTCGCTGAAATCCCGCCCTGGCCTGTTCCCTTTGCTTTTGGCTCACGCAAACGCACGTCTCCCACGGAGCAGGAGCGGCTGGTGCTCATGACGGGGACTGACTCCAACGTATCCTGCCTTGCCAGGCACAGGCTCCGAAACGGGGGACGTGATTCTCATCCCACTTTGACCCAGAAGGCGCTCGGCCTCCCGTTCAAGCAGCGCCATCCAAAAACCAGTCCAACCGGAGTGTGGGAATGGAGCGGCCGACAAATCATGACTGCATCGGCACAGACGTTATTTCCCACTGCCCAAAGTTACTTCCGTTCCACCGCTGGGCTACGACAGCAAGGTCTGGAAGAGTTTCCATTCTGAGCTGCTCTGCTCCCAGGCTGGTCTGGGGAGGGAGGCGGGCGCTTCCTTGGCGACCCCATCGCCAAGGCGGAAACAGCAAGAAAAGCGGCCCATAAGAGGGGAGGAGACCTCTTGGGAGGATTCTAACTGCACATTGCCTGGGTTCTTACATATCCTAGTGAGGCCATAAGGACAGCCCTGCTGCAGGATCAGGCCCAAGGAGGCCCATCTAGCCCGGCACATGGTGGCCCACAGTGGCCCAACCGAGGCCTCTGGGAAGCCCCCAAGCAGACCCCGAGGCATCCCCGAGGCAAGGTTCTGCAGCAGGGTTCTTCGCGAGCGCATGAGCCAAAACGGCTTGGGCCCTGGGTATTTAAGAGGACGTCTTCTTTGCCATGAACCCCACCGCCCATTGAGATCATCTGGGGAGGTTCGTCTGCAGTTGCCACCAGCTGGTCTGGGGGCTACTTAAGGGACGGGCCTTCTCCGCTGCTGCCCCGAAGCTTTGGAACGCGCTCCCTGCTGAAATAAAGAGCCTCCCCATCTCTGACAACTTTTTAGAAGTTTTTAAAGACACATCTATTCACCCAGGCTTTTAATTAAATATCGTTTTAACAGTTCTAACATTAAGACGGTATAAGGGCAATGAAATTCCCAGGTACCCTTTGTTTGTTTGGGTGTATAAATATAAATATAAATTCACTGAAGCAAGGTATTTTGCCTTGTATGGGGTAGGCACAACTCAAACAACCTCTACCATGGAGAGCTGGTCTTGTGGTAGCAAGCATGACTTGTCCCCTTAGCTAAGCAGGGTCCACCCTGGCTACAAATGAAAGGGAGACTTGATGTGTGAGCATTGTTAAGATCTTCCCCTCAGGGGATGGAGCCGGTCTGGGAAGAGCTTATAGGTTCCAAGTTCCCTCCCTGGCAGCATCTCCAAGATCGGGCTGAGAGAAATTCCTGCCTGCAACCTTGGAGAAGCCGCTGCCAGTCTGGGTAGACAATCCTGAGCTAGATGGACCAAGGGTCTGACTCAGTAAATGGCAGCTTCCTATGTTCCTATTCCTCATCGGTAAAAATGCACGAAGCACACGCAATGGAAAGGCTTTAGTCAAAAAGTACCTAACATTTGTTAACGGTCTACATTAGTTTTGCAACTGAATGGTAAAACGGCTGCTTTTCTTTCTAAGCTTTTAAGGATTTCCAAGCCATTCTTGTCTGGAGATAGGAAAAAATTGGGAGAGAAGGTATTCTCTCTAGACACAGACAAAACCGAAGAAACAAAAGGACAACGGGACACTGACCAGAAGAGGTGGCCACACAGGCTGATCACCGCATCCTTGGCAGTGTCCAAGCAGATGTTGCACTCGAAGGTGCTATCCTGGCTCTGACCGTCCCCATTGCTGCCGTTGCCGCTGGTCCCACCAGTACTGGAGCTCTCTGGCGAGGCCGATGCCGCCGGACCCTTGCTGGCCATCCCCGGCTCCTGTTCAGGCCCAGTCCAGAAACCGTTCACGACCAAAATCTAGGCGAGAAGAAGAGAGAATCCATGCAGAGAAGGCCATTACAAAACGCTGCTGATCCAACTACAAGAAGATGACCACACCAGAAGCTACTATCCGAGTAAAATTAGATGATTCGGAGTTTTTTAAATGGGGAAAAAAAACAGATGTCATCCATTTTCAGAATGATGGTATGGTGCTGAAGAAGACACTTTCCAGGTGGAAATGCGTCTGGCTCCGTTTAATTTGCGATTGTCTCCTATTGGGAAACTGGCATTGGTTGGATTTGGACCTACAAGGGCTTCCACAGCACTTTTGGGACTTGTTTCATCCTCTCTGTTTTGTGGTTTGGGACACTTATTCCCATGGATTTAGACTATGACTTTTAAAGTGACTTTTGAACGTAGGTGTTTGGGGGTTTTTTTAGTGTTTATTTGTATATTTTAATGTTTTTGAGAATCCTTTGAAATTTATAATACATTTCTCATTCTTATTATTAGTTAATTATTTGTGTGTTTGGATTCTTTGGTGGCTTTTGGGGTCCACATTTTTTGATCCATTACAACGTTTTAGATCCATTCTATTCCTCCTTCTTGCTCTTCTTGGTACTATCCTTTTTCATAAATACAGCAACATAAATACAGTGGAAGATAATTTTGATATGGAAAGAACATTTAACAGTTTACAAAAGAAATGAAGCATAAATACAGAGTTAACTTGTGATAAATAGACGCAAATAGAAATATAAGAAAATGGTTCAAAGGTTTCGAAGAATCCATTCAAGCAATTGGAGATCATCCATCAAGCCGATCAAGGCAGTCTCCACCCCGTAGCCCACCCGAAAACCAGTTTGAAATGGGTCTAGATAATCAGTTTCCTCCAAGACCGCCTAGAGCTGAGAGGCCACCACCCTCTCAATTACCTTGCCCAGCCATGGGAGGCTGGAAACAAGCCTATAATTGCTCGACTCCAAGGGATCTTATGCAGGCTTCTTTAGAAGAGGTCTAATGATTGCCTCCTTAAAGACATGGAGGCATCCTGCCCTCCTTCAGAGAAGCATTTATGATATCCACCAGGCTGTTTACAACAACCTCCCTGCTAGATCGAGCAAGCCATGTTGGACAAGGGTCAAGAGAACAAGTGGTAGGCCTCACCACTCCAAGCAGCTTGTCCACATCCTCACGAGTCACAAACTGAAGCCGATCCAGTCAAATTACATAAGAGGAGTCGTTGGGGACCTCCAGCTTGGACGTCAAATTAATTGTGGAGTCTCCATTTAGGTCAGCCCGAATCCGAGAGATTTTATCTGCGGAAAGCTCTTTAAACACATCACAGCGGGTAACTGATGACTCCAAATTCTGGTTCAAGGGAGTGGGGGCAGATACTAATCCCCTCACACCCCTGAACAACTCCGCTGGACGTGAACTCGCAGAGACAATACGGGCAGAAAAGAACCGCCTCTTTGCCGCACATATCGCCTGAGCATAGATCTTTAAATGTGCTCCATGTCGCAATCTGTCAGATTCGAGTCGAGTCTTCCTCCACTTGTGCTCCAGTTGCCTACCTTGCCTCTTCAGCCCCCGTAGATCTTCCGTATACCAAGGGGCCAATTTTGAAGCGGGTCGGAGGGGACGCTTGGGAGCAATCGTGTCTACTGCCCTGGTGAGCAAGTTGTTCCAATTCTCAACCAGGGCATCAACAGGATCACCAGCAAAGCCAACATTAAACCCCTCCAAGGCTTCTTGAAATCCTTCCAGATCCAATAACCTCTTCGGGTGGACCATTCTAATAGGCCCCTCGCCCCTGCGGAGGTGGGAAGTGGTTGTAAGTCCAACCTTAACCAGATGGTGGTCCGTCCATGACAATGGGGAAATCACAGGAGTCCGCACCCACGGAGCACCACCCTGATCAGAGTAAAATACCAAATCAAGCGTGTGACCTGCAATATGCATCAGTCCAGAGACCACTTGGGATAGGCCCATAGTTGTCATGGCCGCTATGAACTCCTGAGCTGCCCTGGACAGATTGGTCCCGAAATGAACATTGAAGTCCCCCAGCACCAAAAGTCTGGGAGACTCCAACGCGAGTTCCACGACCAAGTCCGTGAGCTCAGTAAGGGATTCCACTGGGCAGTGGGGCGATCGGTACACCAACAGAAGTCCCAATCTATCCCTGGTCCCCAAACTCAAGTACACACATTCAATATGGTCCAATACCCTGACAGGGACCCTGGTAAGGGAGATGTTATCCTTATAGACCACAGCCACCCCACCTCCCCGCCCACGTCCCCCAACCTGCTCCTCTACAGAATATCCTGGAGGGAGAAGCTGGGACCAAACTGGACCACTAGCCTCCCCCAACCAAGTCTCGGCAATACATACCAGGTTGGCCCCTTCATCCATGATCAAATCATGGATGAGTTCAGATTTATTTTGGACTGACCTGGCATTACAGAGGAGCAGGGGAAAGCTATGTGGGTTGTTGGCAGTGCTCCCCGAGGTCAGAGAGTTGGCAGGACAGCCGGAAGGGGAGACCGCTATTAAATTTCTGACTACCCTTCCCCTGGAACGGCCCGCTGACCTGCCAACATTACTTCTTCTATTCCCCACCACCACCGGGATGGCTGCCCCATAGTCAACGAAGGCACCCTCTGTTCCCCCCATCTTCAGATGAACCCAAACACATTACAGCAATTTTTCAACCCAAGTCTAAAACACCTTAAAACTAATTAAACAGAAGCCCTCTAACCATCACCCTCGTTCTCCCCGTAAAGGGCCCGCCGCCACAAGGAGCCTGCCTATAAAGCCCAAAACTGAGCAGGTGACCCGAGGAACAGCTGAGTCACTCAAGGGCTAGTCCCAATCCTGCTCCCACTTCCCACAGTTGTTAACCTGAGGCTGCAGCCCCACAGGGGAAGCAGAAGCAGGCAGGCAACAGCAGAAGGAACCCCAGCACCCACCTGGTCTCTCACTCCAGGCAGCACTGAGGGGAGCTAGATGGACTCTCCCTTTCTCTCTCTGCTGGGCTTCGATATTGTCCATGAGCCGGGCCCACACATTTCTGGCTATTGGTACCATCTCAGGGGAGAACTGCTCATAGTGATTTTGGACAATGTCCACCCCGCTAGAGGTGGAAAAGAGGTGACAGCATCGTTGCACGTACCGCTTTCTCCGTGTTTTCGCCCCTTTCTTCATCTCTACCCCGCCAAATGATGAGGGTAAAACTGCGGGCATCTTTTGCACAGAGGAAAGCATTAGGGTCAGGGTGAGGGTAACAATGAACAGACGGCTGTACACCTTCCATGGAGTCATTTTTGGAGGACAATCCTGGCAATCTGCATTTCCATCCCGCTGACAATATCGATCTAACTTTGTAGTCGTTTGTGTTGTAAAAACATTTAAAAGCTTTTACACCAGCACTGCAAATCAGGACAACAGAAGCACCACATGCGGCGAGCTGGATGTCTTTTCCATCTCTAGGGGGGCAGACCTTTGCCAGACACCACAACGAGCATTTGTGCCCCCAGGGGGAACCCATCTTTCCACAAAAGGACCCCACTCCCCCAGCTGGTAACGAACTCTAGTGGTGTAGAATCACCCCCTCATCTCATCATTGGCCCAAACTCACCGGAAGCAAGCACGCAGCCCGGCTCACTCTCTCGGCAAGGAGGCCCGAGGCCAAACACCGGCTGCTGAGGAGGACTCTGCCGTCTCCCCACTTCGCTCCCACCAAGGGGCCTCCTTGCGTGCGGTCATGACACCCAGCTCCGGATCCAGAGGGCCGTCAGGCTCAAGTCACCGGCACACAGCAAGTGGGGAGGAGGCAAACACCCTTTTCAACAGAGCTCTTTTCACACTGTTACATCATTGCCAAGGAGGTCCCCGAAGGGCGGCCCTGCGATCAGCGTGCCACTCCTGAGCTTGGCAGGCTGCCCGCGGCTCCGCCACTCCCCACAAAGTTAAAGCGCACATTTTGGATGGGGGAGGAGGACCACATCATGGGCCTGTGCTCACGGACTTCCTCATCCAGCCCCACAACCCACAGGAAGCACGGCGCCACTAGCCTGTCAACATTCGGCTGGCTTTCTGTACGGGAGGAAAGTCTTCTCAGCTTGAATCTGGAATGCTGTTATTATTATTATTATTATTTATTATCATTATTATTACATTTACATCCCGCTCTTCCTCCAAGGAGCCCAGAGCGGTGTAGTACATACTTAAGCTTCTCCTCCCAACAACCCTGTGAAGTAGGTGAGGCTGAGAGAGAAGTGACGGGCCCAGGATCACCCAGCTAGTCTCATGGCTGGATGGGGATTTGAACTCGGGTCTCCCCGGTCCTAGTCCAGCACTCTAACCACGACACCACGCTGGCTCCATGTTCGCACCAAATGGAAACTTCTTGTCTGGACTTTTGAAATCCTCCAGGGCACTGCCCCACACAATCCCTCCACCTCTTATTTCCCATTCTGCTTCTGCTCTTCAGTTCTCCAGCTCTGTTATTCTCAGTCACCCAGAGTCTTAAAGCTGTTTTGAGTATTTGGGGATGGGGGGTAGGAGAGAAGCACTCTAAATATATTTAAAAACAAATAGATGTCCAACAGACAGACTTGCTTGCTTGGTTGCCTGCAATAAATAGGACTCATCACCAGGTGAGCATGCAGAAGCTGTACAGAAGGGGAAAGCACAGCATCTCACAATCCCCGGCAGCACCAGAAAAAGATCAATTCACAGATCATGTGCTATGGCCACTCTGGGCAGCAGTGAGTGAACCTTGCTCTGCTCAAACAAAAAAAAAAAAAAAAGAGGGGTGGTTTCTTTTTTTGCAAGTATTTAACTGTGTGTGGCTTGAAAATTTCCAGTGGCTGTTCAGCCAGGACTCTTAAAAAGTGTTGAACTGAACCCAAACAACAGTTCAGAGAAGGTGTTTGCAGTGACCTGAGTCTTTTGATTGCCTTCGACCTGAACCAGAAAAAGAAAAAAACCTCAACACAAACAAGCAGCTCAACAAACAAACATTCAGCTTCCAGTTGTATACAGCAAATGTTTTGTTTTCTTGGTTCCCGTCGCCCCCTGCCTGGCCTTTTGCACGTGTTTGTAAAAGCCTTAACACACCCAAACAGCTTTGAAAAATTAATGTTTTCCCTAAAGTTAAGTCAGTCATCACTGCATTCATTTTATAGAATTACACTGCAGGCAAAAACGTGGCATGATTCTGCATGAAACGTATTTAAACCAGTTCAAAACGGGTATGTATGGAGTGCATTCTTGGAACTATACATGACCTAGATGCCACTTGGATCAGGTCAGAGAAAGAAGTCAACTGTGCAACTTCCAGTTATGAATCCGGAGTGTACTGTACTATAGGGTGTATTCCCCCCCCCCTTACGGACATATTTGCTTAGGGTTTTTATTTATTTATTTAAACCATGTGTATGCATGCTTATAAGTTTATTTCAGAGGAGTGGGTTGCGGGGGGAGTAAATGGGCAAGGAGGGCAGGAACAAAAGAGGAGGGAACTGGGTATGTTAATAAAACCAAACGCTCTTTCAATAAAGTATTAGCAAGAAAAACAAAACTATAATTACATTGTGCTGTTTAAGTGAAACACACACACACAGCTATTACAGAAGATCAGTGTTCCCGCTAAGGCGTGGGCATCTCCTTGCGCATACAAGTTGTCTGTGTGCGCATGCACAGTTAATTTTAGATCCCACTCAGGTTGAATCAGGAAGGCCCCACTCTGACTGCATGTGCGCGCACGCTGCCTTGAGACTGCTGCCCAGAACAAAACTCTTTCCACACGCAGATGAGAACATTGCAGAAGACTATTAGAGGAACAGCATATTTTTAAAAGGTTTAAACCCAGAGGGTTCTCTGGTATGTGAGGAGAGCTGGTCTTGTGGTGGCAAGCATGAATTGTCCCCTTTGCTGAGCAGGGTCTGCCCTGGTTTGCATCTGAATGGGAGACTTGATGTGTGAGCACTGGAAGATTTTCCCCTTAGGGGAAGACCCCCTCATCATCTGCCCAGATGCTCTGGGAAGAGCACCTGCATGATTGCATGCAGAAGGTTCCAAGTCCCCTTCCTGGCAGCATCTCCAAGAGAGGGCTGAGAGAGACTCCTGTCTGCAACCTTGGAGAAGCTGCTGCCAGTCTGGGTAGACAATACTGAGCGAGATGGACCAAGGGTCTGACTCAGGATTGACTTCCTAGTTAGTTAGTTGCTTATTTATGATCTTAGATCAAACAGCAATACAAGCAGAATATACTCAGTAAGAAAAAGCAAAAACAGAAACTAAAATATTGTCACATACATAAAATCAAAAACCTTTGGCAGTAGCTGATTGCAACTTCCTATGTTCCTATGTATTAAAAGCAGCTTCCAGCAACAGACTTTGCAAAATACTCTTCTTCTTTTTTAATGAGTGGGAAATATAGAAGCAAGAAGGCACAAGAAATCATTAGCATTTAACCCAGAACTTTGGGAATGACATAAAAGAAACAGAGTGGAGGCCAGATTACACAGCATGTTTTGTGTTCCTGCAAATCTCATACCTTTCTCAGGCATCTTCCTGCAGGCACTGAGAGGAGAAGGTCCACATGACTCACAGGAATATAGGAAGCTGCCATATACGGAGTCAGACCATTGGTCTCTCTACCTCATTATTGTCTTCACAGACTGGCAGCGGCTTCTCCAAGGTTGCAGGCAGGAATCTCTCTCTCAGCCTGATCTTGGAGATGCTGCCAGGGAGGGAACTTGGAACCTTCTGCTCTTCCCAGAGCGGCTCCATCCCCGGAAGGGAATCTCTTCCAGTGCTCACACTTCTAGTCTCTCATTCAGATGCAACCAGGGCGGACCCTGCTGAGCTAAGGGGACAAGTCATGCTTGCTACCAGAGAACCAACTCTCCTCTGATAGGGAAACACTGGGACCAAATTGTGAAGGAGCTTAGAATTGGAAGCTGTGATCCTGACTATGTAGGACATCAACATCTGTATAACATCTGTGTAAACCGCCGGGAGCCATTTTTGGAAGGGCGGTATAGAAATCAAATTAAATTGAAATTGAAAGGCTGTGGCAGAAAAAGACCAAAATAATCCCAGTGGTAATTGGCACCCTGGGTGCAGTTCCAAAAGACCTTGAAGAGCACCTCAACACCATAGGGGTCACAGAAATCACCACCAGCCAATTACAAAAAGCAGCTTTACTGGGAACAGCCTATATTCTGCGACAATATCTATAACAACTGACAATAAAATTCTGGCATCCCAGGTCCTTGGGAAGGACTCGATGTCTGGATAAAACAAACCAGTCGATAACACCTGTCTGACTGTGCAAACAAGAAATAATAAATAATAAGAACATACACTGAAGTGACTGCTGGCATTACTGGTTTGGCTACATTTCCAGCTGTGCTGCTAGTCCACGTGATCTGCTTATTACATTAAAGAGGTGTCCGATTTCCTAGAAATTGCTCTAGAAGCAAATGTTTCTTCCACTTCTGTAAGATAACCACTCTCAATCCCTCTCAGCCTAACCTACGTTGCAAGGTAATTGTGAGAGTGAAAAATGATGGGGAGAAGCATATTCCACCCTGAGTTCATTGGGGGAATAAAACTATAATGAATAAATAAAACAGCTATAATGAAGAAATAAAGGTGGGATAAAACTATAATGAATAAATAAAACAGCAGCAGAGGATCTGAGGGAAGGTGCGGAGCAACCATCCTGGATTCCTTTGGGAGCATAAGGCTCATCCCCAGATCCCTGCCACCCCCTTCACCCCACCTCGCAGCTCCAGTCTATAATGAGGAATATGAGGCATGCAGCTGGGGGTGGGGGGGGCACCTCTTAGCACCTGCAAACTTATTGACCACTAGAGGCAGCAGGGGCAGAGACAGTCAGTAAGGCCATTTTTCCTCTGGCCACACCTGCTCTACTCTACTTTCCCTTTGTTAGACTGAAAGTCTCAGGTTTCATTCTCTCACCTGAGACACAGACTTCTTTCTCCTTTCCCTGCTTCCTGTACGTCGCTAGCAATGAGGCATGACCTTGCAAGACCTCTTACTCTATCTCCCGAATAGATTTCCTAAATCAATGACTCTCTTTAGAACTCTATGTTTCCGGACAACATTAATTAGCAGTGCTTCCTAACCTATGCACTTCCGCTGTAGCAGAGAAAGACCTCTCCCCTCCTGAGCTCTCTAACAAAATAATGTGAGCCCTTTGGGGACAGGGATCCATCTTATTTATTTGTTATTGCTCTGTATAAACCGCCCTGAGCCATTTTTGGAAGGGTGGTATACAAATCAAAATGATGATGATGATGATGATGATGATGATGATAATGTTGTAGATCTTTGTATTTTTGTTATTTTTTCTATCTCTTTTTCTTCGACATAGCAATACCAGGTGATAGCAGAATAGAAGAAAAAGAAATAGAGAAAACAACAAAATACAAAGATCTACAAATGGAAATTGAAAAGCTGCGACAGAAAACCACCAAAATAATCCCAGTGGTCATTGGCGCCCTGGGTGCAGTTCCAAAAGACCTTGAAGAGCACCTCAACACCATAGGGGCCACAGAAATCACCATCCGCCAGTTACAAAAAGCAACTTTACTGGGAACAGCCTATATTTTGCGACAATATCTATAATAATAACAGCAACAATATTGATAATAAAATCCAGCCATCCCAGGTCCTTAGGAAGGACTCGATGTCTGGATAAAACAAAACAGTCAATAACACCTGTCTGCCTGTGTAAACAAAAATAATAAAAAGAGGGCACCCTTCCTCTGATGCCTGTCCCTCAGCAACTGGGATTCAGAGACAGCCTGCCTCGGAACACGGAAGCTGCATTTAGTAGATGTGGCTAATTGCCACTAATAGACCTTGCCTCCTCCACAGATGTGTCTCATCCTCTTGGCAGGCCATCAAACCTAGCAGCTGTCTCCACCCTCATTAATAAATTCCTAAAGACACAAGACTAGCCTGGCTGGCTTAGGTCAAGGTGAGTCCAACTAGCCCCATTTCCAACAATGGATAGCCAGGTGTCACTCCAGGAAGTCCACCAGCAGAGCAAGGAAAGGGGGAAGAAGAAAAAACAGCCAGACCTCCCCCACCACTTGTCCCCAGCACCTGGTACTCAGAGCAGGGGCATAGCAAGGTTGGAGGGGGCCCAGAGACAAGATTTTAAAATGGGCCCCCCGCTGATATACACACACAAACACACTTCACAATATATCGTGCACTCACACCCACATCCCCATTATGAATACGGTGAATATCTAGTTCACATCTAGTTTTTTTACTCTCTGCTCCTGCCAATCTCCAAGAGACTCAACATAATTCATAGGGGGTGCAACACGGGCGGGTGGGGAGTCATGTGATGTGCCTCTGGGGGGCCCCTCGAGGCAATGGGGCCCCAAGATGACTGCCTCGCCTTGCCTAATGGTAGTTACGCCCCTGACTCTGAGATAGACTGCTTCTCAACAGGAAGGCTCCACTCCAGACGACTATGGCTTGTAAAAGCATACACTCCCCACGCACTGGATCAGATCCCAGCTGGCTCCATCTCACCTGGCCTCCTGCTTCTAACCGAGGGCAGACAGATGCTTCTGGGAAGCCCACCTGCGGGGCATGACAACCACAGATAGGCCCCTCCCCCAGTGTCTGTTCCAGCATCTGGCGCTCTACGGTAAACTACCACTCAACCCGGAAGCTCCATTCATAACCACCATGCAAAAGAAGAAAATAAGCAACCCCCCCCCTGCTGGATTAGATGGCAGCTGGGGTCCGTATCACAGCCAGACTCTGGCTTCCAACCATAAAGAAGCAGAGCAGTGTGTCCTCTAACACGGATTCCCAGAGGTTGTGGACTACAACTCCCATAATCCCCAGGCAGAGGCCACTGCAGCTGGGGGTGCTGGGAGCTGTCGTCAACAACATCTGGGCATCCCTGTTAAGAGGAAACACTGGACCAGAGGCCCACGAGTGGGGCATGAGAACAGGAACAGCAACCGACCCTCCCCCCGCTCACTTGTCCCTAGCACTCTGGGGTAGATTGCTCCTGCACATGGAGGCTCCATTCCTAACTAGCCTGGCCCACAAGCCCCCGCATACCCTGGGTCAGATCAAGGGGGGCGGGGTCCACCCCCGGCCAGTCTCCCCACCCCCGCCACCCCCGACGGGGCGCTAAGGCCGCAGCCCTCCAAAAAAAACCCCCAGCCCTCAGCAGCAGCTGGGACGGAAGCGGCGCTGCTCCCGGGAGAAATGCCGCCCTGGTGGGCTTCCCTTCCCTTCCCTTCCCCACCCCGCCCCAGCCACTCACCGTGGCCCTCGCTGTCTCCTCCGGCCGCCCCGCGCGAGTGTGGCCGTGGCGCTCGCTCCCAATTCGGGTCCACCTCCGGAGCAGCCACAGCCGTCAGCTGACTCTCCCCGGCAGAGAGCCCGCCCCACCACCACCGGAAGCGACCGCTTTCTCCGGAGCGCCCGTTGTCCGTTCGGATAGAGTTCCGCCTGGCCCGGGTGGCCGCCGCAACCAAGGTTCCGCCTCGGAGAGGCTAAAAGGTGCTTCTTTGCACAATTAGCAGGGCGGGGGGGGGTCTTTAAAATAAAACAAAAAGGCAAACCACCACCAAATGATTATTTATTTAATCATATAGTTATACCGTCTGATGTGTACAGCGGTATGCACCCTTTAAAATAATATTTTAAAAAAATAAATTAAAAATGGATTTAAAAATCTACCCAGCACAACAGAAACAAACTCAAAAAGAATGTGTTAAGAGGCCCCATGGTTAAAAATTAATCCCGGTTAAAAGCCTGCGAGAACAGGTGGGTCTTTGAGGAGTCATCCTTTAAAACAGACAGAGAAGGAAGGAAGGAAAAGGAGATGCTTTGCAGCTGAAGTTTCTTTTTCTGCTTTTATGGTGCTTTCCCCGTTGCACTGTTTTAGTGGTTGCTGAGTCCGCAGAGAAAGACGGGGTACGGAGGTAAAGAATGACTGAGCCATATTTGGAAAGGCGGTGTTCTATAAATCAGATAAAATAAATAAATACAAAATAAACCAATGTCGGTCCATGCGCGACTGGGTCCTGGAGAGCGCTGCAATATAGACGCTCTCTGCCACTTGTGTACACGCAACTTGCTTTCCTGCCGACGTGCAAAACCCGAGAGAGGGCGCCTCCACACGTTCCCCTGGCAGTTGGTGGGGGTGGGGTGGGGTGGGGTGTTGAGCATTGGAAGGCTGCACTACAAGCCCCAGCATGCTCTGCGGCCGAGGAAGCGGCCAACATGGCGGCGGCCAGGGAAAGTTGCAGCAGCGAGGAGGAGGAGGCGGCGGCTGAGGCTCAGAGGCGATTTCGAGAGGCCGCATCCTGGGCCCCGGAAGGTAGGCAGACAGGGCGGCTTGGGCTGCAGGCCCAGCCAAAGTCTCTCCCGCAAGCAGTCTTGCCAAATCACTCTCTGTCTTCTTCTGGTGCTTCGATGGCCCAGCTGTGGTTGGGTATACAACTCCCATCAACCCCACCCGCCGTTTATTGTGGCTGTCGGTGACGGGAGTTGTAGTCCAGCCTCCGCTTGGCCCCGCCAGCTGCAGCCCATAGGAAACATAGGAACATAGGAAGCTGCCATATACTGAGTCAGACCCTTGGTCTCTCTAGCTCAGCATTGTCATCAGAGACTGGCAGTGGCTTCTCCAAGGTTGCTGGCAGGAATCTCTCTCCACCCTATCTTGGAGATGCTGCCAGGGAGGGAATTTGCAACCTTCTGCTCTTGCCCATGCCTGTTTCTTTCCAGTTACTGCTGCCCTTTCAAGTAAAAGGTGTGTTCTCCGTGATGGTTTAAACTCAAAAAAGCAAAAAGGACTCTGATAGCAAAATGACCACTGGCAACTAAAGCTGGCAGCTAAAATCTGCGACGGATCCATCTGTGTAACTGCAACTGGTTTTAATAGGACTGCCTCCTCGGTGTCCAGAGAGTAGCCACAGGTCAGGAATGAGGGGGAGTGGTTTGAGGTTTGCATGATTGTCCTGCTGACACCCATATCCATTTTGTGCGAGGATTATTATTTATTTATTTATTTAGTACATTTATATACCTCCCCATACAAAAAGTGTTCCTGGGTGGTTCACAGTATAAAATAATTTTCTCTGTTTAGGCTTGTGCTACATTTTGGACACACTGTCTGACCTGAGCCATAATCTCTAGGATATTTAATGTGATCCTAGGTGAAATTCTAGGTTTGTGTACATTTGAATTAACTGTGCTCTCATATTGCGGCTATCTCTAACTTTGATGTTTTAAAAACTGTTTTTGGTGTCAGGTGCATTTCAGACAAGCCGGCTGCCATCAGCTGAACCTAGCATCAGGTACCTTTTTGTGTTTTTTAAAGTTCACTGAGCATCCAGATCCTAATTGCATCACCCAGAAATTAAGATGTTCCAGTTTGGAGAGACCCTTTTAGAGTTCTTCATAGTCCATTTGGATTTTTACTATCCCAAATAATTTGGCATTACTGCAGACTTGGATGCCTCCTTTTTGCTCATCGTTGATAGATCTTAAATAGTTCTGGCCCCCGTACAAATTCTTAAGGGATCTCATTTGGCTCCATTATGAGAACTGTCCATTGATTCCTACTCAATTGGGAGGAACGGACAATCCTACTTTTCCTAGTTCTAAAAGGGGAGCCAAGAAACCACACATCTTTTACCCAGCACAGAGGCTACGTTAAGTCAATGGACAGCATTGTGTATATATGAATGTATCTGTTTTTTAGGACCATGATCAAATTAGTTTCTTCAGAGATAAGCTATCTTATGGCATTAGGAACATAGGAAGCTGCCATATACTGAGTCAGACCATGGGTCTATCTAGCTCAGTATTGTATTCACTGACTGGCAGAGGCTTCTCCAAGATTGCAGGCAGGAATCTCTCTCAGCCCTATCTTGGAGATGCTGCCAGGAAGGGAACTTGGAACCTTCTGCTCTTCCAGGAGCAGCACCATCCCCTTAGAAGGGGAATATCTTCCAGTGCTCACACATTCAAGTCTCCCATTCATATGCAACCAGGGCAGACCCTGCTTAACTAAGGGGACAAGTCATGCTTGCTACCGCAAGACCAGCTCTCCTCTACCAGCTCTCCTCATTCATCTGCTGCTGGCTCACTCCAGTTTTTAAGATCTTTCCCCAATTTCCTAACTGTTTTGTTCTGTTTTAGAAACAGTTTTCTAATTGTTGGTTCTCCTTTAACAGAAGGATGGCCGAGGATCATGGGCAGGATGGGAATGAACTGCAGACCACCCCAGAATTCCGAGCACACGTTGCAAAGAAGCTGGGAGCCATCCTGGATGGGTATTTGCAAAGGTTTTCTCAAGCTGCAGCTCTTTGTTGTGAGCGGAGAGGCTTAGCTGAGAGCTTTTCCCAGTAAAACGTGGCTAAATATTTCTAGGGGCTGTAAACAGACGTTGCCCTGAGGCAGGAATTCTTCAGGGTGCTGCTTATGTTACATATTAAAGGCCTGTTTGTACTCTGTCCAGAAAAGCAGTGTCTGAGAAATAAACAATTTATTTATTCATGCATTCATGTATGCATACATACATACATACAGTACATTTGTTTCCTGTTATTCCTCCATCCTGGAGAGAATCTATTTATGTGGTCACTAAAAGTCGACACTAGCTTGACGGCACTTAATCAGTCAATCATTCAGTTCCTCTAAGGAGCCCAGAGTGATGTACATAGTTATGTTTATCCACACAACAACCCTGTGAGGTAGGGTAGGCTGAGAGAGAAGTGACTGGCCCAGAGTCACCCAGTGAGTTTCATGGCTGAATGGAGATTTGAACTCAGGTCTCTTTGGTCCTCGTCCAACCCTCTGACGACATGGGATGAGTAGGCCAGAGGCAGCCCAAGGTATTGCAGTGCCTGAGGTGGGGACCAATCCTTCTGAACCTTGAAAGGGGCTGGGGGCGGGCGGGGGGAGTTGCCAGCAGCCACCACCTCTCCTGGTCCTTCTTGCCACTCCCAGCATTTTGAGCTTGGTATCGCCCAGCAGTCTCATAGCGCTCTTCTTCCTTCTCAGCTCGATTACCATCTTGGAGCAAACCCCAGGACCTCTACAGACCTCGACGGGCGCCTTGGAGGCAGAAGATGACGGTGAGTCTCTTGCAGGTCCTGCACCCACCAAATGGCTTTGTAGTACCAGCTGGGAGCGTTCCCTAAGCAGCGATGGTCTGGGTGCTGAACTCAGTGTTGGGGCTCTGGGGATGGAAGCGTCGCCTGCCACGGAGATCTGGCCTGGGGAGCTCCTTGGGGCTGTGGGTGCTCAGGCCTTGGAGCCCCCTTCAGACTTGGAAGAGAAACGGGGAGCACAATACCAGTGCGTGTGACTGAGGCCTGGGCCTTCTGCCCTTGCTTGGACAACGAAGCAGGACCTCTGCTAGCGCTGAGCTAAAGTGCCTGCTCAGTCCACATTTTTGCCAGTGAAAATGGGAGGGGGGCAGGTGCCATTTTGACAGTTTCCAAGGAGGGCGATGTCTTCAAGGAAGGAGCCCACCAGTGTCCCCTCTAACACAGGGTTTCTTAACCTTGGGCCCCTGGAAGTTTTGGACTACAACTCCCAGAATCCCCAGCCACAACGGCCATGTCTGGGGATTCTGGGAGTTGTAGTCCAACAACATCTGGGGGCCCAAGGTTAAGAAACCCTGCCTTAGAGAATCAAATATATAGTTAGATGGATTCTTTGTCTCCTTATATGCACTGAACATATATACCTGTCCTGCGCCTGCGAGGCTACGTGACCAAGAGGTTATTTATTGAGAGCAGGGTAATAGACCATCAGGAGAGGAGAGCTGGTCTTGTGGCAGCAAGCATGACTTGTCCCCATAGCTAAGCAGGGTCTGCCCTGGTTGCATATGAATGGGAGACTTGATGTGTTGAGCATTGCAAGAAATTCCCCTTGGGATGAAGCCGCTCTGGGAAGAGCATCTAGTTTCCAAGTTCCCTCCTTGGCAGCATCTCCAAGATCAGGCTGAGAGAGATTCCTGCCTGCAACCTTGGAGAAGCCTCTGCCAGTCTGTGAAGACAATACTGAGCTAGATAGACCAATGGTCTGACTCAGTATTTGGCAGTTTCCTATGTTCCAATGTACAGTGGCAGCGAAAGAAAGTAATAACTTCATAAATTCCGTCAACGTGGTAACACAACTGATTAAAAAAATCATTAGACAAATCACCTCCCTGGACTTGAGAGGGGCATCAGGGTGGGTTCCTGACAGAGGTGAAGAAAGGTGAGCTGGCAGAAAGGTAATCTGGTTTTGAGCCTCTCCCAAACTGGGCTAAACATGTTCTGCAAACATTTGTTCAGTCCTTCCTGGGCATATCCAACCTCCAGCTCTAGCCATCCACCTGGTGGCCCCTGGTGGAAAACACATCTCCCAGCTCTGGACCGGAACAGAATAGTCATCATTTCTCTCCCTTTTCTTCTCATTTCAACGGTGCAGGCTTCCGCCTCTTTTCCTCCTCTGTCCCAGGAGACTGTGGCAAGCCAGACCCTTCGCCCCTCAGAAGGAGACGGCTGCAGCAATCCAGCTCCAGGTGAGAAGGTGCTCAGTGTGGCTTGTCCTTTGGAACCTGTTGTTGTAAAAGTTGACTTTGCGGGCCGTGTTCCCTGTAACAGGTAATCCCAGCTGTTCAGTCAGTCACTTTAGTTCAGTCATTGACCAGAAACAGAATTGTCAACAAGAGAGTGGCGCTTACACACAATATAACAGTATTTAGCCACTGAATTAGTAAACTTAGAATTAAAATCAGACAATAAGACGTTTCGATAGAATTCCTCTGGATGTCCAGGATATGTCTTCAGTCAGGGTAAAATAAGATTTATACGAATATCCTTGTGGAGGTTACAATATAAAATAGCATGATCAGTGGTCTCCACAGTGCCTGAGCCACACAGGCAAAGCCGGGAAGAATAAGGGACCCCATTAAACCTCCCATAAAGCACTGCCGATGGAAGCGTGCTTAATCGCGCTAGCGATAGAGCACCTCTGAATTTAGGAAGTGTAATATTTCTTAGGTATGCAGCAGGGTTCGAGCTAAAAATCTGATCACCAAGGTTCACACCCTTTGAAATTTTAGCTGCTTCAAGTTGTAACTCAACGTCCAATATTCGTTGCTTGGTCATCCCAGCGGTTGTTGACTAGAACTCCCAGCATTCCCAGCCAAAGGCCATTGTAGCTGAGGATCCTGGGAGTTGTAGTCCACAGCATCTAGGATTACCTGTTACAGGGAACACTGTTTGTGGGTGCTGCTATGTGGGGCAGCCCATGAAAACAGTTGGGAAGCTGCCGTTGAGGGCAGACACAGTGACTTGCCTTCTCCATGAAACCTGCTGTTGAGTGCTTGCTATTATGCTGATGCTTAGGGGAGGAGATCTGGCTTGCAGAAGGTCCCAGGTTCACTCCCTGGTGGCATCTCTAGGTAGGGCTGGGAGAGGCTCCTGCCTGATATCTCGGAGAGCTGCTGCCAGTCAGAGTAGACAATACCAAGCTAGATGGACCAGAGGCCTGGCTTGGTGTAAAGCCGCTTTCTGTTTTGGGGATTGGGCCATAGCTCAGTGGACAGAGCATGTCCTTTGCATGCAGAAGGTCCCAGATTCAGTCCCTGGAAGTATCTCCGGGTAGGGCTGGGGAAGAATTCCGCCTGAAACCGTAGGAGAGCCACTGCCAGTCAGCCTAGCCAATACTGAGCGAAATGGACCAATGGTCTTGCTTGGTATAAGGCAGCCTCCTAAGTTCCTATATCTGTCTTGGCTGTGCTTTGCCTTCTGAGCGAGACCTGGTCTTGTGGTAGCCAGCACGACTTATCCCCTTTGGTGGCGATCCAAAACCGGGCCATCTCTATACTTGCCTCTGGAACACACTCCCCAATGAATCAGAATCTCCCCACCTCTGGTTGTTTTGAAATCATTTTCGAAAACACACCTCTTTCATCAGGCTTTTAGTTTGTGATGTTTTTCATTTTATTTATGGCAACTTTAATCTGTTTGATATGATTTGTAGGTTTTAGTGGCTGTTTGTTTACGTTGTAGACCACCCTGAGATTTTATATCGGGCAGTATATAAATTATTTATTTTTATTTATTTTGCATTTTATATCCCGCTCTTCCTCCAGGGAGCCCAGAGCGGTGTACTACATACTTAGGTTTCTCCTCACAACCCCCCTCTGAGGTAGGTTAGGCTGAGAGAGAAGTGACTGGCCCAGAGGCACCCAGCAAGTATCATGGCTGGATGGGGATTTGAACTCGGGTCTCCCCAGTCCTAGTCCAGCACTCTAGCCACTACACCCCGCTGGCTCTTCTCTCAAATGCATGCAGTAAATAAAATCATCCCACTTGGCTTGTTACTTCTTCCAGTGAGCTGGACAGCGACCAAGAACTGGAGAGGTGCCGAGAGGCGGCTGTGTCTGCAGCAGATATCCAGAAGCTCAGTGGCTTTGTGACCCCACTCCAGGGTTCCAGCCAGGGCCGTGAGTGCCAGGCCACAGAGCCCCGCCAGAGGAAGAGGAGGAAGAAGAAGAGGAAGAAGACGGCCCAAGCAAATGAAGAGGACGGCAGTGAGCACAATGTCATGGGAACAAGGCCTCTCAGCCAGGCCGAGGATGGGACAGAGAAGTCCTCGTGCATCAATGGGGTGTGTAAGAATGAAGAGGGCACAGAGAGGGCGGGTGACAAGCTCTCGGGACAGGTCACAAGAAGGAAGAAGAAGAAGAAAAAGCATGTGGAAGAAAGGACAGAATGAGGGGTTGCTCTTAATGGAGGAAATGCAACCATTGGGTTTTGTATTATTTTGGAATCTACGGGTTGTGGAGTTAATTGGACTGTCCCTGCTGAGGAGGCGCAGCCTGCCGTGACTCTCTCCATGTGGCCGAGAACAGCTGCCTGTCGGACAGTTTGTTCCGCATGGAAGGAATCTGCCTTCTGCGCAGAGTTTTGAAGAATAAGACATCCGTGAATGACTGTCCTGCATGGCGTCCTTTATTCCGAGGGTAGAAATTCTGGGTGATGGAGAGCAAACCATGACCTGGTGACTCGCTGAGTTGCATGCAGCACATCAGCCGAGAATCAGGGCCTGCCGGGTGTTGGATAAGCCTCCCTTCCCCCCCCCCCCCTCTGACAGCATCTCCAGGTAGGCATGGAATTTCTGAATTGCTGCCCTTCGGAAGGAGCCGGTGCATTTCAGTGGGCATTGCCTGCCATTCGTTTTAGGATACCCTGTCACTAGTCCATCATACGACTTGTCTGCTGACACTCCCAGATTCCATCCCAGGAAGGGCTAGGAAAGACTCCTGCCTGAAACCTTGGAGCGCAGCTGCCAGAAAATACTGAGCTAGATGGACCAAGGGTCTGACTCAGTGTAAGGTGGCTTCCTATATTCCTAAGACAGGGGAAATAGTAATCAACGGTGGGAAGAGCAGGAGCAGCACTTGATTTCCATGTTGAAAGCCAAGGGCTCTGCATCCCTGCTGAGACCCTGGGGGGGTGGCGGGGCGGGGAAGTACAGGGACTGCATCCCTGCCTATCCCTGCAGTGATGCACCACTGCTCTCGATCGAAGGTCATGTTGCACGCCAAGATCAAGGTAAAAGGAGGAGAGAGGGATGGTATTGGGAAGCAGAAGATGGGTTAGGACGGCTTTTTGTCCACCCTCAGTAAAGTGCTGGGGCAGAATGTAGGTTGGTAGCCCTCATCCCTACCCAGCGGCTGCCTCCCACACCATCACTCTCCCTTCTTCCTACCTTGATCTTTGCATCCACACGACCACCGCTCAGGAGCACACACGGCTCTCCTACCTGGCTGGGGACTCCTCTGACCCTAGAATGGCCCTTCCGTTTTGAAGGATGAGCTCTCTTCAATAACAATTTTTAACAGAGTTTCCTTAAGGAATGTAAGCTTATGAGATCACCAGGCATTCTGTGTATGTGTCTGTGTGCCCCCACCCCCACCCCCATCAACTTCGCAATGCCTGGACCAATATGAACCAAGTTGGGTACAGTTGTAGGGACACCTCAACGACGACGTAGTTTGTGATGATCTCATCCACCCCGATTCAAGATGGCAGACAGAGGTGCAACTTGTGAATCGCCTAAGCGATTTGAACCAAATGTGCTACAGGTGTAGGGACACATAGTGGCACCTCATCCACCCCAGTTCAAGATGGCAGATGCACAAACGTCTGAGGTGCAAGTGGGCTAATTTGTGAACCGCCTAACTGATTTGAACCAAATCTGCTATAGCTGTAGGGACACATTAGGACGTCTCAGTAGCATAGTTTGTGATGATATCTTCCACCCTGATTCAAGATGGCAGATGCGTGAACATTTGAGGTGCAGATGGGCTACCCTGAACCACCTGGTTTGAGCCAAATTTGCTACAGTTGTAGGGACACATAAGGACGTCTCAACAGCATCGTTTGTGATTATGTCATCCACCCCAGTTCAAGGTGGCAGACGTGTGAATGTTTAAGGCTAAAGTGAACGTTTAAGGCTAACTTGTGAGGATGGTAATTATTACTTAACATTATAGTGAAAGGAAAGGAGGCAGATTGGTTCTTACCAGAACAACTTGTTAAGTTCTAGATCAGTCTAGAAAGAATGCATACCTTCCTGGACTGTATTCTCACAGTTGTTAACACATTAGAATTGCACAGTCTAAGACAGATATTCAAGATCAGCATTATCCTGCAGAGAAATTTTCCTCCCTCTCTCACAACACTAGAACCCAGGGTCACCCCATGAAACTGATAGCCATGAAATTTAGGACCAACAAAAGGATGTTTCACACTGTGCATAATTACTCTGGAATTCTCTGCTGTGGGATGTGGTGGTGGCCACTAGCTTGGATGGCTTTAAGAAAGGCTTAGATAAATCCATGGAGGACGTCCATCAATGGCTACTAGTCTGGTGGCTATAGCCCACCGCCAGCCTAAGAGGCAAGATGCCTCACAATACCAGTTGCAGGGGAGTAACAGCAGGAGAGAGGGCATGCACATACTTCTTGCCTGTGGGCTCCCCAGGGGCATCTGGCGGGCCACTGTGTGAAACAGGATGCTGGACTAGATTGGGTTTGGGACCGATCCAGCAGGCTTTGCTTCAAAGCCTGAGGAGAGAGGTTATTAACACTCTCATAAATCCATTCAGTCAAAAGGGGTGGAGAGAATTGCCTTTGGCCAATTGAACGCAGAATGGGAGGGAACTTCTACTTCTTGGCAACTATCGGTTCTTCTCTTGAGAGGCCTGCTTTGCATTTGGGACATTTGGTACTTAAATAATCTAATTAATTCTGGGGGATATGCGACTATTGCTATTTCATCTTGTCCAGCAACCTCCTTTTCTTCTTTCTGCTTAACGTCCAGCCTGATGAGTTTTGAGGAGCATGAAAGCTTTCTCACTTTTTATAGAAGTACAGTGACTTCTGTGTTTTTTTCTTCCAGACTGACACAGCTACCTGCAGCCTTGGTGACCTTAAAAGTCCACTGATCTGTGTTTACTTTATAAACAGGCACAATAGCTTTGTGGATGACACCTCCCCCCCCTTCTTTTGATTTACTCAAAATTAAATAAATTTACAAGATAAAGCAGGACAGGCAATTGCTTTTGGAGTCTGAGTCTATTGAGCATTACAAGGACCTCTGGCGATTCAAGATGCCCAGCATACAATGTGGATACTATTTACATGATGGCCCAGTCTGGCTGCATGCTAAGCCACTAAGAACCCTTGGGACTGCACGCTCCTCTTTCATCCGTGCATGTAAGGGGAGGGGATTAAAAGCTTTCATTTTTATTTTTGAACCAACCGCAGTTCTCTTATTAAGTCCAAACCTGGAACTGCGCTTTGTTTTCACTACAGTTAGTTAACAAGCCAGAATCAAACTGTGATTAATTAACCACAGTTAGAACAAACCACAGTTCCTTGAGTTTGGATGTTGAGGGGGAAACTGTGGCTAGTTCATAAACAAAGGTGGAAGTTTCCAATCTCGTCACGCAGGAGGGGAATGCACTGTGGATCATTCTGACATAGTTCTAAGCCATGGTTTAGCATGGTGTCTGAACTGGGCCTGTATCATGATCAAAAAAAGCAGAGGCAGTGAATATGAAGGAATGGTACTAAGCGCTCCCCCCACTTTATAATTTGGATCCAGTTTGCTCATACACGTAACAATTCTTGATCAATATTTCTCCCCCTCTGACTTTTTCTCTTAATACCTTGGATATGAACAGGCTTGGATTCACCCTAAAACCAGGAAGGTGTCAGCTTTTCCTCGTTTGATGTTTAATCACACCTGTCTCCAGTGAAAGCGGCATTTTGGAGCCAGCAAGAGCAGAAACTTCCAGTTTCTGAGACCTGCAAGCAAGCCTCTTCTCTGTCCAAATGTTTTAAGGATACTTCCTTGCCCCCCTGGCAATGCTCTCTTTTGGCCAGAGCTGGGGGTGGCATACAGGATGAATCCCCTGGAGACCCAAGGACAGAGAAATAGCAGGAATCTTCTTCCACAGTGGAGGAGGAGAAAGAGCCATATTATGCCCCAATGTCCTGCTTTTACAAGAGGAGGGTGAAAATCTCTGCCCAAAGAAAGACCTTGGCTTTGCTTTTACACAGCTTGCCTGCAGCATAATTGTGTGAGGAGGAATCAAGAGGAAATTGTCTCTGTTGGAGCACACCTTTTCCCTCTTCCTGCAAGACTTGCTGGAAACTGGTTGGTTCCTCCATGTTTGTTGAAATAGAAAACTGGTCTGCTCTTGACCAGTTCATGCTCATTCCATCATCCTGTCATGAAGGGACTCCTGCTGAAGATCGGAGAACATCCCCCCAAATTTGGGAACATCCCATCCCAAATTTTCCAAGGCTCTGATTTTTCTTGGCAAATGCAGTCTCCAGTGTGCATTTTTTTGCATGCAGAAGGTCCCAGCTTCAATCCCTGGCAGCATCTCCAGGTAGGGCTGGGAGAGACTTCTGCCTGCAGCCTTGGAGAAGCCGCTGCCAGTCGGTGTAGACGATACTGAGCTAGATGGACCAAGGGTCTGACTCGGTGTAAGACAGCAGGGCTGTCCTTAGAGACCCTGGCGGGGTGCAGGGCCCAAGGCAAATCAGCCAGTGCGGGGGGCCCTTCCAGTTAATTTTAAAGGGGGTTAAAGGAGTGGGGGCCCTGCCCTATGGACAACCCCAAAAGGCAGCTTCATGCAATGTCGCTTCATGCAAACGTTTTGTGGGATGTGGGGTGTGGAACGGGGAATCACAGAAGGCAGTGCAGGAGAGAGGAGATGCCCGGCTAGGCGTGTGACCACTGTCTTCCTTTCCCTGGGGCAGGCATCTTGGGTGCATACAGCGCCTTGTACTTGGGTCCATGGCGATCCAGTGTCCAGGGGTCCCTGTGGCTACTGGGAGGAGGACGCCATCTGTGTTGAAATGAAAGTCTCTATGACGCCATGAGCGGATGGTAGCAGGTGGCCGTGGCTGTTGGTGGAGTCAGAGCTCTGGTAAAGCACCAGGCTGCTGGAAGAGACTGTTGGGGAGCAAACACACACCAGATGAGGTTAATGCACAGGAAGGCATTCACTGAATCCCCTTCCTTTCCTGTGGAACATTCTTGGAGGCTGCCTTCTGCTGAGTCAGAACTGAATCCAAAAGGACCCAGACTGATATCATTACAAAGCTGTCTTCATAATAATTATTACTAAATCACCATAAAACCCGACCATAACTTACTCAAATGACCATAAAAACAGACAATAACTCGTTCACATTCAATAATATAAATAAAAATACTAATGTGGCAAAAAAAAACCCTGCAACAAGCTCTGTTCACAAAAATGGATAAATATCTCAGAAATACCTTATACTTATACGAATCAAAAATAACCCAGACTGATATAATTACGAAGCTGTATTAATTATTATTTCTTGTTTACACAGACAGGTGTTATTGACTGGTTTGTTTTATCCAGACATCGAGACCTTCCCAAGGACCTGGGATGGCTGAATTTTATTATCGATGTTGTTGTTGTTGTTGTGTTGTTGTTAAATCACCATAAAAACAGACAACTTGGTTCAAATACAATAATACAAATAAAAATACTAATATGGCCCAAAAAACCCTACAACAAACTCTGTTCACCAAAATGGATAAATATCTCAGAAATTCAATAATACACAAAGCCTTATTATAGCACACACAGACTTTAATATCCAAACATAACCTCCTGGTACAGTCTAATAAAGAAATGGAAGCCCTTCAAATAAAAACTCTATGCATTGCCACAGGACATAATCATCATGATCTTGTGGTTTCTGCATCATCACAGAACTTGATTGCCAGAAGTACCAGATCCCTAGTACTGATTTGCAGTAACTCCTGTAGGCAGCTATCAGGAAGCTATGTTTGGCTATTAATGTTTGTGTGTTCTGTAATCAGGTTTTGTGTATTCGTGCATTTCTGAGATATATATCCATTTTTGTGGATAGACCTTGTTGTAGGTTATGGTGGCCACATTAGTATTACTTTTTATTTGTATTATTGTATTTGAATGAGTTGTTATTGCCTGTTTTTAGGGTTATTTAATAATTATTGCTGTTATAAATATAGTAATTATATCAAAGTGGGTTCTTTTGGATTCTGTTTTTCATTGTGAACAGCCACCTAATGGCACAGCGGGGAAGCAACCTGCCTAGAGAGCAGGAGGCCGTGGGTTCGAATCCCTGCTGGTGTGTTTCCCAGAATATGGGGAACTACTATATCAGTTCGTAGTTTTGAGTAGCCACAACTGGGAAATTGTGGTATGTCTTGCCAACCACGACCTGAATATCCGCAGTTTGGCAATTTTTTCCCCAAGTTGAGGTCTTTTTCGCTGGGGGGTCAGGGGTCATTTTTGGGCTCCCACTTCAATCCTCTTACTCACGCCTGGTGATTTGGAGGGATTTCCCCCCCTCTATTTTCCACTGTATTTTGCCGTCCTTTCGCGACCGCGATCCCCCTAACCCTCCATTTGCCATTGATTCCAATGGCTCTCCAACGGCGAATTCGCCCGCCGCGAGGTTCCCCCGGAACGGAACCCTCGCAGTTGGGGAGGGATGACTGTACTGTGTTAGGTGGACCAATGGTCCGACTCCGTATTCCTGAACTGTCACGAGGACGACAGACACAGCTTTCCGTCGCTCAGCCCAGGAACGGAACGCCCTTGTGCTGCCAGTTGGGGAGACGCTGGCAGGAGGCTGCCATTGCAACCGGACGCTCCGGACCAGCAGCTCTCTTACCGGCGGGGCTCGACGTGAGGCGGTGGCTGGGCTGCAGGTGCTGGATGGCTGCCTCTTGGTTCTGCAAGTGTACCGTGGAAGCCTGCACCGGCGGCGTGTGCATCCCGGACTCTGTGTGTGTCTCTGCGTCCGACGTGAACACCTGGAGGCAATGGAGGCATTCAGGATTCGGAGCCGTGTGAGGCATGTGGAAGGCTATGCCTTTATCCTAAGGCTAGGCAGCTCGATGCTGGGGTGGTGGCAGGGAATGCCTCCCAGTCAACATTAGGATTCTTTCTGACCCTATTGCAGGGATGGGGAACCTTGGCACTCCAGCTATTTTTGGACTACAACTCCCATAATCCCCAGCCACAGAGGCCAATAGCTAGGGATTATGGGAATTGTAGGCCACTATCTGCAGGAGTGCCAAGGTTCCCCATCCCTGCTTTATTGTATCCCGTGAGCCCTCTCCAGAGAATATGCGCACACACACCTCCCCCATCCCCGTTACCTGTTTGGTTGGCGTCAGGCTGGTCAAGGCGCTGAGATTGGCGGTGTCTGTGATGACCATGGTCTGTGGCAGGAGGCCGGTGTGGGCATACTGGCCCATCTCGGGCTTGTGGCCGTAGAGTGCTAGGAGGGAAGGAGACCAAGAGAGAGTGAGTGGCCGGGGCTTGGAGGAGCAGCAGAAGCTGTCCCAGCGGCGGCAAGGTCTTGAGCTCCGGGTGTACTTTATTTTTATTTTTTTAAAAAAAAAATGTTTTCCAATTTTATTGAAACGTCAGCAAAAGGAAAGCTGGTGGGCGAATCCAGTAAGTTTGGTGATACGTGACGAGAAGGAGGGGCACAGAGCCGGCCCCAAACCTACCATGCGGAGCCTGGATCTGGGCCATGGTGGCCATGAAGGGGCTCTGGTTGAGATGGCTCTGGACCTGCTGCATGATGGGTTGCTGGTAAGAGGGGTGCAGCTGCTGGGAGAACTGGACAGGTTGCAGGGTGGTGAGGCTGCTCCCCATGTTGTTGATCACCGGGACGCTCTGGGGCTGGGTGGAGGCGAGGCCTGGAAGACATAAGATCACATCATGCATTCAGCAAAGAGACTCCTGTGACCCCCTGGAAGCAAGCACCTTTAGTGTGGCAGGTGCTTTGGTAGGTGAATCTCCACTGACAGACATCCGGTTGGCGGGGACTTGAGGCAGGGCCTTTTCGGTTGTGGCCCCTCGGCTCTGGAACGCCTTGCCTGGAGAGCTTCGCCATGCTCCCTCCCTCAGTGTTTTTAAAAAAACTATTAACAACATACCTTTTTAAAGAGGCTTTTTAATGTTTCAACTGTTGTGTATATCTGGAAAGTTTCTTCGTTTTCAGTGTTTTTAGGTAACTTTTAATTGGAAATTTTAAAATCTGTAATTCTGATTGTGGTTTTAGCTTGGATTTTTAACTTACTTAGCTTAATCTGGTTAATTTTAGTAGTCTGATTTTACATTGTAACTATCTTATCAATGTTGTGAGCCGTCCCAAGCAGTAGTGTACTGGAGGGGCGGGGTATAAATATTTTGAATGAATGGACGAATGAATGAATGAATGAAAGTCCACTTCAGCAAATGCATGAAGCGTTATCTTGGTCTGTCCACTGGCCATCACACTTCATGCATCTGGTGACATGAGTTGTTGGCCCACACAAGTTTCTGCTTCCATCAATGTTTCAGTCTTTAAGCTGCCACAAGACTCTGTGTTGGGTTGGCTGCAACAGACCCACGGCTCCTCCCCCTGCTGGAAGTGGCACATTCAGTTCCTCACGTGGACCTCAGCTGGTTCTACTCTGCTACAACAAGGGTTGCTCTTGGACATTTTGGCAGTTGAAGTGGAAACTATAGGAAGCTGCCATCTACTTGTCCAAGATTGCAGGCAGGAATCTCTCTCAGCCCAATCTTGGAGATGCTGCCAGGGAGGGGACTTGGAGCCTAGATGCTCTTCCAAGAGCAGCTTCATCCCTTAAGGCAGGCTTCCAGTCCTCCAGATATTGCTGAACTACAACTCCCAGCATCCTGAGCCACAATTTATTGTGGCTGGGTATGCTAAGGGTTGTAGTTCAGCAACATCTGTAGGGCCACAGTTTGGGGACGCCTGCCTGAAGGGGAATATCTTACAGGGCTCACACATCAAGTCTCCCATTCATATGCAAACCAGGGTGCACCCTGCTGAGCAAAGGGGACACTTCATGTATCATTTTCTATGTATTGTTTGCTATGCATGTTTATGTATTGACTCTGTGGTATCCTGTGTATGAATCCACTTTTCCCTCCGGTTCTTTGATGTTAGAAACAGCCTTTTGGGTAAATGCATGCATGATCTGTATTTAACCGCTATTTTTAAAGGGGGTCATCTTAAATACAGAGTTGTCTTTTATCCAGGTCAATACAGTCCAAGGGGGCCCCTTCATGTGGCTTCCTCTTCGCGTCTCCTCACTTACCGATGACCAAGGTGGAGGCCCCAGCATTGGTGAAGGCCGGCGTGAGGGAAGAAGTGTCCCCAGGTCCAATGGCCATGACCCCTGGGAGCGAAGCCATGATGAGGTTCTGGGTCTGTTGGCTCAGGGCGTGCGGGTTTTGCTCGAGGCTGTGCAAGGCCGTCAGGGTGCTCACCGGGGGCAGGGAGCTTCCGGGAGCGGAGATCTGTGCATGAGGAAGAAGAAGAGGCAAAGGTGGAAAGGTGACCCGGGGAGTTATGCAGAGGAACAAGGCGGTGCAAAGTAGCCCTTGTAGGGCCTGAGGCGTGGTTGGGGCTGGGAAGGGGACATGTTAACAATCTGGGCAGAGCCCTTCAAGGCGTTCCCAGAGTTTTGGATGCACTGTGGTGAGGGCTGCAGGTCAGTGTGGGGACATCTGCTTTGCATGCAGAACGTCCCAGGTAGCATCTCCAGGTAGGGTTGGGAGAGACATCTGCCTGAAAAATCTTGGAGAGCTGCCGCCAGTCAGTGTAGATAACACTGAACGAGATAGACCGAGGCCCTGACTCAGAAGGCAGCTGCAGATGCTCGTCAGGAGCTCAGAGGCAGAGCATCTGCTTTGCTTGCAGAATGTCCCAGGTTCAATCCCTGGCAGCATCTCCAGGAGGTTTTTCACATATGGCTTTATGCCTCGGCGTATCTGAAGACTGAATCTGCTTTTGCTTCACAGCAGATTCGAGGCATTTCAGTTTGAGGGATTAGATGGACCATTCGCATAGCCGTCAGCACCTCCATCCACAGAGAAAGCAGAAGCCCCGGAGTTTTTTTTCAAAAGCTGCTGGAAATAGAGGATTATTTTACGCTGGACATAAGTTGGGCTAAGCCAGAATTTGCAGCCTCCCTTTGGAGAAAAACAAAGCCCTGTCTGTCCTGGTCTCTGATAGCCCCCAGGGAGGTCGGGTTAAATCCAGCAAATATGTGGACTGCCATACTCCAACCAGGAGTGGATTTGGGGGGAAAGCCCTGTCTGTAAAACCTCCAGGTAGGGTTGGGATCGACTTTTAGGATCGACTGTCAACAGTAAAGGATCCAGCAGTCAAGAAATACGCCGCAGACTAGCACTTGGTAGGGTTGCATTGAAGGCCTTGGAAAGGATATTTAGATGCCGTGACATGTCTGCACCTACAAAGATTAGAATCGTTCGGACCATGGTTTTCCTTGTGACATTCTATGGATGCAAAAGCTGGACTTTGAAGAAACAAGATAGAAAAGGTATTGATGCTTTTGAATTTTAGTGCTGGAGAAGACTTTTGAGAATACCATGGACAGCCAGGAAAACCAACCAATGATCCTAGAACAATTCAATCCAGAATTTTCACTCGAGGCACAAATGACCAGGCTCAAACTATCATACTTCGGACACATGATGCAAAGACCCAGCTTGCTTGAGGAGTCCATAATGCTGGGAAAAGTTGAAGGAAAGAGAAGAAGAGGATGGCCAGCAGCAAGGTGGATGGACTTAGTTACGACAGCAATGAATGCACCATTGAGAGACCTTGAAGGCCAAGACAGATCATCCTGGAGAGAACCTGTCTATGTGGTCACTAAAAGTCGACACCAACTTGACGGCACTTAATCAATCAATCATATAAATAAAAGTGATATATAAATATGTGTCCTATTCATATTCACTTAACCAACCAATCTAATCTCTCTACCTACATTTAGTCACCCATCCAAATGCAAACCTCACCCAAACCCTGCTTAGCAAAAGGGGCCATTCACACTCGCTACCGCAAAAAACCAGCTCTCCTCCCATATGTTGGCTGCACTCAGCTCACCAGCTTAGCGTCTGGAGCAGAACTGGAAGCGACTGCACACAGCCCGGGGGATGAGGTCTGGTGCAGGATGGTCTGAGTGGTCACGATGGCATTGTTTCCCCCGTGCTGGTTGCCATTCGAGGAATCCGTCTCGCTGACCGGCTGCTGGCTGTACCTCATGGCGGAGTCGGAAAAAGAGAGGCCCTGCTGCTGTAGAGGAGATTGCTCTGAAAGACAAACAGAAAAGCGGGTGGTGGGGTACAGCTAGCTGTGTGTGGCCCACGACAATCTCGGAGATCCACCAAGAGCAAACCTGGAAAGGCAGAACAGCTTCAAAGGGGTTCGGAGGCATTCACAAGGCCTGTTCTCCATTGATGGGACTCCGTCCCACTGGAGACCCGCCAAAGTCCAATCCTGAGTCCCTTTTGGAAGGCTTGGAACAAGACCCCGTGTTTGTGCCTTTGGGGCTCAGGATTAGGTCAGGGAAGGATCAGGTCGAAATGTAAGCCAATTTATTGGGAATAAATGGTACTAGCCAACTAGAGCATCTGTGCGGCACTTTGGGGCCGGCTGTTACCCCCTCCCTCTTCCTCCGGCTGTTACCCCCTCCCTCCCTGCCCCTCCCTCCTCCCTTCCCCTTCCCTCCGGCCCCACCCTCTTCAGCCCTCCTCCCCTCCCGTACCTCCCCACACACAGAGCTGTGGCGGGCGGCCAAGAAGGGCCCTTCCACGGCCATTCTCCCGTCCGCCTGCCGCGGCTTTTCTCTCCCCCCGCTTGCCCTCCCACTGCCGCCGCTTTTCCCTCCCCCCACTCCGCCCGCCCGCCCGCCACCGCCGCTTTTCTCTTGCCCGCCGCCTTTCTCTCGCCCCCCGCCCGCCACCACTTTTCTCTCCCCCCCCCCGCCCGTCAGCCGGCCAGCTGGCCACCGCCGGCACTTTCTTCCCCCTCTCCCCCTCACTCCGCCGGGACTCTCGCAGCGTGTCGCGAGAGTTCTGCCGCCAAATCCTGGACACGCACCGGCTAAGGTAATTAATTATATAGATTCCGTTCCACTGGAGGAAGTCTGTGCTCGTTACCCGTCGCATTTTGGTTATGAAAAGCCCCGGTTTACAGGAGAGGGGAGTTGTGATATTTCTTCCCTGCTCTTTCTCCAGGAGACGCAGAGTGTGTGGGGGTGAGGGAGAGGGTCGCCATCTACTCCAAGGCTCCCCCAAATATATTGCCCGCTCCCCCATCCCCCAGACTGGAGCCTTATAGCCAAGGGTCCAACATTCCAGTTCCAGCCTATTATGGTCTTGCTGCTTGAATTCATTGTTGTAAAAGGCCTCCTTTGCAGCCAGGAAGGTAAGCGACTCCTCCAGCCTCCCAGGAGCCAACCCAATCCCTTTGCTTCCTGCCTGGCCAGGAAGTGAGCAGGGTGAGAGAACATGTGCGGGTTCCTCTTTCCTGCTGATGAGGGATCGGTACTGACCTCTCTCCCCACCCCAGTCTTCCCTGCCACATGGTCTTGGGCAGGAAACTCGCCTGGAAAATGGACTAAAAGGTTTGACCGTATCCCCAAAGACAGGATTTTCTTCGATGCATTTGGCCCATTTCCTGAATAAGTTTGAAAATGTCAAGCCAGCTTCATTACTAAGATAAATACACTAACAGCATTAATTGCATTGCCTCCATAAGTATTTCGTCCCCTGCTAACTGAGCAAAGAGGCACCTTTTTAGTGGTGATTCACTCCATTGAGCAGGGGGAGAGCAACTGGCCCTCTCCGTCCCCAGCACAGCATCCCTCCAGTGGCTGTTGCTGGTGTGTCCGTCTTATGTTTCTTTTTAAGATTGTGAGCCCTTTGGGGACAGGGATCCGTCTTCCGAATCTATTATTATTATTATCTCTGTGTAAACCGCTTTGGGAAACATTTACCAAGAAGCGATATATAAATATTCATTGTATTCGTAAACGTTTATTGGAGCGCAGTATATAAATATTTGTCATATTCATAGTAAGGTATCGCAAAGTCCTTTCACCCCTAAGAATGCTCTTTGCAGGCAGCAAAGAGCTTGTGGTAGTGAGCATGACTTGTCCTCTTTGCTAAGCAGGGTTCACCCTGGTTTGTATTTGGATGGGAGACTAGAAGTGTGAGCACTGGAAGATCTCCCCCTCTGGGGATGGAGCTGCTCTGGGAAGAGCATCTAGGTCTCGAGTTCCCTCCCTGGCAGCATCTCCAAGATAGGGCCGAGAGAGACTCCTGCCTGCAACCTTGGAGAAGCTGATGCCAGTTCTATAGAGTTTATATCCAGGGAGAACAGTGTCCCACTGGTTCTCACTGTTCCACCATGTTTCTGTTATGCCCACTGTATCTATATCTGCATTAGCACCCAAGCACTCCAGCTCACCCATCTTGGCTCGGAGGCTTCTGGCACTGACATATAAGCACCTATATGCTGAATCTTTCACCTGATGTATGCTATCTTTCTTTTGACTCTTTGACCAGAATTGAAACCCCTCAGCTCTGCCTGTCTTACTGTACCTGCGCGTGGAACAGGTAGCATTTCTGAGAATACTACCTTGTGGGTCCTGGACTTCAATACGCTACCTATCAGCCTAAATTTGGCTTCCAGGACCTCCCGACTGCATTTCCCCACATCGCTGGTGCCAACATGCACCACGACATCTGTCTCCTCCCCAGCACTGCCTAAGAGCCTATCTAGACGCTGGTTATGATGTTTTAATTGTTAATTGTTTTGCACTGTTTTATCATGTTTGTTTTAATTGTTCACTGATTTTCATGGTTTTGTTTGAATGGTAAACCACCCTGAGCCATTTTGGAAGCCATTCTTTAATTGTTGCGATTGTTTAATTATTGTTTTATGATGTTTTAATTGTTCATTTGTTTGACATTGTTTTATAACTTGATTGTTCACTGATTTTAATGGTTTTGTTTGAATGGTAAACCGCCCTGAGCCATTTTGGAAGGGCGGTATAAACATCGAATGAACGAACGAACGAACGAATGAATAAATAAAATAAGATCAGAGCTGCCGCCACGTGACCCTTCCACACAAAACCCGTCCCAGCGCCCAAATCCAGCCGGCTTCCCCAAGCCTCTCTGCTCCTCCCGTCTCCATCCCCTCCTCTCCTTCCACGCCCAGGACTCACCGTGGATCTTGTTTGGCGAGAGAGGCGCCGTGGACTGGAGGGAGGAGGAGCCGTGAGACGCCAAGGGGAGTGCAGAGCCGGGCTGTGGCCCAGTGTAGCTGTCCATGGCAAGCTTGTGCCGGAAAGCCTCTTCCTTCCGGCGGTTGGCAAACCAGTTGTAGACTCTCACCTCGGTCACCAGGTTGGAGCCCAGCCCTTGGGCCTGGGAGGGGGAGACGCCTCTTTGGATGCACTCTGCCCTGCCAAGAAAGGCCATGGGGTGGTCACGTGCGGGGCCAGGACTCTGGAGAGGGTCTCGGTCTGCCTGTTCTAGATGGGGTCACCCTTCGCCCAAAGGAACAGGTTCGCAGTCTGGGAGGACTTCTGGATCCACACCCAGGGCTGTAACTATAATAGGGCCAGGGGAGGCAGTTGTCTGGGGCCCCACTGCCTTGTGGGGTGCCCCAGAGGCAAGTCACATGACTGACTCCCCCAGCCACGCACCCGCCCGGGCTTCCTTCAGTTGTATCCATCCTCCGAAACGGATGTGAGTGTTAAGACCTGGAGCTACCAGAACAGCAGGACTTTCTCTAGGACCATTCAATGACTTGCATCGTCCACAATTTACAAAACCTTTTTGTAAATTGGGCCTGAAAGCAAGAGCACTCTCTCCTTGTTGCTCTTCTCCAGTAACTGGTAGGCAGAGGTATACTGCCACTGAACACAGAAGCTCTATTTGGCCATCTTGACTAATGACCACTGTTAGACCTCTCCTCCTGCTCTATGAATGTGTCTAATCCTCTTAGAAAGCCATCTAAGCTAGTGACTATCAGCACAGCCTATGACAGCAAATTTTCATCTTTCTTCAACAGTTTTGGAAAGGTGGGACACCAGCACAGGGCACACAAGAATCCAGCTCTCTGTCTCCAGCAAGGTGTTTTCTGATAATTACACTTGGCTCCTCTATTGTCTTAATTATAGTCTTATTATAATTGGCTTGGGTCTCTCCACGGTGTTGCTTTGGGGTTTTTTGCCATCGAGTTTAATCAGGGCTTTGCCTTTAATTATATGTCTGAGCCTAATTGGGAGGAAATTGTGCAAGGAATCAGCCCCACCTTACTCTAAACCAAGGAATGATTTTGTAATATGCATTAAAAGCAAAAGTGTTATGTAGACCCAAGTTGGCCCAACAGATCTTAAGAGAGGTCTGCATGGAATCCCTTCTAACAAATGTAGGGCGATCATAGAGCAAGAGGCATAAATACCAGCTTAAAAAACATAACCTGGCCCCGCTACACTGACCCCAAGGTCTAAAAAACTAGCATCCTTTAGGGTAGGAGAGGTGTGTGTCTGAACAGGATGCCACACTTTGTGGAGCATCGTACAGACGTATGTTGCCAACAGGACTCCATGCTTTGTGGGGTGGGGCTGTATAGGGGTACTGCTTGGGGCAAAATTGATAATACTTGTATTTTTCACTGGGGAAGGCACTATCTCAGGGGGCAGTTAGCCTAGAGCAGGGATTTCCAATCTTGGGCCCCCAGATGCGACTGGAATACAACTCCCACTGTGGCTGAAGATGATGGGAATTATGGCCTCCACATCCCCTGGGGGCCCCCAAATCCTCTGTAGTCTATCCCGGGTGGTGTGGTTGCCTGGCCGAGCAGGATGATGCTTAATTTGCAGGGGCGGGCTGCAAAATGGCCAAGGTGCTCCTCTGTCCATCAGTGTGCTAGAAACAGGTACCCCACCACCCCAGTCACCTGTTGCATTCCTCTACCAAGGCTTCCCGTTCCTCTTTGCTTGGATTCTTCTGCCTCTCGTAGGCCTGGAAGAGGATTTGCTGTGAAGCCGGCCCCCACTTAAAGCGATTCCGTCTCCCCTTCTTGGCTGGTAGGTCGTCCCCCATGCTGTCTTCCACCATGATGCCCTGGCCAGCGTGGGTGAATTCTGGAACCACAACATGGGGAGGCCAGAGGTTACTACCCGTGTTCTTTCACCTGCCAGTCAAGGTCTCCCAGAGCAAGGATTCTCAACATTGGGTCCCCAGATGTTATTGGACTTCAACTCCCATAATTCCCAACCAAAGGCCATTGGGGCTGGGGATTATGGGAGTTGAAGTCCAATAACATCCGGGGACCCAACATTGAGAATCCCTGCCCCAGAGGATCCAGGTAGGAGGAGGCACATAAGTTAAATGAGAAGCGTATGTTACATTCATTGGCCCTGGTTGCATCTCTTGTGATTTTCCTCAGCTGCAAAAAGAATAACTTGGAAGAAACAGGAGAGAGAGCTGGGCACCGTCCAGTCTTTTGCATCTTCCTAGTGTAACGACCCCCATACCTTGTGTAAACGGTGGGGGGATGTTTGAGACTAGAGACTTTAGAAGCAGGGCTCAGGCACCTTCCTTCCAGTGTTCCCTGTAACAGGGATTTCCAGATGTTGTGGACTACAGCTCCCAGAATCCCCAGCTGCAATGGCCTTTGACCAAGGATTCTGGAAATTGTAGTCAACAACATCTGGAAATCCCTGTTACAGGGAACACGGCTTCCTTCCTCTCTGGGGCATGGAGAGGAATGACTGATCTGAGCCTCACAGCTCCACAGCACCACCTTGACAGTGGCAGGAGAGGGAACTGCAGCCAGCTAGCTCAAAAAGACTCAGGTGACCTGGGGACCCTAGCAGGTCCTTCCTGGCCCTGTATAAGAACTCTCGTGGTCTTTAGGCTCTCCAGGCTGAGCTTCTGTCTGGACAAGACGGGCTCTCCCTTGACCTGCCCCACACTGCTCACCTCAGACCCCGCTGGGTCCTAATTGCTGAGGCACAAGTTTCCTCTTCACGTTTACATCCCCAAAGGCTGTGTCAGAATCAGGATTGATTGCCCTGTGTTTTTGCAAGATAAATCGTCCTCCTGGGTGTGGATTCTGACTGCAACAAGCAAGCCTAGCTCAGATACCTCCAGCAGGGATGCAAAGCCAACCTACCTACAAGCGGGTATCTCTGCTCTGCTTCTGTCTGGTGACCCCGCATAAAGATCAGCTGAAAAGCAGTGAGGGTGGAGCTGTGAATCGTACAGAGATCCAACGGGCAGCCTCCTCTGTGGAAGGGAACTTTGGATTCCCAGAAACTTTCAGTTACTGGATTAATGTGTGTCTAGTGTGCCAAGGCACTCTGCCTAGCCCAGCTGCTGCCGAATACACAGGGACAAACGTACTCAAACTGAGCAGTACACATATCAGAAAGGGGTGCCCAGAATCTCCCGTGATGTCACTGAGGACATCTGGTCTGCCCCGCGGTTCTTGCCAGGGCAGGAAATGGTTACAACAAGTCCTAGAGTCTGGTCGAAGCCAGGGATTCTCAACGTTGGGTCCCCAGATGTGATTGGACTTCAGTTCCCATAATCCCCAGCCCCAGTGGCCTTGTGGATTATGGGAGTTGAAGTCCAATAACAGCTGGAGACCCAACGTTGAGAATCCCTGGTCTAAGCGGCACGTGATACTTAACTGATACTTAGCTGAATCGAAGCAGACCTTGAATCGAAGCAGACCTCGGCGTGGCTGGTGCCTGGGTGGGAGAGACCCAAGTATGGGAGATACCCAGAGACCTTTGGGGGAGAGGGCTGTAGCTCAGTGGCAGAGCATCTGCTTCGAATGCAGACGGTCCTGGGTCCAATCCCTAGCAGCATCTCCAGGTCGGGCAGGGAAAGGCTCCTGCCCGAAAACTTTGGAGAGATGCTACCAGTCCAAGTAGGCAGGCCTGAGCTAGACGGACCAGTGGTCTGACTCTGTACAAGGCAGCTTCCTATGCTCTTAAATGGCCTTATATTGACTCAGGCCACTGGTTCATCTAGCTCAGCACTGTCCGCACGGGCTGGCAGCAGCTCTAACTCAGCATTGTCTACACTGGCTGGCAGCAGCTCTCCGGGGCTACAGTCCCCCAGCCCTAGATATCCTTGGAAAGGATATTTAGATGCCATGACTTGTCTATACCTACAGAGATTAGAATCGTTCGGAAAATGGTTTTTCTCATGACACTCGATGGATGCGAAAGCTGGACTTTGAAGAAGCAAGATAGAAAAAATATTGACGCTTTTGAACTTGGGTGCTGGAGAAGACTTTTGAGGAGACCATGGACAGCCAGGAAAACAAACCAATGGATCATAGAACAAATCAATCCAGAATTTTCACTCGATGCACAAATGACCAGGCTCAAACTATCCTACTTCGGACACATTATGCACAAATCCAGCTCCCTTGAGAAATCCATAAAGCTGGGGAAAGTGGAAGGAAAGAGAAGAAGAGGACAACCAGCAGCAAGGTGGATGGACTCGATGACGACAGCCATGAATGCACCACTGAGAGACCCTAAAAGCCAAGCGGAAAACAGATCCTCCTGGAGAGAATCTATCGACGTGGTCGCGAAGAGTTGACACTGACATGACGGCATTTAATCGATCCGTCGATCAAAAACCTGGAGATGCCACCAGGGATTTAATCTGGGACCTTGGTCCTGCAAAGCAAGGGCTCAGCGCCATCTTGGATCTGCCTTTGCTCCGTGCTGCCCCCTGGAGAGAGACAAGACCAGCTGGTTGCTGTACTTACGCTGGGCCACTTCTCGCTGCTTGCGGACGTACCAGGTGTAGAGGGCGGCTCTCTTCTGGGTCTTCATGGGCGTGCCTTTGTTGAGATGCTGCGAGAGATGGGACTGATTCAAGCCAGTGGTGTCCACCACTTCCCGTTGTGGGATGTTGTGCTGCTGGAGGTAGGACTTCACCATCTTAGCTACCCGCCAGGGATCTTCTCTGGAAGGAACAGAAAGAAAACGCACGGCATGGAAAAGAGAATATTTCTTCTCAGGTGTAAGAAACCCCAACCAATGGCATTTCGTGTACGTAATGAGCGCAGTGAAAGCAAAGCTGGACACATTCTCCTCCTATTTAGTACTAGCCTCTTGGGGCTTTTGAACATTCACAGATTATTTTTGGTGCCAAACCATTGTCATGACCCTGGATCTAGGGCCAGAAGCGACTCTAGAACAACTAGTTTGGGGGACCAAAGGGGTGCTAAAGAATGTTATTAGTACTTTGCTGGGCTTTAAATTCTTATGGAAGTTTTTCACCCCCGGCTTTTAGTTTGCATCTCCTCTCGTATTGAGGTGTGCCTTCACATATCGCCCAAATTTACTCCGAGGTCCCTGCCAGCTATCGGGGAACACCTCACACACAATTTGGGTTTTTCATCGTGCATTCGAGTGTAGCCTGAGGTCGGGAAATTTAGGACCGACAAGCGGAAGTACTTGTTCACACAGTGCACAATTGATCTATAGAATTCTTTGTCATGGGAGGTAGTGATGGCCACCAGCTTGGATGGCTTCAAAAGGGGCTTAGACAAATTCATGGAGGGCAGGTCTATCAATGGCCACTAGCCTGGTGGCTGTGGGCCACCTCCAGCCTCAGAGGCAAGATGCCTCTGAATACCAGTTGCAGGGGAGCAACGGCAGGAGAGAGGGCATGCACTTACCTCTTGGCTGTGGGATTCTCAGAGGCATCTGGTGAGCCTCTATGGGAAACAAGATGCTGGACTAGATGAGCCATGGGTCTGATCCAGCGGGGCTGTTCTTAGGTTCTTATGTCTATGTTCCCTTAGAGCTGTCCTGGGTCTGTACTTCCTGGGATTTGAACCAACACCTGGCTCCTGCCTCCATGAAGACCCCAGCTTGGCCATTGACCCTCCTCTTGGAATACGACAGCAGCGCCCTCATAATTCTGGATTAACTTGGCCTTGCAATGGAGCAATCTCTCCCCCCCACTTTTCAAAATGTATGCTGACAATTAATAGGCATTTTATGCAAAGCATCAAATAGGTGGCGTCTGTTTTTCGTTTCCAAAACTGGGAGTAGCCGCAGATGGGTGGATTTAAGGGTGGTGCTTCTCAGGCTGTGTGTGTGTGTGTGTGTGTGTGTAGCTGCAACAAGGTCTGGAGGGTGGGGCCTTGAGGGCTGGGTGGGTAGTAACTCGACAGGTTTCCAAAGACAAACAGATAACGAGGACAAAGTTCATACCTGCTAGCTCAGCTCACACCTCTTTATTTCTCCTTCTGTTGCCTACTACGTGGGTTTTTCCAAAGCAGTTAGAGCACGGGTTTTCGAGCTTGGCCCTGCAGATGTTGTTGGACTACAGCTGCCAACATCCCCAGCCTTTGGCCATTGTGGCTGGGAATGATGGGTGTTGTAGTCCAGCAACATCTGCAGACCCACGCTTGAAAATCCACAAGCTGTTCCTGAGACATTGTAGACCTTAAATAATTCTTAATCCGCTTGAGTTTGCTAAATGACCTCTCTGCAGAAGCTACTGTTGCTGGAATTGTTAATAGTATTCTTAAACTAACACAAATATTTGGAAAACAGGTCACAAAGTCTGTACTCTGTTAACAAGTTCAATAGATCTAATGGCTTTAACTGTGCATTTACAAAATTTGCTTTATGTACTGAGGGAAATTTTGCATTTCTTTTCCAAAATCATGACCGTTAAGGTCAGCAGGCTATTGCTCTGATAAAGATAAAGCTTCTCTCTCCACATCACTTTCAGATGTGGTGAGATATTTCCACAAGAAATCAAATCAAGAAATGAGATCTATAGATAAGCTATGAGCTCTTGCAATAACGTGTAATATAGGTTTCATTTAATACTTTGGCTCCCGGGCCCCCTTTTGGACCCGTAGTCCAAAAACATCGGGGGGGGGCAAGTTGAGCAGGCCTGCACTACACCATGCTGACAAACGGTTGTCCGTGGATCACCAGTGGTCCATGAGCTCCATCCCGGTGGTCCATGGAAGTACTGTAGAACAGCTGAGAATGTTGGTGATCCACTATGCACTTTATTTTATATGATTTATGTGCTTTGATCTGTAGGACAAAAAAAGGTTTTTTTGGGAGTCCACTGATGGGACCCCATTAAACTGGTGTACACACACACACACACTTGAGAATCTCTGGTGACATACTGAGCTAGATGAACCAAGGGTCTGACCCAGTAGATGGTAGTTTATAATGATGGAACTACAGCTCAGTGTTTGCATGCAGAAGGTCCTAGGTCCCAGGCTTACTAAACAAACAAACAAACAAACAAACAAACAAATAAACAAACAAACAAACAAACAAACAATACAATAATAAAATAAAATGCTAGATCTGGTGGTACAGCCCTGATCCAGGAAAGGAAAGGTTGTGCCATCGAGTCGGTGTCGACTCGTGGCGACCACAGAGCCCTGTGGTTGTCTTTTGGTAGAATACAGGAGGGGTCGACCATTGCCTCCTCCCGCGCAGTATGAGAGGGTGCCTTTCAGCATCCTCCTATATCGCTGCTGTCCGATAGAGGTGTTTCCCATAGTCTGGGAAATATACCAGTGGGATTCGAACCAGCAACCTCTGGCTTGGTAGTCAAGTCATTCCCTGCTGCACCATTAGGTGGCTAGTGGTATGTTGCAGAAAATGCTGGATCCGGTGGTACAGCGGCTAGCCCTGATCCAAGCAGGGCAGGAAATATACATTTCATAAGGGGACAGAGGAGGAACCCAATGGCATGAGGGAAATGTGTTAAACATTGGTTTAAATGTCTTCCTACCCCCCAGATCTGCTGTCTAGCTCTATTTTCCACTGTTCTGTTGCTGGTCAGTGACCGAATAAACTTATCTCTCTCTCTGTTCTGTTGGTTTTGATGATCATTGATCATTGTAATCATTGTGTTTAATTAGTTAATTAATTTCCTTTCTTTTAGACATTTTCCCCCTGTTCCTCCAGCACACTGCAGCCGAAGATGGCTTAAAATAAAAAATTAACATATTTATTATCCTCAGTGATTGTTTTCATTGCTCGAATGCCTTGCATTGAAGGCGTTGCCTCAGATTGCCTTGAACGGGGCAGTAGAATATCCATTCAATCATAAACAATGAGGATCCAGCCCTGAACCATGATTTCTTGTCATCTGCCTTGCGCACACAGATGTTACATATCACCTGTTGAGCGGGTTTTCTCAAACTCCATTCTGCAGGTGGTGTCGGACTACAACTCCCATCATCCCCAGCCTTCAGCCATTGTGGCTGGGATGATGGAAGTTGCAGTCCAACAACATATCGGGAATCAGGTTTGAGAACCCCCGAAGTAGGGGATAGGAGAAGATCTGAGGCTTATTTTGAGCACTTGTGCTTTGCTCCGTTCCTATTGCTCATGACGCTGCCAGCGGTCTTTCATGGTCATGCTGGCTTTTTTGTGTCCACTAGGCCTCCGTTGCCTAGCAACAGCTCCCCTAATTCAGAATTATCCCTCCCTGACCCCTTTACCCCCTTCAGGTCCATGGTTGCACCTCCACTTTGGTCTTCCCTTTTTTTGCTAGATTCTGAGGTGGCTTTTTGAGGGCTTTCTCACCTCCCTTTTGTTACCTGAACAATAAGTAACCCAGGTAGTTAGTTATAAACTCAAAGGGAACAAGGGCCTGGTTGATAATTTATAGCAGCATCTCAAATTTAAATGGTAAGTAAATATCAAGTTGTTAGCATTAAAAGGAAAACCCAATCCTGAGAACTGGGAATGTGGCATTCATGGGGGCAACTTCTCAATGTTTCGTTCCTAATGCTCTTTTTTTTTTTTTTTTTGCAGAAATAATCTCTGCTTTCCCCTTCAATTCATCCCCCTCACCTCCTTTCCCTTTCTTTCCCCTGCTATTCCCGACCACCTCCCTCAGCAATAGAGGACGGCTGGTTTTTAAGAGTCCCGTCCTTCGTGCAAGAAGGACCTTTGATCCCTTTGAAAACTAATTTGGGATTCCTGCACTGGACCAGGCCTGCATCCCGACCCTTCAGATCACCACCAGTATCCACCGTCACGCTTGGTCTTTGACCCTGGAGGCTGCAACTTTGTTGATTTCATTGAATAAATTGGACTTGGAAGGAAGGAAGGTAAGAATAGCCTCCAGCAATCTTTTTCTCTATTGAATTTGGCCCTCTTTGAATTGAACTCGCCTGTGCACTATCTGAAACAACAGAAGCGATGTTGCAATCCCATCCCAGGGCCCCAACAGTAATTGCCATGATCAGCAAAAAAGAAGACGAAGAAAGAGAGAACGACCATGAGGAGGGACTTTTCATGCACGTTCCCCTCCCTGCTTCCCTTTCAGAAAATATGAGTGCCACTCCCATGATCACCCTGCCTTTCCAAATACATTATCTTACGATTGTATATATAATTCCCCTCCATTTCTTTGCTTGGCATTTTTCTTGACAGTGAAAGATTTTTCTTACATGCTCTAACAGCAAAATAATTGACATTAACTGCTTTGCTCGCAACAGCACCAGAAGAATCTTAGCAGCCCCATCCCAGGCAGTTTTAAATGCCTATTTAAATTTAAATCCATGGGCTTAGATGTGCATAACTCTGAATCCTTGTTTTGTTTTCATTTTGCTTAACATCCTGAAGAAGAGTTCTGGAGAACTCCAAAGATTACCTACTACTACTCGGTGACATCTTGGTTGGTCCTCACAAAGGACCAACTTCTTTTGGCTTTAGGAATCTGTAGTACAGTGAATTGCAGACTATGGAAACTCTCTTTCCACATTGGTCTGTCAGTGTGGAAAGGAACCCCTGAAGATTCAAAGGAGTGTTTTGGGGTACACACTAGGGCTTCACTGTTCTCTGAGTGCATGTATGCCCTTGAAGGTGCCCGGAGCTGAGAGCTTCCTTGAGGCTGCACAGTGCAGTAACATTAATAATGGTGAGCAAGCAGTCTTTCAATTGTCCACCATTCCCAATCTTCTCCTTGAAGAATACTTTATAAACTTCTAAGGAAACCTGGGTTCTGTGGGAAACTGCTTGAAACCATTGCAGTAGCAGGCGAACAGCCTCTGGAAGGGACAGAGTTGAGTCTTCATCAACTGTGTCTCTTCTGAACAGGGGCGTAACTACAATGGGGCAAGGGGAGACAATTGTCTGGGGGCCCACTGCCGGGGGACACACAGAGGAAAGTCACATGACTGACTCCCCCAGCTGCGCACCCGCCCGGGCTTCCTTCAGTTGTATGCATCCTCCGAAACTGATGTGAGTGTTAAGACCCGGAGCTACCAGAACAGCAGGTCTTTCTCTAGTACCATTCAATGACTTGCATCGTCCACAATTTACAAAACCTTTTAAAAAATAATTTAGGATGATGTTCTATTGTGGCACATAGGCTATATGTATATAACTTTTACTATGCTTTTTGTGACCACTATTCAGCCTCATTTAAGATTTCTTTACTTCATGAGCTGAGCTTCAGTGAGGGGGGAGGGCATTTTAAAATCTTGTATCTGGGCCCACTCCAACCTTGCTACGCCCCTGCTTCTGAAGGCTGTTAATTCAGTTGAAGACGAACTTCAATTAAGAAGGGACACAGAAATGGGATAATTTCACCTGAGAAGGAAATAGCTACGTGTAGAAGCCTCAATGGTTTCCTTTGCTTCGCTTAGGAGATGGCTTAAACTCCTCCTCAGAGATTAGATTTACTCCCCTCACCAATCAAATAGGTGGCCTTGACTCCCTTCCCCACCAGGGCAATAACCAGTTTCACTATGCCAAATCTGTTTATTCCCCATAAATATGTGTGGAGCTAGTTCTATTTGAACCTGGGTTGGTTCGATCTTGAACTGCACACTACCACCCCCTGCAAAGGGTGCCAGTCTGAGTTTGAACCAACTCGATCCTGGTTTGAATTGATTATGTTCTGAACTAGTTAAGCGGTTAAGAGGCACCCCTCTTAACCGCTTAACTAGTTCAGAACATAATTCTAAGGAAACCTGGGTTCTGTGGGAAACTGCTTGAAGCCACTGCAGTAGCAGGCAAACAGCCTCCAGAAAGGACAGAGTTGACAACCCACTTGTAAAGGAGAATCCCCTTTACTTTACTTTACAACCCACTTGTAAAGGAGAATCCCCTTTACTGCTAATGGAGGCCAGGGAGAGGGAGAGCAAGAGGGTACCTTACCACCAGAATCCTCACCGGATTCCCCTTTACAAGAATACTCCTCAAAATGAAACAAACCAGCTCGGAACTGGTCCAACCTGGTTTGACTGTTGAACCGAACCGGGGGCCGGTTTGACTCAAACCAGCTCAAGGTCTAGCGGTCCGGTTCGAATTCTAACCGAACCGCCGGAATCGGTTCCGTGCACACCCCCAGTTCCCCACCCCACAGACCTCCTTGTGGGTGGAATGGCCTAGCTGAGTCCAGCTCCCTTTTCTTTGTGGGATTCCTTTGTGTGTGTGGGTGGGTGGGGGAACCCACACTCTGCTTAGGGTGTGGGAAGGAGTTATTCAGCTGTGAAACCCATCCAGGTACTTTCAGCATGAGCAGGGCATGTTCCGAGGCCAAAGTCCAAACCGTTTCAGTTGTTTGAGCAAGCTAATGACATGGAATGAAGCACGTGTTTACTCGCCGATGGCCCTCTGGAATATGGGGCAGAGTGTAGCTAGCGGCAAAACAGAAAAGCCCCTGGAGAGAATCCAGAAACAGGCATAGAGTGAAAGGAGGCTGCTGCTGTTGCAGGCCACAGATCCGGATGTCCTCAAGAGTAGAACAAAGATAGGACCTGTGGGCGGGGGGTGGAGGGACATGTGGGGCACTGCTATGCTTTCCCACATCTCCCTGGGGCTTGTGCAGCACCACTTCCTGGGGGAAGGTGCTCATTCTCTCACGTTAAGTCCCCATAATGTTTCTGTTGCATCCCTGCAAAGATAGGCATTTTGAAGATGTGGATTGGGAAACAGGGATTAGGATTGTTTTCATATCCTCTAGATCAGGGATTCTCAACGTTGGGTCCCCAGATGTTATTGGACTTCAGCTCCCATAACCCCCAGCCCCAGTGGCCTTTGGTTGGGGATTATGGGAGTTGAAGTTCAATAATATCTGGGGACCCAACATTGAGAATCCCTGCTCTAGATGGCCAAATCCATGGAGCTATATAAATAAGCTAGTCCACAGGACCATAAACTGGCCCAGCGTCATGAGCTGTGCACACTCGCAATTTCTGGCTGTGTGCAAGTCAAAACCTTGGTAGGAAGAGTGATTGTGTGGGAACTGGGTGGAACAGCTTTTTATCCCACCTCATTAAACAGCTGGGTGCAGGTGCTGGGTAGGATAGCACTGTCCTACCCAGAGCAAGGCTCCCACGTATGATCTCTTCTGCCTCCTCCTACCTAGGCTTTTACTCGCAGGCAATAAAAACCTTGGAGAGCACACCCTTCCCAAAGCTGGGTAAGACAATTGTCTAATATCATATGAACAGAACATTAGAACAGCCCATCTAGATCAGGCCCAAGGACTATCTAGTCCAGCATCCTGTTTCACACAGTGGCCCACCAGATGCCTCTGGGAAGCCCACAGGCAAGAGGTATGTGCATGCCCTCTCTCCTGCTGCTGCTTACCTGCAACTGGTATTGAGAGGCATCTTGCCTCTGAGGCTGGAGGTGGCCCATAGTCACCAGACTAGTAGCCACTGATAGACCTGTCCTCCATCTTGTGGCAGAGAATTCCATAGATTAACTATGCGCTGCACGAAGAATGACTTTCTTTTGCTGGTCCTTCCTGGCCTTCAGTTTCATGGAGAGGAGAGCTGGTCTTGTGGTAGCAAGCATGACTAGTCCCCATTGCTAAGCAGGGTCTGCCCTGGTTGCACATAAATGGGAGACTTGATGTGTGAGCACTGCAAGATATTCCCCTCAGGGGATGGAGCTGCTCTGGGAAGAGCAGAAGGTTCCAAGTTCCCTCCCTGGCAGCATCTCCAAGGCGGGGCTGGGAAAGACTCCTGCCTGCAACCTTGGGGAAGCCGCTGCCAGTCTGTGAAGACAATACTGAGCTAGATAGACCAATGGTCTGACTCAGTATATGGCAGTTTCCTATGTTCCTATGGGATGGCCCCTGGTTCTAGTGTTGTGAGAGAGGGAGAAAAATTTCTCACTGCCCACTCTCTCTACTCCATGCAAAATTCTAAACACCTCGATCATGCCTCCCCATAGTCGCCTCTTTTCTAAATGATGTCATCTTTTCTAAATGATGTCATCACAGTTAGTGGCCAAACATGTGTGTCTGTGCAATGTCGGTACCTTCAGATGCAAGTTTGAAGAGCTCCCTAAAGTCATTCTCCAGCTGTTGCTGGAATACAACCCCCGTCAACTCCAGTTTGAAAACTCCTGGTTACGCATAGGAAGAACTGAAGCATAGCAAGTTGAACTGCTGGTTGACATATTTTTTTAAGGAAAAACAGTAACTGGAGCACAGCAGACCAGCAAGAAGAGAAGGCAGTGAAGACAAATCTACCAAGATGGTCTAACTCTGTAGAGATTTTTTGTTCTTTGAGAACAACAAGATTTCCTTTCTTCCTTACAGCAAAGATTGTTGGGATAGTACAGGTACCGTATTCTATATAGAAAAGGGAGAGTAGAGGCCCACGAGATACACGTTTACATTTGTATCCCCCTTAGGAACATAGGAAGGTGCCATATACTGATTCAGACCCTTGGTCTATCTAGCTCAGTATTGTCTTCACAGACTGGCAGTGGCTTCTCCAAGGTTGCAGGCAGGAATCTCTCTCAGCCCTATCTTGGAGATCCCAGGGAGGGAACTTGGAACCTTCTGCTCTTCCCAGAGAGGCTCCATCCCCTGAGGGGGATATCTTACCATGCTCAAACAACAAGTCTCCCATTCATATGCAACCAGGGCAGACCCTACTTAGCTAAGGGGACAAGTCATACTTGCTATCACAAGACCAGCTCTCCTCCCTTCCTCCAAGGCATCCAGGATACACAACAAGGTTCTTCCTGTGTCACAACCCGCCTGCAAGGTAGGTTAGGCTGAGAGAGCGTGACTGGCCCAAGATCTCCTAGTGACTTTCATAGCTGAGTGGGAACTATGCCTTCTCTGTCTTAGTCCAACATCCTAACCACTACACTGCACCTGCTCTAGGCAGGGGGTTCTCAAATGGGTCCTCAGGGTTTTTTTTGGACTACATTGTCCATAAACCGCAGCCACAAGGGCCAGGGATGTTGGGAGTTGTGGACCAACAACATCTGGGGATCCAACGTTGGGAACAGTGTTCCTTGTAACAGAGATATCTGGATGTTGTTGACTACCATTCCCAGAATCCTCTGCCAAAGGCCATTGCACGTGGGGATTCTAGGAGCTGTAGTCAACAACATCTGGAAATCCCTGTTACAGGGAACACTGGTTGGGAACCCCCTGCTCTAGATACATGTCTGCTCTGGATGATGGCATGAGCTTGTCCCATTCTGCAGAACTAATCTGCACTGGATTTCTAGCGCTAAAGCACCATGGCTACAAGCGTGAGTTGCTTCGATTCTGTTCCAGATCTCCCACCTGCCCTTAATTCACTGGGAGGCTTTAACTGGAGTCTCAGCTCTTCCTTCTGTATGAAGGTCATAGTAATGCTGACCTACTTTGCAGGGTTGTTGTGAGGATACTGAGAGAATGTACGTAGAGCGATCTAGATGCTCAAAAAGCACTCTCTCAAGGTGAAGTGGTGGTGGTGGTATGCATTTTGCAGGAGTCGTTAGAATTCGCTATATTACACACTGGAACAAGAGGTCGTTGGCATTCAAGAGTGCTGTGTGAATGTGCCCGCGACATTCCTTTCCAAAACCCAACAGGTAGATCCTGCCCCTTTCCCTTTCCCCATCCATAACAAGAGGAAAAGCGGACAGGTGTTCTCCTGACCCTCGTGGCTTCCCCAGAGAGGAGACACCTGATAAATCATCAGAAGTTAATGATCAAAAAGCTTATCTGAGCCTTTTCGTTTATAAATTTATAAGACAAAAGAGAAATAATAAAGCCACTGGATAATTAGTAACCAGCCAGGTCCTGAGGCTCTGGAAATCAAACAGACCCTAGATCTCAACACAGAGCCAGGGAGAAAGGTGGGGTGATGTGTAGGCATGGGTCAAGGGATTCAGGGGCTCTGGAGGTGAGCCCTCGGGAGAGACAGAAACAGAGCAAGAAGATTGGGGGGAGAGGGGAAAGCAAAAGGCACAATGGCGAAAGATGGGCGCAGAGTGGTGAGGCCTCTCTCCGTCCTAACCCAGGTAAGAGTTGGCACCATTATAGACTCTTCCTTTGCTGGTATTGGGCTCAGAAGAGAAAGACCAGTGGTTAGCAGAGTTGAATGGCTTCTACAGCCTTGCTTGGTTATTGCGGAGTTCTGGACTTGATTTGGATTTGTGTGGCCATCGTGTAGGATTTCAGCCCCCACTGCAGAAAGCGCCCACTAAACCGTCTGCTCTTCAAAGCAGGCCTATTGCGTTAAATGTCCCACTTCTGAACTCCGGATTAGATTGACATTGCTGCCAATGGTCTCTTCCCTCCTGAAGCAAATACCTGGTGGAGCGATATATATTTATATATATTTGCTGGGATAGGGCATGAGAGAGGAAAGAGTTAAACCACTTCTCCCATGCCGGGGCTTCCTCCAACCCAGATCACCCCACTTCAAGGCTGCTATTTTAAAAGGAAAAGGAAAAATGCAAGGCAAAACTATGTGTTGAATGTATTATGATGTGGGTTAGCTCTCTTGAAAGGCTCTTCACAGATTCACATTTTCACAGGACGGGTTTCAGAAAATCAAAGCTCATGTGTATCTCACAAGATGTGTATCTCGGCTCTTGTGTATCTGTACAAAGAGCCTTCTGACAGGAACAGCCCAAGGAAATGATCCGAGCTCTGCCATTTAGGAGCGAGCTTAAGAACCATTTGACTTGGGGGGGGGGAGGGACTAAATTGTTAAATGCATTATGGATAGTAAAGGCAGAAATGAGCATTAAAATCCCAGAGTAATAAAGTCCTGGGAAATTACAGGAGCACTTTTAAGACAGATGGCTGAAATCAGCCATTTTCGAGAGAGATTAAAGTGTACAATACAGACGGCTTTAGAAAACAATGGAGAGGGCTTCATCTGAAGGAGGTGAAATAGGTGAATGGTTAGCAATCATCGGGTGACGCTGAACTACAGTAAAGTGAATTTAGTTGCATATTTCTAAATAAATGTGTGTGTGGTGGTGGGATGGGGGGGATGATGACGTTGAGGAGGTAATCATACACCTTCTGGAAAGGATCATGTGAATGTCCAGGGAATTTCATGCATTTCAGAGGGTGTAGCAAGACGGCTTTAATATCTAGGCAGAACAAGGTTCCAACTTGAGTCCCCAGCTGTTGCTGGACTACAACTCCCATCACCCCCAGTCACAACGGCTGAACTATTGTGGGGTAACAGGAATTGTTGTCCAGTTTGGAACCCTAGTTTGGGAACCCCTTAGAAGTACTTCAAGACTGTGGATGAGGTATGGAAGATTTCTAACCCTGAAGGTGTTTTTAATGCCCTTTTATACTTCCGCAAATTGAGGATATTGGGTTGAGTGTCCCCACCCACACCCCAGGCTCTTCTTGTCATCCTGAAATGCGGACAACTCTCAACGGATCTGAGAGAGCTCCAGCATTTCTCCCTGCCTCAAATAAGCACTTCTTAACCAAACAGGGCCTTGTGGCACCCTGTTAATTTGTGACTGAAACCTTATTTGTCAACTAGGTTTCCTACTACATTTTAAAATGATCAATAGGAGGCAGAGAGCATTGTTCTGTCCGTCTTGTTTGACAGTTCTGGGATTGACAGAATTGTTGAGCCTTTCGATCAGCTGTGAACCTGACAGTGCTAGGTAGGCTGAGAGAGAAGAAAAAACGAGAGAAGAACAACAAAAGGCCACAGGTATCCTTACTGTAATAGCCTCTCCACTACGGCTTTCTGGTGAGCAGCCTCTTCTGGACTCAGGTTTTCCAGCTCCTTCATTATTGGAGGAGTGAAATCTTCTCCATCATCGGAGGTTTCCTCTTCAGACATCCTGGACTCCACCATCCCATTGGCGAGAGCTGGGATTTCCGTGCACGTTTCTCTCTTCTCTGCTTGGATCGTGCAGATGGGCCCCAGGCTGTCGCCATGGGGTGGGTAGGGGTCCTGCTCCGTCAGAGCTTTGATGAGGGTCTCCTTGCTCAGCCCAGACTCCAGCAAGGCTCCCAGAAGCTCTACCTGAAGATGAGTCAGTTTGGAGACCATGGTTCTGGGTCGGCTTTTTTTCTCTTCTCGGGCTAGAACTCACGCCTTCAATGCGTTCATCTCCGGCACCTTTTTTGCGACACCATGTTTCGGTAGTCGCACTGCCTGACCGTCAGCAGAGTAGAAATGGCAGCGGAACCCGCCTTTGCAACCCCCACCCCACAACAAAACGCTAAGCCAAAAAAGGAGGAAAAAAAGCTGTCCCAGACCCCCAACAACTATCCTGAGTCAGTGCTGATAAAGAGACCCTCGCCTATCTGTTTACATTGGAGCAATGCAAATCCTCCAAGGTTCATATTTATCTGTGTGCTTAGGCAAGTTGCTGAACTTTGGACTTCGGCATTGCACCAGCAGTTCACAAAGTGCGCAGAGAGGGAGGGAGGGAGAGAACACGGAGTGTTGTTGGTTGTGGGGGGTGGGAGGAAGAAGAGAGAAGAAGAGTCGATCAAGACGCCAGATGGATCAGGAGACAAGCAAGACCAGAGGACCATGGGTTTTTGTGCACCTACTGAAGAAGAAGGTTTCAGTTTGGCAAGAGGAGGTTATGGGGAGCATCTCCAAGAGAGGTAAGCTTTTGTTTCCTTGGGGGTATTGACAAGGATGTCCCCAGATATTTTAGGAACACAGGAAACTGCCATATACTGAGTGAGACCATTGGTCTATCTAGCTCAGTATTGTCTTCACAGACTGGCAGCGGCTTCTCCAAGGTTGCAGGCAGGAGTCTCTCTCAGCCCTATCTTGGAGAAGCCAGGGAGGGAACTTGAAACCTTCTGCTCTTCCCAGAGCGGCTCCATCCCCTGAGGGGAATATCTTGCAGTGCTCACACATCAAGTCTCCCATTCATATGCAACCAGGGCAGGCACTGCTTAGCTATGGGGACAAGTCATGCTTGCTACCACAAGACCAGCTCTCCTCTCCTTTTGGTGCTGGGCGTAGTGCCTTCAAATGGCACTTTCCTGCTATTTCACATGGGTCTACTGAGACGTTCTCTTCTAAGGCCCGTTGTGATGAACAACAACTCTGCAAAGCCATAACTGTGGTGGTCCTGGTGAATTGCGAACCATGACTCGGGTCTGCCCGTCTCCCCCTTTGCTATGTTTAATGACACCCCAAATCTGCTGACTCATAGCAGAGCCAGATTTTCTGTCTGGTGTCTCTTTGTTGTTACTCATGATGATCTCTTATAGTTTTGGCTTTGTTCTCTTTTACGAATACACACATATTATATACTGCTTTTCAACAAAGGTTTCCCAAAGGGGTTCACATAGAAATAAAGTTCAAACGGCTCAAATGGCTCCCTGTCCCCAAAGAGTTCCCAATCTAAAAAAGAAATATAAGATAGACACCAGCAATTATGCTGGTCTTGGACCGTTATAAAGATGATTGATTGAGAGACACCAGCAACAGCCACGGGAGGGATACTGTGCTGGGGATGGATTACAAATGTTATAAATCTTGTGGCATCTTAAAGGCTTCTTCAGGGGTAACCAACCTCAGGCCATCCAACTGTTGGACTACAAGTCCCATCACCCACACCTGCAATTTATTGGGGATGATGGGAGTTGTAGTCAACAGCTATAATCTCTAGGGGAGCCAGTGACTAGAGTAGCTGGTCTCATGCCTGTAACATTTAAATTTGCGTGTGAGAGAGGGAAAGGTGGCAATTTTGGCCTTCCTGCAGATGTTGGACTACAACTCCCATAATCCCTGACCCTTGGCACTGTGTCTGGAGATGATGGGAGCTGTAGTCCAAAAACAGCTGAGGTCCAAAGTTGTTGAAGCTGATGTATATATTAAGGCTGCCCTATTAAAATTAATCTGGAGAGGGAGGAGGGAAAACATGCTTGTCTTTAACAGAGTCAAGCAGGCAACGTAATCCAAGAGATGGCTGTGGGTGTGTCACTTTTCTATGCAGGGCACATGTAAATGAATAGAAAGACTTAGCGGAGAGACCGGAGGGACGCCGACTGCGCCCATTCGGGCCAGCGTCTTTAACAAGGCACGCCTCACACTTTGTGTGTTTAACGTTTGTTTAAACAAACAACCAAACAAAAAACTCACAGAGGTTGGCGAGGTGGGCCCCGCAAAGGAGGTTTGTGGGAGCTCATGCGTAGGGGGGCCTCTCGCAGCTGGGGGGGGCGGTCTGGGAGGTCCAGGCACCCAAATTATTTTGGTGTGCCCCTGCACGGGAAAGGGCAAGACTGAGACTAAGTGAAGCTGCAAAATCAGAATCAAATCATGGGTAAAGGACCAACTGTGGCTACAATCCAAATGTTACCCTGTTCGTACCCTTAAGGTTACTTTGGGCCAGGGCTGTCCCTAGCGGTGTGTGTGCCTGGGGGTGAATCAGCATGTGCAGGCCCTCCTTAACATTTCGATCTAATATACATCATGTGTAAAACACGCACCCACAAACATACACGTTTGGGCAGCGGCGGAGCCATCATTGGACCAACGTGTTCAAAGAACTCGGGCCGCGCCCAATCAGGGGCCGCACCTCGCGGCCCTGTCACGCCCCCCCCCCCATGTCTGATGTCAGATGCGGAGGTGCTGGTTTAGCTTCCGAGCAGGGGCCGCACGGTGAATGAAAATGAAATAGCTCCCGGTGTTGGTGCCTTGCCTCCTAAGAACGGTGCTCCAGGCCCCTGATCATCTTGGTTTCCCTCTTCTGCACCTTTTCCAGTTCTACAATGTCCTTTTTTAGATGTGGTGACCAGAATTGTACGCAGTACTCCAGGTCAAAAAATGGGGAAATGGCGGGGGGGGGGGGGCGGCGGAGAAAAATGATGCATCAAGCACACCTCAGCCCAAGGACATTTGTCCCTCCACGTTCTATTCTAGTTATGCCCCCTGGCTATTTTTTTTGTATCTATATGAACGGCTGTTGCATACAACCCAGAGATACATCACCTCAAATCAAAGGGAGCTTCTTACCTCAAAGCAATTGCAAGTATTAATAGGCACTACTGACTGTCTAAATTCACGCAGCTGGTCTAAACTGTCTTGAACTGGGTGATGATTACTCTTATTCTTCTTTCTGCTTAGTTTTAATTAGTAACTGTAGGGTAGCACTAGTACAGGGAATGGAGGACCTGACCTTAAGTGGCACCAGAGGTTCCTATCTTGGGTCTTCAGATGTTGTTGGATTACAGATCACATCATCCTCAGCCACAATGACCTTTGACCAGAGTTTTCGTTCAGTCATATCTGGGGACCCAACGTTGAGAACCCCAAGGTATACCATCAAACAGCAGAAGGTGAATTCCTCCCCCCCACCAATAATTTGGCATGAACCTTGGTGTGTTACTCGACAGAGACCTTCTCTCTTCATGTGCCCTATTCCAATTGGCCCTTGCTGATTAAGGGGTGCACCGATAGCTTGGGGCCTCCCCAAATCCCAAAGGCAGCTATCGGTTCACCTCCCCTGCAGTGGGATGAAGACAACTTGCTTGGACTGATAAAAGCAAGGAAGGTTTTGCAGCAGAGATGGAGGACGGCTGTGTGCAGACCCTGGACTGCTCACAGCCAGCAGGTTCTCTCCCACACTTATTGCCTTCCCCGAAGCCCCAGAGCTGCTGGGCCTGGGGCCAATCACCCAATGTAGATCCCCTTCCAGTTAATTTTGATGGGTGTTAAAAGAGCTGGTCCTGGGGCAATCGCCCAGCTTGCCCTGCCCTAAGAACAGGTGTGAGAGCTGGTCGTTTTCCAGGTTACCCACTCAACAGTGGCAAAATGCTTCAGTTCGGGCAAATCACATTAGAAATGTAAACAGCAAAGTGCCCAGCAGGGGGAGCAGTCTTGCGAAAACAAACAACTGGATAATACAGCAACCTTTTAATGCTGGACATACATTATAGCAATAAATTGCAGCGAACAATCCGAAACAAGGCATCAAGATGTGGTCGACTGGCCAAGCATGATGATGCCTAATTTGCAGGCGGGGTGGGCTGGGCTGGGCTCCAAAGACCTTTAGGTCCAGGCTCCAAAATTACTTAGGTAAACCTCAGATGGGGAGAGAGGGAATCTACACTTCTGTCCTCTGGCCAGCCTAGCCACCCCTCCTAGATTATTCAAGTTTTACAAAGAACAGCCTCTAACTTTCTCACTTAAAACAAAAGGACAGATGCACCAAAAGGATAGAGAGAGACATCACCCCTCAAGTATCACACCTGTTCACCTTGTATATATTTAATCTGCAGAGGTCTTCTTAGCCTTGAGAGAGCCCCTAGGGATGTTAATTAAACTACTTCAGAGTAAGTGGTGTGAAGATTGCAGCTTCTGACCACCGCATCATTAGAATGTCTATATATTACAGGGTTCCCCGGCTCTCTTGGGAAAGATGCTGGAAAGGTTAACACTGTAATTACTATTATTATCATAATGATAATGAGTGGGATTATTTTGTCTACTTTCAATGCTGGTAAGTCTTGTCTGCTCTTCACTGGACTTTTCCTAGTGGGATGGTGTCAAGGCGAAGTCTCCCTGGCAAGTGGCAAACAGAGTCTTTCTCTCCTACATCAATTTGACACACCGTTAGAAATATTATCAAGCCGAAGTTTCAGATCTTGGGTATTTATGCTCTTGCTAGCAGTTGCAATTGGGTGAGTATTGTGTCTTTTTGTAAATATTATAATTAGCATGCTTTCTTTCATTTCCCCAAAAGGTATCTCGGCGGAGGACCTGACAATATGGAAATAAACGGAAATGCAATTAATTTATTAATAATCTGGTTTTCAACCAGTTAATCATCTAAAATTCTTTAACAGATTTCAGCTCTAAGTTTAATCAGCAGTTAAAGTGGATCCATCAGATATGCACCCTTCGGGGGTGGGAGGAACAAGCAAACAAAAAAGTAAACCAATAGAACTCGCATATAAGGAGAAAAGCAAAGCCAAACATTTAATTGAAAGCTTACAATTCCAGTCAATTCAAAGATAATGGATGCAGCACCAAAAGCTAAGATAGTCAAGCAAGTACAGTCCTATTCACCACGTACATCACATTTGCACAGCTTCTTCCTGCCTTTGTTGGGCAAGCTCACCTTAGAGTGATTACATTTGAGTGGAAATAGGTTTCTTTGTCTTTCGTGAAACCTGGCACCCTCTGGGTAAGCAGAAAGGCTTGGAAACTGCCTCAGGGCACATTTCGAGGTATATATACCTCTAGCCAAAGCATATGGTCTTGGAATCTGTTTGGATCACTATCCTATGGATTCTCATACACACAAGGTGTAGCCCTTCGCTCCTCACTGGTCCCCTGAGAGGAAGCTTCCTTGCCAACGTGCAATGGATGCACCAACTTACCTGGGAAGGATAGGTAAACTAACCTCTTGCCTTTCTAAATCTCCTCACTGCTTCTCTGCCTCCTTCCTGCTTCTCAAGCAATTTTCATGGCAAGCCTTAAGCCAGGGTCTTATTTAAGAGCCTTAGCCAACCTACCAGCCAATCAATCCTTTATTCCAATCACAGACCAGTGCAGTTTACAAACAGAAGCCCAACAAAATAAACCAACAAGGTTATGATACAGTGGTTAAGCATATTGATCAGCTAGAAATTTGGTTGGTTAAAAGTGGTTAAACACATAGATCAGCTAGAGACTTGTGTTTTGGGTGGTATACAACGACGTTAAATAAATAATAAATAAATAAATGGTGCTTAATGAACTCCTGCTGAATTTTACTGGCTATTAAACAGAATGTAGCCACATTATAAGATCTTGAATCATACTGGTCAGTAACAAGATAATCGAGATAAAAAGAATCTGTACAACCTGGATGACAGCTAATAAAGGGAGTTATATATTTATGCTGTCTATGTCGGTAAAATTGACAATAAAAGAGCACATGTGCCGTTGTTTCAATCTCTCCCGAGTTGCAGGGAGACGCCTTAGCCAACCTGAATTAGGACTTCAGCTAGATTATTTCTAGTATGACTCATAGTTCTAATATCAGCTAAGATTTATTGCCTTGCCTAACTGAACTTTTGCCTGCTGTACCCCCATTTGACCCTTAATAAAATATTTGAATTATGCTCCTGTCTCCCTGTTTTTCCAATACGCCAAATCTTGCTCAGATTGATACTGGAGCCAAACTGCTCCCCAAGCCGAACTAATTTCCACATTTTAAGCCCAAAGCATGGTTGAGGTGTCTAGCAAGCACGCTGGGGCAGTTCTAAGCTCTTGCTCAAAGACTTAGTGGGGGCAGCAGCAGGTCCAGCAGCGACGCTTACAGTTGTTTTTCGTGGGCCCGTTCCTGCAACCTAACACAGTACAACACTTTCAGACACTGCTGGACTGGGAAGAGAAAGTTGGAGACCCATAAGACTGGCCAACGAATGGCCTCCCAGGCAGGAGTTTGAGTTGTAAGAACTTGGGATTTTAGTAGCATTCGCTTTGAAGGTGCATGGCCATTTTTAATTCACCCCAACGCTGATTCAGCCGGAAGGGGAGTGTAGATATGGAGCTTGCCCTGAGCACGTACAGGATTGGTTCTGGCACCGCCGCCCAGGTCCAGAGACGAGCCCGTGAGATGGGTCCGGAGGAGACAGCCGAAGAGAAAACTTCTCACTAAGTCATGTTGAATCCATCCTGAGATGTTCCTTGGTGACAAACTAATGAGATGCACAGACTGCAGAAATGGCACATCCACTTGTTATGCCAGCAGCATCTTCTGAGCTAGTAAATTCAGCACTTCCAGTAAACCAGAAGAACATCAGAGCAGCAGTGCCAGAAGGAGGGACTGGTCTACTTTGGACACAATTTATTTCCCCAAGGCACAAAAAGACAGAGAAACCCACATGACAGTTTTAAAAGTAAACCTGACATTTGCACTTATCTACAGGAGTCGACACCGACTCGGCAATGGAGAGGAGAGCTGGTCTTGCAAGCATGACTGGTCCCCATAGCTAAGCAGGGTCTGCCCTGGTTGCATATGAATGGGAGACTTGACGTGTGAGCACTGGAAGAGATTCCCCTCAGGGGATGGAGCCGCTCTGGGAAGAGAAGAAAGTTCCAAGTTCCCTTCCTGGCAGCATCTCCAAGATAGGACTGAGAGAGACTCCTGCCTGCAACCTTGGAGAAGCCGCTGCCAGTCTGTGAAGACAATACTGAGCAACATGGACCTATGGTCTGATTCAGTATATGGCAGTTTCCTCAGTTCCTATGACGGCACAACTTTACCTTTACCGGCTGTTTTCAAATGTGTTGATCTGGCTTGGGGCCGGGTACCTGTCGGACCGCATTTGCCCATATGAATCTGCCAGGGCCCTCCGCTCATCATCTCAGGCCCTGCTAACGACCCCCGCCATTAACAGAAATCTAGCTGGCGGGGACTAGAGACAGGGCCTTTTCGGTTGTGGCCCCTCAGCTTTGGAAGTCCTCTCTGAAGTGCGTTGCCCTGCTCCCTCCCTCAGTGTTTTTAAAAGATAACGAAAAACACACCTTTGTAAGGAGGCTTTTTAATGCTCCATTATTATTTTGTTATATCTGGTAGGTTCTTTAGCTTGTTATAATGTTCACTTTTAATTTGAATCTAATAATGATTGCGGTTTTTAATCTTTTTTTAAAAAAAAAATTTTAGTTAATTTTATTACTTTTATTGTATCTGTGTCTATCTTATTGCTGTGAACCGCCCCAAGCAGGAGTGCACTGGAGGGGCAGGGTATAAATATTTTAAATAAATAAATAATAATGATAAATAAATAAAACAGACACACACTCACAGATATAATTTATTTAGCACCTTTTCATACCGCCCCCTAGGTAAATAAATAAATAATATCTTAATAAAATCTGCACTGAATTAAGACTCTCAGTGTTGACCTTCCTATTAAATGTATAATGTAATTTTATTAAGTATTAAACTGAGTTATTACATGACCCCTCCCCCTTCCAAAAAAAGAGAGGCAGAAGCAACAACTGCGCAGGCGCCAAAGCATCGCCCCGCCCCCGCGCCTCCATGTTCACCTTCAGCACAACAATGAGCGCTGGGGAGGGTTGGGTGGCGGCGCGGTGCCTTTAAGGCACAGGCGCGCGTGCGTGCGCGCCCGCCCGCCCGCCCGCGGCTCGGCTGCTCCGCTCGGCTCTGCCTCGCTCTTGCCCACCCCACCCTCCGATTCTTGCCCCCGCGTTGGCGTCCCACACGTGAGGCTGTTGTGGGCACGTGACGCACCGTGCCGTGCCGGGGCGCGTCGCGCCGTTGCGTGAGTGCGTGACGGAGCCAGGCCCCGCCTCCCCCCGCGCGCCCCCCTCCCCCTGGCTCGCTCGCTCCCTCCCTCCCTCCTCCGTGAGCGAGCAGCAGCAGCGGCCTCGCCTTCCGAGTTCGCCCCTCGCCCGCTTCTCGGCTCCCCTCACACGGCTCGGCCCGCCCGCTGCTCCGCGCCCGGTCATGAGGCCCGCCCGCCGGCGCCGGAGCGCGGCCCTGCAGCGCGGCCGTGGCTGCTGAGGCGTCGCCGCCGCCGCCTCCTTCCTCCTTCAGCGGGCGAGCGGGCGAGGGTCCCCCTTTCAGACAGCCGCCGCCGCCGCCATGATGGGCCGGGAAACGCAGCGGGGCCGCCGCTGAGCCCCGAGGAGCAGCCGCTGCCGGCGGAGGAGGGGGGTCCGTGGCTGCCGGCGCCATGGCGGAGCAGACCTACTCCTGGTGAGCCTCCCTCCCTGGGCCGGCCGGCCTACCTGACGGGGAGCGCGGAGGGGCTCCGACCAGCCGCCCCCGCCCCCCTCGGCGCCAGGGTTGCCAACTGACCAGGACGCAGCCCCCTCACTTGCTCCTCTGCAAGGGGCTGGGGTGGGGGTTGGGTCTGCAGGCTGTGGAGGGCACAGGAGCCACTTGGCCATCCCCAACCCCGTCCCTGGCCTGCGCTTTTGCCTGGGTTCCTCCCCCCCACCACGCTGGCGCAAGAAGCCTTTCCTTCCTTCCCTTGCCCGGAGATCCCTTCAGGCTCAAAGCTGCTCTTAAATAAAGCCACAAGCACAGCAACCTGTTGGGTGGTTGGCAGCCTTTTGAGTGGCCACTGCTTTGGAGCTGGCTTGTGTGCCTGCTCCTGTGCTGTATGCAGCGCCTTGACTTGCTGCCTTGGCAGGTGGTCAGGCAAGGGGCTGGTGTAATCTTTGCTGGCTCCTGTCTGCTGGGCACTCCCTCCCCCCTGTCTCCCAGGTCAGTTGGCAACCTAGCTGTGGCCCTTTGTGATTGTTCTCGGCTATTGTTCTTGGCTGCTCGTATTCTGGAGGTTCGCCCCTGGGAAGTGGAAAAGGTGTTTTGGGAATGCAGTTTTCTCTCTCTTAGGAACAAGATCCCAAGTTCAAGAAGAATAGCCAGGGTAGCCAACTACAGCAAAAACAGTTCCGTGGATGGTTGGTAGCCATTCTAGTGACCAGTTTCTTTTAGATGGCTTGGCTTAAAGACTAACAGATGGTGGAATGAGTTTTTGTCGATAAGGTGCTGGTTATCGAGTTTTGGTCGACAATGCATTCAATGGACAATAAAGATCATATATTGCAAAATAGATTGCCCCCCACCCCACTGGATCTGTGCATATGCACATGTGTGCACACACCATTTTCATGATCCCTTGCAATTGATGATCTTACCTACAGAAGCTCACACGTTGATAAACATTTTAGGTTTTAAGGTGCTGAGAAATCCCAGATGGACATTGGAGTGGGATGGTTCCACCGCTTTGACACATCTTCCACAATTAGACACATCTTCTGTCTGGTCAATTACATCCTGTCACTCTCTTGCTCCTTTGACTGACAGAGAAATCTTGAGTATACATGTATCCAAAAGGGAGAAAAGAGATGCTTTCTGAGATGAGAAAAATATCTCAGTTATAGTATATTTAGAGAAGTCTCTTTCTTGGGAGCCTTTATGTACTGCATCTGGATTAAAGAAAGAAGGCAGATGCTATAAGCCCCTTGATGACTTAATTGTCTTGTCACACTGACTTGAGTGCTGGGGTATTCAGAATTGGCCAGGTGGGCAGCAAGATCTTCTAGTTTCACTGCCTTCCTTTTGCAGATTGGTCCCTTTCTGGCTGCTCCATGACAACAGGCAGGCGCCTGTGTCCCAGGAGAAGAGCTGCTGGCTTTTGAAAATGGGCTGCCCAGTCCTATGCATGTTTGTTCAGCAGTAAGTCTCACTGAGTGCAGTGGGACCCACCCCTTAATAAGTGTGGTTGGGATTACAGCCCAGTCCTAAACATGGAAAATACATTGCGTAGATTCCAGTGGGGCTCATGTATATGCCTAGAATTACAGATAATTTAATAAAAGCAAAAGAATTAGTTTTTTAAAATAAGTAACACTTAGATATAGCACTTTGAGTGTTCGTGAGTTATTTTGGTGAACCTTGCAACCACCCTTTAAGGTTAGGTTGACAGCTTGAAGGGAAGGTTCTCCACCTAAGTAGAATTGGTTTGTAATTAGGCTGAGAGGTTTTCAAAGTTGAAGGTGAGGCTGAGAGATGATGGGTTGCCATGTGAGTTGTGAGTGAGATGAGGTGAGATTTGAACTAGGGACTTCATGGCTTGTGCATTTGGCTACTGTCTTAATGAAAGGCCCATCTAGTGTGATGTTCTGTTTCCAACAGCACCAAGCCAGATGCTTCTGAAAACTCTGAGGACAGGATGGGGATAGCCATCCTCTGTCTCCCAGCATCTGGTACCTGAAGTTATGCCATAATAAAATCACAGTCCTCTGTAGCAAGGTTGGTATGTAGTACCCCTTTCTTCAAATCCTTTCAGTTTACCAGGAATTTAGAATTAAGAGTCAAAAAGAGAAGCTAGATTCTCTTGAGGCTTGTGATTGGATTTCATCAAGGTGACTTATAGCCTGGTCCTAAACATGGTGGTTCAGAAATCAGTCCTGTTGAGTTCTGTGGAAATTGAGGTATAGGTCAGTATGCTTAAGACTGCATACTGTATGCTTAAGACTCGGCTTTAAAGGGATGTGATTGATCCAAAAGAAGGGGCAAATTCTAGGTTATAACTCCTGAGCCAGTGTGATGATTTGGTGGTTAAAGCATTGAAAACTTAGGTTCAGCTAACACATGAGCTCTGAACAGTGCCCTGTTCATAGATTTCACTTGAATGAATCTAGGGTGGTGCCTCAGGTTCACAAGTTGCCTCCATCCCTGACTCTTTAATTACCTCCCTGGTTAGCAATAACTATAGTTTGCTGTGACGTCCAAATTGGACATATTATGGTTGTCATAAACCACAACGTTTCCAGACCAAAATTGGAAACCCAGATTAAACCATCATTTCCAAAATTGATTTGGAGTTAAAACAATGAAGTGGGGGTTGTTTATGTAGGGCGGGGAGCAAAGGCTTGTGGTTGTAGGCTCCATCTCTGACCACATGCATTCATTCAAGGTCACTGAGTATTTCTTATGTGCATACAAATACACGCGTGAGGTATGTATCCTTGAGTGATGAAAGATACTGAAATCAATATTTATTTTTGAATGTGTGACGTCTTTCATTATCTGTCCCATCCCCATAATAATAATAATAATAATAAATATCCTGTTTATCATCTGACAATATAGTTTATGTCAACCATAGTTTCTGCAGTGTGGATGTCAAGGCAAACTATGGTTGCTGTGAGCTAAGAAGTGAATCAAAGTGTATAAGGGGAGGAGGGAGCACGTGAGCTGAAGGCACTGCTTTGTTGGCCAGATCATGGCATGGTGGAGGTCCATTGTGTTTCATTTCTGATTGGGCCTCTCTCTGTCTAATTTTCTTCACAAGGTTGCTAGGCTAAAAGCCTGCTCTGATATCCTTGGAGGAAGAACAAATAGAATGGAACAGTTAGAATGCAATGGCTGTTCTTTATTTCAAGGTCCTCTAATACTTGCTGAACAACCAGTATAGCTCTATAGTATTCCACTGTGTTTGTTCTAAAACTTCTTGTTAGAGGGTTTTGCTGGGAAGTGATTGTCATAAAAATTTTCAGATCAGTAGTATATTTTGATTTTGAAAAAAATTGCCATAATTCCAGGTTATCGCAGTCAAATAGATCACTGCAGGTGCCCATTAAGTTGGCAGAGCACCTGACACAGAACTTAGGTCACACCTTCAGAGTATCCCTTATTGGTGAAAGTATAAAGTGGCAAGTGATAGCAGAAGGTTATTCCGTATGTCTTTGTTTAAAAGACCATTGAGCCTCAGGATGTTTCCATCCTTTAAGCAAGGCTTAAATTCCCAGAATGCCAAATCAGCATGGAGCTTTATGGAAGGGATACAGAATTGACAGAACATTGCTTTCTTTAGAATGATGACATATCCAAGGGGCAGAATATGTAAACTGATGTAGTTAAGCTGAAACAAAGAGAAGACACTTTAGGGAGAGTTTATGGAAAGAACTGAGAATGTGTGTAAGAGGTGGCTGTGAACCCTAAATTATCTTTTGGAACTTGCTTTAATGATATCTCTCTTGAGAGAAATTAATCAGAAGGACCAAGTTCACCTAACAGGTATGGGCACGTTGACAGTTGTTGAAACCAAGCTCCTCTCTTATATTGGGCCTCAAGTAAAATGTGAAAACATTTTCCCATTGACTCTATCTCTCATCTTGACTTCTAATAAGGTTAGTTAACTGATGGTACAGGGTTTCACTTAAGAACCGTATCATGAAAATCAAGGTAGTTTCTGTGGGTGAATCTGGGTGAAGGATTTAGTTTGCTAATCCTTTAAGAGATCCACCTGACCAAAGATGGGATGCACATTTCTGCATTGTGTGTGTGCCTACTTCTGATGTCATTTCTGGCCACCATTTTGCAGCATGGAACCATTTTGTGGCTTAAAAAAAAGTCAACCCCCTGATTTTTTGTGGGAAATTGGAGGAACTGGGGTTTTGGGGGTGCATTGCTGGACAACGGGAAACCTGGAGAGCATGGTACAGTACTATATTGCTCTTATTTCTGCCTCCTCACCACTTTTTAAGCCCTTTTTTAACCTCAAGGAACATAACACCCCAATTCCCATTGACTCAAAGTTTCGTTATCCGTGGTTGTACGAATATGGCGGATATTTATATTTCGCTTTTCAACAAAAGTTTTCAAAGCAATTTACATAAGGTAAGGTAAAGCTGTGCCGTCGAGTCAGTGTCAACTGGCGACCACAGAGCCCTGTAATTGTCTTTGGGAGAATACATGCACCACTGCCCCTCTCCCACACAGTGTGAGATGATGCCTTTCAGCATCTTCCTGTATTGCTGCTGCCTGATATAGGTGTTTCTCATAGTCTGGGAAACATACCAACAGGGATTCGAACCAGCAACCTCTTTCTCCCTAGGCAAGTTACTTCCATGCTGCACCATTAGGTGTTTCCTGTCTCCAAAGGGCTCACAATCTTAAAAAGAAACATACGATAGACACCAGCAACAGCCAATGGCTGTTGTAGCCCAGAATAGAATCTCCACAGATAATGATTTAATTGTTGGTTTAATGTATTAAATTATTTTAATTGTAAACTGCACAGAGATGCAAGTTTTGGGTGGCATATAAATATTTTAAATAAATATTTTTAAATAAATATATCGCTGCTGCCCGATATAGGTGTTTTCCATAGACTGGGAAACATACCAGCGGGGATTCGAACCAGCAACCTCTGGTTTGCTAATCAAATCATTTTCCCGCTACCACCAGCCAATTTATAGGCAGTAGGCTTGCATCCCTTTCCCTGTAGTGCTAATCGTCTGTCAATAAGCATGAGATCCAAGAAATTTAACATTGGTTCCCTGAAATAGTGGCTGACACAGAGAGCAAGGCTGCACCGAAAGAGCAGCCTAACAGAACTTTCTAACTAACTGTACCAGTGCAATGGAGTAGCAGCAATTTTTTGACTCCCCCTTTCCTGAAAATGTCCTTGAGGACTGTGCAGTCCTTAGGGACATATTACTGGGTGGCACAGAGGGCTTCCTGGGGAAAGGGAGAGTGCAAAAAAAATTGCCACTTCCCTACAGCATGTAGTTGGAAAGGTCTCCCTGTCTGTTGGACATATTTCTATACCACCTGACGTGCATTCCTAGGCAGTGTACATAAGTACATATTTTACATGTGCATTCTTAGGCAGTGTACATAAGTACATATTTTAACAAATATAAAAATAGGATAATATGATTAAACTATTATTATATAAAACCAATTAAAAGCATGAGAAAACATCTTAAGGGTCTTTTTAAAAACAGCCAGAGGTGGAGAAACTCTGATTTTCACAGGGAGTGCATTCCAGAGCCCTGGGGCAGCCACAGAGAAGGCTTGTTCCCAAGTAGCCACCTAACGAGGCAGTAGTAGCCAGTATTCTCTCTAATTTCCCCCCTATCTGCATACAAAATGAGTTTTGTCCTGGGCAGCAGTATCAAGGCAATGTGTACGCATGTGCATTTAGCCCTCATGTTTGGTTTGAAGAAGAGAACTTAAATGGTATTGGAAACAGTTGATTCATGCTTCTTACACCTTGACAATACTACCTGTTTTGGCCTCTGCCTGATACAAGAGTACACTTGGATCAGGTGTGGCACAATGAATACAAAGTTCATCCAAAATGAGGTGGCACCACAAGGTTTTTAATGTTGCACTCTCCTGTGGTGTGTTCATGTGGACCTAAAGAACAATTGGCAAGCCATCCAAAAAAGAGTTCCTCTGCTGTCTTACAAATGCCCGAAACACTGCTAGGAAGCCGTTCTGTGAGGTGCTAATTTGAGAGAAGTTTGCACTATGGTAAACTGCACTGCAGACAAATCCAGGCACAACATCCCAACTTAGGTGAGTGTATGATGTGGTTAGGGAAGTGTCAGAGGCTCAGAATGAAGTTAAACTGGTTGAGGGAAAAGCTGGATCTGATGACATGTAGTGGTTTCGCTGGAAAACGTTGTGCCCTCCCTGGTTCTGGAGCAATGTTCCCTGTAACTTTGGGATTCCTAGTAGTATTGTTTGAAATGACTCCAGTATTCAGTAGGTGGGCAAACCAGCCACACCTATTCACAAACACCATCACTACTTTCATACAATGGAATCTTCCCTAACCTGTACATCACATGGGAGATTGGTCACCCATGCAAGCCAGGTAATTCATATTTATTTCAGATAACACAGAAAAATGAGGCAAGAGGACAGCTCTCTGTACGCTGGATAAGGATTGTGTCTTTCAGTCTCCACCATTGTAGACATTTGAGCATCAGAGGGCAGAAGCTTTCTAGACCCCACAAAAGGAAGACTGTGACTTCAAAGAACAAAGTAGATTAAAAACAGAGTGAAAAATTAAAGTTTAATTCATAGCAGATTCATTTTATCAAGTTAAAAACAAGCCTTAACAAATTGTCTTTGGATTGATGATCCACTCCAAAAATGTGAAAACCAGATTATGGACGCTTGACAAAATTTCTACAACAATAATTTAGAGAGCTTTTCAACAAAAGTTCTCAAAGAAGAAATAAAGATGGTTCCCTGTCCTGATAGGGCTCACAATCTAAAAATAAACATATGGTGCAGCGGGGAAATGACTTGACTAGCAAGCCAGAGGTTGCCAGTTTGAATCCTCGCTGGTATGTTTCCCAGACTATGGGAAATACCTATATCAGGCAGCAGCGATCTAGGAAGATGCTGAAAGGCATCATCTCATACTGTGTGGAAGGGGGCAATGGTAAACCCTTCCTGTATTCTACCAAAGACAACCACAGGGCTCTGTGGGTGCCAGGAGTCGACACCGACGCGACGGCACAACTTTACCTTTAGACACAAGCAACAATCACTGGAGGGATGCTGTGCTGGGGTTGGATAGGGATAGTTGCTCTCCCCCTGCTAAATAGAAGAGGGTCACAATCTTTTGGCAGATCCAGAGACTTGGGAACTCTGCTAAATACAGTCATGTAATGATATAGGAATGCTTTCAGCTATCATCCAATTGAAAAATAACTTTATTAGACCGATGTACCTCATCATGACAGAAAGCATTCTTGTTACATCAGTGGATGGGGGATGCATCAGATGTGCAGACCAGCTGATGGGGGAAACAAAGTTCCAGGTGGGGGTAGGATCCAAAGAGAGGTGGAGCTTTCCTCCCCGATAAAACCTGGATGAGTTGAATGGCCTCTGGCAGAGGATCCTCACTAAATGCATGTTGGATTTATGGTGACTACTCCCACACTTACGCCATTGCCTAAATATGATATGGGTAGAGATGCATGTCTTCTGGGAAACTGTGAATCAGGCATTTTTTCCAGAACAAATTTTGATACCTTAGGCTGTGATCTAATTTGGCATGTTTATCAAATTTGTATTTTTAGTAACTGAACATTTTTCACAGAAAAATATAGTAATGGAAGGCTTCAGTTACAGAAGTTTCTCCATCCACACCACTGGATATGGAAAGAGCTGCTACTTTGTCCTAATGGAGCTTTCCAGTATATAGTTTTAAGAGAGAGCAAAGATGTCCTGTTCTATTCTTTCAAATGCCAAAAATGGATTAGTGCTCTGATCTTTGCACTCATCAGTAGGCTGCAAACACATACAAGACAGTGCAAGGATTTCTGAGGTGGAGCAGATGGGTGGCCTGGGTTGGGGCCCCCAAATGATAAAATAAATTTAGAAGCCAAGTTTTAAAAGTTTGGAGAAAGTTTTTTTTCATATTAATCAGCTCATTGAAAGTGTCATCTCAGTGTGCGGCTGCTGTGAAAAAAGCTAATTCCATGGCAGGAATCATTAGGAGGGGGGTTGAAAAATAAAAATTTGTATATTGTAGTGCCCTTATACAAATCTGTGGTGTGGCCACATCTGGAGTACTGTGTACAGCTTTGGTCACTGTATCTTAAGAAGGATACTGTAGAACTGGGAAAGGTGCAGAAAAGGGCAACCAAGATTATCAGGGGCCTGGAGCAGCTTCCTTATGAGGCTAGGCTACAGCATCTGGGGCTCTTTACCCTGGAAAAGAGGCAACTAAGGGGAGACATGATTGAGGTGTATAAAATCATCTATGGAGTGGAGAGGGTAGACAGAGAGAGATTTTTCTCCCTCCCTCACAACACTAGAACCAGGAGTCACCCCATGAAACTGAAGGTTGGGAAATTTAGGACCGACAAGTGGAAGTACTTTTTCACACAGCGCATCATTAATCTGTGGAATTCCTTGCCATGGGATGTGCTGATGGCCACCAGCTTGGGTGGCTTTAAAAGGGGCTTGAACAGATTCATGGAGGACAGGTCTATCAATGGTTACTAGTCTGATGGTTGTGGGCCATCTCCAGCCTCTGAGGCATGATGCCTCTCAATACCAGCTGCAGGGGAGCAACAGCAGGAGAGAGGGCATGCACATACCTCTTGCCTGTGGGCTCCCCAGCGGCATCTGGTGTGAAGCAGGATGCTGGACTAGATGGTCCTTGGGCCTGATCCAGCAGGGCTGTTCTTAATCCAGGGCTTACCAAATCCCAGGTGCCAGGGAGCTGTAGCACCTAGAATAGGATATTCAGAGGCAGAGTTATTTAATAAAATCTTGATTTGTCCCAGGCAGCCCTGTTTCGGTTCGAAGTATGTTACTTGTAAAGGGGACACAGAGAAACCCATTTTCCCCTGTGCTGGAGCTCATCATCAATGAGTTGCGGACTGTGCATGCTCGAGAGACAGGACTGCAATTTTGTAGAGTACTTCCTGCTGCCGGAAAGTGCCTATATCCCAGTCCCGGTCTTGTCTCGCTCGAGATTGCAGGTCACGGAGATATCTCTCTATTTTTTCCAATTTATTACGGCTTGTTCTTTTTCTACTTCTATTTATTTTGCTTTCATTGGTCTCACCTTCCCCTACAAACTTCCCATTACCCTCGCCCCCCTTTCCTTCTTTTAGATTGTGCGAGGGTGGGATAGGAGCTGCCTTAGGCCTTTTTTGAATCTAAATTCTAAACACTCCTTGTTTGCTTTGTCTGGATTCAGTTCAATTCAGCGTTTTTAGATGCTTTATTTTATTTTTGCTGTTCCTACTGCACCACCCATTCTTCCCAAACCCAGCCCTGCCCAAGGACCCTGCCGCCCATGTTGGGTCTGATTCAGCCTCAGATTCTAATTCTGACTCAGCCATTCCCTTAAACCCAAAGGGCTCTGATCCTGAAGAAGGGGAACTTTCAAGTGAGGAGGTCTCCCAACCTCCTTCCATTTCTTCTCACCTTTTCATGTCCTCAGAATTCGAAGTTCTGTTAGAAAAAGCCGATAGAGTGATTAATGACGTAGCCCTACTGAGACCTCTCAGGTGGATTCTGAGTTAGACAAAAACATTTTTCCTTCATCATCTGCTACTGCCACTGTGCCATCCCCCCACCCTTCTGTAAGGTCATGTTGGCAGAGTGGGAACAACCAGCCTCAGCAAGGCCGTTAGGTACCTTTCCAAAGAGAAACAACACTCTTCCCTCCTTGCGGTACCCTGCATTGACCCCCCGGTGGCACATCTTAAATACTGAGGGACAAGAGCAATTAAAAGTTGCTGAGGATAGAAAATGCGACTCCTTTCTTTAAAAAAGCACATGATGCTCCTGCAGCAGTCATTAGGACCGCAACTACCAATTCTATTTTTTTTTTCTAGAGCGTCCATTCTGTGGGCCAAAGAACTCATCGCTCTAGTCCCCCTGGACAACATTAAGCTACACCAGGTCATTAATAAGTTGGCCAAGGCAGCCGCCCTAACTGCAGACTCCAGCCTGGACTGCATCCAACATGTGTCCAGAGCAGTGATATCTGGGGTAGCTGTAAGGTGCGTCTGCCCTTTGGTTAAAATCTTGGCAGGTAGATGCCAAGTCAAAACTCTCAGCTTCCCCCTTTGCAGGTTCAGATCTCTTCGGACCCTCTCTGGAACCTGTCCTAGTGGAAACCAGAGATAAAAAGAGAGCTATGCCCTCCTTTCACAGAGACACTCACAGGCCCTTTCACACTACCTTCTCTTATTTTTCCTTTCATTCCCAAAGTCCGTTCCAGGGTAGTTTTACCTTGCAACATCATGGAATTTCGTCCCACCAGCACCAGAGGCACTGGAAGATTCCAATGAAGACAAAGGAATTGGGGGCAACCAAGAACCCAAGGCTTTAGGCCCTTCATTCCCAACTTCACAAAAAGCAGTGACTCTGTACAGGTGGGGAGAAGACTTCTTCTATTCACTCCCACTTGGATGTCTATGACCCATGACTGTTTCACACAGTTACTCTCTGGAGTTCACTTTTCCTTCCCCAGACTCCTTTGTGGTGTCACCACTGTCCTCCATTTCAGCCAATCGTTAACTAATGGCTCAGTCAATTCGTCATCTCCTCCAGATTCGGGCGATCAAAGCTGTTCCTTTCACAGAAAGATGCTTTGGTGTCTACTCTCTTTTATTCCTAGTGCTGAAAAAAGATGGGTCATGGAGGGCTGTCCTGGATCTCAAACAATTGAACAAATTCATAAAGAAAATGAAGTTCAGGATGGAGTCATTACATACTATCAAAGAATCCATCCGCCCCAACAACTTCCTGGCCTCAGTCGACCTTTCAGAGGCATACCTCCACATTCCTATCCTTCCCCAGCACAGGAGGTACCTCTGGTCCATCTACAACAATCATGACTGTCAGTACAAAGCCCTTCCCTTTGGGCTATTGTCTGCTCCTCCAGGTCTTCACAAAGATAATGATCTCCCTTATTGCTCATCTCCACCTCCAGGGGTGTACATACCTATTTTTGGATGACCTCCTCATCCAAGCTCCAACCTTCCAGCAAGCCAATTCAGCAGTACATCTCTCTCCACAGTTCCTTAGAGACCATGGCTTCATAGTGAACAAGGAAAAGAGCCACCTCCGACTCTCCCAGACCTTTCAACATTTGGGAGCCTTTTCCAACATGGCACAAGTTTCTATTTCTCTCCCAGAGGAAAGACAGACCAAAATTGCCTCCCTTCTCTGCCCCTTACTACAAGCACCATCAGCTCATGGTGGCCAGCATGGAGTGCACCCCCTGGTCCAGGTGGCACTTCTGTCCTCTTCAGTGGCTCCTTCTCCCCCATCAGGATGCCATCATGTCATCCACACATCTTCAATTGGAACTTCCCAAGAAAGTACGATAGTCCTTCCGATGGTGGCTCTCCTCGGCCATCTCCATGAGCCTTCCGTTGACAACTCCTCAAAAAAATCATTGTCACGACGCTCGCCAGCCTAAAGGACTGGGGAGCACACTGCCTGGGCCACTGCCTTTGGCCACAGTATCCAAAAGACACAAACTGGTTAGAGCTCAGGGCAGTGAGACTTGCCCTGTTGAAATTCAGCCACCACCTCCTAGGCAGTCATGTCCTAGTCTGAACGGACAACATTACTACTGAGGCCCATATCAATCGACAGGGAGGCATGAGGTCTAGAGCCCAACCTCCTTTTCATGTAGGCGGAGACCCACCTTCTCTCTCTCTCTCTCTCTCTCTCTCTCACACACACACCAGGGAACACCTCAGCAGAACAGAAAACAAGCAAGCGGATTGGCTCAGTAGCCAAGTGGTGGACCTGGCGGAATGGAAACTCCATCCTGACATATTTGAACAACTTACACTCCACCTAGGCACTCCACTAGTGGATCTCTATGCCTCTCCCGACAACCATCAACTTGCACGATTCTTCACCCATTACCACTTCCAGATAGCCGAAGCAACCAAGGCCCTCACAGTCACGTGGCCCCACGGCCTTCTATATGCCTTCCCTCTGGCCATTATCCCTCTGGCCATTATCACCAAAGTCATGAGAAAGATGATTCTGGAAGGGGCTCATCTTATTCTGATCACACCACACTAGCCCAGAAGACTGTAGTTTTCTGACCTGGTCAATTTCTCCACCTGTCCTCTGTGGTGCCTGCCTCTTCAAAAAGATCCCCTCTCCTAAGGACCCATTCTTCACCTGGAGCCAGAGTAGACTCTTGGATGTTGAATGCTCAGGCTTAGCAGTCGGGATATTCGAGTCAAATACAGGATACTGTATTGGCATCTTGCCTCCTTCCACACAACAAATCTATCAAACCGCTTGGGCAGATTTTTCCAGATGGGCCCACAAAACACTGCTGGATCGGCTCTTGGCCGGAATTCTCAAAGTCCCATCCTTCCTTCAAGCTGGCTTGGACCTCCGGCTCCACCCAAATACACCCAAAAGACAAGCCTCGGCTCTTGCCTCTGTCCTTGACATTTCAGAACCAGGTGTCTCATCCCTTCACCCTCGCATCTCCCGTTTTCTAAGAGGAGCATCCAATCTGGCTCCCCTTCCTATTCAGCGCTTTCCATGTGGGGGCTGTGCAGCGTCCCCAGGGGAGATCTGAACTGATGTTTCTTTGGACACCAGCTCCCTCTGCCCCACGCTTGATGACAAATCACTCAAATTACTGTTTCAAAAAACAGTGTGTGATAATGGCTTGGGGGCCTGTTATTTCTACCTGAGGTTCCCAGGTGTAGATCCCCGGAAGTTGTCGGAGTAGTAGTCAAATGGCTTCTGGGGCTCCTGATTTAGGGGAACAAAGTGGCGAAGGCAACCCTTTAGTACAGCGGTTCCCAACCTGTGGTGCTCCAGATGTTACTGAACTGCATCACCCCGCAGCCACATAAATTGTAGCTGGGGGTGATGGGAGTTGTAGTTGAGCAACATCTGGAGGACCCCAGGTTGGGGGCCCCTGCTTTAGTCCGCGAAGGCATGTCTGAGGGCATGGCACAGTAAGTCTGGGACCCAGGGCCTCATTGGGAGACTGCCTGGGAACCCCACATAGGCCGCCTTGAGATCCATGGTGGAAGAAAGGTGGGGTGTGAACTAATAAATATGTTTGGATTCCTAGTCACAGCTTCGTTGTTGGATGGAAGCAGAGCTCTGTTAATATTGCATGCTTGCCAGTAGCATGGTCTGCAGGGACTTAGAATTTATCTCCAAGCAAGCAGATGGGATGGCATTTGTAGATTGGAAAAGGGTCTGTTTGTCTGTTTGTCTGTTTGTCTGTTTGTCTGTTTGTCTGTTTGTCTGTTTGTCTGTTTGTCTGTTTGTCTGTTTGTCTGTTTGTCTGTTTGTCTGTTTGTCTGTTTGTCTGTTTGTTTATACCCCGCCCCTCCAGTGTGTTACTGCTTGGGGCGGTTCACAACAATAAGGTAGACACAGATACAATAAAAGTAATAAAATTAACTTAAAAAAAAAAAAAAAAAGGAGATCCACCTCCCTGTTTCATGTCATCAGGGTACAACCTATGGCTTGCATTTGTGGTCAAGTGGACTAGTAAAATGGTGGTGATATTATTTACAGTGCTGTAACCTGGTTGCCTTGGCTGCAGAAGCGTTTTCCTTAGCTAGCTAGTACCTAGCAGGGTGTTCTGCTAATGTTTCACTTCCCTTAGGCTTGGAGAGCTATGCAGTGTGAACGAGGCCCTGGTAGGTAAAGATCCATGGAGCTGCTGGTGACAGGCTGGCGAGCTAACTGGGTTGTTGTGCAGACAAGAATGCAGCCATTGTCAAAGATGGCAGGCTGACACTTGGAGCTGTTGCAGAACAGCGCTTGTTGTGTGTGTCTCCGGGCATGCCCCTAGTGGGAGTCACAGACTCCCCCTCCCTCCGCCTCTGCCCTTAGCAAATAGAATCCCAAGAGTCTCATTGTGAGGGTCCCTTTTTGCTGCTTAGCTATTATGTGCTGGGACTGCTGCAAGTGGCACCTTTTATGGGCAAGAGCTTCCCACTCGGGCGGAATACATTATAGTTCTGTTCCGTGTTCCTTCTAATTCTTTTCATCTGGGTGCTGAATGAGTTTTGTTCTGGGCGGCAGTATCAAGGCAGTGTGTACGCCTTGGAAAAAAACCTTGTGTGCGTGTGTGCGTATGCACACCTTATACACTGGTTCTGTTGAAGTCACAGAGCAGCTGTTCATACCAGAGGGTTGGACGTCTTCCTTTCAACTCGAATTTCCATGCTTCCCCAATTTTGTGCTAAATACAAAGCATTCATGCACGCTCAGGATCTCTTAACTAAGCATAACTAATGTATTTGAAATGATCCTGAATATGCACTCTTACTTAAGAAAATGTGTTTCTTGCTGGATTAAACTGAACTCCATTTAGTCCAGTATTTTTGGAAGAATCCTAGTAACCAGCGCTAAGTAGTCCACTTCTAGGTGGCCAGCGTCCTGGTCTATTTCCTGTTCACCTTTTTATGACACTATTTGGCTAAACCAGGGCGTTTGACGTCAAGGGCACTGTTGGTTAACCTTTCTGCACATCTCAGGTAGCAGCTTGTTCAAAAGGCTCCCGCTTGGCCATGGGAATCTGGGGGATGGCTGTATCTGTGGTTTGATTGTAATAGGACATCTGCAGTGACCTCAGCTGCAGGAGCTGCTTCTGGCTGAGCTGCAGTTTGCTAAATTTGTATACACCAATTCTAAGAGGCTTGAAAATTTATAAATGACCATGCAGTTCTCCGAGTTTGTATCTTTGTGTTTGTGCGTGTGCCTTAAATGAAAAGATGGGGGAAACAGGAGGGCAGCACCAAAAATAATAGTAGGTTGGTGTAGAAAAACTTGCGTTTATTGCAGAATCTTGATGTCTTTCAAGCTATATGCCCAGTTGTGGCTGGGGATGCTGGGAGTTGTAGTCCAACAACATCTGGGGATGCAAGGTTAGGAACCCATGTTGTAGACCACACAAAGGCAAGAGGCCAGGCACCTTCTTTCCATGTGGAGTCTGTCCTGTGACCTTCTTTCTGCCTGCCACTTGCTGGTCTTGCTTATTCTTTTTCCTTCTGTGCCTGAAGAGATCTTGAGGTGTGTGTCTGGATACCTCACTAGAGCACGTCCCAGCCTCAAGCCGTAAGGGACATGGATGCCCTGATCCAGTTCTTCTGAACTGACTTTTCTGGAGTAAAGTGAGATATATGGGATATGATCTGTTCTTGCTAAGTGCTGCTGGGTTATCTGTCTTTGGGTTGCTTGTACAACCAAGTCAAGTATGTGGGTAGAGGTTGAGAAAATAAGCAGGTACAGGGTTTTGAGTATCTTGCAGAGGTGGTCAGCACTTATTTTGGTTTTTTGATCCTGAAATTGAATCAAGGTCGATCACCTGGTCTTAATGACCTGTCGTAATCTTACACTGCTCTGTCTTCCATTGCAGGGCATATTCCCTTGTGGATTCGAGTCAAGTGTCTACGTTCCTAATTTCCATTCTCCTCATCGTCTATGGCAGCTTCAGGTAAGGATACTGTGTTTAGGAATCAATTTATTGCATTGTGAACGTCTTGTCTTTTATATATAATTCTTCTGTTCTTTGCTTTACGATCCATAGTTAGAAGAATAAAAGCATCTGCTGCTACTACTGCTATATAATGTGTGCGTGCACACAAACATGCACGTGCAAACATGCAGCCCTTGAACAAAACACTCATGCTACAGAAATGCTACCAAAGGGATGCTTACAGAACAAGAGGTGATAAAGTGGTATTCTGTGCCCAGGCACTGGGAATCTTAGGGGACAGCGGTCCCTTTGATCTTGCCCTGCTACAGCAATATTTACAAGCAAAAATAGCACTATCTTTTACTGTCTCGCATTTCTAAGCCAGGTGGACTTGCTGTCCAGTCTTGGCAACTATGGAAGTCAGAACTCTTTGGGGTTCATTTAAAATAATTGAGGGAAATAGTGAGGGGTTTTTTAAACTTTGTGCGGTGGGGCGGGGGGAGAAGAAAGTATCCAGAGGTGCTGTAGAAGATTTAATTCCCTTTTAAAAGATTACCCGATGCGTTTTGAGTTTGCCATTCGTTTTGAAGGATCTTTTCCTTTTGCAGCTCTTCAGAGAACAAGTTTTTTTCTTTCCATGATAAAAAGGGAAATAATCTTGAATAGGAGTTTACTTTAAAATAAATCAGTCTTCTACAATGCCTTCAGATGTTTTCTGCCTGTTTAATAGATAGAAATAATATACTTTATTTGTTAGCTGCCCCATAACAAATTGTTCTCTGAGTGGCTCACAAAGCTAACACGCACCCTCACACTCTTCTCTGTGGGGTGTGTGTGTGTGTGTGTGTGTGTGTGTGTGTGTGTGTGTGTATGTATGTGTATGTATGTATGTGTATGTATCTTGGTTCTCGTTCCTATGGATTGTTGCCATAGTTTGGGACTTTCAAACCAAGCCTTGTTTAGTGCACAAAGCCCCCCGCGCTCTGGGCAACCTTTCATTCCTTCAGGCCAACCCTTCTGGCCACTTCATCGGGAATGTGCACTTCCACAGTGTGCACCTTGGAGCTTTGATGTATTGGACATGGTTAATACAGGCTCTTAATTAGTTTTGTTTTTCTCTGTTATCTTATTCCATTTTATATGTTATGTAATAGTTCTTAATTGTGTATAGTTGTATAGTTTGTGTGTGTGTGTGTGTGTGTGTGTGTGTGTGCGCGCGCACACACACACACACACATACACACACAGAGGTATCTATGTTTACTTCTGGGGACTCTCGTATCTGGTTCTGAACTGTGTGCTGATCTATGATGGTAAATTTGACCTTGGAGCTCAACATCTGCTGTGCCGTTTACAAGCGCCTCTGACCATCCAGTGGAAAGGAGGTCAGTGGGGCAAACTGGACCAAGCTAATCCTGTTAGATCTTGCCGTAGCTTTTGATTCTCGCATCACAGGGTTTGTTGCCTCGCATTGCATGGCCCACCCTTTGACCAACCTCCTAGCCATGCTTTGCAAATCACATCAACGTGTTCTACTAAAGGGTGTCAAAGCTAGCTGTGTGAGCACAATGACCAGCGGCAAAGTGAAATATTTATTTGCCTGTTTTTTGTCGCAGGTCCCTCAACATGGACTTTGAGAATCAAGACAAGGAAAAAGACAGCAGCAGCTCAGCTGGGCCCTTCAATGGCAACAGCACAAATAACAGTAAGGATGGCTCAGTCAGTGCAGGGGCTCCCAACGCTGGGTCCCCATATGGTGATGGACTTGCGCACCTGTCTGCCTTTGGTCATTGCTGCAGGGGATGATGGCAGTTGTAGTCCAGCAACATCTAGGGGCCCAGGGCTGGGAACCCCTGAGTCAATGAGCTCAGTTTAGGTGGTAAGAAGGATGCAGTTCTTGAGGCCACCTCTCTTGCAAACCTGTGGTCAAACCTGGGGCCCCCCACGACACTTACCGTTGCCTATTGTGTGCAAGACACATGGAAAAGAGAGGGAACTGTGGGCTGTCATGTCCTTTCTTTCTCTTCTTTTTAATCTATTATTTATTTATTTATTTATTGCATTTCTATACCACCTACTATAGGAATCTCTAAAACAAAAAATTTAAAATTAATCAGAACAGATAAAAATCACAATAGATAAAAACACACATTAAAATTTAAAGATGCTTGTAATTGCTTTTGCTTTTACATAAAGGTTTTCTTAAAATCAAGGATAGCATTAAAACTGGCTCGTTTATTGAATCTAATATCTGCAAAACAAGTGAAATTCTTTAGGGGGTTTATTTTGTTGTTGGTGTCTGCAATCTAAACAGCAAAAAAAAATGCTTAGGGTGCAGAGTCATGATTACATGGTAGAATAACAATGGGGGAAAATGCAAACAAAAAGGAAACGAGAAGAAAACAACCCATTTTCATTTACCTAGTAATGCTAATATTAATACTAGGGGGTGGGGGGACGAGGAATATTCCAAGGAATTTTGTCATTAAACTAGGAATAGTTCATTAAAATTGGACCAGATTATGAAAAATTCACCATCTTTGCCATTCTGTTTATATATATTTTTAAAAAGTCACCAGATATCCAAAGTGGAAGATCAGGAGTAGATCTTTCCTTCCAGTGTTGTATTTGTATCCTCTTTGCTATTCACTGTGCCAAAAATATTCATAATTTTTGATGCATGAGGAATGTACCCCCAAAGCACACAGACATCCTTAACAAGCAGTCTAGAACAGTTACTGTCTAGTAGACTGGTAACCCTAAACAGGCTTAAACAACTTCTTAAAAGTCCACCCTGAAGGCAGCTTGGGGCAGGTATATATGCCCCAGGGAATACAGTATATATGTAACTCTGTGTGTGCTCCATTGCAGGGGTGGGGGCTTATTCCTAAACAGATAAAGATTTGAGCAATGAACAATATTCTGTTGATGAAAGGTATTAGCTGTGATTCATCCTAAACTAATTAGAGTTCTAGAACAAATCTTCAGTTGTAAGATTAGGAAGAGACACAAAGAAGGAAAGTGTCTTAAGAATGGAAGGATAGTTCAATATTTTTTTTTAACAATCTGACATCTCCAACACAGAGAAGAGCACTGACATTGGCTCATTTGGATGTATTGCCGTTGGCCATGTTGGAGGGCAGGTGCCAGAAAAACATTTATTCAGAACGATTATGCCCTTGTGGGAATGGGGAGGTTGATCATATGCTAGTTTATTGTCCCTTTTATCAGGATCTGCATCTTAGACTTATTACTGCTTTTAAATAGATATCCAAACAGTCCTAATGATTTTTATATAACACATCTTCTCTCTGATCAATGTGCTGATGCATCAAATCAGTTGGCTAAATTTTGTGTAAAATCTGGAAGTGGTGTGTTAGGAATGGCTAATTAGACCATTGTGGAAATTATTTTCATTTTCTTTTAAATTGAGGCTTGGTATATTATACTTCTTAACGTGTGTGTTTTTGGCTGGGCTTGATTCTGTATTATATCTTGTGTTCTACTGGTCTTGGACAGTAGTCATAAACAGAGTTGGGAATATGTCTGAAGGCTAGAATGTGTCTGTCATGAAATGTCCACCTTTTTATTTTTAATCCTGCAGGTATCCAGACCATTGATTCAACACAGGCACTGTTCCTTCCCATTGGTGCATCTGTGTCTCTCCTAGTCATGTTTTTCTTCTTTGACTCTGTTCAAGTTGTCTTCACAATATGCACAGCAGGTAATTCTCCTCTCGTCATATTTCCCAGCCTTACACAAGGAGTAGGCTTGCTCCTAGAAATTGAGTTGGGTTGGTGGTGGAGTGGTTTGGCTTCGAATGGTGCATTTCCATTACACTGCACTGAAAATCTTTTTAATCATCGTGTCATCATTCAGATTCAAACATTTCAATGTATTTTTCTCTCTAAGCTACTGTGTCTTTTTTCCTTTGGAAACTGCAGGGCACAAATTAACCGTATCAAACATTGAAGTGCCCACTCCTTGTCAAAATTCACACCAAGAGTTTTGCTGGTGTCTGGGTACCCATTCAGCTTGGGAGAAGATGCCGTTTGAGGAAACTGTACCTATAGAAATTTTGGCTTTATTCTTGCATGCATAAGAGCTAGAGGCTGACTGTTGTGTGTATAACTGAGCCAACTATCATAAGAACAAATGGGGATAACAGATTGATATCCCAAACTGATTGATATCAGTTTGATATCCCGGTTGGTTCTAATGCTGGTGCAGGGGTGGCTGACCTGAGGCCTTCCAGCTGTTGTTCGACTCGAACTCTCTTTATCTCCAGCTGGGAGTTGTTGTCCATCAACAGCTGGCCACTCTTGCTGTAGTTAGTTAACAAACTTCAGTGCATATGTAGCATGAAACTGAGGTTTGTTAAAATGACAGCAAGAGATTTTGGGACTTACATAGGAACATAGGAAACTGCCATATACTGAGTTAGACCATTGGTCTATCTAGCTCAGTATTGTTCACAGACTGGCAGCGGCTTCTCCAAGGTTGCAGGCAGGAATCTCTCTCAGCCCTATCTTGGAGAAGCCAGGGAGGGAACTTGAAACCTTCTGCTCTTCCCAGAGTGGCTTCATCCCCTGAGGGGAATATCTTGCAGTGCTCACACTTCTAGTCTCCCATTCATTTTGGCATTCATGCAACCAGGGCAGACCCTGCTTAGCTATAGGGACAAGTCATGCTTGCTACCACAAGACCAGATCTCCTCCTTGTCCTGTTTTAAGGGGGAGTTTTGTTTTTTTAAGGTACATTTGCAACCTTCTCAGATCTGCTTATCCTCTTCTGAGAGTCTTCTCTTGTGTAAGGAAGGAGAATTCTTGCAAATCTTGATCTCGGGGGCAACCCGGAGAGATCATATTATGTTTGTTTTGAAACAGTTGAACTGGCTGCCAATATGTTTCCGGGCAAAATACAAAGTGCTGGTTATTACCTAATAATAATAATAATAATAATAATTCGATTTCTATACCGCCCTTCCAAAAATGGCTCAGGGCGGTTTACATAGAGAAATAATAAATAAGTAAGATGGATCCCTGTCCCCAAAGGGGGTCACAATCTAAAAAGAAACATAGGATAGACACCTGAACATTCTCTTTTTCCTGTGGAAATTGGTCTCTGCAAGTCTGCATGATGCATCTTTGGCCCAGGTGCAAAACGCTGGCATTTCAGAAAAGCTTCATAGGAAGACTTGAAGGCTTTGGGACAGCATGTGGCCTTTCTGGGTTGTTCTTTCCTCTTAGTTCCACGTTTATAATTTACTGATAGCAAAGTGCAGCTTAAGCTTTTGGGAGAAGCTCTTGCAATTAGTGTTTAACTCTCACTGCCTTCAGGTCATTCATAGATGTTGTGTTTGGTTTTCTCAGATTGAAAGTAGGCCTGTACTAAGCGTGGTCTCTCTTCTTTTTTCCACTCCTCTAGTCCTCGCAACAATAGCCTTTGCGTTCCTCCTGCTCCCAATGTGCCAGTATTTAACACGACCCTGTTCACCTCAAAACAAGTAAGGAGTTAAGGGATCTCTTTCTCTCTCTTCTGTGTGCTGCAAAGAATCTGTTGCTGCAAAAAGATAAGAGTTCTAATGCCAATAGTGAGACCGCTGTGGCTCTGAGAAAAAGACCAGAGAGAGTTGGCGGTCCATGCTTCTGCTGTGATGCCCCAAATGAACTTTGCAAAACTTGGTGTGGAGAAATCTGTGAGCGCTAGATAGGGCTTGCTTGCCCACAACATGTTGGTACTGGAGACCTTTGAATATCACACGGTTATGTTTGAGGCAGTTCGGCAAACCTTAAAACCATGATGTCCTAGTTCAAGATCTAGCCCGGAAAATGGGGTTAGGTTGTTTCTCGGCTGTGTGGGGGTGTGTGTGTTGGATTTTTAAAATTTGAACCCTCTGGAGTAGCCTATGCACTTCTCAGCGGGTGGCGGGGGTGAGGTCTAAAGTTTAAATATATGGCCCCACACAGCAGCTGAGAAGCGGGTGAGAGTGGATAATTAAACTTCAAACCTCGTGGAGCAGCCTGCATGCCGCCCCTCAGCTGGTGCCAGGACTGCTCCAGGTACGCCAATTTAGTTAGGAGTTAAAGGGGTTTCCCTAAGTGGGAAACCTGTGAGTGACCAAAACTAGCCCCTCAATCACTAAACTGGTATACAAAGAAGTTGCCTGTGAATGGGCAAAACTGCAGGAAGCGAAAACGGGGAAGTGAAGGGTCTGCTGTACCAGAGGTGGAATAGCTAAATTTCCCTCCCCAACATGGATTACTGGTGACCATAGTGGTGATACTTTTCTAAACCAAATGGGGCATCTTTTAGTTGAAACGCCTCTGTAGTGGGGGATGGAGGGGACCTTTCCATGTAGTGTTAGTAGAGTTGTATCCAGGCATTCCGATATTGTATACAAATCAAACCATCCTTTATGATGTCTGGTGGTGGTGCTGTTTCTTGAAATAAGTTGCTTTCTGGAACAGACGGTCATATTGTAAAACCGGACCCCAGGTTGGCACAAACTGGTAGAGCCCTTTTCACAGTCTCAGCACAAGGCCGGCGACTAACCAATTCATCTACTGCTAGGATCTTGGCAGCTTGGGAGGGTTTGAGGAGAGAGCCTTGAGTTGTTGCCTTTGGTATTTTTCTTGTGTCAAAAGCTTTGTTGCATTTCTCATGTGCTCCAGTCCTCTTTACCCTGGTCCAAGTAAGCTCGGGATGTCCTCCACACACACCCTCCCTTTCATTTAATGGGAAGTCTTAAATCTTCTGGTGACTGTTTCTTGTGTGCTGTTTCCCAGGATCTCCTTTGGCTGCTGTGGACGTTTCACCGCGGCTGAGCTGCTCTCCTTCTCTCTTTCGGTCATGCTCGTCCTTATCTGGGTCCTAACTGGCCATTGGCTTCTCATGGACGGTAAGTGCTGAATGCGCAAACTGAGTTACTTGTTCATACCAGCAACCAGAGGGAAAGCTCTAGCTGGAGTCCTTTACTCAAAAGCCACTGTATGTTTCCTGTGTCAGAATGTATTGCATCAGGCAGTGCTTCCCAAACGGGGTGCCAGAAGAGATTCCTATTGCATTCACAGCCCCTGTCCATCAAAGAGGCTCCCTGCTGTGCCTCTGAGCGATGTCCGGCTTTGACCGTCCAGCTTTCCAAACAGTCTCTGCAGTGGGAGTTAAATGTCTTGTTTGCCAAGTGACAAAAATACACATTACTAGAGAAGGGAGGAGAGCTGGCGTTGTGGTAGCAAGCGTGGATTATCCCCTTAGCTAAGCAGGGTCTGCTCTGGTTTGCATTTGAATGGGAGACTACATGTGGGCACTGTAAGGTATTCCCCTGAGGGGATGGGGCCGCTCTGGGAAGAGCACCTGCCTGCTTGCATGCAGAACGTTCCAAGTTCCCTCCCTGGCAGCATCTCCAAGATAAGGCTGAGAGAGACTCCTGCCTGCAACCTCGGAGAAGCCGCTGCCAGTCTGTGAAGACAATCCTGAGCTAGATGGACCAAGGGTCTGACTCGGTATAAGGCGGTTTCCTATTTTCGTTTGTAAGTAGGATGGTTACCCAGAGGGTGTTGCCAGCAGTGAGAAGGGGGTGATGGTAAATTAACTTTAAACACATCGAGGCAGCCAGTTTGTCTGTGGAGATCCTGATACATTTGGTTTTTAATTAAGTCATTTAAGCTTTTTTGAGGGGGAAAGGTTTGCAATTCACCTCCAGGGAAACATGTGTGACTGTGAAATGAAGAATTAATCACTGGAACAATAACAAAAAAGTGCCTTGCTCCTCAAGCTGTGAAACTAGGAATCCACTCTCAAAATAAGCAAATGGTTTGAGTTTGAGCTAAAACTCTTGAAGTCTGTTTGCTGTTCTGCCCCACAGAAAGAATGTGACGAGCGACTGAGGCTGTGTCCTTTTCTGTGGTCCTTCCGAGGGATTTGGGCCTCAGGAATGGACTGGATGTGCCAGCAGTTCAGAAACATTTTCCTGGGTTAATCCCATTATTTTATTTAAGCCTTGACTCATCCCGTGTGTGTGTCCTTTTCTGATCTTACAAGCGAAACGAGGTCAGCCCAGCTCGCTCTGCTTGGACAGAGGCGAACTGCCCAGCGAAAGGGCCTTGGCGATGCATCAGGGGCGTTCCTCCTTCTGGCATGCTGAAAATGAGCAGGAAGGCAGAATGGAAAGGGCTCTGACTGCTGGCCCCGAGAGGAAGCCACCCGGAGCACCATCCCAGGGCGTGTGCTTCCTATGTGGGCGAGCTGTGTGCTTTCGAACCCAGAAATTGCCTAGTGAGCATCTCTTTTGTTGTGGATACATGTGCAGAGAGAGAGAGAGAGAGAGAGACCCCTTTCATCATTTTCCTAATCAATGCTATTTCGGGCAGAAAAGACTTTAGCGCTATTATTCAAACTGTAACAAGAAGAGAGCTTTAGTGTTCAGCATTATCTCAGAAAGCACAGCCATCCCTCACCAACGGCGGTTTTCCCAACTGTGGTTTTGAGTATCCACAACTTGGAAATTGTGACCGGTCTCGCCAACCGTGACCCAAGTATCCACAGTTTGCCGAGATTTTTTAGTGATTCGGGGGTCCCCCAAACATTTTGGGGGGGTTTAGAGGTTCAATCCACTCATTCCTCTTGCTGACCCTGCCAACTCCCCATGATTTAAAGTGATTTTGAGTGTTTTGGGGGGGATTCAAAAGTGCCTTCGAGTGATTTTTGAGGGTTCAAAATTTTCCAGAGGTTCAATTTGCTCACTTCTCTTGCTTATTCTTGGTGATTTTAGGGATTCCAGGTGATTTTTGGCAAATCCTTTTGTATTTTTTTCTTGGATTTTTTTGGGTCTTTTTGCGACTGCAGTCCCCCTAACTCCCATTGATTTCAATTGCTCGCCAGCTGCGAATTTGCCAACGGCAAGGTTTTGCCAGAACAGAACCCTTGCAGTTGTCGAGGGATGACTGTATTAAAAGTACTATTACTGTCGTCATGTTGCCAGTGCTGAAAGAAATCCGCTTGCTGGAGAGGAAGTTAGAACTGGGGATTTCTGCGGTCACAGCTTGGTCTCTGTTCCACACCAGTTCTCACACAAGACATGGTGTGCATGCTCTCACTTCCCCACTCTGACACAAAACAGAGGGCACGAAACTTTCTCTGGCGTGTTTGTCGGAAAGGTTTCAGACTCTCCTCCTCACCTCTTTTGGCTTGTTAGATTAATCTAGGGGTTCTCAAATTGAGACTCCCAGTGCTATAACTCCCATTATCCTGATGGGAATTGTAGTTCAGCATCCGGGAACCCAGACTTCAGAACCGCTGCTGTAACCAAATTCATTCCTGCTATGTAAGCAAAAGGAGTAAATTAGAGTGTGTGGCGGTTTGCCTCTTGGACCTGGGTACGAAATGAATCTGTTCAGTCTTCACTCTTCAGCTGATTCTTAATATTGGATAACTGAATTATAACTGATCCTTAATATTGTTAGTTTTGTCATTTCCCTTTTTATTCATTTCATTTCATTTATATCTATGTAAACCGCTTTGGGAACTCTTGTTGAAAAGCGGTCTACAAATATTTGTCGTATTCTGAAGGGCAAGAAGGGAAACACACTTTCACCTTGGCCTCCCCAAACACCAGGACTGGGGGCGGGGGGACGGGACACGTCTTTCCATTCCCAGCTATAAAGTGTTGGCATTGTTGTCTGTCCCCAGATCTCTTGAACTTCTACTGTATCTTTAGAGTCAGAAGTACTTGTCTAGTCTTACGAAAAGGCTAACAGTATGGAGTATTTCAGTAAAATTTGGGTAACAAATATGATAGTGCTATATTTGTACCACATATCTGCAGATTTTCTGAGCAAGTCTCGATTCTGTCTGCTCTTGAATTGACATCCAGATAATGCAGCTTTCAGGCATCTAAAAAGCTGAGTTGCTAGTCCTCATGGTTCAGAGAGAAAACATCCTCTTGCTTTCCTCTGTGCTTTCTCTGCCTAAATTACTAAATATTTTGAGAATTTAACTCTGAGAAGCAGATTAAACTATGGAAACAAAATATGTCCATGCACATAGTGAGACTGCACAATGTATCACCATAATGTGGCTCTCCTGGCTGTTGAAACTTGACTTTTGTGATGCCAGATACAGATAACCCTGGACAGATGCTTGTCGTGGAGCTGGGTGCTTGAGGTGTGTGTTGTAGCCCCTGGAAACATTCCCTGGGTTTAAACCGGATACCTTAGTTGTCATTTTTATTTCCAGGAAATTACACTGCCCATTGCCACAGGTTTGATCATAAATAACCTTTGTCTTCAACAGTGATCTAACTCTTGTGTTTCTCGGTTCCAGCTCTGGCGATGGGCCTGTGTGTTGCGATGATAGCCTTTGTCCGGTTGCCGAGCCTCAAGGTTTCCTGTCTGCTGCTCTCAGGGCTCTTAATTTATGATGTCTTTTGGGTGAGTTGCCTACCTCGTTACTTGTTCTTCTGACCCCAGAGGTTGGGTTGGCAGTGTTCATCCCTTCGGGCATTTCCGTATCATGTCACTGGTCATCTTGCCATGGATCTGAAGGCACAACCCATTTTCTTGCTGGGTCTTGCAGTCATGACTAGAGTAGAAATCACTGGCATTTTAGACTGTAGGCCCTCTTTCCATGAATGCCTTCTGCTTTTCCATTGGTTCCACTAGCAACTCTTGCCCTCCCTGCCCCCTTTCCATGGGGCTCTTGGAGGCACTAGGTTGATCCATACCTGTGTGATATCTCACTGGTGCAGGCTGAACCACGTGTCTTTCAAGGCGGGACAGCGGCGATAGGCATTCCTCCTTTGGGCAGTTAGCCTGTAAAATGCCTCCTTTTGACCATTTGCTCAACACCCTCATGGCTTAACTCTGCTACTAACTTAAGAGTTTCATGGGGTTTAGGATCTTTTAAAGTATGCTTGTTCTTGCTGGCTCCGGACTCGTATGGCCATTGCTGTTCTTGCTGCTGCTCTTACTTTTCCACTAATCTAGTTTTATTTTTGTATGGATTTTAAATTTTGCAAGCTGCCTCAAGCTTGGGCTGAGTGGTGGGATGCAATTATTTCAAATAAGTGACACGTATACCCCTCTTCCCCACTGCATCATGTTTGGGACCAATCTAAGGGTTTAACACACGATTGCTGAGATCCGGCCATGTGAAAACAAGGATTCTGCAAACCCTGTGTCATGTGTTTCCCTGGCCTTGGGAGCCAGCCCATGTTTGTCTCTGAGATGCCAAGCTACATGAGGGAAGAATAGTCTCCCTTAATATGCCCTTCCAACTTAGTGTTGTTGTTCTTTCCAGGTTTTCTTCTCTGCCTACATCTTCAATAGCAACGTGATGGTGAAAGTCGCCACGCAACCTGCTGACAACCCCCTTGATGTTTTATCTCGGAAGCTTCACCTTGGACCAAACGTTGGTCGAGATGTCCCCCGTTTGTCGCTGCCTGGAAAACTCGTCTTTCCAAGGTAGGGTTCGCCGTTTTGAGCCCCGTGTCCATCCTCCTTTTGAGGAGTCCGTCCCTTTTTTTTTTCTTCTGGAGAAATGTATTTGCCATAGAAATGCTATTTTGAAAAGTGTGCACAGGAAACTCGAGGTGGACTGTTTCTTTGCCTTCTTGGAAGCATGCTCCTGACCCGCAGATTAGCCATGCTGCCTTAAAGGTGGTGTGCATCAATGCTGGTCACAGAGGAGATAATGACCTATAAAGCCCTCAACGGCTTGGGTCTAAGGTACTTAAGACCTTCTGCTTCTCTTTAAGGTAGTTAAGAGAGCGCCTTCTTTGTCACGAGCCCTGTCGCCTATTAAGATCATCTGAAGAGGTCTGGTTATGGTTGCCACTGGCTCATTTGGTGGCGACTTGGGACTGGGCCTTCTTTGTGGCTGCCCCAGGGTGCTGGCATTTGCTCCCTGTTGAAAAAGAGCATCTCCTTCTTTGCCTGTTTTTAGGAAGACCCTTAAGATGCACCTCTTTTCCCAGGCCTTTAGCTGAAATTTTAAACGTTTGATACGTTGTATCGACTGAGATGGTGTTTCCTTTTTGTGGATTTTAGCTGTTTATACTGTGTCACATTTGCGGTGTGTTGACATTGCACACTGCCTAGAGATGTCTGTATGAGGTGGTATAGAAATACGATAGCGAGATAATTGTGGGGCGGGGGTGGGCTGTAGGCTCCGCCGCGGCCCTCCCTGAAACCGGGACCCCCCTTGTTCTGCAGCTCCACTGGCAGCCACTTCTCCATGCTGGGCATTGGCGACATCGTGATGCCCGGCCTCCTGCTCTGCTTTGTGCTCCGCTACGACAACTACAAGAAGCAAGCCAGCAGCGACTCCTGCGGCGCGCCGGGGCCCGGCAACATCTCTGGCCGTATGCAAAAAGTCTCCTATTTTCACTGCACTCTCATTGGATACTTCGTAGGTAAGGGCAAGGAACGTGAAGGGGATGCAGCCGGGGAGAGAGGAGAGGGAGCGCGGACCTGGTTCCCGCCCACAGCATGCCCAGATTGTTTTCTGAGTGAGAGGCGGAGGGCTCTGGAACGTATAAGGCAGGGCTTCCCAACCCTGGGTCCTGAGGTGGTGGTGATGGTGATGGTGATGGTGATAGACAACCACTCCCATCATCCCTCGCCATAGTGACCAAAGGGTGGAGGTGGTGAGAGTTGTAGCCCAACGTCTGGGGAAGCAAGGTGGGGCAACTTTGGTGTAAGGTCGGGGGGCTTCTCAAACGTGGCTCCCCATCCTCTGCCCCAATGGCCAAAGGGACTCCAGTCTGGTATAAGCAACGCCAAGGTTATGTTTACAGATGGTGCAGTGGTGAAGCACCTTCATTTCCCCACATACCTTTTAATATTCGCTGCATCTCTCAACGACATGCGAGCTCAGAGGATGAAACGCAGGGCTGCGTGCTTTCTTTCCTCCCATTTCCAGCCACTTCCAAGAGCCTCCTTAGCACTGGTGGACTCTGTAAATTTTTTTTAAATGATGGAAGCATCTTTGCACATCCACAAAAGTGCTGAGCTCGCACACGTCTTTGCAAGCTGCTCAGATATGCTGGGCTCAGCCAGTCAGCACACTTTGAATAGCCTGAAGGGGGTGGGTGGGAAGAGAACCCCCTCTGCCAGTTGACAAACCTGCCTTGCCTGGTGGCCCAGAAGTTACTTTACTCCCCAGAGGTGAGCAGACAAGTAGCTCTTTATAAGGTTGCACTGCAGAGCAGTTGATGTTAAAGAGGTTTGGGGACAAAGGCGGCTGAGAGGAGGAGAAGCTCTTTATAGCCCCAGATACTAGGCCTTTGCAAGGTAACATGACTTGTGCATTAAACAGAACGCGGTTGATTATTTTTATTTAACTGAGGCATCAAAGAAGAGAGGATGAAAATGTTCTATTCAGAATGGGTGCCAAAGACTTTGAATGTGTGGAATTTAAGAGGAACGTTGTCTGGTAAACTCGAGCTCAGAGCATGGACTCGTGCAGGCTGAAAGCAGACTAATTTTTGTATAGCAAATTAGCCTCTGTGACTTGCAGTTGTTTGATGTTTTGAGACTTAAAAGTCCTTTAATTCAGGCTTTGTGTTGAGAGTCTCCAAGCAAAGCGCTGAGAAGTGTTCTGAAGCTTTTGTTCATTATCCTGAGATGAGACATTTTCTGCTTTTGAAAATTAGAGAGCTGTTGGAATTCTGTACAAGATGCCGGATTCATTTGGACATTGCCTGAATCTTCCTTCGTCATTCTTCTTTCCTGTGTATATGGACCATAGGGATGTGCACGGAACTGGCGGGGGCCAGATCGACACCGGGGGTGTGTGTGTCTGCCTTTAAGGGTGGGGGTGCACTCCCCCCCCCCCCCCCCGCTGGCTCTTGGATTCCTAAAAGTCCGTCGGGGCAGCAGTGTACCTCCCTGCCGCCCTGTTGCAGGCGTGTCGAGTACTTCCGGTAAAGGGGACAGCGGGGTGGCAGAGAGATACTGCCCCGACGGACTTTTAGGAAACTGAGTGCCGGGTGGGGGGAGTGCCCCCTCCCCTGCCCTTAAGGGCAGACACACACACCCCTCCGGTGTTGAATGTTCGAACCTGTGCGGAGGCCCATAAAAGAGCCTCCAAACAGGTTCAAGCGGATCCCTAATGGACAGTGGAAACGGCTTGTTCTTCTGAGGGTTGGGGTTGAAGGTTGAGAAGAAGCAAATTTGTCCTCTGAGAAGAACCAGCAGCCAGATGCAGCCCTCGCGGGGGGCCCTGACGTGGTGGCGTCGTCTTCTCCTCCTTCTCCTGCAGGTCTCTTAACAGCAACGGTTGCCTCTCGCATCCACCGGGCTGCCCAGCCAGCGCTGCTCTACTTGGTACCGTTCACCTTATTGCCACTCCTCACCATGGCCTATTTAAAGGTGAGATGGCGGAGAAGCGGGGCTGTGGGAGGGAAGACTTCCGCAGCACCGACTTGGGGGTCAGGGCCCAAGCAGGGCTTCGGGGCAGCGGGGCTTTCAGGGGCACAAACCTCCGCCGTGGGGCCGCACAGGATTCTGAGAGGGGCACCTCTCAGATGGCGCGACGTCGCCAGGTCTCGGACCGGGAGGAAATGCAGAAGCCGGAGACTTGCTTTTGCTTCTTGTCGAGCTGTCTCTGGAGAGTTCCGTTCTGGCTTCCCTCAAGATTGACAGGTAAACCCAGACACGCCTCTTGTCACGAAATTCCTTCTCCAGCTCTTGCTGCGCTCCATCGCTCTTTGCAGCTGGGGATGATGGGAGTCGTAGTTCAGCACCAGCTGCAGAACAAAGGTTGCCTAGCCATGATTTTCAGTACCTTGTGTCTTCGGAACGGGATTCTCCGTTACATTTGTGTTACAACAAATAATCTGTGCTCTGTATTGGACTTTGCCCTGAACATGGCAAAGAACTAACTTTGGATGAGAGGCTGCCTCCTTTTGCATGCTGCTGCTCTGGCATTCAGTTTGGAGTGTGAAAACGGTAGATTTCAGAGTGGGTTTCTCTCCCCATAATTGTCCTATACCGGGGCGCTCTAATGGAGAGAACTATCTGGATTGCATTTTTGGAAAATGGTGTGTCCAGAATGCTGAAGGGCAGGGGAGGCTTGTGAACTCTCCTCTGGGGGTGGCTTCTTTAAGGTAAATGGAGCCGGTGCTCTGTGCCACCCAGCAGCCCCCGTGGTGGGGAATCGCCCCCGCCACTCACCTGGCCGCTGGCGGGGGCTCACCTCCGTGGGAGCCAGGTGAATGGCGGAGGTGATTCCCCACCGCGGGGGCTGCTGTGCGGCATGGAGCACTGGCTCCGTTTACCTTAAAGAAGCTGTCCACCCCCCCCCGGAGGAGAGTTCACGAGCCGCCCCTGCAGAAGGGGTATTGTCACTCACCTGTCAGGTTTTGCAGAATGAGTGAGGTGGACAGGAGTGGGAAGGAGGAGCTTGCGATAGTGCCCCCCCCCGGACAGGGTAGCTGGGGACACACAGTTGGTAGCCACAAGGAGCAGCCTCCCTGCTCTCACTAAAAAGTACCATTAGGGTGAAACTGCTTCAGGGTCCGTTCATTCTGTGATGGCCCAAGTAAGGCTTGCAGAAGATGTGGGCTTTGTGCAGGAGATGGCGCTAATCTTGCTAGGGGCACGTGGCTATCCTAGACAGGGATGCTCACGAAAGGGAAGAAAGAGAGGTCCGTGTGGACTAGAAACTGAAGAGATGAGGAAGTGGCTTAAAGCTGGTGCCAAGCCGTACCAAAATGTGCTGAGATCAGAGTGGGGGCTTAGAGGAGATGAATGAGTGGGGTTCCCTGTTCCCCCACACCTGCAGGCTCTCACTCCCTTTCTCTCTCTCTCTCACACACACCCCTTTTGTTCTTTCTTCAGGGTGATCTGCGCCGCATGTGGTCTGAACCATTCCACTCCAAGTCCAGCAGCTCACGTTTCTTGGAGGTATGATGGAACAGATGGAAAGTGACCAGAACTTCTGCCTTGGTCCTTTTTATTCTGGCGATTTTTGGCTCACAGCTTGGTTGTCTCCTGAAGCTGGGCTGGTAGTTGGGAGCACGACCGGCTTGTGGAACTTGTACAAATGAATGGACTTGTGCGAGGATCGCAAGGAGGAAAGAGCAGCCGCCTGGAGGCCCTTTCCCCCTCCCATCGCCCTGCCTGGAGCTGCGGAGGACCCATTCTGCAAGGGCGGTGGCCTCCCTCCTCTCCTTCCCCCCTTTCCTTTGTCGGTGCCAGACCCCCAGGTGTTCCTGAGGGGAGGAGGCGAGAGACTTGACCGGGAAGCGGCAGAGAGGCATTGAGGAGGAGGAGGAGCAGCTCGTGAACACTAACAGGGGAAAATGGCCGTGGCGCTTGGAGTTCCTTGGCAAACCCCAGGAGTACTTTGGGACCAGTTTTCTGCCGGACTGGAGTTTCAAAGAGAACTGAGACAGAAGGTCTTCTGTCACTATAGCCTCTTGGGTTTTTTTTTTTGTTCTTTGAATTTATTAAATATTTTCTGTGGCGTGAGGTGACTTATTAAATCCACAGACATTGAGTGACTTCTTGCAGTACACAACACAAGGACTTTGTTGTAACCAGTTGCGTCGCCACCCAGATGTCAAGCTGCAGTGAACAAGGGCACGACTTTTATACTCGCGTGCACGCACGTGTGTGTGTGTGTGCGTGCGCGTGCGCGCGTCTATATATGTGTATATAATATATCGATACACACACCCACAGACACACACCCATGCCCATTTATATATATATATAAATATATAAATATATATAAATGCAAAGGAAAAACCTGCTAGGATCATGCTTTGTAGCAGACGGGCTTGCTGTACTTTTTAGCATGTAGAGCACTTTGCTATGGACTTTCTTGTATATGGATCTGCAAATACGTTGCTGTCTCTCCGCCCTCCTCCCCATCCAAAGTGAAGCTTCAGTTTAAAAAAAAAAACGAAACAGTGTAGTATTTTGTACTGCGTGTTCTCCTGGGTTTTAGAAGATGGTTTTGATTTCAATCAATGTAGCAAACTTTGGGGAGGGGAAAAGCGGAAGCCCTGGACCTCCTCGATCCCTCCACGCCTGCCCCCTTTTTATTTGTGGGTTGGTCTTGATTTTACATTTTCTCCATTGCAGGGTTTTAATAGCTCCCTTCCTGACCCAATGCATGTATTATAGCAGCTGTCGTCTCTGTGCGTTCGGATCATAGTAATGTATGACTTGTAAATACATTTTTTCTATTTTCTATTTTTATTTTATTTTTTTGGTTTTGGTTTTTTTTTGCGCATTGTTCCATTAGTGCACTGTATTTTTCCCCATTCCCTGCCCTTTGAGAAAAAAGAGAGAGAAAAAAACCCCTGTCCTCTGCTGTTGTGATTGGTCAGAGCTTGTGATGACTGCTTTGTACCTGGGAGTCTGTTAAAATGTGGACTTTTCTTAACAATCTGTCCTGGCTATGTTATTTTAACTGTGAGAAATCAGCTGTCTTGAAGGTACTAAGAGGATCTTATCTTCTCTTTTTTTGCAAACTGGGTGAAGGCCTGTGGAGTTGAAATTCCGGGTATCAAAGGGGATGCCTTTTAATTTAGCCCTGCCTTTGTATTCTGAGGCCTGCAGCCCTAACCCATTAAATTTAATGTCCTTTCCCAAATGTTTTTCGGGGAGGGCAGTTTTCATACCCTCTTTGAGGCAGTGACATAGGACCAGAAGCTATTAAATAATAGAAGCCTCATAGTTTTCCACGCAAACTTTCAGAAGTAAAAGCTGAAATGGTCATTTCTTTTTCAAAAAAAATTGGAGCGTTCATGTGAATATCTTTTGTGAATCATGCTGCACTCTGAAAAGTCTGAGTTCAGATTTGGCTGGCTAGTTTAAACTGATTTTGGAAACATCTGTGTATACACACACACTCACTAAATCAACTCAGGTCAAAGTCCAACTTATTCTGAAATTTCCTTGTCTCTTACTTCATTTCTTTTCTGTCCATCTTGTAGAAACAATTATTTTTGTGTGTGAAAGGGGTATTGTTTTAGCAGACATGCAGAGGAATCTCATTTGCACAGATCACAGCTCTTGGATGTAAAGCTTTTTATTTTGGGGGGAAATACTGTAATGGGGTTAATATGTTGAGTTTGTTCAGTTTGGCAGGAGTTAACTTGGCTTTCCTAGTGGACTGCATTTGTGTATTACAAAGTATTGAGGGTCCATTTGGTTTGATTATTTGCAAAGAGGGAAGATTTTTATTAAGGGAACAGCACAGTCATTTGTGATATGTAACTCTGTCTCAGACCTCCCTAAATCTTGTACTTCAAATACTTAATTTGCATGTTTCATTCTAATATTTGCTTGCTTTGCATAACCCAACATTCAAAATGTCAGTAAGTGGGTGGGAGGGAGGCTCTGTTGCTGCTGGGTGACAGGACCACAGCTGTTGGATATGGGCCCGAGAAGGTCGTGATCACTGTGAGGTGAACGGAGGGGAGGGCTCGGAAGCTCCAGCTAGAAGCCCTGTTCGAACCCTTCCTAGACACTTCCTGTAGGGGTAGAGTTTTGTATTTTGAATGAAATGCATTTGTGGATTTTTAATCCCTTTCCTCCAAAAACTTCACGTCTGATTTCACCTTCAGGTATCACCTTGGATGTTGGTAAGATAGAACAACTACTTGTCTAAAGATTTGTATCGAATTATTGGTGTTGGCGTGAGGATGTTACATTTTTTTCGTCACATTTAGAACTGATGTGTAATGCCTGAAGTTGTAGCAAGGGAACTCGGAGGCCTTGAGAGTATAGCAGTTTTTACTTTGTGGTTTTCCTGCCCCTATTCCATCATCGACTGTGACGAGCAAAAACCTAAAAAACTTGGGTGGGGGGCGGGGAAGGACACAGAGAGCACATCTAGATGCAGCTTTATGACTCGCATAAAACGTGCTGGGAGATTGTGAAAAGACTCCTTCCCACCGGCTGCTATTTTGTCAGTGTTGAATTACATAAACAGCACTGTCAAAGTCTATTCTATTGTACTGGAATCTGACCCAGTTATTGTAGAATAATTAATGCCCCAGCATCTTGTAGAGTACCTATTAATTTACTGCCTGTAGTTCTTTGAAAAGAGTGGGGGGAAATCTATAGCCAGCTAAAGCTGGGGAAATTATAGGTGTTTGAGGCATTGATTTGCAGTGCCTGATTTCTTCAGAAATGTTTAAATATGTTGTAATACTTAATCTCTCTCTATTGGCCAATATCAAGGGGAAACGGCAAAAATTTATACTCTGACAAATTCTCACTGGGCTGTGTAAAAATAACAGCTCCCGCTACCTGCTAACCATTAGGTGGCATTTGCTGCTTTGACTGCCTTGTGGGAGGAAGCAGTTTGAGAGTTCATGTTTTCCAGTCTGTAACATTAAGTACCTGTTGTGAATGGGATCTGAATTAAAGTGTATTTTAACAGATCAGAACTTCAGACCTTTTCCCCTTTACAGCTGGCACTTGATGTTATAATAGCAATGCCCTTGGCAAGTTTAACTTTGAGCAACCAAGCCCTGTCTTTTTAAGTTCAGTGCATGCATTCTGCTAATCATAAGCATTGGTTAGCGTGCTTCTCATAGATCTCAATAGCCCGGTAATGCCGGGGTCCCCAGGTGTGTGTGGCCTACCACCCCAGCCACAATGGCCAGAGGCTGGCAGTGATGGGGCTTGTAGCCCAACATCAGCTGGGGACCAAAGGCTGGGAACACGTGGCAAGTCGGGATTCCTGTCTTGATGTTGCAGATGGCAGGTCTGTGTGGGGTTGTGTGGCTTCATGGTTTGTGAAAACAGGTGCTGGGATTTCCAGTTTGGGGAGAGATCACAAGCTCAGCACCAGCTTCATGTGCAGAAGATCCCAGGTTCCGTCTCCAGCTGTGATTAGGGGAGAAGCCTGTCTGACCCTGGAGAACTACTGCCAGTCAGGATAGAGCAAGAGCTCCCAACCTTTTTTAAACAATTGAACCCCTTTTGTCACAAACTTCTCATTCAGGTACCCCAGAGAGAGAGAGAGAGCGAGTGCACACACAAATTAAAATGTTGCATTTATGAGATGGGTTACTGAGTTGGGTTGCATTTGCTTTTACCAAAAAACAAACAGAACCAGGCTCTGAATTTGCCCAGAACCAGACCTTGGATTTGCAAGCAAGCAAAAGAGGTAAGGAAAGAGAAAGGATTGCTGAGCAGACTGGACTGTTCGACACATTAAGTGCTTGTTGCTCCTTAAATGTGTAACTTTGGCTTTGTAAAGGGTATTCTCTCTGTGTATATCCTGGAGGACTTTTAATAATCTCTGTAGCTCCCAGAAGCATCACTGGTAAGACCATGGATCTAAGGCAGTTCTAGAGAGCTAAAGAGAAAATGTCTGGGTAAATGTGTGCCAGATGTACAGTACATGAGCCATTGGAAACAACAATTGGAGATAACTTGCTCACCAGCAGGTCCCTATTGGCAAAGCAGCCCTTGAGTGTATGCCACCTTAGCTGTTAAAAACTGCTTCAGTTGAGTGGGGAAGCCAGTGTAGGCTGAACCCAAACTAGGCAGGCTTGATGACAAGCTGAAGTGGCATGATTGTGAATCGTAGAAATGTTTGATCAGATCTAATCAAGTTTGATTTCTTTTAAGAGAGGTGTGTTGCCCATCTCAATGAAGTAACATAACGCCGTGGTGTGGTAAAGAGAATTTGTAGGAGAAGCCTGCTCTGGGAAGAGGACAAGCAGACCTGAGAAGATAGCCAACTTTTATAAAAAGACTAATTTCTTCTTCAAACGAACAGGAGGAGGGGGAGATTGTAGGGGATGGTATCTCTTTAGGGGAGAAGTCCGAGTGTCTGTGTGACTTTGTTTCTCTTTTGCTTGGAGGGAGTGGGAGGAGCCAGCTAGGGCTGAGGAGAGTCACACCTGGTGGGAGGAGCCACATTCCTGTTGAGCCAGGTTGCCTCAGTTTGAAGCCTACTCTCTACATAAGAGGTGGCGTCCAGGGGAATTAGTGACCAGGAATTAACAAACAGGTATCATAGGGGTTTAGCAGGGAGGTGTGTGAGAGAGCTTGAAAGGAGCTCCTCTTGATCACATGGAGCCCAGCGGGAAGAGAAGGTAAGTACTACAGTTTAAACTGTTGAATATTCTAAACAGCCACAGAACGAGTCATGAAGGTAGAAAGCCAGTTGGGAAGGCAAAGCTTCCTAGTGTATTGCACAGTGTGTTGCATGTATGACTATCTGCTTGATGGGCAGAAGTCATGGGGGTGTGCTTGGTGCAAGGAGCTCCTGACTCTCAGAACAAGTTTGTTCCCTCAAAGCCAAGGTGGCTAATCTGGAGAAGCTCGGAGAGGTACGAGGACAAGACTTTCGGGGCTGTGATAGAGGCATCCCACTCCCAAGCTGATGCCTCATCCACCGTCATGGAGCCTTGCCTTTTTGCTTCAGGCCAAGCTAGGCTAGCACTCTGTCTTCAGTAGGAAGCCACTGACTGTCTCTGGCAATGGCCTTTTCCACATTGTTTATCCTCAGCTTCTGGTTTTTAGAAGGATTCTGCCTTTGCTGGTAAGGAACCTTCCACAATCATGGTTAATAGCTACAACAAGTGAACATACAGCATCTGTTGTACAACATTCTTGTTACGTTTCTCAGTGGGGAAAGGTAGGAGGCAATTATGAGATGGTGAAATTATGGTGGACCAATATTTCACTAGCAGGATATTACTCCTCCCACACATACACACACCCATCCATGTTCTGGTAGCCTCTAATAAGTTGTTAAGTGTTCCGATTTAATAGCTGCAAGCTGTGTGGGAGTCAAACAACCTTTACAGGAATCTCAGCTTGTCTTGCCTAATCTACTTGCTAAAGGAATGAATGGGCTCCTATGCACTTGTAGGGCACACCTCCCACCACTTGTCCTAAACAGGCTGGCTTGGATGCAGAGGTAGTTGTGGTAATCGGATAAAGCAGGAGACGGCACTTAAGTTTCAGTAGCTTACACTGAAGAAAGTACAACCTTCATTCATTGGGCTGTACAGATCACCACTCCTCTCCCCCGGGGACCTGGCTTCTTCTGCTACAGTAGGTGAGGGTAAAGAGCGCTTAATTATTTCACACACAGAAGTGTCTACCACCTGGAAATTCATTAAGGGTGGCGTGCAGGAATCAAACATAAGGTAGTGCAAATTATTGGGTGGATGATGTCTGCAAGGCACTTATTTTCTGGTGGTTTTAAACACTCAAACAAACTCGACTGCCAGAGCACATGGCTTCCTAAAAGAATGCTTAGGGCTCTGCCTCTCTCTCTCCCCCCCTAAATGTTTGACACTTCTGGCAAGGACCGACATTCTCTCTTCACAACCGTCATCTGAGAAATACTTTCTCACAAAGTGCAGGCAGTAGGAGGCACTTTAAGGGCAAGTCTCTTCACCCATGGTACTCTTTCAGCAGCTGCCCCGCAATCACCAGCCTCTGGATCTCACTGGTTCCCTCGTAGATCTCTGTAATCCGAGCATCACGGTAGTGGCGTTCTGCTGGCATCTCTGTCACGTAGCCCATCCCGCCCAGGATCTGGATAGCCTAGAGAAAAACAGTCATGTCACCTCAGGGAACATCTCTAGAGATGATGCACATTGTCCTCATTTGATTTTCGTTCGTCTGAGCGATACCCATTTCTAGAGTAGGTTTAGTTGGACCAGCCTTTCACTCAGTTTTATTGTTGAGCCATTTCCCACTCTGCAGGATGGCTTCTGTTTTTTGTTCCTTATAGGCCAGCTCCAAATAAGTGCCTGTCTGCAGGGTGGGGCAGTGGAGGGAGCTCTGCTGTTGCCAGTTGATAACCTCCTTCCTCTTCACCAGAACAAGGGGAGCTTATTCCAGAAAGCTCTTGGGAGAAACTGAGGCACAGCTGCTCTTAAAAAGGGACTTACCTGATGGGAAATGGCCGTTGCAGCCTCTGATGCAGCAAGTTTGGCCATGGCCGCTTCCTGTTTTGAAAAGAAATGAATGTGATGGCAATACTCTGGGAACAGGCAAACTCGATTAGCCACCCCATGAACCAGCTGCCACCAGCACCCAGTTCTTAGGCACCATGTTTACTTGCAAGGCCTGAATGCACAGGTCTCTCACATGAAGATCTGGGAGACTTGATAGTGGTAGAGATGCAGCAAGATTTCTGGGGCGCCCGCAAGAAGCTCACAGCTATGAAGATGGGCATTACCTTGGTGTAGGGCTTTCCATTGTCTTTCAGCATGGCGGCTCTCCAGGTCAGCAGGCGAGCACCCTCAAGGGCCAGTGCCATATCTGCCAGCTTGAACTGCAGACACAGGACAGCAGAGGGATGCTCAACACGCTCCATCTATCTTCTACACATGCCAATAAATCACTTTAACAAGGGAAGAACCGAAACCCACCCAAATTCTGGCAAAATACGAAGCCCATGTGGAGAAGCAACCACCTCAGCGAGCAAAGTTTGGATCCCATTAACGAAAGCGAGTGGCCCAATGAAATGAACTACACTCTTGTAGTTTTCACAGGAGAACTTCCCAGTGGATTTTGCCCTGTGTTAATTAGGGGGAATGAGTACCTCATTGCCCGGGTTTTTTGTTTTGCCTTAAGTTAGCAAATGACAAGCTGGGGGGGTTGTTTTGCTTTTTGGAGCAATGACCACCAACTGGTGGCCTTAATGGAGTCTCATGTCCCACAAGAGATTTTTCATTGTATCCTAATTGTTCTTTGGCAAGTTTAACAAAGAAAGTCACAAGTATGCAACTCACTTATACAATGAGGGGAATTCCATATCTGGCAACGAGATTTGACAAAAATAAGTTTAAAACTCAATACTTCCCCTATCCGAAGGGACCATGAATTAACTAACAGTACAACCAACCAAACACACAAAAATTAAAAAATGGAAACATACCACTACAGTAAGAACAATTTCCAGGGTGGGGGTGGAGAAGAGAAGACATATAATCAAAGAAAGGTTGGGGGAAATAGGAAAAAATCCTGGCCCTCGATGAAAAGCTGGTAGGAAGGGTGCCAGTCAAATCTTTCTCTGTGGGGCAGGGCTGCATGACCTTGGTCCTCTGTTGGACTACCAACTCCAATCATCCCCAGTGGCCAATAGTAAGGGACAAAGGCACTGCCCCCAGAGGGGAGGCCCTCCCTTGCATGGCCAGCCAGTGAGCCCCGACGGAGGTGGTGCATGCAGTTCTCTTCTAGGGCAGGTGGGCTTATTACTGAGACTCCCAAGATGGCCGTCCCCAGTACCTGAACAGCCTGCAGCTTAGTGATGGGAGACCCGAAGGCCATCCTCTTCTCTGCATAGTCCACAGCGCAGTCCAGCGCTGCCTGAGCTATTCCCAGGGCCTGCGAAGCAATGCCAATCCTGCCCGAGTCCAGGGTTTGCTGAGAGGAAGAGCAGGGAACAGAAAACAGGCTTGTAACAACTCCAGCCACAGCAGGAAGAAAAAGCAGTCACTGGGCTTTGTCAAAGACAAAGGAACAAAGATACTTCAGACAGCGGTTAGAAAGACAGAGGGGCACTCGCGCTATCCAATCCCTGTTGCCAGCCGTGGGCAGAGGAAGTAAAGAGCATGCCCAGCATGTGAAAAGGTGGCGAGTGTATACTTGCCATTTCCTAGCTGGCTTTTTGCAGCAGAAGAGCAGGAGATGGTGGTCGTTAGTAGGTACTGGGGGGCACCACAGGGCTGATGAGGAAGGCTGCTGGCTTTGCACCCCTTCTCCACCACGTCCTATGGACACCCATGCTCATTACTTTTAAACAAGCCCCTTACGACCAACAAGCAGACTGGCTTTTATTTGAAAACTAGAAGAATGTTCTTATAGTGTCAGCTTTATAATAGATTCTTGTTCTTCTTATAACTGTAGTTCTTGTCTTCATGTTTAATTTTAACTGCTTTGAAAAGAATGTTAGAGCACTATACTAAGATTTAAAATAAATATTAAAAGGAGCAGCCCAAGGCTGGCAAACGTAAGGCATAAATGAGCCCTACATCACTTGATATGTATCCCAAGTAAGACTCCATTTCTCACCCTTTGGAAGACCAACAGGTTTCTCATCCCTCCCCATGCCGCCAAGAAGCTGATAGGCCCCACTCTCCCACACTTGTCCTTTTCATTGCAATGGGACTACTTTGAGGAATTTCCCGCAGTGTGTCAGCCACACACCCCCTGCCCCCACCATTCAAGACGTCACTCACCATGGCGATTTTGAAGCCCATTCCCTGCTCCCCCAGCAGGTTGCCCTTGGGGATGCGGCAGTCTTCAAAGATAAGGTTTGCGGTTGACGATGCTCTGATGCCCAGCTTGTCCTCTTTCTTGCCCAGAGACAAGCCCGGGGTTGGCATTGGGACGAGGAAGGCACTAATACCCTGCAACCAAAACACCACCGCTACCCCAAAGCTCTCACAGCTGTCCACACACAGAGAAAGGCTGGCCTGCCATGGAACATGCAATTCACCAGCTGCTCAGGAAGCCTCCCAGGTCTGTTGGGAATTCACTGCCACAAGATGTGGCAATCGCCACTGCTTTAGCAGATGTTTTAAAAAAGGGAATGGAGGAGCCATCGATAAAATGCTATTAGCTGTGCTAATCAAGTGGTACCTCCATTAATAGAAGCAGTCTGCCTTGGTGTGCCATGGATGAGGGCTGTTGCCTTCACGCTTCCCACAGGGGCATCTGGTTGGGCCGCTGTGAGAAGATGGACACTTGACCTCATCCTTCTGACCCCTGCTAACTGGGCCAAAGAGGCACCTTGTGAACGTGGCGATTCTCTTTATTGAGCAGAAGGAGAGCAACTGGCCCTATCCATCCCCAGCACAGCATCCCTCCAGTGGCTGCTGCTGGTGTCTATCTTATGTTTCCTTTTAGACTGGGAGCCCTCTGGGGACAGGGATGCATTCAATTAATTAATTATTTCTCTATGTAAACCTCTCTCACCTGGGAATGTTTATCTCAGTTTTCGGTTCTGAACTACCAACAGGGAATCTATTAGTACGTGACCACCAGCTGCGGGTGGTCGGTACCATCCGGAGGGATGAATGCTCATGGTGATTTTTGACAAGGTCTACATTGCAATAATTTCAGCTTTCACCATATTATCATGCTTTTATCATCCTGACCATCAGGTCTGTAGCACACAACTTTACAATTAATTATTATTATTTATTCGATTTTTCTACTGCCCTTCCAAAAATGGCTCAGGGCGGTTTGGGTGTTTTAAAAGCTGTTTTAATTTTAAAAAACCTGTTGTTAAAAATTATCAATGTGGTCAGAAGAATGGAAATGAGAACTGGTAGGAATGTCCTTCAAAGATTACTCCATGGAGAGAGTTACCCTGACCATAACCTTTTCCTCTGAGCAAGAATGACTGCAGTTCTGCCCTCATTGTTTGGGAGCACAGATAAAGAAGGGGCGATCGATAACACACAGAGCTGTAAGTACAAGAATGCTATCACCTATTTTCCATCTTTCAGGGGGTAGCCGTTTCCAAAAATCCCTATGAGCATTTGTCCCCCAGGATGGTACCAATGGCCAAAATGTGTGGGCCTGGCTCACACATAGATACATTTATTGTGGTCATAGACCTGCAGTGCTCATATAGGATGCTTCCTCCCAAGCCAATGCTGACCGTGAAGCACCTCATGCACTCACCTTATGTTTCAGGGATTTGTCTGTGGTGGCAAACACTACAGTTGCAGAGGCATCCCAGGCGTTGGTGATCCAGGCTTTGGTGCCATTCAAGACCCATTCGTTGCCAACGAGCTGGGCAACCGTTGAAGCAGCTCCAGCATCGCTGCCGTTCCCTTGGCAAGACAAAATCAAAACTGACTGGGATGGGCCAAAGATGCCCCACTTCCAAAAATTTCGGGCAAAGCAAGCCTAGCACCTTGGGTCATTTCTGGGTTCGGTTTTAGCAAAGAGCAGGGGAAATTCCAAACATTTTAACGATTGGTACAAATGCCCAGGACCGTGTTGTTAGTAACACGAAAAGTCCCAAACATTCCGAGCTGAGCTTTGGCTGCCATCTTGGGGGAAAAGCAGCCCAAAGTAATTTCCCACATATATCTCACAAACCCTTGTTCTGACAGGAAAATATTAAATATGAAAACTGCATCAAATTCTTTATTTAAAAAGTGTGTGAAATTCAATGTAGAATTCAACTCACAGTTTGGCTGCAAAAGTATAGGTTTATATGAAATGCTGCATGGCAACCTTCCCACCCCCACCCCACTATTTGTCCTAAAATGACTGAACTGAAATGTCTCCCTCATGAAGAGATGTGCTTCATTCATGTGCTCTGCGGGTTTAGTATAGGGATGGAACGCAGCTTACTCCTGTGGCCTCAGAAAGTAGAACAGCTGGTGAGACGGGCCAGTAGTCAGGAGGTGGGGTTGCCAGGCCTTGCCCCAGACAATCAGCCTCCCCCCCACTCTCTCTCACACACACACCCTTGTGCCTCAGTTTTCATTATGACAGCAGCAGTGTACAGATTCCTTAGGGAAGTTTTGGACTGCATTTTGGCACTTGGAATACACAGCTTCAGTCCGGTTTTATAATGCCTCTCTCATGCTCCATGATCAGTTACTCCTTTAGGTTAGGTATACCAGAGATGTCCATCCTCACAAACCACGCACACAACTTGCAGGACAAAATCACCCTCCAGGGGAGCGCCTGAACACCCAAGTTACCTGGTTCACTGAGAGCAAAGCAGCCAATTTTGTCCCCATTTGTGAAGGGAGTGATCCACTTGTGCTTCTGCTCTTCAGACCCAAACTTTAAAACTGGTCCTAAATAGAGGGACTGAAAAGACAAGACAGTTCCTCTCTTAATCTCCTGGTTTGCAACCCACCAGGACCATTTCCCCAAGCAACCAGCTTCAAACAGATCTACCCCTCCAAAGCATGAAACTCTCCTAGGCCAGACACATCAAATCAGGTGACCCCAAAAAGCAGAAGGCGACCTTACAGGATTCTGGACTAGATAGGCCTTGGGCCTGACCCGGCAGGGCTGTTCTTACATTAGTGACACTCATGACAACTCCCGTGGACGCGCAGCCTCGGCTGATCTCCTCCACGGCGATGGAATAGGCCAAGTAATCCAGTCCAGCTCCTCCATACTTCTCAGGCACGTCCATCGCTAGCAGCCCAAGACTCCCCATTTTCTTGACCTGGAGGCATGGGGAGGAGAAGCAGCTGATGATTTCCGTTAAAAACCAAAGCAACAACAACAAAACAAAGCAATTAATTGGGGTTATGTTTGTCCTCCCCATCCAGTATGGGAAGCAGGACCCCAACATTTTGAAGCTGCACACGCTTCACTTGTGCATACGTGCTTAACAACTCCAAGACAAGTCTCCCAGCTGTTCCTTTCCCTTCTATGTTTTCCGCCATTTTTTGAAGGTCATGTTTCTGAAAATTGCAAAAATATCCCCACTTTGGCCACTAAAATCAGCATGGTGGTAGGCTCCCATACTTTTTAAACTGCATTTGTCCCATGGGTGTGGAGGTGCTCAACAACTACAAGAAAGATGTCCTGTTTCTTTCTCTTCTATATGTAGTTCTGATTTTACCTGTCGGTATTTTGAAAAATACCTCACATTCCTGCAGTATGTGTCCTATGCAGTAAAGATAGATTGCACAAACTGCAAACTGATAATGTACTACAAACTATGCAATAAAATTACAGTGGAAAGGAAAACCACCTTTCCAAAGAACTTCTGCTCAAGGCAATTTACAATAAACTATGAAACAAGTTCCCAAACCAGTGGCATTAAAATAACACACAAGCTGGCTGATAGTTTCTCTGGGCATAGGAAACTGCCTAATGTGGAGGCAGGCACAGAAGTCAATTTCTTGGGGGCGGGGGGTGTTATTTAAAAACAACAACAAAAAAACCAAGTTTCTAGTCCCTGTTGTTGCAAATATAGGCTTGAAGCATGTGTGCAAAGCCTGGTAACACCACAGAAGTTAGGAGGGCTCTGGAATAAGCCGCTAAGAGGAAAGTCTTTGCAGAGGCTCCTTGCCTTCCTCATGAAGAACAGTTTACACCATAATTAAGAAATCTGAAGAACTAGAAAAACTGTGCCATCGCATGGATTTAGATAGGTAGCAGAATTCAGCTTCTCTGGGTGTAGAATTTCGGTTTGGGTTTTAAGAACTCAATACGGTTTTGCTCATAGCAAGCAAACATGAACGGGAGAGGTTCTGCTCAATTTGGACAGCATTAAGACTCACAACTAGTCAAAATATAATCATGTTCCAGGAGGCCAAGCAATTTGGCCAACACCTGCTCCTCTATTTGATGAGTTTCTCGGATACAACAGGCCTTTCTGACTCCACCTGTATGCCGAGCACCTCGACAAATCACACTCACCTGTTCCGCAGGAAAGCGGTGCTCTTTATCCAGCTGAGCAGCAATGGGGACCAGCTCCTTCTCGGCAAAATCGCGGCACGTCTGGCGGAGCATCTGGTGCGTCTCTGGCAATTCCACTGCCTGGTATACAGTGTGCAGTTGTCGCAGATGCTGAAAAGTCCATGCTGCAATGGAAAAGCACAAGGAAGGAGGTGGGAAAGAGCCTCCACTTGGACCTAGGGGATGCACACTGTGCTGCTGAACCATGTCTGCAAAGGGACAGAAAACTTTGAGCCATGTTAGGCAAGGGTTTTGCAAGGATTCTCCAAGCACCAGCTCCCATACAAGTGGATGGATGATCAGGCCGGCCTAGACTGCAGTTCTGACACTGCCCCTTTCCATCAGGGGCCAAAGTCCTGAGTATAGGACCATGGAGACAAAGGGGGCCTGTTGACTGCAAACTCCCTACCTAACCTCACCCTCAGAAGCCGTTTTACCACACCCGCCCTGCCTCCAGGCATAGTTTTACAGCCTCCACCGGGGACAGCAATACTGCCCCACTTCAAAGCAGGGGCAAACATTTAATTGCATGTTAAAAGACAATTTCTCATAAGACAGAAGAGAACTGTTTGCAGAGGAGATGCAATCTGGGAGGAGCACACGCCCAGAGCCTGCATGCCAACCAAGGAGAAAGGTGAAGAGAGCCTTGCGGCCTGCCCAAAGCCCCCTCACCCACCAACACTGGGCAAAAGGCTCCATCACCTGCTTCCTGACCAGTCTTGCCAAATTTGCATCCTACTGGTCTCCTAACAGCTGCGGCTCTCTGGTTCCATAAGAACAACCCTGCTGGATCAGGCCCAAGGAGGCCCATCTAGTCCAGCATCCTGTTTCACACAGTGGCCCACCAGATGCCTCTGAGAAGCCCACAGACAAGGGGTATGTGAATGCCCCCTCTCCTGCTGTTGATCCCCTGCAACTGCTATTGAGAGGCGGCATGCCTCTGAGGCTGGAGGTGGCCCACAGCCACCCGACTAGTAGCCATTGATAGACCTGTCCTCTGTGAATCTGTCTAAACCCCTTTAATGTCATCCAAGTGGGTGTCCATCACCATATCCCATGGCAAAGAAATCCATAGATTAATTATACACTGTGTGAATTGGGTGGCCAGATATAATTGTAGGATCATTGCAGCTGGGGGTGCTGGGAGTTGTAGTCCAACACCTGGGGACCTAACCTTGGGAATCTAGGGCTTCATCAAGTCATGCTTGGTTCCGGCCCACCAGGACACTTAAGTTGTGCACCTCTGGACTACACACTACTTCACCATGGCCTCATCTATGTATTACTACCCCAGAGGCCCTCTTGGACAGCCCGGCTGGGTCACGCCACACAGACCAAGAGCCTCCTCCCTACAAAGAGAGTAGCCGGGAAGCAAAGTCTAGAAATGGTTCCTTTTAAGCTCCAGTGTGTGGCAAACCCCATGCCTGCAGGAAGCCCACAAACAGGCCCCGAGGAGGCAACAGCCCTCCTTATTTCGTGCAACCAACCCCCAGTACTCCGAAGCAGGCTGCCTCTGAACATGGCAATTCGATTCTTAGCTATCTTCACTAAGAAGATATCATCTTCTTCTGCACCCACCTAGTCCAGCAACACCTCCCCAGCAACAGCCAGCCAAAGGCTTCTGGGCCCTTGCATGCAGCCTCCATTTGCATTAGGGTATTGAGAGATGGAACCTCCACAAACCAAGGCAGTCTATCACAGCCACAACTCCTCCCGCACTCCGTCCCAGCTTTGCATGACGCAGGCTTCAGCCAGGGGGCCAAAAAAAAGCAAGGCCCGTCCCAAGCAGCTGCCCACATCGTCTCCCCAGGAGCTTTGACTTCCAGGCTGGGTTGCCCTATTAAAAGAAAACTGCACCTTTAATCTTTTGCTGGGTTGATTTTGCAGTTGCTTTTGTCCTTTTCTTTTTTAATAGTTGACTGATTTTTTTTTTTTTAAATGTACAAAGTTTAAGTTTTCGCCATCCACTGCTGGGTTTATTTCTAGAAGTTTAGTGTTTTTAAGGTTCTACCTGCACAATTTTTTTTAAAAGGGTTTTTAGAAGTTTAGTGTTTAGCTAACTGGACAAAGAGGCACCTTTTTAATGTGGTGATTCTCTTTATTCAGCAGGGGGAGAGCAAATGGCCCTCTCCGTCCCCAGCACAGGACCTCCAGTGACTGTTGCTGGTGTCTATTTTATGTTTCTTTTTAGATTGTGAGCCCTTTGGAGACAGGGATCCATCTTATTTGTTTGTTATTTCTCTATGTAAACCGCCCTGAGCCATTTTTGGAAGGGCAGTATAGAAATTGAATAAACAAACAAATAAAATGGTCCCCCTTGCACACATCTGGAGGAGGGGCTGCAGGAAAAGCAGCCAGAGGGGAGCCCCCCCCCAGTTTGCTCCCCTCGCCACTGCCTCTCTTGGACATTGCCCAGGCCCCCCCCCCCGCCTGCTAGGATTGCCAGATGCCCCTCATCACGCAGGATCATGTCCCTCATTCTGGTGGTGGGGAGAGCTGAGCAGCTGCTTCTTCTGAGTTTTGGGTCGCCAAGTGGCCAAACTCGAATATGTTCCAAATAACAACAACAATGCTGGCGTTATTCAATAGCCTGTTGTGCAAGTCCATATAGCCAGTGCGGTGTAGTGGTTAGAGTGTTGGACTAGGACTGGGGAGACCAGAGTTCAAATCCCCATTCAGCCATGAGACTTGCTGGGTGACTCTGGGCCAGTCACTTCTCTCTCAGCCGAGCCTACTTCACAGGGTTGTTGTGAAAGAGAAACTTCACAACAGTATTCACAACAGTACTACAGTATGTAGTACCCCGTTCTGGGCTCTTCGGAGGAAAAAGCGGGATAGAAAATGTAAGTAAACAAACAAACAAACAAACAAACAACTATATTGTCTGGATAAAACAAACCCGTCAATAACGGCTGTTTGTGCAAACAAGGAATAATAATAATAATAATGTCTGGATAGAACAAACCAGTCAATAACAGCTGTTTGACTGTGCAAACAAGGAATAATAAATAAACAAACAATAATGCGGCTGTTTGTGCAAACAAGGAATAATAAATAAGTAAGTAAGTAATATACGCCAATGATACTCAGGCTCCTGACTACCACTGCATACCCCTCCCAGCCCCACAAGCCAGCCCCCAACCCCCAAACGTGTAGCCCTCTCTTTCTGGCAAGGAAATGCTGGCCACCCTAAGCCCCCTCGCCTCCTCCGCCCCACGGCTCGCCCTCCTCGGGCTTCCCTCCCCACACAGGAGAGCCCCCGAGCCCACTACTGCCCCCCCCCCCCCCAGTTCGCTCTTGGTACGCTCCAGCTCCCCCCCCCCCCCGGCCAGGGGCGCCGCGGCGCGTACCAAGAGTGCCTGGCGGGGGCAAAGAAAGTTTCCTGCCGGACTCACCAGCCGCGCCGCGTCCCCGCAGAAAAGCCGCCGCCGCCGCCATGCTGGACTGGGGAGGCCTGGAGGACGGCAGCGACTCCGCCTCGCTCTTCTCCACCAGCCGGGCGGCTTCTGCCTCCTCATTAACATTAATGAGCTCCCCGCCCACGGCCTGCCCTCCTTTTTTATTTTTACTTTTTGGTGGAGATAAATTTAAAAACACAAACACCAACACACACAGAGTATCAAACTCACTCCTCAAGCAACAGCTCCCCAGGCCTCACACAGACATTTATTTATCTGTGGCATTTGGGACCTCATTCTGTACATGCCTATGTCAGTCCTCACAACAACCCCGTGAGGCAGGCTAGGCGGAGAGAGGAGGGGATGTTTAGTCGGCCCACCTGGTATCGATTTGTATCTGAAGCATCGGTTGATTGAGCTGGCTGGTGGAAGCTGCTACCCAGAACTGGTACTGACTGAGAAAGGAAGGTGCTTAACCGCTGCCTTGGGAGGCTGTTGTGCCCTTAAACAAACAGGTGGGATCAATGGTGTAGTTTGTGATGTGCAGTTGAGAAGGAACCACACCAGGCTGCAGCATCCAAAGACCACAGTCCCTGCCCAGCTTCAATGCAATCTTAACGAGGAACTGAAAGATGTCAGTTCTGTTTGTCTTCTCACTATCCTCTGCAACTGCAGCTTTGTTTTAAGTGGGACACCTCATCTTGCCCCTCCGATCTTACAATGGAATTAAGTGGCTGCATTTTCGGAGTTCTCTGATTTCTGGGGTCACAGTCTGTGGACCCACTCCCTCACTCACACGCCCCACAAAACCTCCGGCTCCTAAGGATACGACACAAATAAGGCAAGCCTCCAGTTTAAAATGTTGGAGTTTCATTTTATTACTATTGCTTGTGACAAAATAATGTTTTTATACAAATCGTCAGCTAGTTTCCTGTGGGTCTAGGAGAGACAAGAGGACAGGACACAGCAAAATGAGGGCTCGGCGTGGTGGTGGTAGACATCACAGACTTTACTGCCATTTCTGCCAACCTTTATAGGAAAATACCTCGACAGAAAAATATAACTGCAAGCTCTCTTCTGGAACTCGACTGTCCTTCACAAGTTCAAAGGGAACAACTTGCACATTACCGAGAGTCTCTCTTGGAGCTACAGGTGCAAACGGACCAAGGTGGACTGAGACATGGATATATTCTCAGGCAAAGGTCTCTGCTGAGCAGAACGACGCCAGGTCTAAGAGAAGACGAGCAGGAAGTCGTTTAAGTCAAGGGTTCCCAAACGTCGTTGGGCTACAACTCCCATCATCCCCAGCCAAAATCACTTTGGGTGGCTGGGAGGGATGGGAGCCCATCAACATCTGGGGGGCCCAATGTTGGGAACCTCTGGTTCAGAGGGGCCGATTCAGAGCCACCAAGCCCTGCCGGGGCACCGTTTTGCCCCACAGCATTGTGGCTAACTCCCCACTTTTGCTGGTAACTGGATGATGTGGAATATATTTAGAATACTTACATACGGTTTTTCAACAAAAAGAAAAGTTCTCAAAAGCAGTTTATTACGTAGTAAAGGAATGAGAAGACCGTTGTTCCCTGTCCCAAGGAGGGCTCACAATCTAAATGTGGTAATTATTGATCTGGTACCATATAACCAGTTTTCTACTGTCATCATAGATGAAAACCTCCCCCCCACCGCAAATCAGTGGAACTGAGAAAGAAACTCCTTGCCTCCGTCTAACAAGCTTAGAAAATCTTCACAATAATAATAACAACCACAGAGGTCTATACAAGGGACCATGAAGTTGCTGGTGCTTGACAAACAGGAACGGCTAATGCTAAGAGAGCTCTCCAGGTATTACAACTGCCCCATTACTTGGGATGCGTGGAGCAATTAGAGGACTCCAAAGATTGCATCCAGCATATGGGACAGATGTCGCCGTGTGACAGCCAACCACAAGCTGGAGTGGGGAGACGGGACACGGGAGCAGAGGATTTTGCCTAAAGCATTGCAAGGGCATCACTGAACCAAACGGTTCCTTCATGGCAAACCTGTCATCAGCCAGATACCACATACAAGGCAAAAGGCAATGCCTCTGTGACTCACGCCCACTGCTTTCAAGTGTTTGGCTACTCCTGGGTCTTTAACGAGAAAGCGAAGGAAAGCCTTTCCAACCCAAGGTCCAGTGCAGGGTTTCTCAAATGGTGGCCCTCCAGATGTTGCCGAATTACAACTCCCATCATCCCCAACTACAATTTAGTGGCTCGGGATGCTGGGAGTTGTAGTTTGGCAACATCTGGAGGGCCAAAGGTTGGGAACCCCTGCTCTAGTGGGGTGAGAAGAAAACACACAACAGGAAGACGACGGCTCTAAATCAAGTCCAGGGCACTGATACTTTGGTCCGTATTCAATGGGACAGCTTAGTGCACCGGACACCATAACCAAGCCCTCCGGCAATCATGGCATGGGTATCTAGGAAGCATTAATCAAGCCATGGCAAATGCTCGGAGGGTTTAGGAACTGCCTGAGTGGTTGGCCCATTGATTCAAATGACAAGCTGAAGCACTCGTTTCTGGGGATGGAGGCGCTAGAGTATCTGCTTCCCCTTCGCTAACTTCTTGGTCAACACAGCAGAAGCAGGGACCGTCATCTCTTCAGCACACCACCTATGGGTGCAGAGCTACGGTGGCAGAATACAGGTTTCCACAACAGCCCGGCAGCTCTCACAGGTCTGAGGGAGCCTCTACCAAGGGAGGCAAAGGAAAGGAAGAGCAGCCTAACCAAGGTCAGGCCACCCTGAAAGTCATTAAAGTGGACCCATTTTTACACAAATTGTCCAGAGAGCACCAGGCAACTTGGCCGTGTTATCAAGGACAGGAATGTCCAATCTGAGAACTCCAGGTGTTGCTGAACTACAAGTCCCATCACCCCCAGCCATGACCTTTGGAATGATGGGAGTTGTAGTCTAACAACATCGGAGGACCTAAGGCTGGGAACCCGATCTAGGATGTCAGAATATCCTCCCCCTTAAATATTTGGCCCAGAAAAAATCAAAAGCAACTAGCAAGCACACACACCCCCAAACCCCTTTTTCGGTTTCTTATTGCTAAGACAGTAGTCAATCTCATACAAAGGATGCACAGAGCACCAACAGTCCTGGGGGGAAAGTTTCAGCTCCGACCCCTTCCCTCACTGGAAGTTTATTGCAGAAAATAGTACCTGATCTTGGCTCAGATTACTCACTAGATTCCTTCCAACTGCACCCAGGGGAGCAAGGAGACCAGCACATGTAGAAGACTGAGCAACACAAATAATTGACGTTTAAAGGCACCTGGTGTTTAGCCACATGGAACAAGACCTCCCACAGCCTCCTGTGGATGATTTTCTCGATGGCTCCTCACATGTGGTCTTGGATATTGGGGCAGTGGGGGGAAGGCACCTTTCTGTGAAAAGCAGAGGGCAGATTGCAGCAAAACTGAGACCACCATTCAGGAGAGAACTCGCCCACAGCACAGGAATATGAAGGTGCCCCTAGCTCTGGATCGCAAGTGCTTTTTGAAAGAAAGAAGATGAGATGGAGATGGAGAGAGAGAGGTGTGCTCTTCATAATCTAGTTTTTTTTCTTTTTCAAAAGAACTTGACTACTTAGGTGAAGCGTTACTCTCTTCACCTTTATTATGCCTCCCAATATTTCAGGGATTCGGGGTGGTCAAAATCTCCTACCTTACAGAACAGAAGTCCAAGCGATTTCCGTCTTGTGCTTCCTTCCCATCACCACCACTGGGGGCTCGATTCTGGGCTTACAATCCCCGATGGGGATATATGTTTTAAGGGAGTGTGCAACATTCTTCCTCTCCAGGCACAACTGCCCAATTTCACTGAAGTGGCACCTTATGCAGGCAGTCCGTCAGAAGGGCTTTGAACATGGGGCGTTCCAACATATGGCTTCTCTGCGAGTGCAGGGCAATACTAACTTAACTCCGAAGCAAGGCAAGAATGGGACTAGGGAAAGCTCTGGGTGTGGAGGGGTGTGACGAGAGAGATGGCGAACACAGGACATCTTCAGGGCATCTAGCCGCCCTGAGGAAGTCTTACTGGCTGAGACACACACTCCTCTCCCCAGTCCCAAATCCTCATCAACTCGCCTGTTCTCAGAGCCTACAAGCTACACAAGCCTAACCCATTCCAACAGCAAAAGCCACAGTCTGTTTCCTGAACTATAAATTTAAATGGAGCCAACAAAGTACTCAGAGCCATTTGGCGGGGTGTGTGTGTGTGTTGTCTTTCGCCTCAGAGCCACATCTCATCACGCTGGGAAATCTTTAGAGCCCACTTTAACCATGGCAGGAACTGAAGCACCACTTCAGGCAATACAGGCCGGTGGACATCACGGTTTCTTTGGATAATACTTTTTCCAACGCAGCAAGAAAGAAAAACCGGGGTCTGCCACGTGGCACATGCACAGGCAGCTCCGGGCTCCTCTCTGGACCACCCCATTGGGTCCATTCTCCCGAAGTGAAGAGCAAAGCTGACCTATGGAATGGGACGAAAGCAGCAGCCAGGAGGAAGCCAGGGCACGCTGCGTTGATTTCAGCCTGCTTCCTGCATTGGGGCAGAAAATATCATTTCTCTCCCTCACACAGCATGGCGTTCCAGAGGCTGATTTGGTGACATCCTGTGGCTCTCCTTCTCTTTGCAGAGAGCTGCCTAACAGAGTTTAAGGTGCCCCAGGGGCATCCGAGAGTGCAAAACCAGAAGGGAGAGTCCATCGCCTTGCATCCTCCTCCCAATTCGTTCCTTTTAAGGGTGGCCGTGAAGGCAGAAATGTGTGTGCCAGCTGAAGGACTGAGGCTGCCTTAGTGGTTCATCGGCCCCACTCACTCCACACCTCTTTGAAGGGGACTGGCAGCAACCTTTCATCGGCTACTTGGGAAGAGAACAGCAGCCTCCCCTCGCAGAAGGCTGCCCACTGGTCGGAGGCAGGATGTTCCTGGAGGACAAGGGGGAGGTGGAAAAGGGGGGGGGGACGGGACACATACAAGACATAATACAGGCCGAGGCTCCTGAGCTACAAGCACGGCGTCATCGGTGAACATTTGACAGACCATCTGGGTTGTTACCTAACCAAGAGACCCCTGGAAGCCAAGCACAGAGGCCAAGGAACAATGCTGGAGAGAGCAGAAATGCAAGGAGACGGCCTTTACTGTCATAAGCTGCCACCTCAGCCTCGCTCACAGCGCACCTTGAGCCTGGCAGGGCGGTCCCCAAGAGGCCTTTGAGTAGGAAGCGGCGGGGTCCGTCTCTCCTGCGCATCCAGAAGAGCGAGCGGTAGTGCAATGTCCAAAGGGGGCAGCGGCAGCAGTAGCTACTGCCCCCCGTTGTAGGCATAGTCGGCCTTATTGTGCATGATCAGCTTGTTGTCCACAAAGTAGAAGCTGTCAGAGCGGGTCTCGTAGGGGTTCTCGACCATCAGGCGGACTGCAGCGGGAGGAAGGGAAAGGAGGTCAGGCCCCCACAGCAGGACAATTCACCCCGAAGGAATGGAGACGAGCCTTTCAGAGGAAAACCCAGCAGGGGAACCCAACGGCTGGCTCCACACGTCCATCTCTTGCAAGCCTCAACTGCTCTGCCAGGACCAGAAACCTGGGCCAGTTTTCAGGAAACAATCTGGAGCCAGTCTCCTTCATGACTGACCCACAGAGCAGGAGCCAGGGCTGGATTATGAACAGGGAGTGGGGTGGGGTAACCTAGTCTCTGTTCTCCCCCAGCCCGTCACTGCGACCTTTCGGCTTCAGCCTGCAACTCCTCCTGGAAAAGATACTTACTCAGGTCCTCTGAAAGCTGGGGGAACTCATAGATGTGCTCGCATGTGTTCCTGCTGCTGGGGATGCAGAAGCCAAAATCAAAGTCAAAGTTCTTGAGCAGGTGGTCTCGGAAGTAATGCCTCTCAATCATGCGGAAGTTCGACACCGGCTTGTCGCCCACAGTGAATTCCACGCTGCAGAGAAAGGGTGAGAAGGAAAAGAATACCCAGTTAGGCAGTTAGCTTCCTGACCAGAAGTCAGCTTAACGAGGCAGGGAAGGTGATGCTGGAGTTGTGTGAAACCTTCGTGTGAGAGAGTGAGCGAGAGAGAGATCCACGTTGAACAGATAACTAGGGCTCTGAGGATCCTGCACAAGTGCCCAAAAGCTACAAAATGTGGTACTCTCCACAGAATCCAGTCTCCCAAAAATATCAGCTTTCATTAAGATGATACAAAAATCTAAATTTCTAGTCCGTATCGGTTGAAAATATGCTTGAAAGGGCCTTAGTGAAACCCATCAGACTGACTCAGATTTCCACAGACCCGGAGGTGTCTGTGGACACAGCTGCTCTCCCCAGAATAAGGAGCACAGAATATACAAGTGACATGACGCAAAGCAAGAAAATGCAATGAAGTGTCGCTCCGTTTACCCATCTTGCAGAACTGTTCTTTAACGATTTTATTTTAAGGAAGAGCACGGAGGGCACAGAGCTCCGGACACAACCGAGGCCTTCTACTTCTAGAGCCATTGTTTGGATCGCTGAGCCGGCTTCTCACCAACTCGGATCCATGCTACCGCGGAGAGAGAGAGAGAGAGAGCTGGCACGCAAGTCACCAGCGAGGCCTTTGCCTATCTCCATCCCATCAGCTTGGACTCACGTTGCACCAACCGTCCGGAGACGCAGGAAGGCAGGGGTGAACTGATAGCGGACAAAGCGCCCTGCGCTGGTGTCCACCTCTCCGTTGTCCTCGTTGTCGTCTTCTTGTTCTGCAAGAATCGGCCATTCAAGAGTTAGCCGTGAGAGAATCCGCACACGCCTGCAGCTTCTCCCAAACCTGCTGGCACTTCCTAAGGTGTGTCCATCGGGACAGTGTCCGAGTAACCCCTTGGGGAGGAGCTTTTCTAGTCAGGTCACTCAGCGCCACAACTGCCCTTTCAACTAATGAGCTCGCCATCTGCCGGCTGACGTGAGCTAAAATGCAGAAAGATTTAGGGCAGCTGAGACAAACTGAAGGGTGGGTACCTAAGTGCAGGACTGCTTTCCCCCCCCGGACACAAAAGCCTCTAGACCGCACTGGCTAGGCTCAGATTTAGAACACTAAATCCTGATTATGCAAACTAACACAAGCCTATGTGTTATGCAAACTAACACTCACCTGCAAGAAACTAACCGCTTCCATTCCTGACTTAACACCAAGAGCAATTTGTTGTGGTGTCCACACCTGAATAATCACGGTGTGGTCTAACCACCGTTTGTTAATAAGCCAGGATATCAAACCAGGACAACAAAAAAATTCTGGTTTGTTTTCAACCAGGAAAAAGTCACAGCCAAATGCCGTGCATGAAGGGGTGTGTGTGTGAGCAAGTCAGAGGCTTGTGCTCATGATGGTAAACCATCAGCCCAGGCGTGCAACAGAACAGAGACAGGGCGATGTGATAAAACGAAGAACACCAAGACACAAAACCAAAGAGGATTCTACAGTGAAGCAAAGTGCATTTCCATCAGAGGGTGGAACACAGCCAAGAAATTTAGGACTGACTAAAGGCAGTTCTTTTTCACTGTGGCTGTGTTCCTCCCACCCTCTGCGCCAAAGAGAGAGCAAGGCCAAGCACAGAAAGCAGCGGCCTCCCTCCCTGGTGAAGTTCTGCCAAGTTTCCCGCAGGTGCTGCTGACCTGGGCGGGTGGGGGGCACCACTCCCGGAGGGCTGCACATTGAAGGAGGTGCTCACTCGCCTGGAGCAGGTTCCTCCCTCCGCCCCCTTCTGGCTTGTGTGAAGCCAGAGGTAAGACAGTAAGGAGAGCTGACATGGTCACATGGTCTTTTAAGCTGACATGGTCACATGGTCTTTTGCACCAGAGCAAAACTGTCCAAGGGCGCCAAAACCCCTTGAGCCGGCACTGATAGCATGTTTATTCTTAATCCGGTATTTATTTATTTATTCTATTTATTTATCAAATTTGTACACTGCCCCAAACTTTCGTCTCTGGGCGGTTTACAATAACTGTAAACCATCTTGGGTGGCCTGGTCAAGGCAGAGAGGCAGTATATAAATGCAACAAACAAAAGAAAAACACACAGACAAATCCGGGTTCCGTGCCTTTGCAACTAGTTTACCTAAAGCAGAAGGTTTGGCAATTTCAAACAGCACCGTCCCGGTCTCGAGGTCCCGGATCTTGAACTTGGTGAAGTCAATATTGTAGATGTTGTCCTCGGGTCTACACAAATAACCTAGGGGGAAGCAAAAAGAGAACTGGAGAATTGGCACTTCAGGAGACACTACAGAGAAAGTTGCTGAGCGCCACCATCAAAAGGCAGAGAGAGCTCTCCCTCAGCCCTCCATCATGAGGCAGAACTAGGCTAGATGGACCAGACTCTGCACCCAGCAGCTTCATATGCACAGTCTGACATATGAGCCAAACACATCTGAAAATAAGAGAGACAACTGATATTAGAGTAAGCCCACATTTTCATTATTACACTTGGAGAAGGTGGCCAGTAGCTGATCTAGAGCAGGGATTCTCAACGTTGGGTCCCCAGATGTCAACTCCCATAATCTCCAGCCAAAGGCCACCGTAGCTGGGAATTACGGGAGTTGAAGTCCAATAACATCTGGGGACCCAACGTCGAGAATCCCTGATCAATATAAGGCCCAGGGCCGGATCTGGTCCATGGGAACTTTTTTGCGGGCCTTCAGGAAGGACTATCCTGCAGCAACAGCAGGAACCATGAAGAGATTTTGATCTGACTGCCGACATGCAGCTATGGCTTAATGCAGTTGGCTACATGAAGCCAGATGCCCCCTCCCTCATCACTCTTTCCCCTTAGCCTTTACCCCAACTCTAGTCTGGGGCTGGCATGTACCCCAGATGCCCCATTGACAGGGACAGAGTATATTTTCTGACCCGTTATTCATGTTTAAAATTGTGGGTCCCTTGATGCAAATCCACAACTAACTAATAATCACTTTCCTTAATCATTTAAATAATTTGTATGTAAATTAATGCACTGAGCATCGACCTTGGCCCCCACCCCCCAAGTCACGGGTGGCTCCGGCCCACCAGGCCATGTAAGTTGTGCGCCCTTGCTCTGGACAAGGCCTGGGAAAGGCCTTTCTCCCTCTAAAGCTCTGGAGAGGCACTGCCAGTCAGTGTAGACAATCTTGCACTAGATGGCCCAAGTATCTGACTCTGCAGAATGCGTCTTCATACGTTCAGATGGAGCCAGTAAGGACTGAAAAGGAGGCTTCCATTAGAAGTGGAACACTTGTGAGAGTTGAAAGTAGAAATTATTATTAGCTGAGAGCTGAAAGTGGGAGAACAATGAGGAAGGCTCCGCAAAAGAGAGACACTGAAAGCGGAAGACAATTCAGAGTCAAAACGAAACAGCTGTTAAGAGTGCTCAGTTTTACAGGCCTACTCAGCTCAATGACCCCCCCCCCGCTTTTTTGGACTACAACTCCCATAATCCCCTGCCACAGTGGCCAGTAACCAGGGATTATGGGAGTTGTAGGCCAACATCTGCAGTAGGGCTGAAGTTGAGCAGTCCCGTAAGGTGCAGACCCTGCAAATGGGGTGCTTGGGGGTACCCAGGCTCTTGGGTCTTTGGCAGAGTTATTAGAGCAAACTGGATATGGGGTGCCTACTAGGCACATATAAAATGGAATGTGTGGGCCCCAACAAGGGGTGTGAAAACCAAGGCAGACCAGCAGCACATCTTGGGGCACGTGAGAAGACCCACTTTCAGGGGTAATCAGCAGTAGAGGCGGCATTCAAACTAAGGAAGCAAAAATGATGGGGGGGTGCTCCCTCTTGCTGTGCAGGAAGAGTAATTGGGGGGGTTCTGCAAACAGGGCTTTGGGGGGGCAGGAAAACAGGGCGTGGAATGGATGCTGGGGTGCAGGAGGGTCCCGATTTTCCACGTCGGGGGAATGCATGTAGAATGGAGATCGCTTTTTGGAAACTGACCCATGCGTCTGTGTAAGAAACAGTACAGGCATAAACAGGCAGGGGGGCTATTTTTTGGGGGGTGGCAGGGGCTATTATTTGCACACACCCCAGTTTCAGGAGAGAAGATAACATTGGGGAGCTGGAACAGATATCGGAGGGGGGTCCCCCACCAAGCAGAAGGGAGAGGGGAGGAGTGGAAGGTGAAGGAGGAAAAACGGGGGGGGGGGAGAGGATAACTCCGGGGAGGGGAGATGGGAGGAGGGGAAAGGGAAAGGGGGGGAGAGGAAAGTGGGGGAGAAGGGAGAGAGAATAGTGGGGGGGAGATAGGGGAGGGGAAAGTGGGGGAAGAAGGGGGAGGGAAAGTGGTGGAGTGAGAGGAGAAAGAAGTAGGGGAGAAGGGAAAGCGGAAGGTGAAGGAGGAAGAGTAGGAGGAGAAAGGGGAGCGGGGGAGGGAAGACGGGGTTGTGGGAGGAGGGAAAAGTGGGAGAGGGAAAGTAGGGGGAGAGAGATTTGAGGTGGGAAAGGGTGGGATGGGAGGATGGGATGGGGGAGAGTGGGGGGAGGGGAGAGGAGGGGGAGTCGCTGCCCGGCTGCCCCCCCCCCGACTTCTCTGCCTCTCCCCTTACGCCCCCCCCCACCTTAGCCCCCGACTCACTCTCGGTGACGCGGCTCAGCCCCAGGACGTGCTCGGGCCGGACCGCCTCCAGCGCCAGCAGCTCCGACTCGGTCCGGGGTAGGACCGCCCGCTGCGGCGTGTCCCCGGAGCCCCTCCGCCCGCGGGGTCGGCTCAGGGCCCCGCCGGGCCCTGCCGGCGCTACCCTCGGCTTCGAGCCGCTCATCGCCGGCCCGGCCGCCGCCGCCGCCGCCGCCAAGATGGCCGCCTCCGGCTGCCTCCTCTGGTAGCTATGGGAGCGAACGGACCAGCCAGCCCGCGATCGGGGCGGGGCCAGGCGCCGGCGTGACGGAGGCACGCACGGCACGCAGGCGGCGGAGAGGGCGGGGCGTGCTGCCAGGCAGCGGCGGGTCGCGCCCCGCTGGGCTTCTCCACTCGGTCGAGGAAGCTAAGCAGGGTCGGGCGCGGCGCAGCCTTGGAGGGGAGACGCCGCGGTTACACCGGACGGCCAGGCTCCAACTGGTTCCAGACTCTGTATCAGGAGCCACTGATGCCGCCCCATACGCAACATAACACCACCACCCCCGCAATCTGTGTGCGCGTGGAGTTCTATAATTCTCTATCAAGGCACCTACAGTTATGGTCCATGATGCCTGTCTTTTAAAGGGATTATTACGAGGAGGTTCATCGGCTCTTCATGGTCTTCTGCCCCGAGGAGCCTCCTCCAAACAGTCCGGGAGCCGGAAGGGGTCTGTCTGCTTCTCAGACTGGGGCCCAAATCAGTGTCGCCTCCAACAGGGATTCCCAGATGTGGTTGACTACAACTCCCAGAATCCCCGAGCCAAAGCCATTGAAATCCCAAAAGCAAAATCAGGACACTCAGGATTCGAAGTGGCACCCTCTTGCTCCCTAGGCAAGTCACTTCCCCGCTGCGCCATTAGGTGGCTGCCCCCTCCCCAATATAATTACCCCTAAAAAACATGCCAACACTGGGCTCAATGAACAGATGGGTCAGGACCGGACGAAGGTGTCCACAGCTGCTTAACAGAAGAGACAGGAGACTGAAAAACCAAAGCCCAAACTTCTTTGATACCCAAAGGGAAGCACATCAAATGAGCTAGTTTTTAGCAGCAGCTCACTCTCCTGCCTATTTGATTTGCTTGGATCGGCAGTTCAGCCGACAGAGAGGTTCATGCAGCTGCAAGCGATTAACTTCTCCTTTGACAAAGAGACAAAGACACTCCCCACTTTCCCTTTTATTCCAAGAAAGGAACAGTCCATTTGAGTGACAATATAATTTTGTTTATTTATTTGAACACACTGTTGGTTAAAACTGCCAGGCAGCAGATTTTCAGAACATTTCCCTCAACCAGACATCCTGGAAGGAAAAGAAAAAAACAACCCAACAATTTTTTTTAAAAAAACCCCCAAAACAAACAAAACAAAACAGCTTGATGTACCAAATCCAGGGAGCAGGGTGGGGGGAAGAAGATAAATCAACCCAGAACTCACCCATACCCATTCCACTTCCCCAGGGGAGAAAAAAAGAAATCCTTTTGCTAAGCCAATGCAATCAGACATAGACATCTGTGCTTTTCACCCTCTGCCCAAGCTTGATATTAAAAGAAACCACACAAACACCAAGGAAGTATTGGTGTAAATCATTAGACACAAAACAAAGGACAATTAAGTACACCATCCTCCTTCAAAACCATGTAGGAACTCCAAAAGGTGCAGATGAGGAACTGCCAGTGAGGAAGTCAATCCCACCCAGTGTAGGCATGTGACCTTCAAGTGTGTATCTCAGTTATCCTAAGCACCCGAGACCAGCTCCTCAAAAAGCATCCCAAATGCTTCATTAGCAAAAGAGAGGCACGGACCCCAAAACCCAACGCTTACCACGATTACAGCAAGAAGCAATGTGCCCAGTCACCGGAAAACTAGAGGGTCACAACAGTTAGAAGCTGATGCCTGCCTTCAAGTTGAGGAAGATTTCATTACTCTCCCCATCCCCAAGTCTAGAGCGTGATGGAAAGTCAACGTCTCAAGAAGGCACTCCCAAAAAGGCACCCCCAGGGGTCACTTCCCGGGTCAGTTTGACAACGGAGCATCTCAAGAAGTGAGCCCTAGGTTTGAGAAAAGTCACACAAAGGAGTGCAACACACAGACCTGGGCCGCAGATTGGCATGGAGACCCACCCTTGGACTCTCACAGCATTCTAACCCAGGCTGTGCATTCATTTTCCCAGGCACAGGTAGGGTTGGTGGGGTCATAGACCCCCCCCCGCCCCATGTCTGCCTCAACAGCTGCAACATTCACTGGATGTTGGGAGGCAAACTTGTTTTTCCTTCCTGCCTACCCGAGAGGCACTATCCACACCACCTTCAGCCACCACGTTTCCTGGGCAGCATCGTGAGGAAACATGGCGGGCAGGACCAAGGCGCCAGCAAGCTCTGTTGAGGGAGGCAAGTGATCCTGGCAAGTGGGCCAGCCTGCACCACGACTGCTGGGATGAGACGGTGTTTGTTTTGAATTTGGGGGATTTCCCGTTTGCTAGGCCTTGGCAAAACTTTGGCCTCCCGAGCGCAGCCTGCAGGGAAGTGCAGGTCTGCTTACACAGTTTCCCTCTTGCACGTCCAGATACCTTTGCAAAATAGTCAACATATCTGATCATGCACTTTATAGTTAAAATAAAGCACTTAGCCGGAGGACAAAGGAAGTGTCCTATAGACAATAAGGATTCTTGATGACCAGTGCAGCCCGCTGTGAATGCATCTCTGCCGCCTTTCAAACCATAATATACAGGTCAAGATCTGGGAGGTCTGATCTCTCTGGGCAAATCAAGGGGAGTTGCTTGTCCTTGTGATGTGCTGGCGACATTCAAGCACACACAACATTTGCCCGTGGCGAAGATCCGGAAGCAGGGGACCCAAAGCACAATACCTCTTGACTAAAACTTCCTCTTTCCCCGCTCCCTAGGGAAGAAAGTTTGCAAGCGCCACTGTTCTGCTGCCCTCTGAGGAAGCAGGAAGTTTGGATCGGTGTCAACTCCGACCCCCATTCGGCCTTTGCTCTCTGGCTTGTTGCTCTCTCTTCCTCCCTTGGGAATATCTGGTGGACAACTCTCTTTCCCCACCCAGATGACCAACTTCAGAAACTCTGGGGCTTCCTTTGTCTCTTTAGGATTTTCTAAAACAGGGGTGACCAACCCGAGGCCCTCCCATGGTTGCTGGCCTATGAACTGCTGTCACCTCCCGGCCACAACGGCAGCTGAGGATGATGGAATTTGTAGTTCAGCACCAGTTGGGAGAGCCTCAGGTTGGCCAGCCGGGTCTAAACCATGCCTCTTGAGCAGTGTCCCCTCTAACAGGGATTCCCAGGTGCTGATGACTACAACTCCCAGAATCCCCAGCTGCAATGGCTTTTGCTTGGGGATTCTGGGAGTTGTCGTCAACCACATCTGGGAACCCCTGTTGGAGGGAACACTGCTCTTGACCCAGTAGCTTCCTCTCTTGTTTCCAGGAAGCCCAAATTCTGGCTGCACTGGAGAGCTACCGAGGATTCTCTTTCAGCTCCATCACATGAATAAATCCCTAAACTGCAGGACCGTGGAAAATACTGAAACAAGCTCCTGCCCCAGAAGTGTCCCAGAGACTGTGCTCCACAATGAGCGCACGCAGTTATCCTCAACATTGAGTCCCCAGATGTTACTGGACTTCAGTTCCCATAATCCCTAGCCCCAGTGGCCTTTGTTTGAGGATTATGGAAGCTGAAGTCCAATACAATCTGGGGACCCAACGTTGAGAATCCCGGCGCCCAGTGGTTCCCAACTTGGGTTCCTCCAGATGTTGCTGAACTACACCTCCCAGCACCCCCACCCGTAATAAACTGTCACTGGGAATGCTGGGAGTTGTAGTCCAACATCTGGAGGAACCCAGGTTGGCAACCACGGCTCTGGCCACCGCCAGGACAACAGTCAAAGCCAATGCAGGATCATGGGAAGGGGCAGCAGCTGATACAACATGGGGTGCTCGACATGGAGATCAAAATCACTCAAGAGGCAGGAGATGAGCTGCCAGTCTGCCTTCTGCTCTGCAACCCTTCTGCCTGAACCCTACTAGGCAGCCCAAGACCCCAGCAAAAGAACAGTCAGAGATCCCTGGGGTGGGGGGGTCAACACTCACTGAGTAAGCAGGCAATTACAGGTGGCCAGATGCGGTGAAGTCCAAATTGTGGGTCAGAGGGCTCCAAATGCTGGCACACAGACCGGAAAGAGGCAAGCACTGCTTCTGCAAGCAGGGAGCTTTCAGGTCTGACCGATGTCTCCAGACAGACAAGCGGAGGGGCGAAAGAGAGAAGCCTCTATTCTAGAGCTCAGGTCTGATCTGTTTGCGGGGGGTGGTGGTGGTGGTGGTGCGGACCCAGCTGGGCTCTCCCACTTTTTCGAGCACTGTGGCTCAAGCGGCTTTCACCGCGACATTTCAGCACAGAGCAAGGAGGCAAAGTCTGAGCTTCCCTGTTGCCCGCAGATGGGGGAAAACAGCCGGCTCAAAAACGACAGCTCCCCTCCACGGCACGCAATGCACATTTTTTGTTTGGGGGGGAGGGGGGAGGAGACAGAAGATCCTAAAAAACCCCAAAACAAATTAAGCTTATTTATCAGCAAAACCTTGTGTCACCCACCTGAAAAACAGAAAAAGGCACAGATTCGACTTCGGCATGCCTCCAAGCTCCCCCTGCAACCCTTCTTCTTAGTGAGGCAACCCACTTCTGTATACAAACTCTGTCCCGCTTTGGCCCTCCAGCTTCTGTGGGAGTCCCCTCAGCCACAGCCGCCAACCGTCCGGGCTGACAGGAGTTGCGATCCAACATCTGCAGGAGGGCCAAAGTTGCACAACCGTGCTCTAGAGGAAGAAGGGAGGGCACAAAAGGCAGCCAAATTAAAGAAGAAGAAGAAGGGGGGTAAGTTAGGGGAGAGATGGTCTCGCACCCAAAGCATTTGCTATACCGTGACTGGAGCTCAGGACGCACACACAGAAGAAGTTAGCCACCATTAAGTCTATGCCCATCTTAATTGAATTACAGTATTTCCACAGTATTTCCTGCCGCGTGGGCCTGTATTTCTGCCTTCGCCATCCCCACATATATGCTTTGGTAACAGATACGACACTTGTGCTCAGTCCGGCCCACACACTTGCGGGGCCAAAGCCTGCCTCACAGCACCTGATCTGTCATCACTTCCGAGGCCACCGGCCATTTGGAAGGAGGGAGATGGAAGCCTGGCATCTTTCAGGGATACGGCCAGAAAAGCCTGGCCTCCTCAGGGCAGGGAAGACAACAGGCCTGGAGAGAGGGGGGGTGAAGGGACCCGATTTCCAAGCCTCCACCTCGAACAGCTGCAGTCTGGGGTGGGATGGATGCAGCATTCCCCCACGCTGTCGCCTCGTTCCAGAAGAGGTTACGCTGGCAGAACCATTCCCTGCCTCGCACCCTTCCGTGGAAAGCAGAGGCTTAGGAAGGATCCTGGCAATTCGACAGGGAACCACTGGGCGGTCTGGGCCACGTGCCGGCCATTCCGTTTTGCGACCAACGACAAGCCAGAAGCAGCACCGGAAAGGCCGCCACTGAAAGGCGGAGGGCCCCAATCCATGGAGCCGGACAGAGACAGAGCCAATTGCCTTTTGCCCACAGCTACGTACCTCTAGAGCTCACGTACCTCCGACTTGCTGCACAGAGGGAACAAAGACAGCCAGGCTGGGTGGCTTCCCGACCCAAGCCCCCACGGATCGGGGGCTTGGGGAGGATGGCACGTCTCGTTCCACCAAGCAAGGGCTACGGTCCGGAGGAGAACGGGAAGGTGGAGGGACCAGAGCAATCGTGGCAATGCCAGAGTGGTGCACCCAGCCTCCAAGCCAAGGAGGGGCACCCAATTTCCTCCTGGGATGTGCTGGAGTCTGCTCAGCCACCCAAGAACAAAGACAGCCAGGCTGGCTGCCATTCAAGCAACAAGAAAGGGACGTCCTTTCCTGTTTAATCAAAAAAGCAGAGTTCACTTGGGAGCCAAATGCCCCGCAGGAAGCTGAACCTCGCTAGACGTTCCTTAAGAAGTAACCAAGTGAGGTGGAGGAATGCAGTATGATTACTGCCTTATGGTGGGGTGCATCTCTCTCTGCATTTAATGCAAATGGGAAACAAAGGCCCCACCCGGATGATCTTCTCCACCCAGGTTTCCACCTGGGAAGAAATCAAGAGGGAGCCTCAGATTCACAACATCTCCACATGTCAGCACAGGATGAGTTAGAAGAGGGGTGGGCAACTTTGGCTTTGACAGCAACTACAACTCCCATCATTCCCCAGCGGCGGTTTATTGCGACTGGGGAGGATGGGAGTTGCGGTTCAACAACCGTTGGGGAGCCAAGGTTTCCTCTAGCCCCGGGGTAGTCAAAGAAGTCTCCAGTGCTTTTGGCATTCTGAAGAGTGTGCAAAGCATGCCTTGCGGGATCCCAAATCTGGATTCCCCCCACCCCCGCCCGCCCCCCAATAGCAGCAGAGCAGTGATGAGAAGCAAAAAACTGCCGACCTTAGTACCACTGAACTGCACTTTTCCAAGCACATAGGAACGTGCCAGGAAGCGCATCACTGGCAAAAAAAATAAGGGTCCAGGGAAGAGTACAAGACAGCCCACGTTTGGATCAGCCCTCCAGGATGGAGTCAGTGTCCCCTCGACCAGGGATTCCCAGCTGTTGACGACTACAACTCCCAGAATCCCCAAGCAAAAGCCATTAAAGCTGGCGACTCTGGGAGCTGTAGTCAGCAACAGCTGGGAATCCCTGGTCGAGGGGGACACTGGATGGAGTGACACGACCAGCCTTGCTGGTGGGCCAGGCATGAAAATGAAGAGGCACCCTCAAAGGAAAAGGCGGGATGGAACTCCAACCTCAGCCCAGCCAAGAGCTGAGCCCCACTGAATACCCCGATTTGCAAGGGTAGCCAACTCAACCCTCTCCTCTCCCTGCTGTGAAAGTAGGCGAGAAGCTCGACTCCAAACCAGACGCTAGTTACAGCCATGGCAGGGCCAAGAAGCCACAGAAACGCACTGCATCGGTTCGGAATGTCCCCCTCCAGTTTCCACTGGGAAGAATGGGGACAGGCCTCGGCAGCAAGAGAGCTTCGGAAGGCGGCGAGTCGTCCGGGTCAAAGCATTCGCCAAGACAACTAGCACCCCTAACCGGCTACCTCCTCGCCACCAACCTGACCTCCTCCTTTCTTCGGTGCAGTCTAGATATTCTACTGGCATTGTTCCAATTTGCCGTTTTGAGGGCGGTGCACTCCGTTCGTTAAGGGCTGCTTCACATTAGGCCGCCCTGCCTCTCGGTGTTCCGAGGCCGAGATCATTCCCAGATCAAAGCCAGAAACGGGTGGCTAGAACCACGAATGAAACTGACAGGCATCAGGCCCTCAGCAGAGACTGGGCCGTGGACCTTTCAACACTTGGGCGCTGGAAGTCCATGGGGGAAACCCAAACTCCGAAGCTGCATCTGAGGTCTCTCTGCCCTGGAGCTCTTAGAGTCAAAGAAAAAGACACCGTCTTCAGCTCAGGGAGGGGCAGGTCTCCCGGAAAGAGGGAGCCCAAAGAGCCCCCGGAGAAAACCGAAGAGGCTTCTCTCCTACCTAAACCCTCCGCTGGGGTTCTGGACCTTCCCTCTCAGGGGTTCCTTGTGATGATATGGCACAAGGGAGGGGATGGGTCCAAAGAGTGAAAGCACGATTGGAGGGGAGGGAACTACAGAGGGAAATTAAAGCAGCACGTGATGGGGGGGGGCGATCTCCCCAAGACAAACAAAGGCATCTGTGTCAGAGATGGCATGACGGCAAAGGGAACTGCTTGCTCGAAGCTCAGCTACAGTGCCCGAGGAGAGGCCATGTCCCCCAGCCAGGGCCACTGAGCCAGGCTGACTCGCTCTTCCGGCTCTAGTCACCAGACTCCAAAAGGCCCCCACCCCACCCGGACAGAGACCAACCAGAGGGCGAGCTTGATCGTGCCCAGAAAAAGAAGGAAGTACCGCATGTTTCGTTACAAACGTCCCAGCAGACAGTCTCAGCACATCGCAAGGATGATTCTTGCCAAGGATGTTCCACAGCAAAGTCTGCTCCTTGAAGCCAACAGGGCTTGGAGATTTGCCCACCCCGCTTTGCTCCCCACCCTCTCCGGTTCCGTCTTGCTTTCCGGGGGGTGGGGGGAGAGAGAGTTCATCAGCACCGGACAGCCAGAAGCATCCAGGTTTAGCATCAAGGCAACGCACAGAGTGGGACCGGTGGGGGGGAGGGGGAGAAGACCCAACGCCTCGCTGCTGTTGCTGAGTGGGTTAGGGGGCCTTCCCCCAAGAGGGCAAGGGAAATGCTCCCTTTATTGTACCTGCTGCTCCTCAAACTTTTACTTTATGAGAAACATGGAGGAATGGAAAGAGCCGTCGCATTGGGTCTCACTCCTCCCCTCTGGCCGGCAGCCAGCCTTCCTGTCTTGTCCTTCATAACCTGCACAGGCAGAAGAGGGTAGGAATGAAGACCCCAAAGGCCACTAGTATGGGGAACATGAGGCTGCTGTTGTCCGAGGCATAAGGGTTTGGTGTGCGGGGCCCCGACTGGACCCGGTTCTTATTGGGCGGCTTTTTCGTGCTGGAGCCTTCTTCGTACTCCTCTTCGTCTTCCTCCTCCTCTTTTTTTTCCAGGCCTGGGTGGGGCTGCAACTTTGGAACATCTGTGGGAGTGAAGAGGAGAAGCATCAAAGTCAGCACAACACATAAAAGCCAAACCAGACTGTTTTTATAAGCTTCTTGAGAGGATTGGATTGAAGACCCAAAGCACAAGGCTACGTCACATATGACATTTCTTAGGCAAACACCTATGAATTTTTAAATGTTACAAATACCCCTGCTAGACTGAGCAAAGAGGCACCTTTTAAAAAGTGGCGATTCTCTTTACTGAGCAGGAGGAGAGCAACTGGCCCTCTCCAGCCCCAACACAGCATCCCTCCAGTGGCTGTTGCTGGTGTTTATCTAATATTTCTTTTCTATATTGTGAGCCCTTTGGGGACAGGGGACCATTTTATTGATTGATTGACATCTGTGTAAACCACTTTGGTAAAAGCAGTATAGAAATATTAGTCATGTCTGTATTCATATAGGTCAGAATCTCAGGATGGGCCTTCAGCTGAGTATGGACTTTGTAGCAACTCCATGTCTTTCTCTACACAAGGCGTGGAACAGTTCACAGACAAGACCTGCAACAGGGCGTGCGCACGCCGTGGTGAAAAGCATCCCTGGGCCCGATCCTGGAACAGGGCACTGCCTTTGCCTACCAAATTTGTTCTGAATTCTGTGAAAGCTCAGGTTCTGCCATCCAGACCAATTCACACTCTTCTGTATGGCTTGTCATAAGCACAGAGGTTGGTTCTGTTAGCACAAGATTTCATGTGTGTGCGTGTGCATTCATACCAGGAAGAAAACAGGTCCAAACCAGAACTTTTGAATGCGGGAGAGAGAGTGAGAGAAAGAAAGAAAGAAAGACCAAACTTTTATTGGGACTGGAAAGCTTTGTTATTTTTGGTTGGTGCTATTAAAGGCATTGTTTAATTCTCCCTATTAACCAAGGGTTTTGTGGCATCTTAAAGTCCACCAGATCTATTGTTACAGTATGAATATATTGAATAATGAGAGGAAATCCAGTTTGTTAGCTCTGCGAATGCAGTGGGCCCTACTCTTCATCAACATGAATTTGAATTCTTTATTGGCATTTAGGAGAGCCCTAAAGACCTACCTGCTCGGCCTGGCCTTCCAGGGTTTTAAAAATTGTTTTAAAGGGTTTTTAATGTATCGGGGTTTTATAAGGTTTTGAATGGTTTTGTTTTTTAGCTGCTTTATTGCAGTCTAAAATTTTCATTCCCGATCATTGATTGATTTTAACTGTTTTATGAGATTTGTGAACCGCCCGGAGCTATTCTGTAAGGGCGGTCTCGAAATCGAACAAATAAATCAATAATAAAAAACAAACATGTATCTGTTCATCTGTCAGAGGCTTCAGCACTCTTGGTTATTTTTTGCTGGAACAGATTATTTTTTTCTGACCCTCTGGAATTAGTCACTGTCATTTTCCTATTCCCACAAATGTGTCATTTTTGCTGTGGCCACCAGCAACCTGGCAAGAAAACCCATTGGAGTGCAGAGTCTGTATTGGGGAAGCAAGCATGAATGATTCCCTTTGCTAAATAGGGCTTGCACTGCAACTGCTGCCTGCTGTAAGATATTCCCCAGAGCTTAGTGATAGAGCATCTGCTTGCATGCAGAAGGTTCCATGTTCCCTGCCTGACATCTCCAGACAGAGCTGGGAGAGACTCCTGCCTGCAACCTTGGAGAAGCCGCTGCCAGTCAGTGTAGACAATACTGCACTAGATGGACCAAGGGTCTGACTCAGTATACGGCAGCTTCCTACACAGAGTGGCTGCAAAATAGGCTTTGGAGCTGGCATGACACAGGAAAGTCCCTTGATCACCAGAGCAGGGGTGAATGGAGCATTTGGCAGAGAGTCACATCCAAGATGACTGACTACAAGAAGAAAGATGAGATTGAAATCAAAGGGATAATGAGGAACACTCACCATCTACTGTTCCCCGGAGGACATATAGTGCACAGACTTTTGGATTATCATAATACCCCTGCAGGAAAAGAAAAGCAGAGGTGAGCTTTTATGCCCTACCTGCTAGCTGACCCACAACCGCCTACTCCACACAACTGACCCCTTACAAAATGGAAGCCCAGCTGCTCGGTCTCTTCCTGAAACTCTACAAACCTGGCAAAAAGGCCAAGCTAGACAATGGCCTGTCTAGACATTCACCTTAAATGTTGGTTATGCCATCAAGTCGGTGTTGACTCCTGGCAACCACAGAGCCCTGTGGTTGTCTTTGGTAGAATACCAAACTGGCCCTCTCCACCCCCAGCACAGGACCTCCAGTGCCTGTTGCTGGTGTCTTATCTGATATTTCTTTTTAGATTGCGAGCCCTTTGGGGACAGGGAGCCATCTCATTTGTTTGTTATTTCTCTGTGTAAACCACCCTGAGCCATTTTTGGAAGGGCGGTATAGAAATTGAATGAATGAATACCCATTGCCATCTCCCACGCTGTATTAGACCTTTCGGCACCTTCCTTTATTGCTGCGGCCCAATATAGGAGTTTCCCATATTCTGGGAAACACACCACCAACAGCTTCCTACTCTCTAGGCAGGTTACTGCCCCACTGCACCATTCGGTGGCTACCTTAAATGTAGATCTATATATTTTGGACTGTGTTGCAAGTTCAGATCTTTCGACACTGCGTCTTCATTTAGTGTTAAGAACAAACCATTTCCCCAGCAAACTGGGCAAAAAGAAACCTCTCAAGGTGGGGATTCTCTGAAGTTTAGCAGAGGGAGAGCACGCCTGTCAGTGCTCATAAGAGTCAACTAAGTGAACCTATGCCAGACTCAGTAGAAGGCAGCTTCATCTGTTCATTGCAAGTGGCTACTTGTTTAACGCTTTGCTATAGAGGAGGGATTCTCAACGTTGGGTCCCCAGAAGTTATTGGACTTCAACTCCCATAATCCCCAACCAAAGACCGCTGGGGATTATGGGAGCTGAAGTCCAATACCATCTGGGGACCTAACACTGAGAATCCCTGATATAAAGTCTGCTTCTACATAGACTTAATTCCCAGTTTGGCTTCCTTCAGATTAGCCTGCACAGTGGATCTGCCCTTTGCGTGAGAGTTTGCTAAGAGACGCGGGCACCTGGTCTACCCACATTTCACGTCCCCCTGTGCCGGGGAGAAAGGCCACTTCAGGACCTGTTGTTACCTTGACAAACTCAATGTGGAGCTTCCCAGTGAAGGTCGACACCTCTCCCTGAACGCTCAGCTTGCCCTTCTTGATGCTGATGGGAATAATCTCATCATGGGCTGTGCTGTGTCCGACCCGGTCAAAGATGTCCAGGTCCTTCACCACCACATGGCCGTTCAAGCGCACATCAAAAACCTTGGAGGACAAAAGAAAACGAGAGATCAGAGGCGACTGCAAAGGAACTAGGCCTCTCCTTTTTGCCTGGAGAAGAGCCGGCCCTGTGGTAGCAAGCATGAGTTGTCCCCTTTGCTAAGCAGGGTCTGCTTAGGCTTGCATTTGGATGGGTGGCCACTTGAGAGCGTGGCCTACTGTAAGATACTCCCCTTAGAGGGTGGGGCCATAGAGCATCTGCTTTGCATGCAGAAGGTCCCAGGTTCATTCTCTGGCAGCATCTCCAGCATCGCCTGCCTGAAACCTCGGAGAGCCGCTGCCAGTCAATGTAGACCAGAGATTCTCAACGCTGGGTCCCCAGGTGTTGTTGGACTTCAACTCCCATAATCCCCAACCAAAGGCCACCAGGACTAGGGATTATGGGAGTTGAAGTCCAATAACATTTGGGGACCCAACGTTGAGAATCCCTGGTGCAGACAATACCCAGCTGGATGGACAGTATCTGAGACAGTCTATCTACACACCACCACACAAACCCAAGTTAGAGGGAGGCAAGCCTAGATTAGCAGATTGTGCGAACCATGTAGGCTTGCCAGAACAGGCCAACCCTGCTTCCCCTGCTAACTGAGCAAAGAGGCACCCTTTTAAAGTGGCGATTCTCTTTATTGAGCAGGGGGAGAGCAACTGGCCCTATCCGTCCCCAGCACATTATCCCTCCAGGGGCTGTTGCCGTTGGCCATCTTGCATTTCTTTTTTAGATTGTGTGCATCCTGAGCTCAAGCACTGCTGGGGATCAGCAATCCCTCTAAGAGGGATTCCCAGATGTTGTGGACTCCAACTCCCATCATCCCCAAGCAAAAGCGCTTGCATCTGGGGATGCTGGGAGTTGTAGTCCACAACACCTGGGAATCCCTCTTAGAGGCAACACTGCTGGGGACTCTCCCAGGAAGCCCCTCTTACCTTCTGCTGAGACTGGGCAAAATAGACTTCGGCAAACTTCAGCACAAGCACGTAATCGCCCTCCTCCTTGATGGGCACCTCATAGCCGAAGGTCTCCTCGTTGTAGCGTTCCGTCTGGTACAGGACCTGGTCGTCCGGGTTGGACCGCAGGATGGGCAGTTTCATGCCATAGTCGGAGGCTGCGTTCCAAGAATAAGCTGTTAGACCTCTGGGCTGGCTGGGGGGCCATTTACTTTTGCCTGTGCGGACACTGCCACAAAATCCATTCCCCTCCCCAACACCTTTGCAACTCCCTTGTCACCCCATCAGTCCTAGAAGGCCCCCTACAGCTCAAACCCATCACAAGTGGCTCCGCATTCCGGGAGGAGAGCTCCTGAGCAGAAACGCACACGGGGCCAGATCCAACGGCTAGCGCACTGCATGCAAAGTCTATAGTCCACAATAGCTGGGAATCTCTGTTACAGGGAGCACTGGTTTTACATAGGAAGCTGCCATATACCGAGTCAGACCACTGGTCCATCTAGCTCAGTACTGTCTACACAGACTGGCAGCAGCTTGTCCAAGATTGCAGGCAGGAGTCTCTCCCAGCCCTATCTTGGAGATGCCACAGAGGGAACTTGGAACCTTCTCCAGGCAGGTGCTCTTACCAGAATGAACCCATCCTCTAAAGGGACTAGCTTACAGTGCTCACATGTAGTCTCCAATTCAAATGCAAACCAGGGCATATCCCACTTAGCAGAAGGGACAATTCATGCTTGCTACCACAACACCAGCTCTCCTCCCAAACAACTTGTGTTGTGTATATATACAGGTCAATAGAGAGCAAGATCTGTGCTCTGTACAGTCAGAATGGGACTTCCCAAGAAACTTGACTTTTGCTTGAAAAAGAAGGTGGTTTCCAGCACGCATGGATGTGCAGAATGATTTGAAAATGCACAGGCAGAATTTAAATTGCAGACAAAGAGACTCTTGAACAGAGTTTCAGAGCAATGTCAGATGCCTCTGATAAAACAGCTGTCCAAACCGGCGTGATTCTGGACAAGAACCATGCTGGTCACCACATCTAAAGAAGGACATTGTAGAACTGGGAAAGGTGCAGAAGAGGGCAACCGAGATGATCAGGGGCCTAGAGCACCTTCCTTAGGACGCAAGGCTACACCTGAGGCTTTTTAGTTTAGAAAAAAAGACGACTGCGGGGAGACATGATAGAGGTCTATAAAATCATGCATGGTGTGGAGAAAGTGGATCGAGAGACATTCTTCTTCCTCATCACATAACACCAGAACCAGAGGTCATCCAGTGAAATTGATTGCCAAGAACTTTAGGACCAACGAACGGAAGTACTTTTTCACACACCGCATAATCAACTTGTGGAATTCTCTGCCACAAGATGTGGTGACAGCCAACAACCTGGATGGCTTGAAGAGGGGTTTGGATAACTTCATGGAGGAGAGGTCTATCAACAGCTACTAGTCGGAGGGCTACAGGCCACCTCCAGTCTCAAAGGCAGGATGCCTCTGAGTACCAGTTGCAGGGGAGTCACAGCAGGAGAGAGGGCATGCATGCTTCTAGTAGTATCTGATGGGCCATTGTGTGAAACAGGATGCTGGACTAGATGGGCCTTCTTGGGCCTGATCCAGCAGGGCTTATTCTTATGTTCTTAAGAAAGCTGGAGTTTACTAGGTGCTAAACTTCTATACGAGGAGGCAGGAAGCTCCAGCAAGGTAATCACAAGGGCGGCACGTTGTGGTTCTTCAGCAGATGCAGTACAATCACACCCCCACCTCCAGGGCTGCCGCTTGTGATCTTTGTGGCACAATTTCTGGAGTCCGCCGAGGTCTTATCGGCATTGCTCTTCCCTCCACCACGTGCAAGACAGAGGTGCCTAAATGCGCCCTCTGACGCTGCCTTCTCCTTGCAGAAATCTGGCACTCAACTCAGACCAAAGCTGGCTGCCCGACGGTTAACGGACCCGGAAGAGAGCAAGATTACGTGGGCGGGAGAATTTGGAGGAGAGAAGAGGAAGAAGAAAGCCACAAGTTTCAGTTAACACGTAGGGATAGCGAATGGGCGGGGCAAAGGAGAGTGGAAACTGGGGGCGGGGGGGGGAAGGCTCTCTTCGAACTGCTGGACTGAGGCCCAACTCTCCCCTGAGCCAGGGAGTTCCAAGGGCCAGCACAGCACAGGAGGGTGAAGGCGAAGGGGGTGGAAAGAAAAGGACCTGGGGTTATTTCAGCAATGGCTATACTCAAGCAGCTTCGCAGCTCCCTAGATCTTTCCAGTGCCAGTTTCTGAGCAAGCAACGGGCGCCGCAGTCAGTCGCACGCTCACACGGGTCTACTGACCGATCACAGCCACCGTGTTGCCTGTACGAACCAAGCCCCGACGCCCGACCCTTGCTCACCATTCAGAAACAGGAGGCAGGTTGTAACGAGCTCCTCGGCCAGGGGTGTCAAACTGAAAGGGCCGCTGGCCTACAACTCCCACCATCCCTGGCGACTGGCCACTGTCCCCGGGGATGATGGGTGTTGTAGGCCAGCAACCTCCCGCGGGAGGGCCGCAGTCTGACAGCCCTGTCCTAGACTCCTGAGGGATGAGGCCGCCCCCGAAGGGACAGAGTCCAGCAGGCCCAAAGCTGCAATTAGGGATGGGATGCCGAAAGAGATCTGGGGGTAAAGGAGCTGCCGAGAAAGAGGGACGGTGTGGGGCAGGGCTCCCAGGTGGAAGGAGGGAGACGCAGAGGCCAGGTGAGGGGACTCGGAGTTCTCAAGGTCACAGAAAGAGAAGGCTTGCCTTTCGCACCTTTGAACCTCTTCTGTTTGCACAGAGGGAGAGGCACAAAGGAGGGGTCTGCTGGAGTGTGGAGCAAGAATTGAACATAGGAACACAGGAAGCTGCCATAGACTGAGTCAGACCAGTGGTCCATCTAGCTCAGCATTGTCTGCACAGACTGGCAGCGGCTTCTCCAAGGTTGCAGGCAGGAGTCTCTCTCAGCTCTCTCTTGAAGATGCTGCCAGGGAGGGAATTGGAAACCTAGATGCTCTTCCCAGAGCGGCTCCATCCTGAGGAGAATATCTTACAGGGCTCACACATGTGGTCTCCCATTCATATGCAGCCAGGGTGGGCCCTGCTTAGCTAAGGGGACAAGTCAGGCTTGCTACCACCAGAGCAGCCCTCCCGACGGCAGAACGGGGTGGCAGAAGTGGGAGAGACCTGTGGTACAGGTTTAGTCAACCTAAAGGAACCAAGAGACCGAGCAGGGGATTTCCCACTTCTGTGCCCTACAGCACAATCCCAAGCACGTGTACTCAGAACTAAAACTCAGAAAATTCAATGGGACTTGGTCTCTAGCAAGCACACAATGAGATCATTCACACAAGCGAAAACCGTGTTCCATCCAGGTTTGGGAGCTGTGCGTGTTCTCAAATTTTGGTTGCGTGGTTTTCCTCCTACCTTGCTTCCACACAATCACTTCCATAGGAGCATAGGAAGCTGTCACATACTGAGCCAGACCATTGTTCTACCTAGCTGAGTATTGTCTACACAGACTGGCAGCGGCTTCTCCAAGGTTGCAGGCAGGAATCTCTCTCAGCCCTATCTTGGAGCTGCTGCCAGGGAGGGAACTTAGAACCTTCTGCTCTTCCCAGAGCAGCTCCATCCCCAGAGGGAAATCTCTTGCAGTGCTCACACTTCTAGTCTCCCATTCATATGCAAACCAGGGCAGACTCTGCTTAGCTAAGGGGACAAGTCACGGCCAGCTCTCCTCTCCTCTCCTTTCCCCCCCAGTTTTTCCTCCTACCTTGCTTTCACACAGCTGAGAACTGGGAACACACACCGGACCCCAAACCCAGATAAAGCACCGTTTTTGACTGTTTGAATGACCTCACAGGGGTTGCAGTCTTGGCCACTACACCAGGGATTTCCAACATCTTGGATCCCCAGACATTGCTGGATCCCCGTCCTCACATCTGGGGATCCCGGGCCGAGAACTCGCGGGCTCTGCCACGCCAAACCTGAAACGGATTAGCGGCACCACGCCAAGGCAGAGGCTCACACCGCTCGGGTTCTTATTCCGATTAAGAGCAAACGGCCCAGTTGGAGTCCTGTGAGCGAATGGGCACGGTGTGCTCATAGCTCTCAATTGCTGCTGAGGAGGGAAGCGGTTATTCTGGACAAAACGACCTGCGTTAAGAAAGGAGCACGATTTGGTTCGTGCAGAAGGAAACCGAAGAGGATTGAGAAGGTGGGCGGGCAGGGCTGGCCCAAAAGGAAGGGCGTAACTGCCCTGCTCAGACCCAAGCAAGGTGCCTCAGGTGCACAATGAAGAATGCTTGCCTGCACCATCTGCTCTGTGGAGGCAGACTGCTCTGGCATGGCTAATAGCCGCATCCGGGAACCTCCTTGTTTCCAAAGCCATTACAGCCCGTAGCGGCTGCGAGTTCCAGATGCCGTGTGACGAAATCTCTTTTGATCAGTTCTGGACCTATTGCTAAGCAGGTTTTATGGGGCAGCCGAGTTTGAACGCAAAGGGAGAAGTGGTTTGCGCCCACTCCCAACACCCATAACCTTAAAAGTCTCTGCCCAGCATGGTAAGCAGCTCGGGAGAGCCCACTGCTCAGGGCTGGGGCAACTGCTTTGCACACAAGAGAGCCCAGGCTCAAGCATAGGAACATAGGAAGCTGCCATATATGGAGTCAGACCTATCAAGCTCAGGATTGTCATCACAGACTGGCAGCGGCTTCTCCAAGGTTGCAGGCAGGAATCTCTCTCAGCCCGATCTTGGAGAAGCTGCCAGGGAGGGAACTTGGAACCTCAGATGCTCTTCCTAGAGTGGCCCCATCCCCTACTAAGGGGAATATCTTACGGTGCTCACACATCATCAAGTTTCCCATTCAAATGCAAACCAGGGCAGACCCTGCTTAGCTAAGGAGACAAGTCCTGCTTGCTACCACAAGACCAGCTCTCCTCTCCAATCTGCGGCATCTCCGCCGCCTGGAAAGAGACCAAAACCCTGGAGAGCCCTGGTGGGCTCAGCTGACCACACAGAGCCAGAGGGACGAGTGGACCCTGCAGAAGACAGGACCATGTATTCAGACAAGCCACAAAGGCGATGGTGGCAGTGTTTCCTATAAGGTATGTGCATGTGCGTGTACGTCACTATTCCCTCTAACAGGGATTTCCAGATGTTGCTGGCGACAACTCCCAGGATCCCCAGCAGCAACAGCTTTTGGCGGGGGATCATGGGAGTTGTCGTCAACAACATTGGGGAATCCCTGTTAGAGGGAACGCTGGTGCGCTCACACATTCCTTGATGTCTGCTCAGTTTGCGCAGGTTGAATCGGGAAGGCCCCACCCGAATGCACGTGCGCGCACATGGCCTTTTTACTGCCGCCCAGAACAAAATTCATTACACAAACAGATGGGAAAAATTAGAGGCAACACTGGTTCGTGGCCTCCTCTGTTGTCCCCCCACCCCACATCAGCTCAATTGCTGCCTCTACACAGAGAGGCTCAATTGAGCTGTGACACCGAATGGCCACCAAATTCCCTTCTCCGAACCCTAGCAGCTCCACATCTCCCGAGGCTTCCTCAAGAGCAACTCCTGCTGTGTCTAAGATTGCAGCTTCCTCCCTAGAGGGAAGGGCTCCCAACTAGTGTCCCTTCTGATTCCCACATGCCGTTGACTACAACTCCCATAATGTGCAGCCAAAGGCCACTGCAGCAGGGGATGCCGGGAGTTGTAGTCAACAACATCTGGGAACCCCTGTTAGAGGAGACACTGCTCCCGACCTCGTCCCCCACACCTTTTTGGGGGCTACAGTGACTGTGGCAGCCTGGGGAGGATGGGAAGCCCAACATCCCTTAAATATAGCCCATTCTCTCTCGCAAAAAGCTCCCTGCACCCAGCGGGCACTTTCCAAGCCGTAGCGACACCGGCCACCGGCACCTCGTGGCAGCGAGTTCCACAGGCTCCCTCGCGCCTACAGAGGCGCGGGGAAGCAAAGGCAGCGTCTCACCTCGGCCTACCCGGCCCTCGAGGGGATCCTTGCGGAAGTGGATGCCGTGGACGTCCACATGGGCCTCGCCGCCCGCGTTGACGGCCCAGATCACGCTCTCCGCCAGGCCGGCGGCCCCCTCGGCCGCGGGAGGCGGCGGCAACAGCAGCAGCAGCGGCGGGAGGAGGAGGAGGAGGAGAGCGGCCGGTGGCGGCGGCGGTGGCCCGCCGGCCCCCACCATCTCGGGCTGCTTCCTGGCTCGTCAGCCCGGCAGCGGCCCCGCCCCGCTGCCGCCGTTGCTGCCGCCACCCCGGCGGCTCCGCCCGCCGCACATGCCGCCTCCCTCAGCAGGCTCCTCCGCCGCCAGGGGGCACCCGAACGCGACTGCCTCGCCGGCCGCCCGCGACGCCAGCCAATCGCCGCGCGACGTGGCGGGCCCTCGCCTCCCCGTTGGTCGCCCGCCCTCCGCAATTTGCATATCGGCCCGGCGGCCGGCCCATAGGAGCGCGCGCGAAGATGCGTTGAGAAGGCAAAGCGGCCGGCGGCTGCGCGAACAGGAAGAGGCGCACAAGGGCGGGCGGAGCGGACCACCTGGCACGGGGGGGGAGGGGAGAGGAGGCGAGGCTCAGCCGCACAGCGCTCTTCCCGCCTTTCTCATGATGGGAAGGTCGATGGCGCATCCCACCTCTCGTCGGCAACCGGGGAGGGGAGAGGGAGTTCGCCTCCCTCCCTCTCTCTGCTGGAGCTTCTCTTCCCAGGTATGAGCTCCATATAAGATGTGAAAAATAGCCTCCATCACCCCCGTTGTTGCCTATTCCCTTTCACCGCTTGCCTCGAGAGACCCTCGAAGCGGCGTGAATCCTCCCCCCCCCGCTTTCCTCAAGGTAGAGTCCGCGATTTATTGACCAATCAGAAAACTCCAACGCGGCTTGTCAGCGCGGGGCATGATGGGATTGCGCTGGCAGGAAGCCGGAAATAGGGGCCTGGGGTTGGCATGGCAACGGGTGCCGTCCGTCGAGGAAGCCCAGCGGCGCGTGCTGTCCTGCTTGCAGCCTTCTCGTTCGCAGTTTCTCCCCTGGCTTTTGGAACGCACAAGTCGTAATAGGGGGTCCCTGAGCACGTGCAGAGTGCCCCTCCCGAGGACCAGATTTATTTATGTCCTAGCTTAGTGCCCGGCGGCATTGCTCGGGCTTATGGCACGAGTTTCTCTTTGTTATAGCATCCTTGTCCATTTTGCGGCTATACCCGTTGTATATCCGCCTGCCTGTCTGTGCGAGGTGGTTGTCGAGGGTTCCCGGGTACCCTGTGTTACTCGTAGAGTCACTTGGTGCGAGTTTCTCTTTGTTACTGCATCCCTATCTGTTCTGTGGCTCTACCTGTTGCATATCCACCTGTCGGCGGTTCCCGGGTACCCTGCATTACTCGTAGGGTCCTAGGCAGTCAGTGTGCCAAGTTTGGTGCCAATACCTCAGAGGGCACAGGAATGCATAGAGAGCAGACGGATGTTCAATTTTATATATTTCTAGATAGATTATTATGTATATTAATTATTATTAATTAATCGATGAAGCTATTCTCACAAGCAGTGGAAACTGGGCTAGGGAAAAGTAGCCCGTGAGCACACCCAAAAGCCAGGCTAACTGATTGTGTGTCATCCGCAGCTGCTTGCAGCCGCACTGTGCATTATTTGGGCTCTGGGAGGTGGGGCCCCGCGTGGCAGTGCTTCCCTGCACCTGATCCCCAGAGCTGCCGGGTGAGCTGTGAGCGGCCCGCAGGAGAGCACCAGGGAAAACCCAAATACTGTGGGTTAAGGACGCAAACATCCGGGACACAAAAAAACCAGACACAAATGTCCAGGGACGCCAATGACCAGGACGCAATTGACCGGGATGCAATTGACCAGTACACAACTGTCCTGTCACCCAGGGAAAGGTAAGGAATCGTTTGCGGGGAGGGGAGGGAATTCCTTCTCTCCCCGCCGACCTCCTTTCGGCGCTTCTCTATGAAAGTTTCTTTAAAAGGAGGGTTTTTAGGTCCTTCAAAACTAGATAAGGAAAGAGACTGAAGATTCCCTTCTGGGAGGGTGTTTCAAAGACGGGGGGGGGGGGCGCACTGCTCAGAAAGCCCTGTCCCTGGTTTGTGTTTCAAGGCTGAGAGAACTGAATTTGACAATCCTAGGGTCCTGGCAAATTCATATATGTGAATACGGTCCAATAAGTATTCTATTCCTATGCAACGAAGGGCTTTAAAGGTCAGGCCCAGAGCTCTGAAGCTGGCCCGGAAGCAAGCTGGCAACCAGTGAATGTGCTGGAAGATAGATAGTGACTTAGCACCCACAAGCATCCTTGCAGCAGCGCTCTGAATCAGCTGCCTGAAGCTTCCAAACGATCTGCGAAGGCAGCCCAATGTAGAGTGCATTGTAATCGCGATGTGACCGCTGTGTGAGAGACAAAAGCCGATTCCGGTTTCTCCAAGAAGGGTCATAGCTGATATGCCAGCCAAAGCTGGTAAAAGATGCCCTTGTATTTTGTTTTGCTTCAGAATTTTGAGGAAAATTGCATATAGTTGAACGAATGAAGCAAAATGACAAGAGGGAATGGAAGAGACATAGATGTCATCACACAATCAAAAACTGTTCTACCCAGATTTGGGAGCTGTGTGTGCTCCCAGTTTTTAGTTGTGTGGAAGCAAGGTAAGGGGAAAAGCTACCCAGTTTATCCTCCTCTCGTACCTTGCTTCCACACAACTGAAAATTGAGAACACACACAGCTCCCAAACTCAGGTAGAACAGTTTCTGATTGTGTGAATCACCTCAAAATGTTGGAGTCCCAAAATCTGCAGTTGATAACATTCTTAAGCCTGTAGAAAGGCAAGATTTCCTTGAGCTGGGTTCTGCAAGATGCAAAATAGATGCCAGGTTGCACCTAGGACTGCAGAGACCACAAAACATCTGTGGCTGTTCCTCCCCCGCCCCCAAGTAGGTTTATTTTTTACCACCAAGCTTACCACAATTCTGGGTTTGTCTTTACCACTAAGCGAAACATAGAGGTCCCTTCTGCGGCAGAAAGCAGACATACAACCTTCATTTTGCTGTCAAAGACGTGTTTGATCTTTGGCTTCTTCTGTAGTAAATTATTCAGTAAGGTTTACAAAGCCCGTGGAGAAAAATTGGCCTTTAGAAGCCCTGTAAGAGCTGAGTCACTTCAATGAAAGGCTTCTGAGCATTTGGAAGAGCCGAAGAAGAGTCTATAATGAAGCTCTGCAGGAGGTGGGCAGCATATGGGGGCAGGGAGGAAGAATCCCTTACTGCTCTGTTTTTATATCAAGTGAGTCTGGGCGGCTGAGGAAAGTGATGTGCAGATCAGGCACTAGATGACGCTGCGCAGTTACAAATAAAAAAAGTTCCAGGATAATTGGAGAACTTGGAGCAAGTGTGTTCTGTCCTCTCTAGAATCCAGCAGCTTCCAAAGATGATGCTCTTAATCTTAATTGCATGCCCTTATATGAGAAAGGTCGGGTCCCTGGAATGTGGGAAATGCTGCAAGCTAACAAGATAAGATAAGACAAAAGCCTCTGGGTTCATCCAGATACGATAGTACTCTACTGGGAAACCTTTACTGTGGAAGGTGCAGGATATTCCATTTGATTGACAAGATTCATCTTTAATTTACCATCATCTTCTAGTGAACAGGGTTTGATTCCAGGAGGGAATGTGAATATTTTCAAATGTCTAAGAAAGAAGCCTTAAACTCAAAGGCCACCAAGGAACGCACTTCAAAAAGCGTCTGGCTGGATCTTTTCCACACAAGGACAGATTAGTGGCGATCACATTTTACCCATATGGGGATCCCAGAGAGCAGATAAACACTTTTCTATGTTACACAGTTCGTATGATGCACTGAATCTTTTATATAACTTTTAAATTATCTGTTTACTGGACTGTATTTTTTATACTTCATATTAAACACATCGTTTGATAAAATTATATTGATCCTTGATCTTTTTGATGCAAGTACTCCTCAGAGCCACCTAATGGCGCAGTGGGGAAATGACGACCAGCAAGCCAGAGGTTGCCGGTTCGAATCCCCGCTGGTATGTTTCCCAGACTATGGGAAACTCCTATATCTTTACTCCTTCTCAGACAGAGGCAGCCTTACAAGATATGGAGGTTGAATTTGGACACGGATGAAGGTGGCATAATGGGAGGCAAACAGATTTGACCTGTTTGGGAGACAAACAGATCTGACACTTTTAGAAGTGTCCAAAATTTTGGGTTCATTCAGGTATTAAACCCTTCTCCTAAAACCCAGTTTTTATGTATGTATGTAGTGTGTTCAATAATGGCTGAAGGAAGAAGTGTCACTTGTTCTTAGGGGCATAAATTGAGTCCACTGTCATCGGTTTATCAAAGAATATGCCTTCTATAAAGCTGTATCGTCTTGCTAGGTCAGCATGTGTTCTAGATGGCCTAAAAGGGCAGTCTTTAGAGATGAATATAGCTACCCCTCTTAATTTAGATGTTCTTGATGCAATAGGACTACCAGAACCCAGTAGGCCAGGGCGGTCCAGAGGCACCACTGGGAAAGCAGGTACCTTCACACTTGCCCCAAAGTTACCGCAAAGGCTACACCTCCCATCCAGTTGGCAGAGGAGAGAGAGCCTCGTTAAGGTTCATTTGCATTGATTACAGCCAATCCTCATTAATCCCTCACGATTTCTCAGCTTAAGCTGCAACTAATGCAGGCCAGCACAGCAGCATAGCTTCGAAAGCATTTAATTACACTTTCAGTCACAGGTCACAAGTTATTAGGCAAGAAAGGGAAATTAAGCAGGATTGATCGTGTGGGAAAGAGCAGCTCAGCCCAACAGGTAAGCAAACAGCTTTACCCAGCCCTCCCAATGAGGGCCCAGATCTTGGCAGAATGTAGCCCCATGTTGGCTAAAGTCTCCAAATTGTTGGCCAGGGACCTGAGCAGTATTTAGGACTGTCAACTTTTGAATAGATCTCTCTAGCGGTACTTTGAAGGGCTATGTGACATTGCAGACTCTATAGGTCTCTCCAGGTGCGTTCTCCCAGCATTATTATTACTACTATTATTATTTATTATAGATGCTCTTGCCAGAGCGGCTCCATCCCCTTAAGGGGAATATCTTACAGTGCTCACATGTGGTCTCCCATTCAAATGCAACCAGGGCAGACCCTGCTTAGCTAAGGGGACAAGTCAAGCTTGCTCCCTCAAGACCAGCAAAGACGTGCCAGCCTCCTGCGAACCCAGGTTTCCCTCCTACCTTGCTTCCACACAACCAAAAATTGGGGGTGCACACAGCTCCCAAACCCTAGTAGAACACCGTTGTTGATTGTGTGAATGACCTCACTATCAGCCTCTCCCCCCGAACAGAAACTGAGCCACCCGCCCTGCAGACGCACACAACTTCGTATCCGATTACCGGCCTGCTTAGCCACCCTATCTCCTTAGCTAACTGGGATTTGTGTTAATGACTGACAAGTGGGGGGGGGGGGGGCGGGATGTCTGGCAGCTTCTCAAGCCCTTGAATTTCCTCCCATTAACGAGTCTTTCTGAAGATAATCCTTCATTGAACTGATGGCCCGGGCTGCAGTCAGGATGTTCGCAAGCAATTAAAATGGTCTAATGTGGTGGATGAAGGCTGTGTGCCTTGGAGAGGTGTCTGGAGTTGGCCTGGCTGCTGCTAGATCAGTGACTGCAGCCAGCGTGCGCCAAATGGAGCATGGACGGGCCCCTCACTTGGCTGTTGTCTGGTCCTACTGAGTTGCTTGGAAGCCCTGCCAGCACTAGCTGGGAGATGAAAACAGAGAGATTATCCCTGCAATTAGATTATTAGATTGCAGGTTCAATCCCTGGCCCACCCATCCCACTCCCTGCACAAGAAAAAACTTTCTCTCTCTCTCTCTCTGATTTTAATTCCCAGATTTGGTTATGGGAAGAAAGCCATCCCTTGGTTTACAGGAGGAGGACAGAGCTGTCTCCTGACCTATCCCATTATCAGAAGTAGGGTTTCCAGATTCTTGCTTTCCAAATTCGAGTGCCTCGTTTGCATGTTGTGTAAATTGGCTTGAAAATCATGTTTGAGCAGAAGAGTGGCTGCACGTCTTGCTCCGTAACTCTGCTTCTACAAGGGCTGGAGCTTAGCTTTTATTTTATTTTATTTTATTTTATTTTATTAAAGCTGAAATCTGGACGAATCTGGGTGGGCTAAGCAATCTGGGTGAGATGCTTAAAATCCAGGTGAAACCCGGAATTCCGGGGGGCATGGCCACTCTAATCAGAAGGCTAACCCTCGCTAGAATGATGATCTCGTCATGTCAATCAATAAAATAAAATAGAAACTTGTGGGGATGCCTTGCTGATGGGGAGGTAGACAGAGGTCGCGCATGCACCTTGGATGCTGAGAGCTGCTCTCTTCAGCTATCAGGTTTTGAGGTTGTGGTGGAGCTGGGAATGATCCCTACCATGGGAAGATCCTGCTAGATGGGCAGTGGGCTGGAGCCCAGCTGAACCTGCTCTTAAAACACTCATAGTGTCCACGTGAGAGTGACAGAGCTTTCCTTCAGTCCACTCTGTCGCGAAATAATGTTATTTATTTTTCAACCACCAGGACCCCATAAACCCCAGCAGGGTACTGACAATTGAGCAAGGCGGGGGGTGGGGCGTAATTGTCCTCCGCCCCAAGGAGCCCCCCCCCCGCCAGGCTTCCCAAGATTTTAGCTATGGGTTTATCAGGGGCATAGGGAGTTTGGCAGGGGCCAGGGAACCAATATCCACCCCGGATATTCCTTCCAGGGAAAGGAGCTTCCTTTCAAGGATTCCACCAACTGCTCACAGGAGAAGTGAAACTCTCCTGGGGCTGTGATTGGCCATTCTCAACACTGGCCCCGCCCCCTTACATCTGATGTCAGACACAGGGGAGGGGCCAATGCTTGAGGCAGGGAGAGTCCATTCCTCCCCAGTCAGCATGAAACATTGCTAGAGAGGAGAGGGGCGTGTCTCGCCCTCAGCCAGGGCAACCCTTTGCCCCCTCCGCACCGAGCCAGCGAGGAAAGTGCTCATTGGCTGGGAGCACAAGGCACGCCCTTCTCCTCTCTAGCAGTATTTCACGCCCTCCCTGCCTCTGACATCACATGCAAGAGTGTGGGGCCAGTGCTGAGAATGAGGCTAACACAGCCAGTGTTCCCTCTAACAGGGATTCCCAGATGTTGTTGACTACAGCTCCCATAATCCCCTTACAGCAGGTGTCCTCAGCTTCGGCCCTCCTGCAGATGTTGGCCTACAACTCCCATAATCCTTGGCTGTTGGCCACTGTGGCTGGGGATTATGGGAGTTGTAGTCCCAAAACTGCTGGGGGCCCCCAAATTGAGCAGGCCTGCCTTATAGGGAGCAGGAACGGATTAACCCCCCAACCCCCACCCACCCCCGCCGCCGCCACCACAGTCACAATGAATAGCACACAATAGTAGAGGCAGAAGCACTAATTAGCACTGTGGCGGCCTTTTGCCAAATGGCATTGAATAGTTGTGAGTAAAGAAAATAAGAACTCTTGGCCCAGAGAGGACAGGCACTGCCAAGGAATATAGAGCTACATTACGTGGCCATGTGAAACCGCCAGTTTAATTCCATTTCCAGTCAATTTGGAATGTCTCGTGCTAATGTGGAAGCCCTATGTGTTTGTCTTGGAAGCAAGCGACACCAACAGCGAGGATCTGTGGGCCCCAAGAAAGAACTGAAATTAGGCAGGGGCCTTGAACTACACACACCTCCCTCACAGAAGTGTCAGGCCTGTGCAAAGTTTTCAGTTTTATATTTATCCAATTTTTTTGTGTGGTTGCAAACGTTTATAGTAGTTCTCATTAACATAACCATGGGGAGACACAGAAACATTCCAGGGAGGCAGAAATAATTCTACAGATGGACACACAGGGGAGGCAGCAAATACAACTTCAGTTCACCAAGGGAGAAAGAACAGGAGCAGAGCAGAGTCTATGGTAAGCACCAATTCTGGACGGCCATGCTGTCAGCCACCAGTCTGAGAACCTTTCCTTCTCTTTGCTTTGCAGAGGTCCGTGGAAGAGTAAAAGCAGAATCTCTGACTTCAGACACTCCGTGGCTGGTCCTGGAGCAGAGCTTCCCTTTGGCCAGCTTCTCCCCCCGGAGGGCTTCCAGTTACAGGCCGATCCGAGTCTTTCACAGTGTGGAAGGGTGAAGGAGCATCAGGGCCACTTTGGGTCGGAGAGGCAGGTGTCAACCTTGTAGCGCATCAACCTTTGCATAGGAACATCGGGGCTAGATGCTCTATTCAGGCCCTCTTCTACCCTCAATCAGGTGCTGATTGGTTTTTCAGCCCGAACCATCTTCAGCGTGACATCATTCTGACAAACTCTGGAGACAATAAGGGAAGAGAGAGACTGGTATGTGGTGGAATCAGCTAGCTCACTCTGCCGCCACCACCACCACCACCAAGCTACTGGAAGAAGCCATTAATCATCTGGGTGCAACAAGAAGGAGATCGTCCAGCCGGTGAGGTAAGCTGTTCGAGGCTTCCTCCCCTCGCCCCTTCAAGTCCTTCTCATGGATCGAGAGAAAGGGCCCAATGTTTCTCTACCCAATGTTTCTCTGCCCACCACCACCAGTTTTTGGATTGTTGTGACTCCTTTGGGCAGAGAAACATTGAGCCCTTTCTCTCGATCCATGAGAAGGGCTTGAAGGGGCGAGGGGAGGAAGCCTCGAACAGCTTACCTCCCCGGCTGGACGATCTCCTTCTTGTTGCACCCAGACGATTAATGGCTTCTGCCAGTAGCTTGGAGGGTCGGGATGCTGTGAAGCATCACCTCGCCCCCTGGAACTTCCATAATGCATTGCGCAAGTCCATGGTATATTATAGAGATCCCTGCCAGTGTTCCCTCTAAGACATGTGCGCTCACTCGCACATTTTTTAATATCCGCTCAGTTGATTTTGGATCCCGCTCAGGTTTAATCAGGAAGGTCCCACTCTGAATATACATGCGCACATGCTGCCTTGATACTGCCACCCAGAAGAAAACTCATTCCGCACACAGTTGGGGGGGGGAAATTGAGAGAACACTGATCCCCGCTCCCCTCCCTGAAGCTAGCCGACTCAATGGCACACTTTACCTTTAACTGGGCCCCACTAGTTAAAAGCCAGGCACAAAGAGTGAGCCCTTACTATGGGCTAACTAAAAATCAGCAGTGGGGGTGGGGGGGTGTTGCTGGGCCAGCCCACAGTCTGGGTGTTGCTACCAAGAAGGCCCTGCCAATTGTACCGCTAGTGCAATGGGATGTGGAACAAGGCCTCCGACAGCAAACAGGCTGATGCGGGAGAAGGCAATCCTTCAGACATCCAGGCCTGAATTGCGTGTCTCTCTGGAGTGTCCAGATTTTGTGACATTTGCTAGAGCCAATGAAAAGCAGCATTAGAACAACAACAAAAAGCAACATTTGGCTTTTGGTTTGCTGCTTGAGCGCCAGAGAGAAGCGTGCTGTCCTGTGTGCCTGCTGTCTCGAGGTGGACACGTCTTTCGTCCTGCTGGCATCTCCTGCACATAAGCAGGAGGAGCAGAAAACAGGAAGGAGGGACAGACACCATCACCAGCTGGCCCACTGAGATCCCGGGACAGCAAGAGGGAAGGAACATGCTTGGTATGACAGGCAGGCCCCAGAACATGTCGGAACATCCATGCATTTCACCTCTGGTCTTCACTGTGCATAGCAGAACTAGCTCTGGGTCGCAGGGCCAAGGGAAGTGAATACATGCCCTACTGCTCTGTCTGATTAAGCCAGAAATGTAAGGCGCTAAAGGGATCTCAAGGGCACTCAGTTTTTAAAAAAGAGACTTTCATGGGGTGAAGGGGGCCAGTTTTACAAGTCTGAACCCAGTCCAGATTTGCTGCCTCCTCCCCGTTTGCCCCAAGGGGCCATTACCTTCAAAGTCTACTCGCCCATCTCCATTCAGGTCCACGTCCCGGATTATGTCCTCTATATCTCGATGTCCCACTTGCTGTCCAAGCAGCTTCTTCATAGCTTCTCGCAGTTCATTGGTGCTGATCTCTCCATCACCATTGGTGTCAAACTACAAGAGAGCAGCAGACATCCACAGGGATAAGAGACAGCTGGTCTGCCTTCTGAGACACTTCCCCATCGTGATCTGAGCCACATCTCTCTCTATCTTGTCTGGTTCCAGCCTGCCAGATCAATCTGTTTCTCCAGTGTTGGGTAGCAAACCCTGGGATTTAAGAGCAGCCCCACTGGAGAACATAAGAACAGCCCTGCTGGATCAGGCCCAAGGAGGCCCATCTAGTCCAGCATCCTGTCTCACACAGTGGCCCACCAGATGCCACTGGAAGCACGCATGCCCTCTCTCCTGCTGTGACTCCCCTGCAACTGGTACTCAGAGGCATCCTGCCTTTGAGGCTGGAGGTGGCCTGTAGCCTTCCGATGAGTAGCCGTTGATAGACCTCTCCTCCATGAAGCTATCTAAACCGCTCTTAAAGCCTTCCAGGTAGTTGACTGTCACCACATCTTGTGGCAGAGAATTCCACAAGTTGATTATGTGTTGTGTGAAAAAACATTTCCATTTGCTGGTCCTAAATTTCCCAGCAATCAATTTCATGGGATGACCCCTGGTTCTAGTGTTATGGGAGAGGGAGAAGAATTTCTCTCTATCCACTTTCTCCACACCATGCATGGTTTTATGGACCTCTATCATGTCTCCCCGCAATTGTCTTTTTTCTACACTAAAAAGACCCAGGTGTTGTAGCCTTGCCTCCTAAGGAAGGTGCTCCAGGCCCCTGATCATCTCGGTTGCCCTCCTCTGCACCTTTTCCAGTTCTGCAATGTCCTTTTTTAGATGTGGTGACCAGAAGCTTGAGAGCACCATTAGTCCAGCACCTGATTCCCAACAGGGGACAGGCATGCCTCCAGAAAGCCCCCAGTGAAGGCAAAGACCTCTTCTCTGTTGTTTGTCCCCAGAAGAAAACCCCCCCAGTGCTATCTTGTAATTTAAAAAAAGGAGGGGTGTGGACATGCAAGGAAATCAGAAACTAAACTCTCCTCCAAGGGGAACAGAAGCAGACTAAAAGAAGCAACTAAGGGGAGACATGATCGAGGTGTATAAAATCATCTATGGAGTGGAGAGGGTAGACAGAGAGAGATTTTTCTCCCTCTCTCACAACACTAGAACCAGGGGTCACCCCATGAAACTGAAGGCTGGGACATTTAGGACCGACTAGAGGAAGTACCTTTTTCACACAGCGCATAATTATTCTATGGCCAGTCTCTACCATGGGATGTGGTGATGGCCACCAGCTTGGATGGCTTTAAAAGAGGCTTAGACAAATTCATGGAGGACAGGTCTATCCATGGCTACTAGCCCGGTGGCTGTTTCATCGTGTGTGAAACAGGATGTTGGACCGGATAGGCCTTGGGCCTGATCCAGCAGGGCTGTTCTTATGGTCTCATGTAAAAGAGCAAAATTAGGGCAAACTGTACACAAAGCAACAAAGCAGGCAGCAGCGAACAGTCAAAGGATGGCCAGAAAAGGGCTTGTCTGAAAAGCAATCCAATTCTCTGCCATTCTTTTTGACCCTTTAGCCCAATGACCTTCCATATTCTGCATGTGGAGCAATGCCAGCAATCCAATATTTTCCACACCGACCTCCGAGGCAGACTTGTAAAAGAATATTCTCCAATGCGTTCTAAAGAAAGGGCAGAATAATTCTCTGAAATGTTTTCTCCTATGCTGAATAATGCAGGAGAATATTCTTTTACAAGTCTAGCACAGAGCTAGGGAGGGGGCCTTGTAGGGGGGGAAAGCTCCCCGTCGAGCCCCGGCATCATGTTAGACAGTGTGCATGGGGTGTTGGGTGTTGCCAGGGGGGAACTTGGAACCTTCCACTCTTCCCAGAGCGGCTCCATCCCTTAAGGGGAATATCTTACAGTCCTCACACATCAAGTCTCCCATTCAAATGCAACCAGGCTGGACCCTGCTTAGCTAAGGGGAAAAGTCAGGCTTGCTACCACAAGGCCAGCTCTTCTTCCGTCATGATGGAGTCACACTTGGGGTTGATGTAGCCACCACTGGCTCGCAATCAAGAACACGGGACAAATCAGTGCAGAGAAAGTGTTCGCACAGGGTGCCTCTTACCTCCCTGAAAGCATCCCGTAGCTCCTTGACCCCAATCATGTCGGCTGTCTCTGCCAGCAGCTTTGGCCCCATCAGTTCCACAAAGTCATCGAAATCTACATGGCCACCCACTAGGGAGACAGACGGAAAAGGCGTTTCAATGAGCAATACGGACTTCTGCCTTTGAACGTTGGACTTCCTGTTCGTGCTTTCTGTCACCCGTAGAGAGTAATGTAAGGTGATCACCCTTCGAAGGCAGAAGCGAGCATTTGGCCCTCTCATTGATTGTGAGACCCACCTCACTGTGTTCTATCCAGGTTTGGGAGCTGTGTATGCTCCCAATTTTTGGTTGTGTGGAAGCAAGGGAGGAGGAAAAGCTGGGTGGATGTGGTGGTGTGGAAGCAAGGTAGGAGGGGGACCTGGGTAGCTTTTCCTCCTCCCTTGCTTCCACACAATCGCTTCTTGCCAGGTTTCCCTCCTACCTTGCTTCCACGCAACCGAAAACTGGGAGCACACACAGTTCCCAAACCCAGTAGAACACAGTTTTTGATTGTGTGAATGACCTCATTATCTAACTTCAACGCCAGAGTACGAAGGGGACGACGACGAAGGTATTAAAATATGATCAACAGTACACATGTGTAACAGTACATGTAAATAAACGTGATCTTCATGAGCCTTAGAGTTCTAAACTGCAAAAAACCCCAAACCAAACATTATCTATGATAATGAAATGTTTAATCCAGGCCTACAAATAAGTATATAAAAATATATAAAAGTATGTATTAAAGTGTAACTCAAAAGTTTGGTTCACATCCCTAATGGAATATGAAGCTAACTGAAGGCCAGAGGTAAGACCAAGAGGCCCCCTCCCAAGAATGTGGGTTGAGGGGCCCACCGAGGCAACAGGTACCAGGAGTGGTCGAGCACAGGCCATTAGTTGAATTCCTTCGCCAGCTGAAAGAGGGTCTGGCTGGTATGAAAAGATACCATAGGGATAAAAGTTGTCAGAAGCCAGGTAGTTAATCATCTTCTCAGGCTCTAGATGACACCTCTGGAATATGTAAGTTTGATAACTAATGACGTGTATTAATCGCTTTATTGATATGCATGTATGTTTGAAATCTATAAGAATTTACCTGCTGTATAACTCGGCGCGCAGTATCATCCAGATGCGCTCTGACGATACTCGTGCCTTTCATGACATGAAATAAAGCACTTTCTTTGAGCACGTACCCTTGTTGTTTGACTTCATTCAGTTAAGACAACAAGTATATTGGCGAGAATTGAGTCTAATCCTCTTTGGTTCTGGCAAGACGCCCCATTCTCTATCCAAGTGATAGAAGGATGAACGCAAGTGGCTGAATCAAACAGGAAGGCTAGATTCTAGAGGGATCTTTCCCCCGCAACATCTATGGAGTTTTAACACAAACTTCTCATAGGTAACAGAATCTGCACCCTAGCTTCCCACCCCCCGCACCTCCACTTTTTGATTCTGCTTCTCTCCACTCAATCCACATTCTTAGAGCCAAACCATCTCAATATGATGTGGGATTTGGTGACTAAACTTCCCAACATCTTTCCCTTTTTCAAACAGCTAACTCTCTTTCTCCTTTTAGTTCGTGTCTCCTCCAGAAGGGAGGATGCACATTCACATATCGGCCAGATAGGAAAATAGGAACATAGGAAGCTGCCATATACTGAGTCCGACCATTGGTCTATCTAGCTCAGTATTGTCTTCACAGACTGGCAGCGGCTTCTCCAAGGTTGCAGGCAGGAATCTCTCTCAGCCCTATCTTGGAGAAGCTGCCAGGGAGGGAACTGGGAACCTTCTGCTCTTCCCAGAGCGGCTCCATCCCCTGAGGGGAATATCTTGCAGTGCTCACACATCAAGTCTCCCATTCAGATGCAACCAGGGCAGATCCTGCTTAGCTATGGGTACAAGTCATGCTTGCTACCATAAGACCAGCTCTCCTCTCCCAGAAGTCTCCCAGATCTACCCAGAAGTCCCTGCAAGCTATCGGGGAGCACTTCACACATGATTGGGGTTTTCCATTGTGCGTTAGATTGTAGCCTGATCTATAATCGGAGTTTTTAAAAAACTCACTTTTTGTGTCAGGTTTTTTTGGGGGGTGGGGGCAACTTTGAACTTGCAGTAAAGCCTCACAGAAAACTTGCAGTAAAGTCTGCTGTCTAGGAAAGCCCTGGGTGGTATTCAGGACCCCAACTAAAGACAAGTTGCAACTGAACCACTTCCCTTGCCCAAGTTGCTGTCAGGCTGCAGAGTAGAATTTGCTGTCAGTTCTCTCCTCTGTGTTTAATAGGAAACTTGGAAGTTGGGCTTTGGATCAGGGCCGCATGTGGGAGAAAAGGGGTAACCATTTATTTTCTTTTAGTTAAAAAAAGGTAGGCTGTTGGGTTTTTTTTGGTAATAAAATAAAATAACTGAGTCTGCAGCTGCAGACTTTCCCCAGCCACCTAATGGTCATCTACAGCAGGGATTCTCAACGTTGGGTTTCCAGATGTTATTGGACTTCAACTTCCATAATCCCCAGCCCCAGTGGCTTTTGGCTGGGGATTTTGGGAACTGAAGTCCAATAACATCTGAGGACTCAACATTGAGAATCCCTGATCTACAGGACAAATTGCAGCCTTTACACGAACAAAAATGAGATTGCTTTCTGTAGTTGCCACACATTATGTACAGGATGGACCATTTAAGTTGAGTGGCATGCATTCTGCTCCCTGGGAAGATATCTAGAACTTTCTACCCAACCCTATAGGAATGGGTATGCAGGAAGGAGCCCAGTTCTTAAAGGAATGCTACCTTAAATCCGATTTTGAAGCACAGGAACAACCCCAACAACCTATCACTCATTTCCAGAAGCAAGCCTAATGCCCAAATGCCCAAGGGGCTCTCAGATTCTAGGAAATCAGCTATTTTGGATAAGATGGTGGAACGTCTCAGTCAATTAAAAAAAAAGAGCTTTCCGAGGAATGGCACGGAACCATAAAGCCCCTAGAACACAGAATAGTAATGATGACAAGCAAATTAGATACTATTACAAGGCCAGCTAATGAAGCTTTAAACCTGGGGATCGCACATTATGCAGTATTCCGAAAACGACAGAAGGCTAATGAGAACCTAAAATTGAACCCGGAAGACCATTGTGGGACACTTAAATCGCGGGAGACAGAAATCTGAGGATAAAATGGCTGATTGAATCCGAAGAAACATGGGACGAGTCTGCTTTCCTCGTGAAGTGGTTAAACAGCTGCATCCAGGCCTTCCCAGATGGAAAGAGCGGACACTGAAAGAGCCCTCTGATTCTCACAGACCCAGGAATAGAAGTGTCTGCTTGGGTCATTAAACCAAAGATCTGGAAAGAACTAACTTCCCTCACTGCCGGAGATTAAATACTGAGGTGTGTTTTAATTGTTTTTTTTAATAGTTTTAACTTTTTAATTTTAATTGTTGAAATGTTTTAATCTTTTATTGCCTGTTTTTATTGTGTTGTAAACCAATAAAAACCAGTTTTGGGCGGTATAAACATGTGATAGATAGATAGATAGATAGATAGATAGATAGATAGATAGATAGATAGATAGATAGATAGATAGATGAATAAATAAATAAGGCCCATTGGTGTACATCTGGGGATTCACGCTCATGGAAAACAGCAGAGGGAAGGGAGAGAAGGGACACATTGGGCCAGAGAGCTGTCATCATTGAGCAGAGAGGAGCAAAGTGGGCGCCCGCCAGGACTCACAGTTCATGTTGATCTGCTGGGAAAGTTCAATCAGCTCCATCTCGGTTGGCATGTAGCCCATCGTGCGCATGCAGTTGCCGAGGTCCCGGCAGTTGATGTAGCCATCCCTGTCCTTGTCAAACTCTTTGAAGGCTTCTCGCAGTTCTGAGAGGGAGAATCCCAAGGAAGAAAGTTACGGGGGCCTTTGGGAGGGGAGCAGACACACCTTCCCCACTGCCAATGTCATGCTGGAGGGATTCGGCAGGGGCAGAGGGACTCCAATGCCAAGGACAGTCTTGGAGCTTGACAGGAGAGGGGAGCTGGTCTCGTGGCAGCAAGCATGAATTAGCCAAGCAGGGTCTGCCCTGGTTTGCATTTGAATGGGAGACTTGACATGTGAGCACTGCAAGAGATGGGCCTGGAGCACCTTCCTTATGAGGCAAGGCTACAACACCTGGAGCTATTTAGTTTAGAAAAAAGATGACTGTGGGGAGACATGATAGAGGTCTATAAAATCATGCGTGGAGTGGAGAAAGTGGATAGAGCGAAATTCTTCTCCCTCTCACATAACACTGGAACCAGGAGCCACCCCATGAAATTGCCGGGAAATTTAGGACCAGCAAATGGAAGTATTTTTTTCACACAACCAACAATCAACTTGTGGAATTCTCTGCCACAAGATGTGGTGACAGCCAACAACCTGGATGGCTTTAAGAGGGGTTTGGATAACTTCATGGAGGAGAGGTCTATCAACGGCTACTAGTTGGAGGGCTATAGGCCACCTTCAGCCTCAAAGACAGGATGCCTCTGAGTACCAATTGCAGGGGAGTAACAGCAGGAGAGAGGGCATGCCCTCAACTCCTGCCTGTAGGCTTCCAGCGGCATCTGGTGGGCCACTGTGTGGAACAGCGCTTTGGAGGCAGGCTTTGGAGGTCAGTCTTCGGAGCCCCAAACTGGGCTGGGCTTCCTTGGAGAAAGGAGGTGATGGCCCTGGAGAAAGGAGGTGATGCCTGGCAGCACGAAATGGCCAAGAGGGGTTAGGAAACATCTTACCTTCTATTTCTTCTGGACGAAGCTCTCTGTCCTGCAAGGAAAGACGGCAATTAAGACCAGCTCCTTCAGAGGAAAGCACCTTGCAAGCAGAGGCAGAGGCAGAAAGGCACCTGGCGGAAGCCAGAGGTCAGGCCCAGTTTCCTGATGCCTCTCTGGCAAGATGCGAACACACCATGCTCTTCCCCAGCCAGAGAATCTGACCACAACGGCCTTTCTTAGCTCTTTGATGCACAGTTGCTCCATCCCCCAGAACTGGGGGTGCCACAGGCTCCCCATGAATCTTCAGAGAGCACTGAATGGATGCCCCCATGTTCCAGCGCTTCCTCAAGGACCCAAAGCTTGTTGAGGGGAAGGGCTGGTCCTTAGAGGCCCTTCTTCAGCCCACATCCTTACAGGCTTCCCGGAACAGCTGTGAGCTGCTGACACCAGGCCAAGCTGCCTCCGCAAGCAGAGGCCTGTGCCCTCTTGTTCTCTGTGCTGGGGAAAACTGGGATGGTGGAAGCTCATCCTTTATCCTACCAGGGCAGAACTGCAAAGCAAGGCAGGCACAGGAAGGGAGAGAGAGAGAAGGAAGGAAGAGAGAGAGAGAGAGAGGGGGGGGGAGGGAGGGAGGGAGGGAGAGAAGGGAGGGAGGGAGGGGGAGAGAGAAGGAAGGGAGAGAGAGAGGGAAGGAAGGAGAGAGAGAGAGAAGGACGGGAGGGAGAGAGAGAGGGGAGGGAGGGAGGGAGAGAGGGGAGGAAGGAGAGAGAGAAGGGAGGGAGGGAGAAGGGAGGGAGGAGAGAGAGAGGGAGGGAGGGAGAAAGAGAGAGAGGAGGGAGGGAGAGAAGGGAGGGAGGGAGAGAGGGAAAGGCGGAAGGGAGAGAGAGAAGGAAGGGAGAGAGAGTGGGAAGGAAGGAGAACGAGAAGGGAGGGAGGGAGAAGGGAGGGAGGGAGAGAGAGAAGGGAGGGAGGGAGAGAGAGGGAAGGAAGGAGAGAGAAGGGAGGGAGGAGAGAGAGGAGGAAGGAGGGAGGGAGGAAAGAGAGAGAAGGGAGGGAGGGAGAGAGAAGGGAGGGAGGGAGAGAGAGGGAAGGAAGGAGAGAGAGAAGGGAGGGAGGGGAGAGAGGAGGGAGGGAGGAGAGAGAGAAGGAAGGAGGGAGGGAGGAAAGAGAGAGAAGGAAGGGAGGGAGAAGGAGAGAGAGGAGGGAGGGAGCGAGAGAAGGAAGGAAGGGAGCGAGAGAAGGACGGGAGAGGGAAGGAAGGAGAGAGAGACGGGAGGGAGGGAGAAGGGAGGGAGAGAGGGAGGAAAGAGAGAGAGAAGGGAGGGAGGGAGGGAGGAAGGAAGGAAGGAAAAGATTCACCATGGCAAGGAAATACTGCAAACATCCTAGTTGTGCTTTCTTTTAAATAGGCAGGCGGGCAGGCAAAGGAAGGTTGTAAAGAGCAGAAGGGAACTCCAGAAGCCACAGCAAGAGGACGGGAAGAGGGTGGTCGAAATGCGCTGCTTCCTCAGCCAAAAGACGCCTCCCTCATCAGCCTCGGCTCCCAGCCAGTCCAGTGACAGAAGGTGGGCCCGCCATGCCCACCGGGGCCTCCTCCCCAACCTCCGAGGGCTGCTCCAGGCCAGCTGCCGGCTCCCCAGTCGGGCCCCTGCCTTCCCCACAGGCTGGGCTCACTAAATGACTGCGGCTGCTCGCTGCCTGCTTTGAACTAGGACAGACACGCTGGGCAGAGGTCTCCCCGCCGCGCGCCGGCCTAACCTTCCCCCAGGCATCTCAGTGCTGGGTGCAGCATCCAGCCAGCCCCGGCCCTGCAGGAGTGTTCTCTCTCTAATGTTTTTTCATCTGTGTGCAGCATGAGTCTAGTTCTGGGCGGCAGCAGGCTCAAGGCCGTGTGTGCGCACCTGCATTCAGAGAGGGGCCTTCCTGATTCCACCTGAGCGGGCTCTAAAATGAACTAAGCAGGCCTCAAGAAACAGGTGAGTGTGCGCACACGCCTTCGAGGGAACACCGCCCTGCCGCCCCATCTTGGCTGAGGCGGGAGTTTCCAGACATGCTTTCCCATTTCTGCATGTATTCGTGGCGCTGGGGAACCGTTGGCTTCTTCCAGGGCTCGAATCACAGCCTTCCTGTTTGCGATCACCCGCAGAGAGGCATTATCAAGAGCAGCTGTCCGCCTATCTCACTCTCTCTCCAAGGATCCCCTGGGATGTCACAAGCCGTTTAACGGAGGCTCCCGAGTGCTGAGTCTCCTCATTGACAGAGCGAAAGGATTTGCTCCGTTTCACACCATCAAAAGTAGATTGGCCTCTCTCGGCAGCAGTTTCAGATGCAAAGCGAAGGGGTGGATTTGGGGTACCATGAAAGGGGGCGAAGGGGCAGTTCTGCCCCATGAAGCCCAATCTACCAGGACAACCACGCACTTGCATAGCTCCAGTTTATTCCAACGAGAGCTCCCGGGTGGATTCTGCCTAAGGGTGCCCCAGCCTGCTGCCACCTTTAAGAATTAGTATTAGTGGCCACAGGGGAGCAAGTTACCCACCTGAAGTGATCGCAACACCTTTGCCCTTCACACAACATGTCCAGGTTGAGTGTGTATGTGTGTGTATCTGCCACGGCCCTCCGATCATCATCTCAGGCCCTGCTCATGACCCCGCCACTAACAGAGATCCGATTGGCCTTTTTGGGAGACAGGGCCTTTTCAGTTGTGGCCCCTCGGCTTTGGAATGCCCTCCTGAAGAGTTTCGCCATGCTCCCTCCCTCCGTGTTTTTTAAAAATGTCTAAAAATACACTTTTTAAAGAAGCCTGTTTAATAACATCATTTTGTTATATCTGGTAGCTTCTTTAGCTTTTTATAATTTTCAGTTTTAATTTGAACCTAATCATTGTTTTTAATTTGACTTTCCCCCCATGAACATCTGCATGGAGTCAACACATAATAACCCAACATACTAAGTTTAAAATGAGTTTTGTTTCGTATTGTACTTTGTATTTTCTTTTTCTTTTTGGTCTGTTATGATTTAACGTGTTATGTGTTTTTATTGAATGTTTTAATCCTCTGTTGTGAGCTGTTCAGAGAACAATTTGTTATGGGGCAGGTAACAAATAAAGTTGTTTATTATTATTACTTCTTGTTTACACAGTCAGACAGGTGTTATTGACTGGTTTGTTTTATCCAGACATCGAGTCCTTCCCAAGGACCTGGGATGGCTGAATTTTATTATCAATGTTGTTGTTATTATTATAGATATCATCGCAGAATATAGGCTGTTCCCAGTAAAGTTGCTTTTTGTAATTGACATGGTGATTTCTGTGGCCCCGATGGTGTTGAGGTGCTCTTCAAGGTGTTTTGGAATTGCACCCAGGGAGCCAATTACCACTGGGATTATTTTGGTCTTCTTCTGCCACAGCCTTTCCATTTCAATTTGTAGAGCTTTGTATTTGGTGACTTCCAAATATTTGGAGAGAGACCCCCAGTGTGGATGTAAGTGGACTGAGTCCATGCAGACATGCAGGTGCCTGCCACCACGAACATGCGCCCCACCCCAACAACATGTCCACACACCTCGATATACGGTGAGAATAGGGCTGTTGTGCCTGAGTTGGAGCTCGACTTGCTGTGGTGTCTGTAGGCACCTTTCCATCTCAATGCCTTAGTCTTCTTGTAAATCTGTATATTTGAATGATCAGGGATGTGTGTGTGTGTGTGTGTGTCTGCGCATGAAGCTTGGATGAGCCTGACCTGGGCTGGGGAGGGAGGATCTCCAAGTCCCAGGGGGGGCAACATGCATGGGCTTTGGACACACCCTCTGGGCTCTGCCGCTGCGTCTCGCCCACGAGGGTGCAACTTACGTACTGGCTGCCTGTTTTCGGCGAAGCCCTTCCGCAGGAAGATGCACGCTGGCCCCAGGAGGTTGTGCATCACCGCGCAGTTCTGGGCCAGCACCATGAGCGGGCCCTGGTACTCGCAGGCCGACGGCCCCTCCTCGCTCGTCTGCACCGCCTTATAACATGTCTTCTCCTCGTGGCGGATCTTCTCGGCCAAATCGGCAGCAAGTAAACAATACAACAGAGGAAGTTACCTCTCTGCCCTTCCCAGGCTTGCTCTGACAGAGCAGAGAAGCCAGACCAAGGAGAAGACAGACGTAACCCGGATCCATGTCACAATTGGCAAGCCTACAAGTCTCGCATGAAGGAATTCCGGACCAGCTCTCAGAAATTCTGGATCAGCCATTCCCTTGTGCAAGCATGTGCGTTGATATGTCCTTTCCGGCACTGCCCTGCAATTCACAAATCCTATAAAGCGATTGCAAACTGGATTGTGGGTAGAGTTGCCATGCTTTGCTGGTCAATGACTGAATAAACTTATATCTATCTAGAGTGGCCATAACCCCCCGGAATTCCGGGTTTCTCCCGGATTTTAATCATCTCACCCAGATTGCTTAGCTCACCCAGATTCGCCCGGATTTCAGCTTTCATTAAAAAAAAAAAACACCAAAAAAAGAGAAAGAAAACTAAGTTCTAGCCCTTGTAGAAGCGGAGTTATGGAGCAAAATGTACAGCCACTATTCTGCTCAAAAATTAGTTTCAAGCCAATTTACATAATATGCAAATCAGGCCCCCAGATTTAGAAAGCCAGAATATGGCAACCCTAATTGTGGGGAAGTTAAGTTGGTGATATTTTGGCACTAGCCAGTAGGTGCTGATCACACACTGCTCCTTCCTCCTTCCCCCTCAAGACGTGCTGGGGAGTTGCAGAACCTTTGCGCCCAGAGCTTGATGAGGACAGAGGAACTATACGTGTACAGTGAGGACCCCCAAGGTGCATTCAAACCATTCCCATCATACGTAACACGTTACGTCTGTCTTCGCCCCTGTCTTCGCCCCTTGCGTCCCTTCCTTCTTTCAGCTGACCTCCCTCACCACTGCCACCCAACCCGTTACAGCTCTGAGCTCAGGGGCGGATTAAGCCATAGGCAAAAAGACTTTTGCTGCCCTTTTACCTTAAACAAAAAAGGTTAGCCCTTAAAAAAAAAAAGTAAGGTAAAAGTGGGGAACTTTTTCCTTGCCCACTCCACTGTCCACAGAGAAGGTCAGCCAAATTTGAAGAGGGGCAAAATTTGCTGATCCTCAAATTTTGCCGCCGTAGGCAAATGCCTACTCCGCCTCTCAGTTAATCCACCACGGTCTGAGCTGCCGGTACCAGAGTTTCTTTTCAACAGGTGATGAAAGCCTTGCCCACCTGGAGGATTTCCCCCCTTTGAAATGACACCAAAAGCCTTAGGCACTGCACATCTGCCTCCAGCTACAGAGGTTCGAAACGGGCAGGAATGAAAAAGCGCGCCTCTGGTGTGTTCTGCTCCCAGCCCCGCAAACAAGGGGAGGATTCATGGGCCGCTGCAAGGCACAGACACGATGCTCTGCTTTGTGCATGCATCAAGAGGGCTAGGAGAGGAACTTCTCTCAGGGCTCCCACTGAACGTGAGCCATGCAAACGGCACGCCCCAGCGGCAGCTTAGGAAAGGCAGTAGGCATGCCCCATGCCCTCATACGTTTGCTCGACAAAGGGCAGTCGGTGCTTCCAGGATGGCACCCTGTGGGTGGGGGCCTTGCCAGCCCTGGTTGGCAGCAGCTTTCTGGGATCTCAGACAAATGCGTTTTTCAGCCCTGCTCCTTTTCAATTGGAGATGCCAGGGGCTGGAATGGGAGCCTTCTGCATGCACAATAGGTGCTTGCTCACTGAGCTGACTGAGCCTTCCCAAAGCACAAACAGGGGTACTTGAGCACGGAACTCAGAATGCCCTCATCTCAGCTTTCTGTCTTTCTTTTAAATTAAGTTTCTAGTCCTTACTGTTGCAAAGGAGGACTTCAAAACAGGAGGGCAATGCATTGCCAATTCAGAAGTGTGTGTGTGTGTGTGTGTGTGTGTGTGTGAGTGATTCCTGGTGGCCGTCAGCACCCTGCATGCTTTCTTTTAGCAAAATAAACGAGTGTCACTAAGGCAGTTCTGAGCTGGTGCAGGCAGATCCAGAGCTCACGCCTGGCAAAAAAAAAAAAAAAAAAAAGGACCACAAGCTTAAACTGGCCTGGCCAACCCCAGCACCAAACTCTTCCACCCTTTCGCCAGTCCCAAATCCTGATTGCCGCCCCCCCCCCAGCGTTTCTGCTCCATACGAAAAGGGGTGCCATCTTTTGGTCACAGACAGCTGTTCCTACGAGTCTAGGACAGAATCCAGTACTGGAGTTCCAAGCCCACTGCCAGAGAATCAGCAGCCGGCCTTATATAGAAATGCATTGCCTAGGCATTGGCAGAAATGTTCCCTCCTAACATTCCCATATGGCTATAAAAAGCCAGCAGTGCTCACAGGGACCTTTGGATTCTACGCCGTAAACATTAACAATCCCATCATAGTTTTCATGAGAGACGGAGAGAACTCCTTGCTAATGATCTGACTCCTCAGAGTTCCTCTGCCGGCTTTTGACAGCTCCCTCCGAAAATCTCCAGCACTTGCAAGCAGTGTTCTCTCTAATTTTTCCCCATCTGTGTGCGGAATGAGTTTTGTTCTGGGTGGCCGTATCGAGGCAGTGTGCGCGCACATATATTCAGAGTGGGACCTTCCTGATTCAACCTGAGCGGGATCTAAAATTTACGGAGCGGACGTCAGAAAAGGTGTGAGCGTGCGCATGTGCGCACGCCTTAGAAGGAACAGTGCTTGCAAGCTTCTTTTGGCAGGGCTGAGAACATGCACACAGATGCTCATGTTTGCATGCACAGCTGTGTGTGTGTGTGTGTGTGTGTGTGTGTGTGTGTGTGTGTATATATATATATATATATATATATATATATATATATATATAGGTTGCTGGCATTAAAAGAAAGAAAGAAAGACACAGCCTTTGAGCAATCTGCTTCGGTACGATGCTATTGGCATCAAAACGCGATAATAGCATCGCCACCAATGACAAAAAGCACACCGGAAAGGAAACAACATTGTTCAGTAAGAAAGTGTCCTCCTTATGGCCACATCTGCAAGCACAAAGCCAGTGAGAAGAACTTTCATACGCCCCCTGAGTGCGACGTTAAGCTGGAGACAACCGTTCCGAAGCCAGTGGAAAGCAATCAGAGAGCGCATGGCTTCCCACGGAAATGCACACACACATTCCTTTCACCACCCTATGGCCTCCGACTAAACAGGTGCTCGAAACGAGGCAAAAACCTGCAGAAGTATTTTGTCCGAAATAACCGTGGGACGGGCGAGTGCGTACACCGCGGTCACCAGTTCCTCTTCCAAATCATCTTCAGCTTGCTGGCATCAACATTTTGCTTCTCTCTAGCCATCCGTGGGACTGACCAACTGCAGTGCAGAGTGGCTGATCAAATGTAACTGACCAGCACACTGATCAGCTACTTTAAAAATGTACATGTTTTCAGCAAGTCCTTCAGTTAATGGACTAAATCAACGTGCATATCACCTCTTGGTAATATATGATGTATATGCACGATATATTATGTATGCCCATCACATACATAATATATATGTACCTCCATATATGTTAGTTTTTTTAAAAAAACAACCTGCCAGTTTCGGCTCGGGTCCCACAAAGTCAGGAAATTGGAACCTAACAGACGTACCACGTGATCCAGTAAGGATGTTGTGCAATGTCACAAATTGTGCTCACTTGCAGTTTGTCTGCCATGCACCCACACTTATTTATTTATTTTTACATTTATATCCCGCGCTTCCTCCAAGGAGCCCAGAGCAGTGTACTACATACTTGAGTTTCTTCTCACAACAACCCTGTGAAATAGGCTAGGCTGAGAGAGAAGTGACTGGCCCAGAGTCATCCAGCGAGTCTCATGGCTGGATGGGGATTTCAACTCGGGTCTCCCCCCGGTCCTAGTCCAGCACTCTACCCACTACACCACACTGTCACTTATCCTTGTTCTTTGAGGCCCAACTCAAGATGGGGAGGCTAGAGTGCCTGGTGGCACCAGCAAAGATGCCCCCGTTAACCTGATGTTCATTGCTCCAGCGGAGGTTTTAACAAAAGTACTGGAAGAGACCAGAGACTATAGAAGACAGTAGTGACTCTAGCAGCTTCTATTGTCTAGGGCAGGGCTGGCTATTGGCCATGGTGGCTGGGGATTATGGGAGTTGCAGTCCAAAAACAGCTGGCGGCCGGGGGGGGGGCTAAGTTAAGCATGCCTGGTCTAGGGGGACGTCTATGTCTTTAGCATCTTCTTAGTCCCTGGCAGAAGAGAGGCAAGTCAGAGGAGCTTCTGACAGCCTTTCTCCCTGAGCTTGGGACAAGCTCCACATGGAGGTTTCCCAGACAGCAGGCTTTGCAGTGGGTTATTGGCAAGTCTTTACTGCGAGGAGAGCTAGTCTTGTGGTAGCAAACATGACTTGTCCCCTTAGCTAAGCAGGGTCCAACCTGGTTGCATATGAATGGGAGGCTAGATGTGTGAACACTGTCAGATATTCCCCTCAGGGGATGATGGAGCTGCTCTGAGAAGAGCAGAAAGTTCCAAGTCCCCTCCCTGGCAGCATCTCCAAGAAAGGGCTGAGAGAGATTCCTGCCTGCCACCTTGGAGAAGCTGCTGTCGGTCTGTGCAGACAATACTGAGCCAGACAGACCAATGGTCTGACTCCGTATACGGCAGCTTCCTATGTTCCCTATGAGTTCAAAGTTGACCCCCCGCCAAACGACGCAAAAAGTGGATTTTTGTTTTAAACTAATCGGGCTGCACACTAACGCACAATCAAAAACCCAAATTGTGTGTGAAGTGTTCTCCGATAGCTTGCAGGGACTTCAGGGTAAATTTGACCTATATGTGAACACACCCCTCCAACCCGGAGGAGATGTGACCTAAAAGCCAGGTGTGAAAAACTTCATGGTGCTGCCAGCTGTGGTGTTTTTGGTTAACCCGTTCCTGGATCCAGGCCAGCTTTTGGATGGGGCTTTAGGTACTTTTATTCCAGTCCTAGAGTAGAGGCGGGGCTAAAAAAACAGCCAGCAGCAAGAGCCCGGAAAAGCAGTCTGCACTTGCTTCTCTGTACATAATATCTGTCTCATTAAACCGTTAATATTCCTGATTCAGCTGCTCTGTCTTGCTCTTACATACCACAACCCTTTCTTCTGGATTCTACACGCTCCAGCCTTTACTGGCGGCACCATAAAAACTCCTTTCTGTTGAGCCACAATAAGGCTGCTGAAGGGTGCTCAAAAAGGGCCTCCTTTCATCTGCAGAACCTGTCCTGCAAGCTAAACAATGAATAGTCATGGGTCAACTCATAGGAGAATTCCTCGAGCCATGCTCGAACATGTGCAAATCTTATCTCAGCCAAGATCACATCACATCCCTGGAGAGAGAACAAATAGGAGGCAGAAACACCTCAATATCCAGCCTGGGGATCCCGGCCAAATGCAAATCTCTGTGAGATTCCCAGGGGGCTGATCCACCCTTACACAGAGCAGCCCTGTGGCTGAATGTTCTCACACACACACACACCCCACACGCACATACTCCACAGGGGTTCTGCAGTACGTACATACATCTAGTCCATGAGCACATATGTGGGAAAGTCCAAACACATATGAACAATAAGAAAAGCCCTGCTGGATCAGGCCCAAGGAGGCCCATCTAGTCCAGCATCCTGTTTCACACAGTGGCCCACCAGGTGCCTCTGAGAAGCCCACAGCCAAGAGGTAAGTGCATACCCTCTCTCCTGCTCCCCTGCAACTGGTTCTCAGAGCATCCTGCCTTTGAGGCTGGAGGTGGTCTATAGTCCTCTGACTAGTAGCCGTTGATAGACCTCTCCACCATGAAGTGATCCAAACGCTCTTCAAGCCATCCAGGTTGTTGGCTGTCACCACATCTTGTGGCAGAGAATTCCACAAGTGGATGATGCATTGTGTGAAAAAAGTACTTCCATTTGTTGGTCCTAGATTTCCCGGCAATCCATTTCATGAGATGACCCCTGGTTCTAGTGTTATGGGAGAGGGAGAAGAATTTCTTTCTATCCACTTTCTCCACATTTCCCTCTCTACCCAATCTATCCAAACCACACCATGCATGATTATACAGACCCCTATCCTGTCTCCCCACAGTCGTCTTTTTTCTACACTAAAAAGCCCCAGGTGTTGTAGCCTTGCCTCATAAGGAAGGTTCTCTAGGCCCCCGATCATCTTGGTTGCCCTCTTCTGCATGTTTGGACTTGAGTCCATTAGCCATTTGCAAACACACCTTCATACAAGGGGATGCCTGCCATCACACACACCCCCCCAATATGTATGCCTTACATACTGCGCATACCTAGATCAAAGGTATGCGCAATACCTAGATCAAAACGCGCACTGCCACAGAAGCCTATCTTCATTCCTAAGGCCATGGGCACCTTGACACCCAGCTCACACCAGCTCCTATCGGCACAACTGTCTGTGTCTGCATACACAAGATTGGTCTAATTGATTCTCATACCTCAGTTCTGTTTCACTACCCACTTCCGCTGAACTTCCTTCAGCGGCAACCCATAATGAGCAGGGGACTTGCTGTCCACAGATGGCCACTGACCATGCAAGCCATCCATGGGCCCATTTTGCAACGACTTCTTCTATTTGGTCTATTCGACACATCCCGCTCTGAAGGGGAGAAATTACATATCTCCTCAAAGACACCTTTCTGCCCAAGCATCCACGTTAAAAACACACACACAAACTGCAAGCACCATGTGGGTGCTTGGGTGGGACGGAACGCTGCTTTTATTTATAAAATGCGTTTGTTTCATTCTCTGCCAAAAGGCTCTCAGGGCGATTGACAGCATCACATCACGAGAAGATGGAACAAGGACTAGAAAACAACTGAGAACATCATTGCTACGCAAATCCCGCAATGTCATTAGGAGCTAAAGCATCCGCTAAACTCTTCAAGTCCAATTACTAAACACACAGCTCACGAGCAGAAGCTAGCAGCCACAACAGTCTGGTTAATACTGACTGCTTTGAAACGCTGTTTTTGGTACATGAAAAAAGTGCTCGCATGGCATCCACAGGAACACAGGAAGCTGCCATATACTGAGTCAGACCCTTGGTCCATCTAGCTCAGTATTGTCTTACCAGACTGGCAGCGGCTTCTCCAAGGTTGCAGGCAGGAATCTCAACGTATTGTATGCTTTGGTAGTTTGTTGGTTCAATTAAAAAAAAAAATCTTGTCCCAAATAAATAAATAAATAAATCTTGTCTTATCTTGGAGATACTGCCAGGGAGGGAACTTGAAACCTTTCTGCTCTTCCTAGAGCGGCTCCATCTCCTAAGGGGAATATCTTCCAGTGCTCACACATCAAGTCTCCCATTCTTATGCAACCAGGGTGGACCCTGCTTAGCTAAGGGGACAAGTCATGCTTGCTACCACAAGACCAGCTCTCCTTCCAACTGAAGCCATTTACCGTGGCCAAGAGCTGAGTACGGACACAGAAGAAGAAGCCGCCCAGGCTTTGGAAGACCCAAGGGCTTTTTTCCAGCATGAAGTGGACCCCCAAGGCACACCAGAAAACAGAGAGGATTTTAAAAGGGTCACACAGGACAACCTTGTGTGCCGACTCACATTTACAGGCAACGGCTGTGGAAACAATCCTGTAAGGGCACCCTGACATGAGACAAAGTCTGGGAGACGCCAGGGATGAGGGAGGGAGAAGAAATAACTCCTTCAACTGCTCCAGAGCAAGGCTGGTAGCATGGTGCAGGTTAGGGGGTGGGTGTCATTCGCCTTTGCATCCAGGGGTGGATTAACCGAGAGGCAGGGTAGGCATTTGCCTATGGCGGCAAAATTCGAGGAGCAGAAAATGTTGACCCTCCTCCAATTCTGCTGCCCCTCTCTGTGGGCAGTGGCGTCTGCAGCAAGGGTGGAGTGGGCAAGGAGAAAGCCCACCCACCCGGTTTTTACCTTATTACAAAAAAAAGGCAAGCCTTTTTGGTTTTAAGATAAAAGGGCGGCAAAAAGCTTAATCTGCCCCCGTTTGCACCTGTTTAAATAGGCGCTATCGACTGTTAAACTACACAAAAGCATGGGGGGGTCACACATCTGAGGCGGTGCTTTCCTGTAGCACCCACAGCTGCTGCAGACTGGGAGAACAGACACCCCCCCACACACACACACCCCCGACAGACACAGGAGTGTACATGTTGGGAGACATGCACGGATGTGCGTTCATCTCCATGCACCGTTTGCCTGCACACGTCTCTGTCACAACTGCACATGAATGCCCTGCCATGTACAAACCCAAGAGTGTGCTTACAATACAAACACAGGTCGTTTTAGGCAAAATCTGTGCCCTGGTGCACATGTTCAGGGGAGCACGAAAACCTTCACAATCAAACAACAGGGGCATGGGGGGGGGGTGGACGACCCTCAGGAACGTCTCTTCCCCATTGAAATGAAGGGCAGGTGCATCCAAACGGGTTGCTCTTTCATTTCCACCGAGATCTTCCTGGAGGATTGTGTTGTGCATACTGCGCACATGGCCGCGCGCATACCTACACACGGACACACAATTGCATGTAGACAGAGCTGTGCCTGCATGCAGAAACACTGACTTCCAGCCCCTTCCTATCAGACCGTGGCCAGCCTTACACGAGAAAGTACAAGACACCCGGACACACTATAACCTGTCTTGAAGATGCTGGCCACAAAGCATGCACACACTGCACCTCTGGTGGGGAAACATACCTTTTTCGAGAGGTTTCTCAGTGGAGACTTCACACAGTTGCCCATAATATGGTGCAGTTGCCTTTCCGGTAGACTCGGTTAGAAAGGAAACCGGACAAGTGATGCCATTTAGGTCGTCCTTTGGAGCAAAGCGAGAAGTGCCAGTCAAACCTAAAGCACACCACCGGCTGATTCGGAGCTCTCCCTCTCCTTCCTTCCTTCCCTCTCTCACTTTTTCTTTCTGTCTTTCTTTTGTTTTCTTTCTTTTCGCTGGGTTTTGGATTGTTCTAAAATTTAAACTTTATGCTGTTCACTTTCTTGAGGAGGCGAAGTGGGGAGGGAGGGGGAAGAAACAGAGCGAGGGAGGGAGAGAGAGAGAGAGAGAGAGAAAAGGAGGACAGAGAGGGAGGTGGATGTCTAATCTACATCAGATTAGAGTCCAGACCCCTCCCACCACTCTCAATATGCAGGGAACTGGTTTGACTCATCAAAGGAAAGGGGCTGATTCAGGGAGAACAAAGAGCAGAGAGGCTGTGGGCGAAGGAGCTGTCCCAGTGGTGGTGGTGGTCTCTGGAACTGGGGTGGGTGGGATAGGGTGGGTGGGGGGAGGTGGGCAGGGCAGGTATTGGCCCCTGAAGATCACATCATTCTTTTAGTTGACACTCTTCTTCCAAGGAGCCCAGAGTGGCATACTGCATACCCCCCCACACACACAGATGGTGTTGGACTACAACTCCCATCACCCCCAGACATGGCCTTTGTGGCTGAGGATGATGGGAGTTATAGTCCAACAACATCTGGCGGGGGGGGGGCAAGGTTAAGAAACCCTGGTTACTGCATTTCTTTCTCCTCCAAAACAACCTACCTGCGGGGCAGGTTAGTCTAGGAGAGACGTGACTGGCCCAGAGTCAAGCCAGGGAGTTTCATGGCCCAATGGGGGGACTAGAACTCGAGTCTCCCCCACACCGCCACAAGAGTCCGATGCTCTAACCACTAGACCAGGCTGACTCTCTCTCATTAGAATGTCCGGACAAGAACACGGAGCAGAAGCCTTTAAACACCCCAGTGCATACAAAACCAGAACAAATACACAACTCGGCCATCCACCCCCAAGGCAAAGGGGCTGAGATACAGGAGATGGAGGCTCAGTCCAGACCCACTCCCCTCTCTGGTGCCTTTCCAGAAATCAGCCTCCTTTTTTGCTCCCTCAGCTCAGCTGACCGTCCTGCGTTTCTTTCTTAGGGGCACAACTACAGGCAGCATTTTCCACTCCCCAAGCCAAGAATTCAACGTCCCCTCATAGTTTCTCCATTAACTTTAAATAAGCCATCAATCAATCTTTATCGATACAGTCACAGGCCAGCAAACACCTTACAGGTCGAACGAGAGAAGAAGAAAATAAACTCAGCACAGTGCGAAATATAATTAACAGTATCTCTAGTGACATTATGCAAAATATTTATAACCCCCCTACGTGCAACCTGTACATGCTATAAGGCGGCTACTGATGCCTTATCTGAAGCTGAATTTTACTAGCAACCAGACACAACTTGTCAACATTTAAGGGGATCTCATCCTTCCGGCTGGAGAGCAAAAATGTTATTTAAAATAAATCTGTACGGCCTGGGAAATGGATTCAAAGAGGAAATATGTGATGCTGATGGGAATCCCTATAAAACTGGCAATATACTAAAACATTAGATATGGTTTCGATGGCGCCCGTTGATCAAAGGCCAAGTCCCTTCCCAAACTTCTGAGGGTAACGCATTAAAACGAGCTGAAGTAGGCATCCTGCGATATTTAGGAACTGTAATGTGGCATAAAGGTAAAGGTGAAGTGTGCTGTCGAGTCGGTGTCGACTCCTGGCGACCGCAGAGCCCTGTGGTTGTCTTGGGTAGAATACAGGAGGGGTTGACCATTACCTCCTCCCGCGCAGTATGAGATGATGCCTTTCAGCACCTTCCTATATTGCTGCTGCCCGATAGAGGTGTTTCCCGTGGTCTGGGAATATTAGTCTAGCTCAAGATTGTCTACTCAGACTGGCAGCGGCTTCTCCAAGGTTGCAGGCCGGAATCCCACTCAGCCCTATCTTGGAGATGCTGTCAGGGAGGGAACTTGGAGCCTAGATGCTCTTCCCAGAGCGGCTCCATCGCTGGAGGGGAAGATCTTACAGAGCTCAGACTTCTAGTCTCCCATTCATATGCAACCAGGGTGGACCCTGCTTAGCTAAGGGGACAAGTCATGCTGGCTACCACAAGACCAGCTCTCCTCTGGATCACAAAATCACATGCTAGCTTTGCTCTATACAGAGGTTCTTTCCAAACTCGGGTCCCCAAATGTTGTTGGACCGCACAACCCGCATCATCTCCAGCCACAATGGACAAAGGCTCCAAACTCCAGTTTACAGAACTGGAGTATCATCCCACACTGCCTCCAATATCTGAGAAAGGTACCTATATCCATGTTAAAGTAGTATGAACATTTATTTGAATTTAATTGAATGAATCTGTTAAAAGGCAGAGGGTCACACAACTAAGCAAGTGGTATTCAAACTTCCTACTATTGAGGCGCTCCCCAGATTACATGGTAATACAGCCGTAGTTTACTTCGGCTTGGCGGGATCGTATCGAAACCATATATAAAAGCTGTTGCGCAAAGCCGCCAGCAGAGGGAGCCATCTTTTCTAGCTTCCGCGAACCATCCTACAATGGGGAAATACAGCTCTTTTTTTATGGCAACGTTGTAGCACTGTAACGCAAAAATGGAACCCGAAAGAAGGCATCGGAAATGTGAACGGCACCTTGCTGACAGTGCAGCTGCTGCCATCTTGAAATACAGGCAGTATGGAATCTTATATCTGGAGTGGCGGGTATAATATAAGATTATTGGTACTTCTGATGAAGACTTTTTTTTGAAACTGACTATTACCTAGGAAGTCTGTTAAGTTTCAAGGTTCCTGTTCAGGATGGTTACCTCTTACCCATGAGGATTTACAAGTTTCAAGTTTCCTGTTCAGGATGGTTACCTCTTACCTATGAGGATTTCCTTCAAGCCAACCGGCACCTCTAGCATCTCAGTAACTTTTGTCAAGAATGACATCTTTGAGTCTGTGGAGTTTTCATTAGCCCACACTGTTGGTATTTACTTGCTTTTGTATTATGGATGCCTGTTGCAGTTTGTGATTACACTTGGAGTATTGTACCCTGTATTGTGACGCTGCATTTTTCACTTTGCTTACTGTTCACGGTTGTTCACGGGTTTCGCTTTGCATTTCTTGTACTTGTTATCCGTGATCCCCTGTTTTCCATCTTAAAAACGGCACAACAGCCATCTCTTGGATGTAGCCATGCTCAGCTCCTAAAAATATCACCAGAGCAGGCAGATTTCTAAGAATGTGGAGTTAGACAAAAGATGGACTTGGACAGTGATTCGGAACTGACTTTATGGCGGAACTGGCTTGATGCTGAGCAGCCTCAACAGCCAATCAGGATGTAGCTGGTTAGCAAGCCAATGGGGAGGGTGGAGGCACTAAAGCCAAGATCTAGTCAAAGGGCTTGATACTGACACCACCACACATTTACTCTCTGCTTGTGGCAAAGCTGGCTGACTGTTAATCGACCCAAGCTGCTGGATTTATGAAGCTACTTTATATTGTGCTGCCTGCCAGCCGAAAATCATATCTGTTGGCAGATAATGGTGTTGAGCCAGTGTGGTGTAGTGGTTAGAGTGCTGGACTAGGACCAGGGAGACCCGAGTTCAAATCCCCATTCAGCCATGAGACTTGCTGGGTGACTCTGGGCCAGTCACGCATCTCTCAGCCTAACCTTCTTCACAGGGTTGTTGTGAAAGAGAAACTCAAGTATGTAGTACACCGCTCTGGGCTCCTTGGAGGAAGAGTGGGATATAAATGTTGTAATAATAATAATAATAATAATAATAAATAAATAAATAAAAGAGGGCCTCCTTTGCCTTCATGGCAGCAATTGGAATCTTTAGCTGTCCCTGTGGGAGATGATTATTCTGATCAGTGGTTACGTCTTGCTTTGAATGGTATTCAGTAATGCAATGGCCCATGACCCCAACATATAAAAACTGCCCATCCTACAGATGGACATTGTGACCAGCATTGTGACCATCTAGACCAGCATGCCTACTTGGACTGGCAGCAGCTCTGAAAATTGAGCTTACCTGTTTTGTCAGCCTCACCTCTTGCTGCTGGCCGTATGTTAGCCCCGCCTCTTTTTCAGGGCTCTTGCTGCTGGCTACTTATTAGCCCCGCCTCTACTCCGGAAATGGAGTACATATAACTAAAGCCCCATTCAAGAGCTGGCCTGGATCCAGGAATGGATTAACTAAAAACACCACACTAATGTCTCCCTTAGATTGTGAGCTCCTTGAGGACAGGGAACTGCAGAAAGAGTTGTGGTATGCAAGGACAAGGCAGGGGAGTGGAATCAGGAATATTAATTGTTTAATGAAATAGATATTATGTATAGAGAGGCAAGTGCAGGCTAGTTTTCAATGCTCCCACCTCTGTTTTGTTAGCCCCACCTCTTGCTGCTGGCTGTTTCTTAGCCCCACCTCTTTTTCAAGGCTCTTGCTGCTGGCTGTTTGTTAGCTCCACCTCCACCCCAGGACTGGAAGACAAGAAATTAAAGCCCCATTCAAGAGCTGGCCTGGATCCAGGAATGGATTAACCCAAAACACCACAGATGCCTTAACCAGAATCAGGCTTTTGAGCCACTGAATATTGTCTGCCAACGGTTTGCCAGTCCTCAGGCAGAAAGAGAGTCTCTTTCCCGGCCCCTTGTCAAATCCTTGTCCCTGGAGATGCAACGTCTGTGCATCTCCAAGCACATCTGAGGGGTGGGACCAGAGCTTCCTCACCGAATACAAGTGCTTACAAATGACAAACAGAGACAAGACCTCTTTGCTGCTTGTGAGTTCTTGATATTTCTCTGTGTACACTGCTTTGAGAAGGTTTGTTGAGAAGTAGTGTCTAAACACTTGTGGTGGCAGCAGCCACACTACCTTGTACCAGTGATCTTCCATGTGGGGGCAGTGCAGTGGAGGGGCGGGGGCCACAAGGAAAGCCTCAGTGGGGTAGGTGGGGAGAACAGCCCTACTGCTGGGTCAGTCGTCCCCGCAAGGTCCATCCAGTCCAGCATTCCGTTTCCCACAGTGGCACACCAGATGCCTCTGGGAAGCCCACAGGCAAGAGGTGAGGGCATGCCCTCTCTCTTGATGTTGTTGCTCTCCTGCAACTGGGATTTAGAGGCATCGTGCCTCTGAGGCTGGAGGTGGCCATTAGCCCTGAGACTAGTAGCCGTTGATAGACCTGTCCTCCATGCATTTGTCTAAACCAGGGATTCTCAATGTTGGGTCCCCAGATGTTATTGGACTTCAACTTCCATAATCTCCAACCAGAGGCCACTGGGGCTGGGGATTATGGGAGCTGAAGCCCAATAACATCTGGAGACCCAATGTTGAGAGTCCCTGGTCTAAACCATCCAAGCTGGTGGCCATCACCACATCCCATGGCAAAGAATTCCACAGATTAATTATGTGCTGTGAGAAAAAGTATTTCCTTTTGTTGGGCTGAATTTCCTGGCCTTCAGTTTCATGGGATGCCGCTGCCGGTCTGTGTAGTAGACAATACTGTGTGAGATGGACCTATGGTCTGACTCAGTATATGGCAGCTTCCTCTGTTCCTCTGAGAGGGGGAGAGAAATTGCTCTCTGCCCAGCCTCTCCACTCCATGCATCGTTTTATACACCTCAATCAAGTCTCCCCTTAGTTGCCTCTTTTCCAAACTAGGGTTGCCAGGTGCCGGAAACTGGGACTGAGTGGATAACAGGACAGGGATAAAGGCTTGGCCTGTGACTTCACCTTTTTTCAGAGACAGCGACCAAGGCAAGAGAGAAGGGACCTTCTTCAGAGGGTTTTCCCCCAGCAGAGGGCACCCTAGGCATGGGGAACAGCTGCAAAAGTGAATGCATGTTGTCCTAGATGAGACAGAAGGAGTTGTACCAAGGTGGATTCTGATTACCACCGGCAGAGGGTGCCGTGGTGATGCCAAGAGAGCAGAACACCCTAGAAGAGAACGGGAGAAAGGCACCAGATCTAAGAGAACTCAGAGTGCTGTGCTAGAGGCATTCCTGCCACACTGTGACCGCAGAGAGGTTCTGCAGGCTTTTGAAGCCCAGGAAAACCTGGGGCAGATTCTGTACCGGACTGAGTGCACACTCCAAGGACAAGAATGCTTGCTGCAGAAAGGGTCCATCTGCAGCCTGCAAGGAAATCTCAGTGGGAAAAGATCTGGAGATAATCCAGTGCTGCAAGCACATAGGAATTAGCAGGTGCAGGAGGCCCCCCCCCCCATGAAGCTTCAGAAAACCATTTTCATGATTCCAGGGCCTCCCCACTCCCTGGGGGCCCCCAAATCCTCTTTCGTCTGTCCTGGGTGGTGTGGTCTCTGCTGGCCTGACCTGCGCTGGGTGGTCGGATGAGTGTGATTGTGACCCGTGCCGGGTGCTTTAGAGATGTTGGTGGTGTGGGCGTGGGGAAAGAAATGTGGGGTGGGAGTATGTTCTGTGTTGAAATGTTTCTGCTAATGCATACTTGCATACAGATCTACCTGTTTTATATTCTTACATGCTTGTGAGTTCGGTAGTTGTTTGTGCCCTCAAGAACCCATGTGTTAAAAAATACTGTGTGTGTGTCACCGTGTGTGTGTGTGTGTGTGTGTGTGTGTGTGTGTGTGTGTGTGTGTGTGTGTGTGAGAAAATGATGGTGTGTGTGCATGCAGTGGGGGGGAGATGATGCTTGACTTGCAGTGCGGGGGGTCTCCAAAGGTCTTTAGGTCCAGGCTCCAATATTACCTAGAAGTTGGGGTGGTCTACGAATTTGATAAACAAATACAAAACCTTTTTGTTTTTGTTTTAACTAATGTTTTACTTTCTGTTTTTATTTTGTGGTAAATCGCCCGGAGACGTAAGTTTTGGGCGGTATGAAAATATGTCAAATAAATAAAATAACAAACAAACAAACAAACCATCAGTCAGAACCTCCTTGAAGTCTGAACTCCATTTTGAGATTGTTTGATATTTCCTCTTCTTTTGCATCATTTCTTCTGCAGAGTTTGAAAAAAACATGTTGCATGATTTTTTCTGGCTTCTTTAGGTAGCGAAGAGAGTAAGAGGTTACGTGGGGCTATGCGAAGGGGACTGTGATCTTTCCAGCCACTGGAAGTATCTCCAGACACAGACACAGACACAGACACAGACACAGACACACAGACACACACACACACAGAGACACACACAGAGAAGCTTGCTCTTAAAAACAATGACATTGGATTCTGCATCAAGTAGAACGTTGTGCAGTTTCACAGGAGCATTTCCCAGAAGGGGCTTTTAGCTCGCTTCTCCTCCAGAATGGAGGGTGTGTGTCCACATATCGGCCAGGTTTACCCCAAAGTCCTTGCGAGCCATCGGGGAACACTTCACACAGGACATCCAGGTTTTTCATTCCGCATTGGTACATAGCCCGATTTATGTTCAGGGTAGAAACAAATCCACTTTTCACATTGGTTAGATTCAAACTCAGGCAGTAAAACCTCGCAGTAAACCCGTGGTAAAGTTTGCCGTCTGGTAATGTTCCGGGCTGTTGCACTGGCATGGCACACTTTACCTTTACCAGTAACGGGGCAGCAGGGAAGCAATCTGCCTAAAGAGCAGGAGGCTGTTGGTTCGAATCCCCGCTGGTGTGTTTCCCAGAATATGGGGAACTCCTATATCGGGCAGCAGCGATATAGGAAGGTGTTGAAAGGCCTCATCTCATACTGCGCGGGAGGAGGCAATGGTCAACCCCTCCTGTATTCTACTCAAGACAACCACAGGGCTCTGTGTGGTTACCAGGAGTTGACACCGACTCAACGGCAGGCACACTTCACTTTACTTGATCACTCATTTGCTATGCTGGTTTGTACCACAGACAAACTGTTCTAGAGACTACAGACAACTGGATTAGAGCTTCCCTTCCCCTTTCCCTCAGGGCAACCCTCTCTGAGAGAAAACATATCCCACAAGCCCGAAAACAGTTCCCACACATTGAGGCGGTTCACATGAGCAACCTGGGTAGGGCCCCCAGGTAGCCGGGGAATTTAACCTGAACTTCTACCTGGGTACAAGGGCGTGAGCATACCCTTTTGACCCAGGGATGTGGTCGTGACACAGAGCTGGATGCCTAGAGTGCCCGACTCACAAAGGAATCCCCCAATGCATTGTGGGGTATCTGGAGGCTGGGACACAGTTTCCTGGCCTCTGGAACACCACGTGGCTCATGGCAGTGCCCGTGGTATGAGCACGCGAGCCTTGTGGCAGGAATCGTCTGGGCGGGGGGGTGCTCTTCTGCCTTCCCCTTGCCTGCCCTCCCCAGCCCAGCAAAATGTCATGTGAACAACCTTATTGTCTTAGAATATAGGTGAACCAAGGAAGCTGCCTTATCCTGAGTCAGACCCTTGGTCCGTCTAACTCAGTATTGTCTACCCAGGCTGGCAGCAGCTTCTTCAAGGTTGCAGGCAGGAGTCTCTCCTGGCCCTATCTTGGAGATGCTGCCAGGGAGGGAACCTGGGAGCCTTCTGCATGCAAGCACTCTTCCCAGAGTGGCCCCCATCCCCTGAGGCGAATGTCTTACAGTACCCACACATATAGTCTCCCATTCAAATGGAAACCAGGGTGGATCCTGCTTAGCAAAGGGGACAATTCATGCTTGCTACCACCAGACCAGCTCTCCTCCTCTTAATACGTTGTTGCAGCGACAGCATGATCATGTCCACCCCATGCAAATAATTGAACATGACATGTCAGTGCAGCCTGAGCAATTGCTTAGAGCAGTAGGAACGTGTGGCAATGTTCAGCAGGCCCCGGCAGGAAGAGCACCAGAGTGTCAGGACCCACCAAATCCAAGAGCAAGAACTGGACAAGATCTCCTCCTCCAAGCAGGATCTCATCACTACAGAACCCAGCAGGAACTGAGACCAGGAGGAGACAGGTCATCTGAAGAAGGATTCTCATAGTCAAGCTTCCCAAATCTGGGTGGCCTAATTTGCATACTATGCAAATTATGTGACAACTAAGTTGCATTTTTAAAAAATTTATTTATTTGGCAGATTGGTATACTTTCCCCTCCTTCTCTGCCCTCCCATGTGATCGGATCCAGAGTGAAATCCAGGCAATCCGGGCAGCGCATTTTAAATCCGTGTAGCTGGGTGGAGGAGCCAAAATCTAGGGGCTACCCTAAATTCTGGGGACATGACAACTTTAAGGAAACCCCTGGGACCAGTGTTTCCTCTAACAGGGTTTTTCAGGTGTTTCAGGAAAGAGAGCTGGTCTTGTGGTAGCAAGCATGACTTGTCCCCTTAACTAAGCAGGGTCTGCCCTGGCTGCATATGAAAGGGAGACTAGAAGTGTGAGCACTGGAAGAGATTCCTCTCAAGGGGATGGAGCTGCTCTGAGAAGAGCAGAAGGTACCAAGTTCCCTCCCTGGCAGCATCTCCAAGAGAGGATGGAGAGAGATTCCTGCCTGCAACCTTTGGAGAAGCCGCTGCCAGTCTGGGTAGACAATACTGAGCGAGATAGACCTATGGTCCGAGTCCGACTCAGTATCTGGCAGCTACCTATGTTGACTACAACTCCCATAATGCCCAAGCAAAAGCCATTCCAGCTGGGGATTCTGGGAGTTGTAGTCAACAACAGAATCCCTGTTAGAGGGAACACTGTGCAGGAACCTATCCCAACATGATCTATCTATCTATCTATCTATCCTGCATACTTCTATACCGCCCCAAACGCAAGTTCTCTGCAATAAAAACAACCAATTTTTATCATACTCTGCACCTGGAAACTGCAGAAAACGGGGCGGCAGAGGGGGGGACCCCCCTAACATGCCCCAACTAGTCTCGCCCCAACCTCTTCTGACTGGGACAACACTCACCTGCTGGCAGCATGAGGAATACTCACTTTAAGTACTGTCAGGATCAAGGCCCCAGTAGCACAGCAGCAAAACAACCACCACCACCACCACCACCACCACCACCTCTTATTTACTGCCTGGAAGCGGCTGTCTTCCCCACAGCTTTGCAGATCCATCCCTCATTCCAGTCTCATTCCGGACAGCTCTCTGGCTCAAGAAGAGGCCCTCAGACTGATGGGCAGCTCTACTGCTCTCGGGTGCTCTAGTTACCAGGGCGTTTCCCACACAGGGCTTTCCGCTCACATCTCCTCCGGAACGCAGTGGGTGCGTTCACATATCCGCCAGATTTGCCCCGAAGTCCCTGCGGGCTCTCGGGGAGCAGTTCACACACAATCCGGATTTTTCATTGCCCGGTTTATATCCAGGGTTTTAAGAAACAACCACCACTTTTTGCATCGGTTTTTGGGGAGCCATTTCCCACTCGCAGTAAACCCAAGGTGAGATGCCCAGTTCTTCACAGACCTTCTCCCTGGCCTATCTGGACTGCTCCTTTGCCCAACCAAGAGGGCCGGAAGGGGGATCGACAACAGAATCGCGCATCTCTGCCTCATCGCTGAGCCTCTGTGCATTAGGCTGACAGCACACATATTGTCAACCCGACTATGCACGCTCTGGGTGGCGCATCGCAGTGATCCTCGGACGGAGTGCCCAGCCCACCGCGTGGGAGGGTATGGCGGATGGATCTGGACCCAGCGCAAAGCAACTTGCTGAGTACACAGAACGCCGGCTCTTTTGAGACGGTGAGCCCTTCGGGATTAGGGAGCCGTCTTATTTAGGGGTTTGTTATTTATGAAGGCCGCTTTGGAAACTTTGGTTAAAAAGTGGTATATGAATATTGGTGGTTGTTGCAGTTGTTGCTGCTGTTGGTCTCCTACCTGAGCTTGATTTGTGTTTCAGTTTGAAGGCAGAGGAGACAGTCTCTCTCCCCCCACCCGCCGAATAGTACATGCCTTGGTTCACTTGCTTGAGCTGTCCGTTTCAGCAGAAGGCCCTTCTGAAGCAGGATTGTAGTCCTACTCTGCCCTCAGTGGGATTATGGAAGGTTTGTTGTCTATGTCAGGGCTGAGGGCGGGAAATCTCCCACATATGCAAGGAAAATAGGAAGCTGCCATATACCGAGTCAGACCCTTGGTCCATCTAGCTCAGGATTGTCTACCCAGATTGGCAGCAGCTTCTGCATGCAAGCATGCAAGTGCTCTTTCCAGAGTACCCCCCCATCCCCTAAGGGGAATACCTTACATCGCTCAGACATGTAGTCTCCCATTCAAATGCAAACCAGGGTGGACCCTGCTTAGCAAAGGGGACAAGCCATGCTTGCTCTCACGAGACCAGTTCTCCCCTCCCCGTCCCCGCCATGGGAGACTTCAGTTATTTGCTCCCACTGATCAACCTCCCCACCACCACTGTGGCTGCTATTCGCCCAGGGAAGGACGCTCTCAGCTGAGCTAAAATGCCAGATGTGCTACTTCCTTATGGATGGTGCTGCTTCACCTGTGAAGGCAGTGATGGGGCCAAGATCACCAAGTATGGCTGAGTGAGGACTTGAACCCAGGACTCAGTCGAATTCTGTCAATTACACCACACTGGCTCACATTTCATTCGCCCTGCAGGGAATTCATTTCTGTGCTGTGTGTACACTTTCCCCCCAGCAAAAAATACTCTATTAAAATGATTCTCTTTATCAGGAAGTCTATGCACTCTGTGTATGCTGGACAGACATTAATGCCCACTGTAACGGGTGCAACATTCTCCCAAATAAGGTGCTATATCACGCAGGGTTTTCTGCCTGCTTTCCTTTAATTCTGCCGAGCTGAGAGTTTGCTACACAAACTCATGCAGAGCTGAGAGTTTGCTACACAATTCCCGGGCCCACAAACATCAGGACAGGTTGCTCCTGTGATGCTAGGCATTAGCAGAGCCTCAAATACCCTGCTAACTAAGCAAAGAGGCACCCCTTTTTTTTTAAAGTGGCGATTCTCTTTATTGAGCAGCAGGGGAGCAACTGGCCCTATCCGTCCCCAGCACATCATCCCTCCAGTGGCTGTTACTGGTATCTATCTAGTTTATTTTTCAGATGATGAGCCCTTTGGGGACAGGGAGCCATTTTTATTTATGTAAAGCGCTTGGGGAACTTTGGTTGAAAGGTGGTCTAGAAATATCCGCCGTCGTAGTCGTATTCAAATGTCCCGCCCACTTTGAAAATCGGAAGTCCGGTTTCAGAGACGATTTGCACAGCTCTCCAGGCTGTGGCGAACAGACCCATAATTGCTCCACAGGGAGGCTGATTCTTTACGAGGTCTTCCCGGAGAGTAAATCTTTTAGTATTGTCCCCGTGCAGGCTGCAGAACACCTAGACATCTAAAGTAGGTCGTCTATTTTTCCTCTGCCCCTTACACTTAAATGAATCGCCCCTGTGAGGAGCAACAGTGGTGTGCCTTCCATTTCCAAGAAGCAACGTCCGTGCAGGGAAGATGCAACTCCTTTGTGCATTTAGTCAGAAGGCTTCAGAACTGGGCCCAAAGGGTGAAGAGTTGATTTATTTGGAAGGCACATGCGCGCACGTGCGTGCATGCGCACACACTTATTCTGTCCTCCCCTCTCTCTGGCCGCTGCTGTCATCCAAATATTGTGTGCGTGAAACCAAGGGCAAAATTCAGAACACAAAGTCAACCCAGAAGTCTGCAGGAATCTTTCTCTCCCCCTCCCGCAAGATACGATTCTGGCCTCTGCTCTTTCATTTGACAGACAAAGCAAAAGATGGGCTGGTTTGTTTTTAAAGAAAGAAGCTTGTCTTTTAAAGGGGGGGGGGGAGTTGCTCAATCTAGCATTTCTGGCCTCTGTAATTCCAATGTAAAACCAGAGGTGACCTATCCGGGATCAATTGCAGTGGCCAACTCAGGTAACAGATTTCCGGCACTTTGAAGGGTGCATTGACCCATGCAGAGGCAAAATGCACCAGGACATTCTGCTGCACAGGCACCACAGAGATGAATGAGGCCAGTGCAAGAACACAACTGCAAAAATGTCTCAGGCTGGCGCAGAAGTTGGCCGCAGCCCTCTCCACACAAGGAAGCTGCCATATACTGAGTCAGGCTATTGGTCTATCTAGCTCAGTATTGTCTTCACAGACTGGCAGCGGCTTCTCCAAGGTTGAAGGCAGGACTCTCTCCCAGCCCTATCGTGGAGAAGCCAGGGAGGGAACTTGCAACCTTCTGCATGCAGGCTGAGGCAAGCAAATGCTCTTCCCAGAGTGGCTCCATCCCCTAAGGGGAATATCCCTCCCTCCCTATTTTCTACATTATCTCCCTCACTCTGAGAGGCCGCCGTGGAGAGGGGTGAACACGGGCCCCCTCTCCCCTAACAACACCCCTGGGGAATCTCTTCCAGTGCTCACACTTCTAGTTTCCCATTCAAACGCAACCAGGCCAGACCCTGCTTAGCTAAGGGGACAAGGCATGCTTGCGACCTCCAGACCAGCTCTCCTCCCCCCTCACTGGGTAAAATTCAGCTCTGTATCTATGTACAGCTCCTCTTCATTTCAATCCACAGGAGAAATCCCAGGGGGGTCTTCTCTGTCCTGTGACAGTTCGAGTCAAGGCAAGGGGAGAACTCTTTGCTGCTGTCAGCGCCAAACAGTCTGGAGTCAACCCAGCATGAGCCAGAGGCATCTTCACACCTGACCCTGACAATGCCTTTGTGTTTCTCTCCCAGTGTGCAGGTGTGAATGGTATTCCCGGGGCCAGTAAAAATTAAGCATCATCGAGCCAGCATAACATTTCTACTGATCTTACAGATATGGCAAAGTCAACGTCTAAGCCCTATTTTTCACAACAAATTTCTTCCTTTGCAAAATCAGTCCCTCATGATCAAAATTCAGGAGAGAGGTATCAGGAGTTTTTGGTTCATAACTCGGGAAGGTATGCTCACCTTACCCAGAAGTTGTGGGACCCCAATCACAAAACGTACTGTATTTACCTGAATCCAAGACTAGGGTTTTTCTACATTCTTTGATGTTAGCATTGGCAGGCGGGGGGTAGGGGCCTCTTAAATTAAGGTTCTCTTTTTGGGGGTTAAATAAGATTTAACCCTTTAAAAAAAAAAGAAGGTTGTCTTCTATTTGGGTAAATAGGAAACATAGGAAGCTGCCATATACTGAGTCAGACCATTGGTCTATCTAGCGCAATGTTGTCTTCACAGACTGGCAGCAGCTTCTCCAAGGCTGCAGGCAGGAATCTCTCTCAGCCCTGTCTTGGAGATGCTGCCAAGAAGCGAACTTGGAAACTAGATGCTCTTCTCAGAGCGGCTCCATCCCCTTGAGAGGAATCTCTTCCAGTGCTCACACTTCTAGTCTCCCATTCACATGCAACCAGGGCAGACGCTGCTTAGCTAAAGGGACAAGTCATGCTTGCTACCACCAGACCAGCTCTCCTGCCAAACACAGCACACACATGTATATTTCACCCCTTCTCTCTAAGACCTCAAATCAGGGCTGGAGTCAGCAGGAAACATCTCTGGACAGCCACTGATGCCTTAAGAAGGACCCACTTCCAATTCCGGAGACCACCCCTGCGCTCAGATCCTCCACGTGGAGCCCCCCAGTGAGAACGTGGCGTCTTAGGAACACAGGAAGCTGCCACATACGGAGTCAGACCCTTGGTTCATCTCGCTCAGTATTGTCTACCCAGACTGGCAGCGGCTTCTTTCAGGCAGGAGTCTCCCGTTCTACCTGGAGATGCCAGGGTGGGCATCTCGAGGTCCACTCAGCTAGGAGGACCTCCTTGAAACTGGAGCCCTCAGTCTCGCCCTAGACATGTTGGTGTCCACAACAGAAGTCCCGAGGGGCTCCTTCATCCCCGTAGGCTGCGGTCTGCTGGGCTCCTCCAGCGCCCCAGCGCCCTACCTTGCTCAGCTCTCACACGGCTCCGGTTCCATTCACAATGTGCCAGATAACTTCGGGCAGGGGGGGTTCTAACCCGTGGGGACGCACTCACTCACAGGCCGGCAGCTCTGCCCCTCTCTCGGCTGGCCTCTCCAACGGAGCCCGTCGGGAAGGAGCCCCTCTCCCGCCGTGCCTGCCTTCCGCGCGCGGGTGGCGGCGAGTGCGCTCTCGACGCGCCTGAGCCTCCCCTCTCCGAGCCTGCCTCCCGCTCCGTCTCCGCGCTCCCTCCCTCTCTCACCCCACCCTGCACCCCGCCCCGAGCCGTCCGCTTCGCCCGCGGAACGACCCGCTGGAGAAGCGGGCTGCGGGGCAGCCTGGCAGGAGAAGCAGCGCATTTCCACCGCGGCGCGTGAGGGAGAGCCCCCTCCAGTCCGCAGAGGCTGCGGCGGGAGCCCGAGGAGAGCCACGAGGACGCGGAGGCGGCGGGGGAGCCGAGGGAGGGGAGAGGCGGCGGCGGCGGCGGCGCGTCTTACCTGCCCAAAGACCGAGCTGAGGATGGGGCGCAGCTGCAGGGAGAGCGGGTCCGCGCCTTCCGCGCCGCCGCCGCTGCCGCTGCCGGGCTTGCTGGCGGAACTCTTGGCGCGGCTGCCGCCGGCGGAAGCTTGCGGGGAAGCGCCGTCGTCCAGCTGGAGCGACTCCCGGCTGCTGCTGCCGCTGCCGCTGCCGCCGCCGCCTCTTTTGCTGGGCGCCGCCGCCGCCGCCGCGCCGCTCAAGTCCTGCCCCCGCTCCGCCTCCCGGGCCAGCCCGTCCCTCTCCCTGCGCTGCGGCGGCAGGTCGTGGCGGGCGGAGCGGGCGGGCGCCTTGCCGCTGCCGCCTCGCCGCAGAGCGCCCGGCTCGGGCTCCATCGAGGAGGCGGAGGAGGAGGAGGAGGTGGTGGTGGTGGCCGCCCTCCGGCTGCCGTTGGCCGCGGCGCCCGGGCGGCAGAGGGGCCTCCTGGCGCTGGGCTCGGCGGCGGCGTGGCAGGAGGGCTCCCCCGGCGGCGCGGGCGGCTCGGCTCCCCTGTCCCGCCCATGGCTGCGGGGAGGTTCGCCGGCCGCTCTCCGCCTGCTGCTGCCGCCCGCCGCAGCCCGCCGCAAGGAAGTCTTGGACTCGCTCTTGCGCACCGACGAGGAGCTCATCGTCGGCGCGGCCGCTTAGCAGGACATCTCCCGGGAGGGAGCCCGGATCGCGGCAGCAGGAGGAGGCGGCGGCGGCGGCGCAGGAGGAGGAGGCGCAGGAGGCGGAGGAAGAGGCGCAGGACGGGGACGCCGCCCCGGGGAAGGACGCCTCTCTCTCTGGCGCCACGCGGTGCCCCGAGGCGCTTGGCCGCTTCAGCACCACGGCCCGGGGGACAGCGCCAAGCGGGGCGCCGCGGGGCTGCCCGCCCCCGCCGAGCGCCCGCCTGCAGGTGAAGCCGGATCCCCCCTCCCAGGCGCTGGGCTGGAGCCAGCAGCCGCCGCCGCAGGAGCCGCCTCCTCCTGGCCGCCGCCGCGGCGGAGAGCCCGCCTTGGAGAGCCCCACTCCTCCGGAGACCGCTAGGAACCGGAGCTCCCCCGGAGGTGAGCCTCTCCCGGGCGCCGCGGGAGAAGCCTCGCCGGAGAGCGCTCACTGCTGGCGCAGCCGCCCCACCCGGTGATGCCCCAGGGGCGCGGCAGGGAAACTTCGCCGCCCCCCGCCCCTCAACGGCGCGCCAGCTCGCCTCCCACTTCCTCTGTCTCCCGCCCCCCCCCCCGCGCGCGCGCCACCCTCACCTGTGGAGCCAGGTGGGCGCGTCGGCTTGGCTGGGAGGCGACTCTGGCTGGTGGAGGAGGGGGAGGGGGAGAGGGTGGCCAGCGGCGGGGCCACCCTGCTGGAGCCTGGGCAGGGGCCCCCTTGGAGGGCCACGCGCAGAATGCGGCTGCCATGAAGGGGGGCAGAGAGCCTGTGGCTCCTGGGACACCGCGTCCCCCCCCCCCCGGCAGGGGAATCCAGGCCAGGCCAGCCCCGCTGGAGTGAAGGCGAGCACAGCTGCGCTCTTCTGCAGCAACCCTTCTTTTCACAAAGGGATGTGTGTGTTTGCTTTTTTGCTCCTTCCTTCCTTCCTTCCTTGGTCTCATTCCATTTACCTTTCCCTCCCGGGGCTCAAGGCCGCCTGTATGGAGAACTGTGTGGAGTCCCCATCTCCGTGGTCTTCACCCAGGCACCACCAGTGGTCTTCACTGCCCACGGCAGTCCCAATCAGCAGCCCGAAGAGCGGCTCCCGGGCGGACTGCTTCTTGGGCCTAGGTGATGCTTCAGCCAGAGCTGGCTACTCAGCACAGTCCCCGTGACATCCTGCAGAGACCATCGTCCCCATTCTGCAGCGCTGCGCTTTACCCAGCATTGGCGGTGTGGGGGGTTGGGGGTGGGGGAAGCTCCTTTAAGGGACCGGAGCTCTCTTGAGCCCCTGCACCACCCTGGGAGGCCTGCACGGAGTCCTCTCCACTTCCCAGTGCTTGCCTCCTGCTGCTTTGCTGCTTTTAAGAGAGAGCAACGTCTCTCTTAAAGGGCCCTCCCAGCTCTGAGAGAAGCGCAGCACTGTGGGGAGGTCAGCACAGTTGGGAATGGCTCTTACACTGGAGGGTGGTGTGTGTGTGTGTGTGTGTGTGTGTGTGTGTGTGTGTGTGTGTGTGTGTGTGTGTGTTGGCCAAAGTAGCTCCTGCTTGAAAAATAGTGGAGGAGAGCAGGTCTGCTGGTAGAAAGCATGGCTTGTCCACTTAGCTAAGCAGGGTCCGCACTAGTTGCATATGAATGGGAGACTAGAAGTGTGAGCACTGGAAGAGATTCCCCTTGGGAGATGGGGCTGCTCTGGGAAGAACATCTGAGGTTTCAAGTTCCCTCCCTGGCAGCATCTCCAAGATAGGGCTGAGCGAGATTCCTGCCTGCAACCTTGGAGAAGCCGCTGCCAGTCTGTGAAGACAATACTGAGCTAGAGAAACCAATGGTCTGACTGAGTATAGGGCAGCTTCCTATGTTCCTAAACCAGCTTTTTTTTTTTTTTAGGGAGAGGAGAGCTGGTCTTGCGGTAGCAAGCATGACATGCCCCCTTAGCTAAGTGGGGTCCACCCTGTTTGCATATGAAAGGGAGTCTAGAAATGTGAGCACTGGAAGATGTTCCCCTCAGGGGATGGAGCTGCTCTGGGAAGAGTAGAAAGTTCCAGATTCCCTCCTTGGCGGCATCTCCAAGATAGTGCTGAGAGAGATTCCTGCCTGCAACCTGGGAGAAGCCGCTGCCAGTCTGGGTAGACAATACTGAGCTAGATGGACCACTGGTCTGACTCAGTATATGGCAGCTTCCTCTATTCCTAGTGAAGATCACTGGTCCAGAGTCAGGTCTGGTCAGCTGCAGCAGGCTCCCCGGTTGGATTCAACCACCAGGGTGCTTTCCAGATTTCACTCTTCCAACAGCGTCACTACTCTCCTCCAAGTGTGCTTCTGCACTGCCTGTGTTGTGACTCCACTGTCCCTTCGTGGTCAGCAAGGTACCGTTCACATTTCCGATGCCTTCTTTCAGATGTTATCCTTGTGTTTCAGTCCTACAATGTCTCGTGTGCATCGCCAAAAGCAAAAAAGCAAAAAAGCAAGCTGTATTTTCCCGTTCTAGGGAGGTTCTGCAAGCTATTTGCGTTTTCAAAATGACCCAGAAGTATTTTAAACGACCCTGAAGCATTTTACTACTGAACAAACAGCGTGTCATCTGCTAAGTGCCCTGGATGGCCATCCAGGCAAAGAGACCTGGATGGCCACCCTGGCATGATGGCCTTTAACTTGCAGCCAAGAGAGAGGCCTTGTTTGTTTGTTTGTTTGTTTATTGTTGGATTTGTATACTGCCTTTCATTAAAACAACCCCAAGGCGGTTTGCAGCAAAATTTTAAAAACAAGGTTGTAAAAAAGACACAGTTGAAATATTAAGCTAAAAAAAAAAAAAAACCCACACACCACACAGATCTGATTAAAAATGTAAAACACAAGCACAAAAGCAATACAGAGTACAAAGAGCCGCAGCAGAGACAGTCATATAAAAGCCTGAGTAAAAAGCCACCATTTAACATGCTTTCTGAAAGCTGTGATGGAGACTGAGGAGCGAATGGCCACTGGGAGAGCATTCCAGAGTCTGGGGGCAGCAACAGAGAAGGCCCTGCCCCGTGTGCACGACAACTGAGCCTCCCTCATCATCGGCACCCGGAGCAGAGCTCCCTCTGATGTCCTCGTCAAACGGGCAGCAACCCTTGGGAGCAGGTGGTCCCTCAGGTATCCCGGGCCCAAACCGTTAACTTCTTTCCAAATATCCCCCTCATGCACCGGCACATCTTTGGCCGGGTCTGTTTGGGCTCTGCTCTTGCCACCTTGCCACATACTTGACGGGATGGTTGGCTTGGCTTGGACCCAAGAGGCTGCCTGTGTGACCATTTCACCGGCCAGCATCTCAGGTTCTCCAGTGTAATCAATCTTGGCTTAACTATCCCTCAGGGGGTTGGGTAGAAGGTATTAACCTGTAATCAGATTCTCTCCTGCAAGAGTAAACAAGGAAAGTGCCCAACTAGACACCCAATATCAGCCACCAAAGGTCAGGCCCTTTCCTTCCCCATCTTTCTCAAGTACCTCACTGGCATACATGGAGGGTGACCTCTCCAGTGGATTAGCTTCACTGCTGCCTATTTTTAAGGACAGTCATTGGGTAGGTATCAACTGGAGGGCAGGCAAGGTCTACACAGAGCGGAGGACTTGAAGCTCCAAGGAGGGGAAGGATCCTGGAGTTGGTGGTAGTGCTACCCTCGTTCTGCCAGCCAACACTTCAGTGGATTGAATCCTCTCCGACAGAGGGACCCCCTCACTGATCCACACTGAATGGGGTGGAGGATAGGAGTGATGGCACCATCACTGCTTCAGCAGGGCTGTTTGAGGAGCAGGGAACGGAGAAGAGTTTCTGAGGGTTTCATTCTTGGGATCTTTGTCTGTGGCAAGTGGGCAGAGAAGGGCTTCTTCTTAGGAATTGGGCGGAGAGGGCTTCTTCTTCTTCTTCTTCTTCTTCTTCTTCTTCTTCTTCTTCTTCTTCTTCTTCTTCTTCGGAATTGGGCTCTACTGACCTCGATTGGAGAACTGAGCCAGGCTCCAGACAGAAAGGCTGCAACCTTTATCTGCTATTCACAAATTGTGGGGAATCCATTGTAATAAGAGGTGTTGCGAGTTAAAGGCATACTTGATTCATTGTTTAGGCTTATTGGCTTCTAATGGCTCTTTGGCTTCTCTCTCTGTGGGCTGTTTTCTTAGGGAATTGAACACAGAATTACAGACAGTGCTTTCATTCTAGCCGTGGGTGGTACTTGGAAGATGTCTTATGTTAAATCAGACCCCTGGTCTACCTTAGGTAAATATTACCTGCACTGGCTGGCAGCTTGCAAACTGTGATTTATGGGTCTTTCCTTTGCCCTATCTAGAGGTGATTACGACAGAAATGAATGCACCACTGAGAGACCTTAAAGGTCAAGTTGAAGACAGATCATCCTGGAGAGAATCTATCTATGTGATCTATGGTGGTCTTTGGACTGGACTTCCGGGCAGAGGTCCAGTCTCCTGCAGGCCTGGGCAGCCTCCAAATGCTGGCCCAGGGGGCCTCCAAAAGCTGAGCTGTCTACTAATTTAGGTGGCAGGATTGTCCATGCAAAATGTAGTCTCTCTTTGCAAGTCAGTGGGAAGTATCTTATTCAGAATATCTTCTAAAACAAAACAAAACAAAAAAAGAGTTTCCAGCTTTCCCTGAGCATGTTCTGGTATTAAAAAAAATAATGCATTGCAGCTTATCTATTGGCAGTGGCAGGAGCTGTAGCCCCCCCCCCCAAAAGGCCTTTAGGTACAGGCTCCAAAATTACCTAGGTGCACCTCTGTATGTGGTCGCTAAGAGTCGACACCGACTGGATGGCATTAATCAACCAGTCAATCTAGAGGTACTATTAGGACCGTCTGCACACAAACCAGGCACTCTACTACCAGTGGTGGCTGATCAGTAAGTGCCCCCCCAAAAAAACAAATAAACTAATAAAGGATCAGACTTCCCAACAGCCAGAGAAACAAACCTTCAGAGCAGGGAGCTCCTTCCAGCTCCTCGTCCCCTGCCTGTAACTTCTTGTTTTGGTGTTACTGGATGAAACAGCTGCTACTCAAGCTGCTCCAGCCAATCCCATTCCTAGGGGGCTCCTCCCAGTGCTGCCCACAGGCCGAACTAAAATATCTTGGAGATGCTGCCAGGGAGGGACCTTGGAAGCAGGCAGGTGCTCTTCCCAGAGTAGCCTCATCCCCTAAGGCGATTCTCTTACGGTGCTCACACATGGAGACTCCCATTCAAATGCAAACCAGGGCAGACCCTGCTTAGCAAGGGGGACAATGCATGCTTGCTACCAAAAAACCAGCTCTGCAGGCTAGAGCTGGCTCAAGCAGCCTGGAAACATTTTGAACGGCCATAACTAAAAGATGAAGCCCCTTAGAAGATGAAGAGATACCAATCCCAAGCATACTTACCTGGGAGTAAGTCCTACTGAACTCAGTGGGACTTCCAAGAGAACATCCGCTAGACTGGGCTCGCTCCAAAGAGAGTGTGTGGGGTTTTTTTTTTGCCATCTGGCAGTGCAGATTCATCAAGACACACTATTACATAAGATGCTCATTTACTGCTTCCCGGAGTGGAACAAATGTTTCACTGTGCCGTGTACGGCAAAGTCAGAGGAAGGAGTCCTTGCCCCAGTGAGGTGTGGCAAGTGACAGCATTTTGCTGGCGCCGTAAAACCAAACAGAGGCCTCGCAGCGACCGGTGCGATCATGTTGGACTGCCCTTGCATCTGATTGGTTCTTAAAATGCACCTTGAAACATTTTCCCAAGGTGGCTGGAATTCTCTAGGGAGGTTGGAGTAAACTGAAAAAAGATGTGATGATGATGATGATTCTCCGGATGATGTGGAGAATAATAAGATAAGATGGCTCCCTGTCCCCAAAGGGCTCACAAATCTAAAAAGAAACATCAGACAGACACCAGCAACAGTCACTGGAGGTACGTTGTGCTGGGGGTGGATCGGGCCAGTTACTCTCTCCCTGCTAAATAAAGAAAATCACCATGTTAAAAAGGTGCCTCTTTGCCAAGTTAGCAGGAGTTAACCATTCATTAAGTTGCCATTATTGCAGTGACATTTACTTAGTCTTAACCAACGTTTCTTGGAACATCGGAAGCTGCCACTTACTGAGTCAGACCATTGGTCCATCTAGCTCAGTATTGTCTAAACAGACTGGCAGCGACTTCTCCAAGGGTGCAGGCAGGAACCTCTCTCAGCCCTCTCTTGGAGATGCTTCCCAGGAGGGAACTTGGAACCTTCTGCTCTTCCCAGATCGGCTCCATCCAGTGATGGGAATATTTTCCAGTGCTCAAACATGTAGTCTCCCTTTCATATGCAACCAGGGTAGACCCTGCTTAGCTAATGGGACAAGCCATGCTTTCTACCACAACACCAGCTCTCCTCCCTCTTTGCTTTGATGGTAGTTGAAACTGCACCAAGCCCATAGTCAGAAATGTTGACATAGGGTAGGCCTGCTCTGCTTAAGCCCCGCCTACAACTCCCATAATCCCCAGCCACAATGGCCAATAGCCAGGGAACTGTAGGCCAACATCTGCCGGAGCGAGCGCTGAAGTTGAGCAGCCCTGACATCGGGGATGTGGGGTTGTGGCAGATGGGCTATAACAGCAAAACATAAAACAAGGAAGGTTATTTAATCGCATTGCTTCGTAATGAGCCACTGGGAGGAATCCTGCCTGCATATTTGATTTCGGGGGGCGGGGAAGTCTAGAGACTGACTTTTAAAAAATAAAAGCTGAATATTCAGGGAAGGGGTTTGAAGTATCCCTGAGGATGCCGGACCCTGAGGCCTCCCCCAGCCTCCTGGCTACAGCAGTGTTCCCTGGGATACATTCTCTCTTCCGCAAAGCTTCCAAAGGCATTAGTGACAACGCATACTTTGTGCTTAAGAATAATCAGAATTCTGTGCCAAGAGCAGCTGTATTTGTTATGCAAATTTAGTAGAAGGGGTCATGCAAATTCCACAAGGGGGGGCAACTTCTCATGGACACCTGAGGGCCCCCCTGTGACACAGCTTGGTCTTTATTGCCCTATTCGGGCTTCTCTGAAGAAAGCAGCCGTGGAGAGCACTGGGGTGTCTTCACTTGTCAAATCAGGGCCCAAGCATGACTTGTCCCCTTTGCTAAGCAGGGTCCATCCTGGTTGCATATGAATGGGAGATTACATGTGCGGGCTCTGTGAGATATTCCCCTTAGGAGATGGGGCACTTTAAGAGATTCCACTAAGGGGATGGGGCCGCTCTGGGAAGAGCATCTGCCTGCTTGCATGCCGAAGGTTCCCAGTTCCCTTCCTATCAGCATCTCCAAGATAGAGCTGAGAGAGATTCCTGCCTGCAGCCTTGGAGAAGCCACTACCAGTCTGGGCAGACAATACTGAGCTAGCTGGACCAAGGGTCTGACTCGGTATATGTCAGCTTCCTATGTCTCTTAATACATGTAATGTATTTTGCACCATTTTTACTATTCAGAATTCATTTCGATTTTGCTAGCCAGGACACTCAAAACTCCACTGTGGAGTCCTGTGACTCTGAAATGATCCCCAAACATAAGCCAATGCAATAAAGATTAGTATCTCAGGAGGCTGAACACTGCACCCAGGGCTACATTCTGTAACTGTGCACAGTGGCGTTCTTTGGACTGGCCTTCTGGGCGGAGGTCCAATCCTGGGGAGGGGCAGGGGGCTCTAAATGCTGAGCATGCAAAATGTGGTGTATCTCTCTGCGAGTCAGTGGGAGGTATCTTATTCAGAATCTCTTCTAAATATATATATATATTTTAAAGAGTTTCCAGTTTTCCCTGAGCATGTTCTGGTGTAAAAAAAATAGTGCATTGCAGCTTATCCGGCAGCCTTTTGGCGGCTTGGGCAGTGTCTCCAAAAAAACCCAGTACCCATTTGGTACTGGTAATGCCTAATTCAGGGTTGGAAGAAGAGGTGCTGAATGCTGCCAATTCTTATGGAGGAATGCATTAGGCCAGGCACAGCTCTCTGCTACTGCTGAGGACATTGTGCTTCTCTGCAGATGTTGCTTCACAGGAAGAGAAGGAGGAGAATGCTGATATGTTATGCATCTGCGCTCTCCCCAGAATCACCCTTGATTCTTTGGTCTCCCCGCATAAGCTTCAGCATCATGAATCGAAGTGATGGTCCTGCTGCAGTGGCTATAGCCATCCATGGCTATGTACATGGGAACAGGAAGCGTGTTGTTATTTTTGCTGAGCTGCTGCCACATTTTTGGACCGCAAAGGTGACAGCCCAAATTGAGTCTGCATAAGAGGATGCAATTTCCCTCGAAATGTGTGTTTTAATGGGCTTACACACTTGCTGCGCCTTGCACATTTTCAAATATTTTTTCTGTGTAAAGGACTAAGCAGATGGGCCAGGATGTGCAAAGGCAGAGCAGAACATTTCCTTGGGCACTTCAGATCTGACAGAGCCCAATGCGGATAAGGAGGTTACATAAGCCACCCTTTCGGAGATCACTGCAATTAAGATGGCATTTTTTTTTAAAAAATGACTTAAGCATGAAAGACTGCTTGCCGTTAAATGGATCAAACGTTTGCATTAGACAAGGGGAATAAGAGAGTGACAAATTTATCTTCATGGTTCAGAGCAAGAACAGAAAGCAGAAAGAGGGAAGTCAGTCAGTAGTCTCGGAAATGTTTGGACACTGAGTTTGGACACTGAGGAACCCATCTAGCTCCTTCTCGTAGCAAACCTGCCTGGATGATTGACATCATCCTCAGAGATTTCTCTCCAGGAGGCTTTACAGGGTTGTTACCCCAAATTTCCTTCAGAAGAGAGTGTGTGCATTCACACACTAGCCAAACTTACCCCAAAGTCCCTTCGAGATCCTTGGACCCATTCCACACACGAATCGGGCTTTGCCTTGCAAATTCTAGTTTATCTCCATGTATTTCTGGGTTTTTAAAAAGCTGCTTTTAAGCTACTCCCTACTAATAGGGAGAGGCACCAATGATAGATCAACTTCATTGCGGTCTTTGACCCGTACAGAAGCAAGCAGAAAAACATAATATCATACACATACAGCATAGCAACAATATAGCTTTACGAATATATAGTAATAATGATAAATTATTCCACTACAGTGGTCATTAGTTGTTGGCGTATATTCATTGCTATTAAACAAAATTTAACCACATGTAAGTAACAGTGGGTTGAGGCACTGATGTAGAATCATTAACATGATAAGAGGGATACTCTTTTGAAATGCAGATATAGGCTTTAGAAATCTCCCTGCCACCCCATTGGAAAGAAGGAAAACACGGAGGCATGCCATGTGAACTTGCATCAAAACAAAACCCGAGAGCAGAGGGGGTGCTGCTTCCCTCAATGCTGCGAGTGTGATTCGAAGTGGCTTCGCTCAACATTTACCCTGCAGCATGAAGCCAGGTGCAAATAACTCCCAGGAGCATTTCCAGACAGTAGGCTGTGTACCACGGGCTTACTGTGTTTGAATTTGCAAAAAAAAACAACAACCCAATGCAAAAAATGGGTTGTTTTTTTTTACCCCGGACATAAACCGAGCTACACTCTTAACAGGTAATGAAAAATCGTGTGTGAAGTGCTCTCTGATAGCTCTCAGAGGCATCAGGGTAAATCTGGCTGATATGTAAACTCACACCCTGCATTCCAGAAGAGAAGCAAACTCAAAGCCCCATCCGGAAATGCGCCAGATGTCTCCACATCCTGAGGTGAGTCCAGTAGTGAGCTGGAAAAGGGCCTTTCTGGTGGTGGCCCAGCATTTTTATTTATTTATTTATTTTACATTTTCTATCCCACTCTTCCTCCAAGGAGCCCAGAGCGGTGTACTGCATACTTAATTTTCTCCTCACAACAACCCTGTGAAGTAAGTTAGGCTGAGAGAGAAATGACGGGCCCAGAGGCACCCAGCAAGTCTCATGGCTGAATGGGGATTTGAACTCGGGTCTCCCCAGTCCTAGTCCAGCACTCTAACCACTACACCACGCTGGCTCTCTTGTGGAACTCTCATCCTATCTTAGGGAGGCATGGCTGGTGCCACATCTTTTGCCTTTTCAGTTCCAGGCTTTTTGTCCACCACTCCTCGTATAAACTGCTGTTGATATCCTACTGACGTTTTGGCGTTGTATTTATTTATTTTTCACGACCATGTTTTTCAAGTCCTTTCTTGCCCCTCACTCTTCTCAAAATGCGGCATCTCGAGGGAGCTTGATACATACCCTTTTGTATTTTTCTTGCCATTTATCATCAAAAGACTAACATTTAATCCTCATTTTTAAAAAATTGTGTTGCAAAGCAAAAAGGTGATGACGTTCCCCTCTTAATCAACATAACCATCACTATCAGCTAGCAGCTGTTGCTAGATTTAACCAGCTTTGTGAGCTTGTCCCCATTTAAAGGGAGCCTCTATAGATGAGAAGAGAAGAAGAGGATGACCAGCAGCAAGGTGGATGGACTCGATGACGACAGCCATGAATGCACCACTGAGAGACCTTCAAGGCCAAGTTGAAGACAGATCATCCTGGAGAGAATCTATCTATGTGGTCGCTAAGAGTCAACACCGACTTGATGGCACTTAATCAATCGACCTATCTATCTATACATGGCTGGTGGGTGATGTTCTCCTTAGCTAAGCAGGGTCCATCCTGGTTGCATATGGATGGGAGTCTAGAAGTGTGAGCACTGGAAGAGATTCCCCTCAGGGGATGGAGCTGCTCTGGGAAGAGCAGAAAGTCCCAAGTTCCCTCCCTGGCAGCATCTCCAAGAGAGGGCTGAGAGAGATTCCTGCCTGCAACCTTGGAGACGCCGCTGCCAGCCTGGGTAGACCATCCTGAGCTAGAGAGACCAATGGTCTGACTCAGTATATGGCAGCTTCCTATGTTCCAATGTTCATCTTGGTGGTTTCACAATTTGTGCAGACCTGGCGCTGCTACAGCCAGGCAGTGGACGGTCATACACTCTTGCTGCCTGGTCTGCTTGCAGTCAGTTGAAAGCAGAGCTCGGGCTGTGCAGAGTTTACAAGAAGGAAGCCTGATCTGCCTCCTCGCCCAAGGCGAGAGCTCTTGAGAAGGGCTGTCATCCCCAGGCAGAAGCAAGAAGGATCACGTGAGACTCGCAGCCTCGACAAGAAGCTCCCAAGTGAAGCTACAAAATGCAATTCCCTTGGAGAGGGGAGATTATCAGAAACTGTAATGCAAACAGCAAACCTTGGCCCTCCCCGGCTCCACGTACGCACAGGGCTTTTGCAAAGCCACAGGAACGGAAATAATTTAGTTGGAATCCATCAAGCATTAAAATCCCTTCGCTGAGGGATTGAAGTGAAAAATGAACCCTAGACTGGAATTAGAAGCTCTCTGCCTTAGGCTGTCAAAAGGGATTTCCCCCAGATAGCAGAACTGGAATTGCTGGAAGCAAATCCCTCCTGAGCTCTGATGAAGTCTGTGTGCTCCTCCAGTTCTCCTCTGTGGCCCCGGCAGTGCCAGGACCCGGGGCCAAATCCATCACCACTCCGGTCACTCAGGGTCTGGCTTGCTGAATGGGGTGGGTGGGTGGTACTGCTGGGCATCTTGGGGCTTTCCTGGAGACCAGAATTAGCTTCAGACAGCCCCACACCTGGAGGTTGCTCTCGGATGAAGACCCTGCCTCCACGTATAATACTGTCGAGTTCTGTGCAGCAACGTGTAGGATCTGCTGGGTCCTGACTGCCAGCTCGTAACCACCCCATAGCTGGTTATGGACTTTTAAACTACCGACCAGTGTCCCCGCGAAGAAGGATTCCCAGCTGTTGTGGACTACAACTCCCAGAATCCCCAGCTGCTATGGCGTTTGCTCGGGGATTCTGGGAATTGTAGTCCACAACATCTGGGAATCCCTCTTAGAGGGAATGCTGCTTCTGACCAGTTTATCTTTTCCTTTAATTTTTTTTCCATTTGGCCAATGCCTTTGAGAGACTTTGTTTCCGTCGCTATATTGAACACTTTACGTCTTTTATATATTCTACATGTTTTGTGCTCGTTACCTTTTAAATCTATGATCATGTTTATAATCATATTTTATTAGGTTTAATGATCTTACAGTCCCCCACTTTCCTAAGGTCTGGCAATTTTATAGTATTATAGAATAGTTTTGCAGTATCAGCGTAACAATTTTACGGCATTATAGTTTTATGATTCCATCACTTGCCTTTATTATCATGATTCACGCCATACTGTTTTCTCTTATGCTGGTCTTGGGCCGTACTAAAGATGACGGATTGATTGCTTCAGACAGTCCGTTTCAAACCAAAACTGGATCAGCTTTGGGCAGATTCGGACGCAACCAAAGGCGTGAAGCTATAATCAAGTGAATGGGTTTCCAAGAATTTGGGCCCCCAGTTCCTGAGGAGCCCCTAGCTCCACTCCTCCCTATTTTCTTCATTATTGATTTATTTTATTTTTTAAAAAAATTATCTGGTTAATTTTTATCTCCCTGACTCCAAGGGGCTGCCATGGAGAAGGGCGAACAGCACTTTTCTGTGTCTGGACGTGGCGGTTCTCGAGCGGACTTACTGCCTAGTAGCTGCTGATTCAACCTCTCATCCTGCTTAGCTCCCAGTGACTCAAGGAAAGCTCATCTGCTGTTTGGAAGCCTTGATTCTGGACATGCTGGACAGCTCCCCAGTCTTGCCCCAACCTCATGACTGATCCACACGGACCGATGGAGGGGGTTGACTGCACATGCACTGGCCAATAGGCTCCTGTGATGTTTGTACCCCAGACAACCGCAGAGGCAAACTAGGGAGCAGTGTGGGGAGATGAAACTCCAGGGGTGCATCTGTCTTGGTCAGAGAGTAACTGTTTGAACTGGTGGCAGGGGATACAGAGGAGCTTGTGAGTTCCCTAGGAACTTTTTGGATCTCCCCTGAATTTCAGGAAACAAGATTAAGAGTGTTCTGGGAGTAGGGTTGCCATATTCTGGCTTCCCAAATCCGGGTGCCTATTTTGCATATTTTGTAAATTGGCTTGAAAATAATGTGCATGTGCAAATTTGCAGCTGCACTTTCCAGTTGATTTGTATTTGCTCTGGATATCTACCAACAATAGTTGGGGAAGATATCTTTACTTCACCATGTTGCTTGACCTATTAACAGCCCCAATAGAAAGAAAGAAAGAAAGAAAGAAAGAGCACAGCTTTATTAATTAAATCTGCAATTCTGTACACACTTCTTTGAGAAAAGAAGTGATTGAAACCAATGCTGTGTACTTCTAAGTAGGCTTGCTTTGAATGTAAAGCCAAGAAAGTCCTTAAACATTACAATACTCAGCCTGGTAGGCAGGTAGTGATTCCCATCAAAAGCAAGCCATCCTCTCAAACGCCCAAAAGAGATCCCCTTCTGATAACAAACAAGGCAACATTCCTCAGGGGATTACTGTACGTGTGAAAGTGAAACCCTCCCAGCGAGCCTCCTGTGCTCTTTCTCTCTTAAAACAAGTCCAGCTGTTGAGCAGAATACTGACTGCACGCTCTGCTCCATAACTCTGCTTCTACAAGGGCTAGAGCTAAGCCTTTTTTTTTTTTTTAATGAAAGCTGAAATCCGGTCGAATCCAGGTGGGCTAAGCAATCTGGGTGAGATGCTCGAAATCTGGGTGAAACCCAGAATTCCAGGGGGTATGACAACTCTAGGCTGGGAGATCTCCTTCGGCCAACTACAGACATCATTGTAAAGGGAAAGAAGAGCCAACATGCACGTTGAATGTGATTGAGAGAAGCATCCCCAGCCAGCTTTTGCTCATTTAATGTGCAACTGTGATGCTGTTCCTCAGGGTAGCAAAAACCCTTCACTTGTCTCTTCTAGGAACTTTTCCACACTGGGCTTTTAGCTTGCATCTCCTCCGGAATGGAGGTGTGCATTCACATATCAGCCAGACAACCCTCAAATCCACATCAAAATCTCACTTTGCATGCCTTTTCCTTTGCAAATTTTGTATCCAATTCGATCAGCTCAAGTGCTGATGCCTGTTCGTGTTTAATTGATATAGTTTATTTTTTATTTTTACATTTATATCCTGCTCTTCCTCCAAGGAGCCCAGAGCGGTGTACTACAAACTTGAGTTTCTCTTTCACAACAACCCTGTGAAGTAGGCTAGGCAGAGAGAGAAGTGACTGGCCCAGAGTCACCCAGCAAGTCTCAACGCTGAATGGGGATTTGAACTCAGGTCTCCCCAGCCCTAGTCCAACACTCTAACCACTACACCACGCTGGCTGCCAAGCCAGCTAGCCTCTTTTGCAACATTGTTGAGTGTATGTAAGTTTTTATAAGTTTGAGCTTTGAGAAACTACGTTCACCACTTGCCACAGATACTGGAAGTGTGAGAAGGATCCTTAGAGCAACAGAAACATTAGGCACATTATCCAGGAGTTTTTGTTGTAGTATGAAGAGAAGTACTCCTTGTGGCAGCATAGACTTTGTGAGTCTTCGAGCTGTTGCTATTAGTTCACAGCACAGATCTTCAGCATCCATATCTTTGTTTCCATTATACATCAATGGTTTTTCCAAATTCTTGCAATATTTTTTCAGTAGACCTTTCTTTAATAATACTGTTAAACTTAATTTATAAATTATTAAAGAAAGATCTACTGAAAAATATTGCAAGAATTTGGAAAAACCATTGATGTTAGTGTTGAAAACAATGAACTGGTTTCCCCCCTTCATATTTCTACTCATTATGCTGGTTTCTCACACTCTTAACTCATTGACACTCTGCACTCTGCACCCCTCTGAAGTCTGCGCCCTAAGCGGCTGCCTAGCTGGCCAAATGCTAGCAGGTACGCTGATGCAAGATGGGACCTCAGGGCAACGCAGAGGGAACTGCTGGCATGGCCACAACCTTGTCCCTTCGCAGGGGGCCGTAATGTTTCCTCTTGTTGGGGTTGTAGCTGCACGTGCAAAACCAAACATCTCTCCGGGAGCTGAAGGCACTGCTTCTGTGGCCGCACTGAACCTGACAGGCCTTGTTATAAATAGACTCCCCTGTGTGGCTTCCAAACAAGCCACTGAGGTGGAATGAGTCGGTTTTGCACGTGGCGCTGTGGCGTTCCCCAACCCATTGGCCCCAAAGCATGGCAGCTGGAAGAGGCAGCCGTCTGGCTTGGAAAGGAAAGCCTACCGTTAAGGGAGCACACGCAAGCACTCTGCCTTTCCCCCATTTTATTTCTGGGTAAGACCCCCAACTGCTTCAAGCGCTAGTAGTTATGTTAGTTGTAGCAGGAGTTAGGACGGAGACTGGAAATGGAAGAAGAAGGGAGGCAGAAAGAGAACATTGGCTTTGGGTGTGTGGATATTGTACAAATGGAGTGAACAAGTCATGGCATTCCCAACTTGCATTGTGGTAGCCCCCAGGCAATGAAGAGAGCTGGAAGGAGTCTGAAAAGGGGATCAGTTTTCACACGTCCTTTTCTTCCACCCCACCGATGCCGCTGGCCAAACAAGTTTCGCACATGCAGGAATGACTGTTTTTTTCTGAAAATGCACACCCCTCCACTCGATCTGCCGATCGAATCCACGCTTTGAAGTAAAAGCCATGTCTGTAAAGCCTCCTGAGGGATCTACTTTGTTTCTTACTAGAACCCCCAGATCCTCCCACTGGAAAGGAGTGCGAAACAGTGACTCAGAGGGATAGAGACGACCCTGCCATTTTGTCCAGCTTCTGTAAAGGTTAAGTGTGCTGTCAAGTCAATTTTGACTCCTGGCGCCCACAGAGCCCTGTGGTTATCTTTGGTAGACTACTGGAGGACCATCAATATTTGGGGTGATGAAATACACCCCCTCTCTTTCAGCCTTGAAACCCAAAGTACATCCGAAGGAAACCCAGCCTTCTAAACCCCCCAAGTTTAAAACCTTTGCTCGGCTGCGGTCTGGCTGGGGGATGTTGTTGTGGTTGGCTCTTTGGCTATGTGCGGAAAGGAAACCCAGTTTCCAAAGCTCTCTCTGCTTCTTCTAGAGTGGTCAGGAAGCACGAGCCCCTCCACTCCCTGAAAGGAAGAACAGCCTAGAGCAACCCAAGCTGCTATCGTGCTATTAATAAAATATTTCCAGTCGCTAATCAGTTTGCTAAATTGCTATCCTATTCCAGCAAGCCCCTAGAGTATCCTTGTCAATGCCTCTTGCCTAGCTTCCTCGTGTTCAGGCATATGAGTGAAGGCAAACAGCAGGAAAATGCTCATCCAAGAGTTAGAGGGAAACCGGTCCTGACAGGTGACTTTTAAAATCTCCTCTGTTCAGAAATAATCAGTCCTGTTAGTTGCACACCCATTAACTATACTTTCCATGGCTGTCACTCACTAGCAGGCCTCTTGTCCTCAGGGCCTGTTGCTTACCCTTTCCACAGGAAGGCTCTACATCTCTCCCACACATTAGAAATTATACATTCTGCAGTGTTCCACCGTCCTGCTAGTTATTTCCCAAAACGATGCTATATTTGCTGCCTTTGGAGGAAACAGTTAAGCTGAAAGTCTCCACTTTCTAACACCACATTTCCTGCCCCTTAAAAATCAGAAGGGATCTTGGGGCACCTTAAAGACCAGCACCACTTATGGGAACAGAAACTTGCATGGACTAGAGCAGGGATTCTCGACGTTGGGTGCCCAGATGTTATTGGACTTCAACTCCCATAATCCCCAACCAAAGACCACTGGGGCAGGGGATTATGGGAGTTGAAGTCCAAAAACATCTGGGGACCCAACGTTGAGAATCCCTGGACTAGAGAGTCCACGTTAACAGATGCATGAAGTTTGCAGGTACGCACATAACACACGCAGGGAGGGAGGGGAAGTGGCTAACCGTGGGGCCCAACTATGCCTTCCTCATTCCATGGACACATTTCATCTGTGAAATGTTGGAGGGCACCTTTAACAAAGCACCTTTGACAAAGACAAAAACAGGCACCTGTGACAAAGAGGAATAACATTGGGAATAAGGACAGAATGGGTGGCTATTTATTAAACTTACTTATGCAGAACTTCACTTTAACCTATGCACTTCAAGAGAACTGGGAAAAAATAATTTTATAATATGGCGTGTATATATTTAGAACATCAGACAATATGTGATGCACTGAAAGAAAGTGTAGAGAGAGCAGGCTTGCCCACCTTCTTGCAACAGCACACACTAAGCTGCTACATGGCAGTAGATCAGATATTACCCCTAAAGAGGGGTTTGGATAGTATCATGGAGGAGAGGGCTATCATCGGCTTCTAGTCGGAGGGCTACAGGCCACCTCCAGCCTCATAGGCAGGATGCCTCTGAGTCCCAGTTGCAGGGGAGTAACAGCAGGAGAGAGGGCCTGCCCTCAACTCCTGCCTGTGGCTTCCAGCAGCATCTGGTGGGCCACTGTGTGAAACAGGGTGCTGGACTACATGAGCCTCCTTGGGCCTGATCCAGCAGGGCTGTTCTTATGTATGTTCTTAAAGCACTATCCTAAAAGTGTTCTGGCCACAGTGCCAGTGATATTGACATAGCCCTAAGCACCGTATTGTTTTCTAATGGACTCTTAAAATGTATTACATAAGCGTTGTATATTATTTCCCCTTTCTCCATTACTTGCTCTTTTCTTGACGTATTGTAATATCACACGGTTATCTAAGACTATGGCTGTGGGTGTCCATATTCCAATTCAGGGAGTGTGAGTTTGGTTGCCAGGACACCTGAGGTTCTTACAGAAGGAAGCAGAGTCTGACCCTGTACTTTCCAAATAGGCTCCAGTGCAAGATATTTTAATATTCCTCCATTATAAGCCCTAAGCATTCTATTGCTTATAAAATCAAAGGTAGCTATCAAAAATCTTGCACACATCAGCCAGGCGACAACAGACACCACATTTTCAAATTTGGAACAAATCCTTTGCAAAATGGCTGAGATACAATAGGTTAAGCAATTCCTAAAAAGAGGGGTCGTGGTGTTGGCGACCTTTTTACACCCAACGAATGTATATTGACATTTTTTGGATGTCCATTTACTGTTCCCCCAAAATTCAGCTCCATACTGGACTGGTGCCTTTTGCTGGTTTGAAAAATACCCATCCATTGATTTTTGAATAATTATTCAAAATTATTCAAAATTCAGAGTTTCAAGAATTTCAAAATCCTTCCAGAGGAGAGCTGGTCTTGAGGTAGCAAGCATGACTTGTCCCTTTAACTAAGCAGGGTCCACCCTGGTTGCATATGAATGGGAGACTAGAAGTGTGAGCACTGTAAGATATTCCCCCTCAGGGGATGGAGCCGTTCTGGGAAGAGCATCTAGGTCCCAAGTGCCCTCCCTGGCGGCATCTCCAAGATAGGGCTGAGAGAGATTCCTGCCTGCAACCTTGGAGAAGCCGCTGCCAGTCTGTGAAGACAATCCTGAGCTCGATAGACCAATGGTCTGACTCAGTATATGGCAGCTTCCTATGTTCCTGTTGTTCAAAATCCCCATACTAAGAGGGAAGAATTGTTGGAGCTAGGACCTTGGCAGTATCAGCTCTCAGCTGCAATGTCTCATAGTAACCAGGGGTGTGTGTGGGTTTGGGGTCATGGTTAAAGGGCTGGACTCCTAGAGTAAGCCATTAAGTGGAGGCCTGAGGCTGAAAGGGAAGAAATCTACTCCATCTATGCTCAGAGGCTATGTCACTGGTGCACCACTTTAAAAATATGCGACTTTCTAGACAGAAGGAAAAGAGACACACATGAATAAGTATCCTTAAAGCACGCCACGACTTTATTAAAAGAGAAAGGAGCAGAGCCAAGGCTAGAAAAGCTCACATCAGCTCCTCGGGACCAAGGAGCAAGAGAACAGGCCCGGGGAAGGTGGGGGGCACATAGGGCTGCTCACAGCTTCTGTGTCCTGAGTCAAGGAAGGAGGAGGAGGAGGACACATATTGGTGTATACGAATATGACCAATATTTATATACAGGTTGAGAATCCCTTATCCGGACTGCTTGGGACCAGAAGTGTTCCGGATTTCAGATTTTTCCGGATTTCGGAACATCTGCATAATATTTGGAATATTTGCATAACGAGGTATCTTGGGCATGGCATCCAAGTCTAAACACGAAAGGTTACTGTATTTTATTTGATCAGGGAGTGGAGGAGGGGGACTTTCCCTTTTCCCTCTAGCGCCAAAGCGAGAACATCAAAAACATTAGAAAGCTTCACAATAAAAACAGAGCCACGACTAGAGAGAATGACAGACCAAACCCCTGTCACTAACAGCTTTCTGAAATAAGGAAGTTCTGACTGCATGTTTAAAAGCAGCAAAACTGAGAATCTGCAAGCGAGTGAGCGGAGGCGTTTTGTTTTTTGTTTTGTTATGGTGCATGCTGTGGTAATTTCTGGATTTTGGAGCATTCCGGATTTCGGATGTCCGGATAAGGGATACAGTACAAGCGGTACCACTTTCAACCAAAGTTCTCAAAGTGGTTTACATAGATAGATAGATAGATAGATAGATAGATAGATAGATAGATTAATAAAATGGCTCCCTGTCCCCCAAGGGCTCACCATCTAAAACAGAAACCTAAGAGAGACCCCAACAGCAGCCACTTGAAGGCTGTTGTGCTGGGGACAGAGAGGGCCAGTTGCTCTCCTCCTGATCAATAAAGAGAAATCGCCACTTTTAAAAGGTGCCTCTTGCTCAGTTAGCAGGGGTGATTAGAGCATCCCTTGAAAGTGTTGGAGTTTCAAGAATGTGAGGGGAGCTTTTGTTCTCTAGGGGGTCATAAAGCAGAGTATGGGTCACCTATTAAAGGAGCAGCAGTGAGAAGAGATTTAAATCATGCCAGAGGACTGCGATGTTTGTGGGAAATTTCTGGGAAGACACTGAGGTCATTCACACAAGCGAAAACTGTGTTCTACCTGGGCTTGGGAGCTGTGTGTGCTTGCAGTTATCGTTTGTGTGGAAGCAAGGAAAGAGGAAAATCTGGGTAGCTTTTACTCCTCCTTTGCTTCCAATCACTTCTACCCAGGTTTTTCTCCTACCTTGCTTCCACACAACCAAAAACCGTGAGCACACACAGTGCCCAAACCCAGGTAGAACATCATTTTTGCTTGTGTGATTGACCTCAATCTGAAGTTTTGCAGGTGGAGTTTAAGGCAGTTGTTATTTTTAATTTTCATTATTTGTGGGGTAGGGGCAGGGTTTACAGAAAAAGAAGAAGTGACGTCCATATTTAAGTGAACACAAATGACCTGCTTCTTGTTGTGTCTTTTTTTCACCACCAAATAATCATGAGGTGGGATGACACTGCCACTATTACTGCAGCTGCTAATTTCTTTGAATTGTGCCTGTGACTTTACGTGAGTTTAAGGCATTACAAAACGGTTGGTGTTCATCATGAGGAAGCTCAACCTTGGGGTTTGAGCTCACATTATAATACCATCTGAATTAATAAGTATCTAACATTAATATTAATGAATGATCGACTATTATTAGATAAGACTAATATTATTAGATTAGGCTGCACAGTGACCTTGCGGCAAAAGCAACCTCCTGCACAGCACTGCTGTAGTTTCAGTCCTGAAACAAGGACATGGGATGTCCTGGACCAAGGACAGCTCCCAAAGCAACGGGTCACCCTCACGTTCTGGCCTCTCAGAGCTGGGTATTGCGATGCAAGGGGAAGTTGAGAAATTCTTTCTCGGCAAATCGCTGGGTTTCGTAGCCTGCTACAGAGTCACCTTGAGCGGTGTGGTCGCTGCACTGCTGGTCTGTAGTGCGCAGGGCAGCCAAGCGTGATGGTCATCTGCGCTGGGTACCCGAGCATGACCTCTGTTTTCGAGACGGGGGGGGGGGGGAGTAGGGAAAGAAAGATGTGGAATGGGAATGTAAGTGATGTTTCTGCTAATGTCAAGTAAATGCAAAATGCCATGGTTCTGCTAATGTAAAGTAAAGTTGTGCCATCGAATCGGTGTCGACTCGTGCTGCCCAGAGAGCCCTGTGGTTGTCTTTGGTAGAATACAGGAGGGGTTGACCATTGCCTCCTCCCACACAGTATGAGATGATGCCTTTCAGCATCTTACTATATCACTGCTGCCCAATAGAGGTGTTTCCCATAGTTTGGGAAACATCCCAGCAGGGATTCGAACCAGCAACCTCTTGCTCCCGAGGCAAGTTACTTCCCCGCTGCGCCATGTTGCATAAATAGACCTGTCTTATATTCTTACATTCTTGTGAGTTCAGTTGCTGTTTGTGCCCTCAAGAAACCATGTGTCAGAAATACTGCGTGTGTCACGGTGTGTGTGTGTGTGTAAGGAGATCATGCTTAATTTGCAGTGGGTCTCCAAAGGCCTTTAGGTCAAGGTAAAGTGTGCTGTCAAATCAATTTTGACTCCTGGCGCCCACAGAGCCCTGTGGTTTTCTTTGGTAGAATACAGGAGGGGTTGACCATTGCCTCCTCCTGTGCAGTATGAGATGATGCCTTTCAGCATCTTCCTATATCATTGCTGCCCAATATAGGTGTTTCCCATAGTCTGGGAAACATACCAGTGGGGATTCGAACTGGCAACCTGCTTGTTAGTCAAGCATTTCCCCCCCTGTGCCACTTAAGGACCAGACTCCATATCAAGTAATCAGGTTCCTAGTCCATGACACTTTTATTTCCTGTTTTCCATTCCAAAGGCATTCGGGACCACTATATTTGCTGGAAGCTGAACATAGTGTCAAATAGAGAGCCAGAGTGGTGTAGTGGTTAGAGTGCTGGACTAGGGCCGGGGAGACCCGAGTTCAAATCCCCATTCAGCCATGAGACTAGCTGGGTGACTCTGGGCCAGTCGCTTCTCTCTCAGACTGACCTACTTCACAGGGTTGTTGTGAGGAGAAACTCGTATGTAGTACACTGCTCTGGGCTCCTTGGAGGAAGAGCAGGATATAAATGTAAAAATAAATAAATAAATAAATAAATAAATAAATAAATAAATAAATAAATACCCCGCGCGACAGAAGATGGTTACAACCTGGGCTGCCTAGTTTCCTAAAGAATGCCATTGTGCTATCCATATACCATTTGCACCGCTAAGGGGCGGGGTATGTGATGAGAGGGCAGGCAAACGGGGATGACCTTATATCATCCATGCTTCTGACATGGACTTGCATCAGGGCAGAAGTAACCTTTGGAGAGAAGGAGCGAAACCGCAGCGGAGTGGCTATGTGTCGGGCCGAGACGCCGATTGGGAGCCAGAGGGTCTCTGCTTGTGCTGGTGTCCGCTTCGTGCAAAAATGTGTCCATCACTGACACGTCCGGTTGCACAAAACTGGCTCTCGCCACTGACCAGGGCTGACAGAGAGCGATCCATCTGTCTCTTCCAGCCTCAGTCAAATTCTAGCGATTACATACCACTCACAAGGGAGTCTACAGGGAGGGGTGAAAGTGGGGCACAAGCATTCGTTCAAAAGGGGGGGAGACTGGGACCCACTTTCCCTTGCCGCTGGATTTCTTGGGCAGACAGTTCATGAGAATTTGGCCAGAACCTGGTTCAGAGAGAGAAAACACGGGAGGGACATCTGTCGGAATTCGGCTAGAGCCCCAGAGGCACCGTCTCTGGGGGCTTTTAGAAACACATTTAATAGCATCGGCACTCGCCTCCACACAGCTGGAAAGAGCTGTCACTTTTCGAGCGTTGCTCTTCACGGGGCAAAGTAAACGCAGCCAATAAAGACTGTCTGTCCTGCGGCCCTCCGTTGATGTTCTCCACCAGCAGCCCCACGGGGAGAAGAGCTGGCACTGAAGACGATTTGTGCCTGTTACTGGCGGGTCACGCACTAGGACTGCCATCTCCTTGAGCAGCTGGGTGTCCATCAGGCTAATACGTGGGCTGCTGTCCCAAGGCTTCTACCGATGGGCCTTCAGTGATGTTCAAACAGTTTGGGTTATGTCATAAGGAGCCCCACACCTTGGAACCGGTGAACTGCATTCCTTCCTCAGATACCGCCACTTATCTGTCTCCAGCTCCTCTGATCCTTGTTTACCTGCTCTGGAACCTGACTGTACAGACAGAGGTGCACCTAGGTAATTTCGGAGCCTGGACCTAAAGGCCTTTTGGGGGCCCCCTACTGCTCCTGCCGCAGCCACTGGATAAGCTGCAATGCATTATTTTTTACACCAGAACATGCTCAGGGAAAGCTGGAAACTCTTTTTTTTTTAAAATGATATTCTGAATAACATACTTCCCACTGCCTTGCAGAGAGGTACCACATTTTGCATGGACAATCCTGCCACTTAAATTAGTGGACCGCTCAGCATTTGGAGACCCCCTAGGCCAGAATTTAGAAGCCCCCCCCCAGGCCTGCAGGGGACTGGACCTCCACCCGGAAGTCCAGTCCAAAGTACACCACTGCGTACAGAACCAGACCACTGCAGAAAGCCATCTAGGAGTCTCTCCATCCTGCCTCTTGGTGTAACTTTGGCTTTGAATTTCTGGCCACAGTTTGGGCTCTTTCCCCGGCTGAGGAAGTTAGAATTATTAAAATCCAGTCTGCTCTGTTCTTATGAGCATCTCATCACCTCCTTAACATCCTCCTGTTGGGACGGATTATCGAACTTCCTAAGTAGCTGCAATAATTTCTCCGCAAGCCGCCAATCTCCAAAAAAGGCACCCGAGGCTAATTACCCCCAAATAGGCCACCCGCCACGTCTTCGAGCTCCAGGATGGGAAGCCATCATCCCGTCATCTGATGCATCTATTAGGGCACAATAATCTCCAGGCATTAGGCTCCTGCATAAGGAACAGAAGAGGTTCAGCTCAACCTTGTTCTGCATAATTCCCACAATGCAAAGCAGATTTCTTCCCCAAAATCATTAATAAGCAATAAGGACATTATATAAGCTGTGCAATTCCCCCCCTCCGCCCCCCACTCCTTTCTTGTTAAAGCAGCCTCATCCCGAATGGCCTCAAAATTAAGTTGAGAGGGATGGGGGAGGAGCAGATGGAGGATTAAACGAAAAGGTCGCCACAGAAAAAGAGTGCCGTCTGCATGTGACACTTTTAGGTCTGAGCTTTCATGCCTCAGATTTTCACTGGCCCAGGCTCAGAGAGCCGTTCTGGCCATATTTCGATCGATGGAAGTGGGGTCTGCTGTCGTCAACACTCCCCTTGATGACTGGCACCAACTTTGCCTGCCACGATTCCCCTTAGAATGTAGTCATTTGGAGGGGAATTATGGGGCAGGGGATGTGGCTGGGTAAAAAAAAATCTGGTGAGTTGAAAAAGAAAAATCTGGTGACCCCTGCTAACTTGGCAAAGAGGCACCTTTTGACGTGGTGATTCTCTTTATTTAGCAGGGGGAGAGCAACTGGCCCTCTCCGTCCCCAGCACAGGACCTCCAGTGACGGTTGCTGGTGTCTATCTTGTGTTTCTTTTTAGATTGTGAACCCTTTGGGGACAGAGATCCATCTTATTTATTTATTATTTCTCTGTGTAAACTGCCTTGAGCAATTTTTGGAAGGGTGGTATAGAAATCAAATGAATGAATAAATAAATAAATAAAATGAATAAATAAATAAATCAAATGAATGAATGAATGAATAAATAAAATCCCATAATAAATAAATAAAATCCCCACCCCAAAAGTTGAGATCTTTTGATTCAACCCTCACCTAGATAAAAGAGTAAACATTACATGATATTCCCAAGAAGGGAGCTTGGTAACAAGGGAGAAGAGCTGGTCTTGAGGTAGCAAGCATTAACTGCCCCCTTTGCTAGGCAGGGTCTGCCCTGGTTGCATTTGGATGGGAGACTACATGGGAGCACTGTAAGATCTCCCCCTTAGGCGATGGGGCTGCTCTGGGAAGAGCACCTACCTGCTTGCATGCAGAAGGCTCCAAGTTCCCTCCCTGGCAATGTCTCCAAGATAGGGCTGGGAGAGACTCTTGCCTGCAACTGTGGAGAAGCCGCTGCCAGTCTGGGAAGACAATACTGAGCTAGATGGTCTAATGGCCTGACTCAGTAGAAGGCAGCTTCCTACTTATCTGTCTCCAGCTCCTCTGATCCTTGTTTATCTGCTCTGGAACCTGACCATACAGAGGTGCACCTAGGCAATTTTGGAGCCTGGACGTAAAGGCCTTTTGGGGCCCCCCTTCTGCTCCTGCCACTGCTAATAGATAAGCTGCAATGCATTATTTTTTACACCAGAACATGCTCCCAGCCCTATCTTGGAGATGCTGCCAGGGAGGGAACTTGGGCTCTTAGGAAATGTCTACAAGAAGACCCTCCACAGAGTATTCCCTTAATGGGGGTGGTCCGTTTTCAAGAAGGCTCACCATTCTCATTTCAACGAGCTTTTTATCCTCTCTGGGTAACTGACCAATATTGGTACACTTTGCCTATTTGTTTGATTGCTTGTTTTCAATATGTGGTTTTCACTGGATGTTTTGCAGGTTTCTAATTGGACTGGCTGCATCTGCGATGACTACGTAACTACTACAATACTATGGAAACAGGGTGTGCTTTTACACTTTTCCTGATGTCGAACCCTTGGAGAAAGAGGCTCTGGTGTGACCAACCAGGGGCGTAACTATAATAGGGCAAGGGGAGACAGTTGTCTGGGGCCCCACTGCCTTAGGGTGCGCCCCCCAGAGGCAAGTCACATGACTGACTCCCCCAGCTTCACACCCGCCTGGGCTTCCTTCAGTTGTATCCATCCTCCAAAACTGATGTGAGTGTTCAGACCTGAAGCTACCAGAACAGCATGTCTTTCTCTAGGACCATCAAATGACTTGCATCGTCCACAATTTACAAAGCCTTAAAAAAAATAATTTAGGATGATGTTCTATTGTGGCACATAGGTTATAGCGATATCGATATATAAATTTTACTCTGCTTTTTGTTACCACTATTCAGCCTCATTGAGGATTTGTTGACTTCATGAGCTGAGCTTTGGTGGTGGTGGTGGGGGCATCTTAAAATCTTGTCTCTGGGCCCACGCCAACCTTGACCAACGTGACCAACCCCATATATGTGCTATTTCACTTCCACATTTCCCCATATGAAAAGAGACTGGAAGTTCTGTCTGTTGGCTTGACTCACCCAGGCCTAACTGGCTGAAATACCCGAGCTGGAGATCATGCCCACTTTTGGGAAGTGTATCTGGAGTGCCTGTCCTTAAAACACAGGCTCTCTGGACACAGCTCCCTTCCGCCTGGTTGAGAGCACGAGAAAGCTCTAACATCTGTGGCAGCTTTTAGCAGATGGGCCGGTTTGCTTATAGGGCTCTCTCTCCCTCCAGCAGCTCTGGGTCTGGCAGATGCTCTTCTAGAAGAGGAGACCAAAGGGCTGCTGGGAGGGAGCAAAATGGTTTTGAACAGAATGTCGGATTCTTTCCCCACACCTCATCTAATTAGGGGCTGCCTTGAAAATACCCAGGAAAGGCTTTTCTGGGTATACCCAGAGCAGGATTGGTATGGGGCTTCGAGCCCAAGAAGAGGGGATGTGCAGACACGAGGTGCTTCAGGGGGGACCTGTTCTTTGTTCGGCTCCAGGCCAATGCACCCAAACAATGTTCACTTCTGTTTCAGTGACCTTGCAAAATGGAGGGGGGGAAAGGGGGAGGAGGGGAGAAGAACGCGCTTCAGGCAACAGCAGACGGAGCCTTCACATGGCTGTTTTAATTTTAGCCAGATTGTTTCATATGCTCAGTTTGAGGAAGTTATTTTAAGATGAGGAAAATATGCGTTTGGTGGAACGGCAACTGAGAAAGGACGAGCTCTGCCTTTCCACAGCACAAGACTTATGTAAACGTCCAACCAGCCAGGCACTCCGTTCCAGCATAGCCATCCTCCAGTGACTGCCACCTTTGAGGGCCAGGTGATGGCATTCTGCACTGTGGTTCGGCATTATGATGGAGTTAGCGAGATTCTTCTCTTCTTGTCAGTTGAGACGTGTCTTGTCGTCAGGGCAGAGAGCTGGCCTTGTGGCAGCAAGCATGACTTGTCCCCTTAAGCTAAGCAGGGTCCGCCCTGGTTGCATACGAAAGGGAGACTAGAAGCGCGAGCACTGTGAGATCTTCCCCTCAGGGGATGGAGCTGCTCTGGGAAGAGCCTCCAGGTTCCAAGTTCCCTCCCTGGCAGCATCTCCAAGAGAGGGCTGAGAGAGAGATTCCTGCCTGCAACCTTGGAGAAGCCGCTGCCAGTCTGTGAAGACGATACTGAGCTCGATAGACCAATGGTCTGACTCAGTATATGGCAGCTTCCTAGGTTCCTATGAGCAGTAGCTTTGGGCATGTTGGTGCTGCCGTTCCCAGGGACAAGCCCCAGGTCCCTGTTTTGGTACGGCTGTGCATTGTGCCTGCATGCATTCGTCTCTAAAGAATAGCGGTTTAATGGAGGCAATTTGGATGAGGGCTGTGGGGAAAGGAGATAGGGGCCCCTCCCTGCAGTACGAGGGTCCTGCAGTACAAGGTTGCTCTCCTCTTCCATGCAGCCTTGTTTTCAACAAAAAGGATTATGGGAAATCTATTCCTACTTCTTGTTGGGAATTCTCTCTGGTAAGAGAAACCCTTCTATTACAGCAGAGTGCACAGAGGCAAAACACAGCGGAGTCTGCCCAGGCATTCGTGTATGCTGAGAGTAAAAGAAACTTGGAGCCAGTTCATAGTTTCAAATCAACATGAGGAGTCTTTATTAGTGAACTCCATTCTAGATAGGAAAGTGGAGAGATAGGATCTGTAATCTAGCTAGCTAGCTGGATGCAGAGAGATGGTTTCTGCATCTCTGCACACATGGTGCAGGGAGAGCGGAGTGTGTGTGTTGCAAGGGAGAAGAAAAGGGAAAGAGGAAGAGAGCAGGCAGACAGGAAGGAAGTCCCTAAGAGTAGCATTCTACATATCAAAAGGATGGTGTCAGAGCCGTAGAGAAGGGATGACCAATATCTTGACTCCTCTAGCCCTCTGACTCACTAGTCTGTCCCCCTCTGTCATTGAGACATTGAGACAGAGTCCTTAACTTCCAACACATCTTTCATTCTGACCTCTGAAATGGGTTCAGGAAATGTCGTGTGGTGGACATGACCTATGATTTTGAAGAGGATTTGGATTAAACACAACCCTGGTCACAACTGTCCCTCTTTCCAAAGAGGCAGAACTAAAAATGTGTTGTTTTTAAAAAGGTGTTTAAAAGGACTCAAAGGTTCCAAATTAAAGATTCACAATTTAGCCATTCAGATTTCGACTGTGGCATTTCTGATCCAAAATGCAGACTCACACTTTGTAACATCTTGGCTGTTTGAATGCTGGGTATTAATTAAATTCTATCCAATTCTATTCCGCCCTATCAAATTCTGTTGCAAGCCAGCTGTTAAAACGCATCAATGGTACATACTCTTGCATATCCCTATGAAAAGCCAAATTTTAAATTGTTGTGTTTTAAATTTCTTGTTTTTGTTTTTAACTAATGTTTTAATGCTGTTTTTATCTTATTGTAAACTGCCCAGAGATGTAAGTTTTGGGCAGTATAAAAATATGTAAAAAAAATAATATATATATATATTATAATAATAATTTAAAAAATAAATATTAAATTGCATACCAATTACCCTATCCTGTCAGAGGTAGAATACCATTGCAAGCATTCTCAGAATCTGGGGGATATTCAACACAAACATTTGCTGAGGGGGGATTTTTGAAGAGGACTTGGGTAGCAAATTCAATTCTGGCCTAGAGAAGAAAGCATTTTGTCAGGTCCTTCAGTGGTTTCGCTGAAGCTGCTGGCCTGACTTGAAGCTGACAGATTTTAAAGTTGCACTCTTGTCTGTTCTTATGGTGGAACAAGATAAAGGCTGGGCCGAGGCAGAAACCTTTTACATTCGAGCGCTATTCGACAGATGGATGAGCTCCCAGCAGATTTTATTGGCCCAAGCACATTTCCCTCCACTCACTCGGGGACATTAACAGTTGGACCGTTACATTTGCAAAGCATGCCTCAGGCTCTTGGGACAAGTCAGAACACATTGCGGATAAAGCAATCTGCGACATACACCATGTGAAAAAGCCACATGCAGTCATACAGGGCAAACAGGCTCACTACGAGCAATTCTGAAAAAAGCCCCCCAGCCCCCCCGGCTAGCCCAGAATATAGAAGGTCAAGCGGAGAACCAAATTAAAGTTGTCAGAGACCCCAGGGCCATGACCCCCTTCTTGTGTCGATGGAAAACTCACTCTGGTTAAAGAAAACCCACTTCTGGCAGAACGGGTGGGCCTCACTTCTGGCATCCTTGTGATGCCACGCAAGTCGATCATCCTTGTTGAACATCAAGACGATCCACAAGTCTGGAAGAGCAGGGTTTGGACTGAGGTCACTGCACTCGGTTAGGGGTGGAGTTTAACCCTTCCCGCATGCAATTTCCCGATGGAAATACCAAAATCTCAAAGAGATTTTGCTATGGTATGATATACTTTCCGAGAAGGGAACATTTCTTGGAAATGTTCCAGGTGTGCACTGGTTCCAAGCAGTACATTTGCCTCTGAAGAAGAGCATTTCTCTGAAATGTGCCAGGCCTAAAATAACGGTGGTATCAATTTGCTCAGCAGCACACCTTTGGGTTTCTTCCTTCTTTTTTCCTGTCGGGTTTTTTGGTGCTGAATCATCTTCTCCCCCGCCTCGGTCCCCCGCTTCTTCTATTTTGCCAATGAAAATCCCCCCCAGTTGCCAGTTAACTCTAGCAGAGGTGAACACATGGAGACAGGCGCAGACATGTGCAGCCATGGAAGTCCCATCAGCAACTATTTGGACTGAAAAAAACCCCAGAAGAGTAAAATAGCCAGTGTGGAAGCCGCTTTTGTTCAAAATACAGGTTGAGTATCCCTTATCTTGGGATACTTGGGACCAGAAGTGTTCCGGATTTTGGATTTTTTTAAATTTTGGAATATCTGCATAATATTTGGAATATTTGCATAATGAGATATCTTGGACATGGGATCTAAGTCTAAACACGCAAGGTTACTGTATTTTATTTGAGCAGGGAGTGGAGGAGGGGGGCTTTACGATTTCCTTCTAGCGCCAAAGCGAGAACATCAAAAACATTAAAAAGCTTCACAATAAAAACAGAGCCGCAACTAGTGAGAATTACAGACAAAACTGCTGTCACTAACAGCCTTTTGAAATAAGCAAGTTCTGACTGCATGTTTAAAAGCAGCAAAACTGGGAATCTGTGAGTGAGTGAGCTTGATGCGTTTTGTTTTTTGTTTTGTTATGGTGCACGCCGTGGTGATTTCCGGATTTCTGAGCATTCCGGATTTTGGATATCCGGATAAGGGATACTCAACCTGTATACCAAACATTTAGAAAGGAAGGGTACCTTCAAGGTGAACTGAGAGATGTTTTTATTTTTTCTAAATATCAGGCACTAGAATTATTATTTAGTCTCATTTGAAAGCTACAAGCGACAACAGTGTCATTACTCTTCACTCACGCTGGTTCCCTACTGCCTAGCATCAATACCGTGCATAACCTGCTAGCTGCATCTTGTATAGAAATTCACACCTTTGGGGCTATTTCACCAGGTCATTTCACTTTCCACTCTCCCTTTTTTTGCGCCTTTAAGTGCGCCTTTGCGCACTTAGCACACAATTCAGGTTTTTGATTGCGTGTTAGAGTGTAGCCTGATTTATATCCGGGGCTAAACCCCACCCCGCCGTTTGTGTCGGTTTTTGGAACTCCGAATTTGCAGTAAAGCCTTGCAGAAAACCCTCGGTAAAGCCTGTTGTCTGGGAAAGTTCCAGGCTAGGGAAACCCAGCCTGGCTTAGGTTGCTCACAAGAACCACCGGGATCGGGTCTGATCCCAGCGGGGCAGTGCCGCCTAGCCCAGCTTTTCACCACGGCTTTTAGCTGGGGTTAAAGGCGCGAGAGAACTATGAACCCCAGCTCTGGGATTGGGTGTTCCCTTGGGCTGCGTCCAGCCCAAGCAGACACAGAGACGAGAACCTGGAGGGTCCATCTCTTCGGGGGTTCCATCAATGCACCACACCGATATGTAATCCTGGACATGTAATCCTGGCCTCTGGAGCTTTGTGCTGGGTCGTGCAGCACAGATCGTCTGGTAGCACAATCTGAGCTCCCAGCACCATTTCTGCTAGGGATGTGCGAACCGGCTTGAGGTTGAGCCTGTTCACACTTGAGCTGGCCTGGTTTGAGGGCTCGATATTGAGCCAGACTGGGCCCTCTTCGGCTCCAGGTCAAGCTGAACCCCCTGGGCCTGTTTGGGCTGGTTCGGGGGTGCTGGGGACTTTTTTTCATAAAATAATTGATACTCCCGCCGGGCCCTTGGGGGTGCAGCCGTGGCCATGGTAGGGGGTCTCCAGTGGTTCCCCCTCCCCCTGCCATCCTTCCCCTGGTATTAAAAGGGCTGGTTTGGCCCATTTGGGGGCCTTTGGCCCTTTCTGTGCTGGCAGTGGCCATTTTGGAGGCTGCTGCGCATGCACACACCATGCAAATGCCCAGTGCACATGTGCGGCGGCCTCCAAAATGGTCGCCGTGCACTGAGAAAAGGCCGAAATGGCCCCGGAATGGGCCAAACCAGCCCTTGTGAGATGGGGGAGGCCAGTGAGGGGGGACCACCGGAGATCCCCCTACGGATGCAACCAGTGGTGGATTAACGGAGAAACAGAGTAGGCATTGGCCTATGACGGCAAATTTGAGGGGCAGAAAATGTTGCCCCTCCTCAAATTCTGCCGCCCCTCTCTGTGGGCAGCGGTGTCTGCAGCAAGGGTGGAGTGGGCGAAGAGAAGGTCTGCCCACTTTTTACCTTATTACAAAAAAAGGCAACCTTTTTTTGTTTAAGGTAAAAGGGCGGCAAAAAGCTTAATCGGTCCCTGGCTGTGGCAACACCCCCTGAGGGTCCAGCAGCGGTGAGTACCAATTTTTTTAACCGGAAAAAAAGTCCCTAGCACCCACTAACTGGCCGTAACCAGTTCTAAATCGAACCGAGCTGGACCTCTGTTTGGGGTGCCAGAGCCGAACACGCCTGGTTGGGTTCAAATCCGGTTTGGATTTGAACCGAACTGGGCAGACCAGTTTTGTGCTCATCCCTAATTTCTGCTATTCCCAGTTGTGTAGGAGAAGGAATTCTGGCAAGGGCAGCGTATTATGCAGGGGTGAGGAAAATGTCTTTACACATGATATGGGTTGGAACCATATGGATCCTGGCTGGGACCCTGCTGAGTTTGCAATCTAAAGGTCGCATGTTCAAAGCTACGGATCTCGATGTAAGACTATGACGCGCCCTGGACCTAAATCCTGGCCTATCACGGGCGGTCAGCATAGGTAAGACTCTCTCCAGCTCAGTAAAAAGCAGCTTCACACACACACAATGCATCCGCTTAGAAAATGAATTGCCGTAAGATATAGTGATGAACACAGGCTTATACAGCTTAAAAAGAAAAGAGCAGGGATGAGACGTATGACTTTGTCATGCCAGCTAAATGGAATTGCCACAATCAGAGGCAGTGCACCTTGACTATGGATTGCTGGGAACAGCAGTGAAGCAGCTGTTTGTGTCATTTTTTGTCTTTGCCCCAGTTTATCGGCTTCTCGTGCCCAGTTTCTGAAAACATGAAATTCTAGATGACCCTCTGCTTTGATCCTTGAGGGCTCTTTGGGTGCTTAGGGTGTCCTCTGCTCAACTGTGGTGGGCCTGCTTCCTGTTTGGGCAGTATCCATTCTCATTTGCACTTGCTAGCGGCCAGGGGCATAATAAAGTTGGAGTGGGCCCGGAGACAAGATTTTAAAATGCCCCCCCCCCCCCCCCACACACCCACTGAAGCTCAGCTCATGAAGTCAAGAAATCTTAAATGAGGCTGAATAGTGGTAACAAAAAGCAGAGTAAAATTTATGTATATATCCTATGTGTCACAAACAGAATATCATCCTAAATGATTATTTTTTAAGGTTTTGTAAATTGTGGACGATGCAAGCTATTGAATGGTCCTAGAGAAAGACCTGCTGTTCTGGTAGCTCCAAGTCTTAACACTCACATCCATTTCGGAGGATGAATACAACTGAAGGAAGTCCAGGCGGGTACATAGCTGGGGGAGTCAGTCATGTGACTTGCCTCTGGGGGGCGCCCCCTAAGGCAGTGGGCCCCCAGACAACTGTCTCCCCTTGCCCTATTATAGTTACGCCCCTGCTAGTGGCTGAGGGTTCCTGAGCATCATTCACTTTCAGCAGCACAACCAGGTCCAAAAACCGTTTGCTAGGTCCTCCTCTGGAATTATTTGGTGCCCATGTGCCATCAGATTTTTCCACCTCAGATTGGCATCGTTGAACTCTTACAAAGGAAGAGCGTTTCGGATTGAAAATGGACAATAATTCTCTCTGTAAATGTCCGCCCGTGGGAAATGACAGCAGAAGGAAGCCTTTCGTTTTTCTCTGCCTAAACCTTCCTTAGCACCAGCGTTCCGTGTCTCTCCTCATCAGACTCCTGGGCCGAAAATAGAAGCCCGGCTCACAGCCACACACAATGCACACGTCCTATCAGATTACAGGGCAGAGTGAACTCACGCGGTCCAGCTAGTGGGAGACCCAGCTGGGTCTCTCTCAAACAAGACAGGGGGATGAGGCCGTGTGGGTGAATGCAACCTGAGCCCACAGATTCATCTCAGAAAGTGTCACTTGAGGATGTCGAGGCACAGGCACTGGGGCTGTGGAGACCTTCAGGACGACGTCATCAGGGCAGTGGTGGCTGGTGGTCTTTGGAACCGGGGCGGTGGCAGGCAAGAAGGGTATTGGTGGGCGGAGCCAGAGGTGGAGGTGGAGCTAATTGTGGGTGGGGCTAAGAGGAGGTGAGCAAATTCACAATGTTGGAAGGGAACGGAAGGGAAGGGGTTGCCATCGAGTTGGTCACTTGTGGTGACCACAGGCTTTCTTGGCAGAATACAGGAGGGGTTTGCCATTGCCATCTCCTGCACAGTATGAGATGATGCCTTTCAGCATCTTTCTATATCGCTGCTGCATGATACAGGTGTTTCCTATATTCTGGGAAACACACCAGCGGGGATTCGAACCCACAGCCTCCTGCTCTGTAGGCAGGTTGCTTCCCCACTGTGCCATTAGGCGGCTCAACAATATTGGACAAAGCCAAATAATTCTTGTTTCTCCCCATTTTCCTCCCACATGAATGAAACTAGCAATTCAGTACAATTGGCCCATATATACTTCTGTTTCTCCCCCAAACAGCATCTCCAAGTTAGGGCTGAGAGAGAGTCCTGCCTGCAACCTTGGAGAAGCCGCTGCCAGTCAGTGTAGTCAACACTGAGCTAGATGGACCAAGGGTCTGACTCGGTATGTGGCAGCTTCCTATGTCTTTCGCGCTCTTTACTTCCGCGAGATGCCCTGCAAAATGGGCGAGACACGTGCGCCCCCTTGCGGCGACCTGATTGGCTGGTCCACTCACCGGCCCCGAGAGTAAAACGGGCACTTTGACACGTGCCACTTCCTCCCCCACTCCCCTCGCCCTGTGAGCCTGCAGGGCTCGCGCCGATCGGACGGATAGGGGAGGCAACCAATCATGCTCAAGCTTGAAGGGGAAAAGGGGAGGCTGCCTGCTCGCTGATTGGCCAGAGTACAACAGCTGCCGTTTGCAGAGGAGAAGGCTCCGTTTTATTTTATTTTAATTTTGCTGTAAACTCGGGAAACCTTTCAGAATGTCCAAGTCAGCGGAGGCTGCAGCAGGGAAAGGAAAGAGGGGCGCCGAAGCCAGCCAGTGCGGGACCTTCCCCGCGGCAAATAGTCGGCCCAATGGCAGGACGGATCCCGTCCCCGCCCTCTCGTCCCGAGCGGCCATTGGCTGCGATGAACAAACCGCACGTTCCATGCGGCGGCCCGAAGGGATACCATAGAGACAGCGAAAGAGCGTCACCATTATGAGTGCTTCCGGTGTTTAAAAAAAAGGAACTGGATTTAGTCTCTTATCTGCCGCCGTTTCATCATAGAGAAGCCAAAGCGGCCTAGAGAGGGGAGCTGTCTAGCTTCCAGTGATCCAAGGAAGGTCTCCCTCTCTCTATGGTAGCGCGGCTCTTCCCGGAAGTTTGGTAGCTCCGGCGGCTGTGAGTGTGAGTAAAGGGAGGAGGAAAGCGCTGCTCCGGGATGGTGAGGTTTAAGAACAGGTGAGAGGAGGAGGAGGGTGTCTGTGTCTCCTTGGGAGGCCCAAAAGTGGAGGGCGGAAGGGTAAACAGCTGCCCCCTTTTTTACGGCCCCAGCAGCCTTCTAATACTCGGAGGTAGAATGCTTCTGTACATGGAGGCTCCATTTCCCATGTATTACGGTAATGAGAACAGCTCTGTTGAGTCAGGTCTACCGTCCTGTTTCCAACAATGGCTCTGGAGTGAAGCTCTTCTTGGAAAAACCCTTCCAGTATTTATTGTCCCTACTACCATTAAAATATCCAGGATTGCTTTTCAGAAGTGGCAATTTCCCCCCTCTATTCTTATTATTGTTGTTTACACACAGTCTACCAGATGTTTTTGTTGTTTTATTTTTTGCAACATCAGTCCACTAAAAATGTTCTCATCCTGGAGAGAATCTATGTGGCCACTAAGAGTCCACACCAACTCTTAACGGCACTTAATAAAAAATGTTCAGGAGAGGTCTAAGGACATACTATAAAGCCACTTTGCTGGAGCTAAGCAGGTCTTGCTGCGGCCAGCACCTGGATGAGAGACATATTTTGTCACTTTGTGGGGTGGGGCTATAGTTCAGTGGCAGAACATCCACTTTGCATGCAGAAGGGAAAAGGTTCAGCCTCTGGCATCTCTGACTAGGGCTAGGACAGAGTCCTGCCTGGAATTCTGGAAGTACTGCTTCCAGTCAGTGCAGACGATACTGAGCTAAATGGACTTGGTATAATGCAGCTTCCTACCCTCCCTCTGCTTCTGCAGGTATTTCCTCTGCGAGATTATCGCTGAAGACCCCCGCTGTCGGCAGCTCACTGATGAGCGAGCGGTGCACAGTACAGTGAAGAATGCCGTTGCGAGAGTGCATGGCGACTTTGGCCTTGCCTGCTGCTCCATTGCCTTTTCAGGTTTGGGTTCTGGTGTTTTGCCGTTGTGGGTCCTGGTCATCTCTGTCTTCCCTGCTCCTTTCCCCTCTTCAGAATAATACTTTGATCAGTTCCAGTTATCCACATATCTTGATTACTGTATCTTGCGCACACGAAATTCCCCCAGAGTTAAGAAGATTCCAATTCAGTACGTAAACCTCGTACAGGCAAACCTCGTTACTCGTGGGGGTTCCGTTCCTCGCCTGCTGCTACTGATTAACGAGGCATTATGCCTATGGGGGAAAGGGGGGTTTGATTCCAGAATGGACCCAAAAGGTGGAAAAATGTGAAAATAATTATAACAGTTTGCTGTACCAAGTTCCCATGTGTTCAGGAACACTCTCTCCCCTGCCGCCCCCTGGTTAAAAATGGCAGAAAACTTTTTTTTAAAAAGGAAGAAATGAGCCACAAAATAGCTCCTCCTGACTCCAGACAAAATGGCGGTCAGAAGTGACCTCCACAGTCACTTCCGGCCCTCTAGGAACCATGGATACGTGGGTTTTAACCCTTTCGCATCCATGGATATTGAAACCGGGTGTCAATTAGACACCTGCGAATACACGAAATCACAGATATAGAATATGTGAGTAACTAGGTTTGCCTGAAATTCCTAATCTTATTTACTCTGTCCCGTCCTTCTTCATATCTTATCTTTATCATCATTATTATTTTATTTATTTGATTTATATACCACCCCTCCACAATGGCTCAGGGTGGTTTACAACAAATAAAAACCATCAATCAACAGTTAAAATCAAAACTAAATCAATTAAAACCATTGAAACATTAAAAACATTAACATTACAATCATTTAAAACCATACATCTAATTAAAAGCCTGGCTGAATAAATGTGTCTTTAGCACCTTTTTAAAAGTTGCCAGAGATGGGGAGGCTCTTATTTCAACAGAGAATACATTCCAAAGTCCAAGGGCAGCAACGGAGAAGGCCTGTTCCCGAGTAGCCACCAAACAAGTTGGCGGCAACTGCAGGTGAACCTCTCTAGATGATCTCAACAGGCAGTGGGGCTCATGGTGAAGAAGACGTTTTGCTAGATACATCAGCTTAACCATGTATACCATGTTCTAAATTTGGTCAGTCTTCAATACACAGGCTTTGCCAAACTAAGAAATCTGGGTTCTTTAGCCTGGCAGTGGCACAGTATGAAGCATTCTCTGCTCTCACACACATCCTGTGCTAAGCTACAAAGCATCAATCTGTCTCGTCTCTCTCTCCCCAGTGAAGTACCTCAATGCCTACACAGGCATAGTTCTTCTGTGTTGCCGGAAGGACTTCTATCGGCTTCTCTGGTCATCTCTTCCCTTTATCACTGTTTTGGAGAACAAGAATCAACGTTGTCTTTGTACCTTTAACACACTACTTGTTGGAGGTGAGCTCTCTTTGTTTTTAGCCATGTTAACTAGCTTGGCGGACTTCTGTTTGGCATGGAAATCCGGGTCCTTTAGCCTGGCAGCGATACAGACCAAAATGTTGGGGCTTACCTAGTAAGTTCATTCTCTCTCTGCAGTGGAATGGCATCAGTGAATGGGTTATGCTCCTCCTACTTGCTCCAAAGGCGGGGCCAATCAACTTTCAAGGCCCTCATTTACAGTGCCTAAAGAAATGCTACACCCCCTTGAACATTTGTCATCCTTTGTTGTGGCAATGCATCAGACGTGCGTGCATTTAAATGAGTTATTCCACTCATTCACACACCATACTCCACACCTTTCAGGGGAAACAAAGGGGAAAGCATACATCCAAAATATAGAACTGAAACATAACAATTGGAGAAGTCATAAGAACATAAGAATAGCCCTGCTGTGGATCAGGCCCATGGCCTACCCCTCTTGTAATGCTGTAATCTCTGGTGTAACCAACCACCTTTAAGAACACACCCCAAATGATCTTAGAGGAGAGGCTTCCGGTGGTGTGGGTGTGTGGTTTGGGCTAGCCCAGAGTTTACTTTGGGGTGCGCAGCACCAATTTAAGCATATGTGAAACATTTCTGGTCAGCGGGGCAACGTCCTGTGCAGAAACACATTGGGTCAGGCACAACAACTATACCTTGTAGTATAGTAGTATATTGCTACTGTAGTCGTATAGTATAGTATAGTCGTCTTCCGATTGTGTGGGTGTGTGGTTTGAGGTGGTCCAAGACTTTTTTTTTGGTGGGGTGGGGCACAGCACTAGTTTCTTATTTAAGCATATACTGGATATTTTTGCATATTCCCAATGTAAGCTATTTGAGATAGCTACTACTGAAGGAGTATTAAGAATTAATCAATTTACTCAGAATGAAGAGATCTGAAGGAGTGGTGAAACAAGGGCACTAGAACCAGTCCTGAGAGCCCATGTGGCCTGGGGCGTATTGCACACAGTAAAAGTGAGCATCCAGATGTTATGGGTGAGGGAAGAGATCCTTAGCAGGGATCCGGATCGGCCTGCATGAAGGTTCAGTGTCTTTTGAATTCTGCGAACATTCAACTAGTGCACCTGCAGTTGTGTGCATAGTTCATTGTGAGGTGCGGTATCTCTGTTCCTGCCCACACACAGAGTCTTCCTCAAGGGCTGTAGATTTAGACATGCAGCGTACCCACTTCTGTACCAGACGCCCTTTGTGCAAGAAGTCCGATGAGAGTTCCACTTTATGGCATGTCTGGTTTTTAATGTATTGCTCCCAGGAGGAAGGATTGTTGTGAGAGGCAAGTCCTCTCTCTCTCTCTCAAGGTGTTGGTTTCCCTTTTCTTCTCTGCCAGCTACAATAAGGACGTGTCAGAAATTCCTAATCCGGTACAACAGGGACCAGCTGCTGCTATTGCTACGGAACTGCACCAGTGAAGGTAACTAGTTGCTTACTTTGTAGGGATGTGCACAAATCAAATGCTTCAATTTGATTTGATTTTGAATAGATTCAAGCCTTCTGCCTGCAAAACCAATGCTCCACTACTGAGCTCCCACCCTCCCCCCTCCCTTTCTTTTCTCCAGCTGCTGCTTTCAAGCAGATTGTGTAGCCTGCTCCTATTTTCCTTTCATCACATTGTTTTTAGAGGCAGGGGTTAACAGAGTGTGTTTGCTGGTAGGCAAGCAGCTTTATGAAGTCAGGGCTATATGCATGCCACAGTCCTACAAGAATGTGTGGAGTGCGTGTGGAGTGTGTTCCCTGTAGCAGGGATTCCCAGATGCTGTTGACTGCAACTCCCAGCTGCAATGGCCTTTGGCCGAGGATTCTGGGAGTTGTAGTCAACACCTGGGAATCCCTGCTACAGGGAACACTGGCAGGGGCTTCCCAACCTGAAGTACTCCCAATATTGGTGAACTACAAGTCCCATCATCCCCAGCCACAATAAAGTGTAGCTGGAGATTATTAATTGTAGTTCAGCAACATCTGGATTGCCACAGGTTGGGAACCGCTGACCTCCAGCATGTGATTATGGTTACAGACTTTGGGCTTCCGAGATGCTGCTAAGCATGTTGGCTACATGCTACATCCTAGGTTCAGAGGCACTATGCTGGGAGAAATGGGATGTTGGATTAGGTGGACCTTTACTCTGATCTAGGAGTTAGCATAAACGGCAGGAACACTATCCAGATTGTCATAGTCAATAGGGAAGGGGATTCAGCTGAGACAGAGTCCAATTTAAGCTGAGCTTGTTGGAAAAAATGTGTTCTAGCGGATCGACAAGCTATCCATCAGTCAATGAAGAGCTGTATGCTTGTGGGAGAGGAACAGAAGAAGGAGGACAGTGAAGACAGCATGGAGATGGCCTGACCAACACTACAACCCTTGTGTTGCTTTTTGTATGAGAAGAGGCTGGCATGGAGGGTGCTTGCTGGCAAGGATCCTGCTCCTTCTCAAAAAAGAAGAGTGCGTATTTTGTATGTGATCATTAAAGCCAATCATGTTTCCATCCAGATGCTTGTGTCTTAAGAGGGAGGGTGCCAATGATAAGCCTGCACAGTGGGTTGGGGGAGAATCCTCTCCCTCACTATTCCACAGTGACTACTGTGCTTGATAGGGTGAGCTTCCTCCCACCAAACTAGCTTATTGTGTCTCATCGCTGGTGGACAAAAAGGCATGTTGACAATGGCCGGAGGAGGACGATATGATGTTCTATGATCTGGATCATCTGCAGACTGAAAAAATCATTACAGTCTACAGCTTAGGGGGAAGCCAAGCTTTGTGGTTAGAACTAACACTGAAGCATGGTATTTGGGCCAAGTAAGGACCATCCTGCTGTATGTTCTGAAGAGCTCCACTGACTGTAGTTTAGGAGGATGAAACCTTAAGGGGGAAGCAGAAGTCTCTTCAAGCATGGCTGTGCAGAGTTTGGCCTTGACAGCAGGGGGTGGCTTGGTGAGGATTTTTATCACCAGGGAGTAGCTCACTGTTTATCTCAAACTGGTCAGTTTCCAGTAAGAATGAAACAAGCCTAAGAGCTGAGTTTGCAGGCATGACCTCCTAACTTCTACAAAGGACCAGCTTGTGTAGGATCCAATGACAAAAATCAAATTGTCAAACAGGCATTAGAGGCTGCCCTGGGTTTCTGCCAGTAAGAGATGTCTACTCCAGCTGGAAGATAGTTATCAGCAATAATAGAAAACCCAAACTACAGTATTAGCCAGCCCTAAATTAGAAGGGCTTGACCTAGAACCACTTGGCGAGAGAACAGTCACAACGAGGAACATAAATCCACAAAGTCCATTTTTTGTGCATGTGGTTTATTGCAACTGATTTGCCTCTGCTGGTATGGTACACTGAAGTCCTTTGTATTCAACAAAACTGACTCTTTAGTAGTAATTAGTTTCTGATCAAGCCACAAGCAGTGCAGAATGAGACCACTTCTCAAAAAAAAGGAAAGAAAGAAGCATGGGGGAAATGCACACAATACAATCCAAACTGAATCCCAGAACCAAGCAAAATAAGAGGCCACTACACTGAGGTCCTTTGACATTTTCATACATGCTACCTGTTCTGTGCAAGGGGAAGCAAGGTTTCTAGTTCCTTCCCACCCGCCCCAGTAATCCAATTAGCACCACGATCTTTCCCTACCTAGCTGAATGGCCTTCTAAACCCAACAATTATCAGGCAAGCTGTTTCAAGGTGTACCTTTTGTAATCCTTACACCTTAAGGGAAGATCAATAGCAGCAACTGGAGGCAGGAGCTGAATTGTTTCACCACCCCGTTCTTTGTGAAGGGTTCTAATTAAGTGGACCTAGCATTTGCTGTGTGCGCTCTAGGCAGGATTCTCGACTTACCCATGCCCAGAGAAGAGCGAGGAGCAGGTAAACCAGAGGGACATGCACCCAGACTCCTTTCTATATGAGCAGATAGTAATTAGGCATTCTGCAACCCTGGCAGTGCTGCTCTTCCCACAGTCCAACTGCAAACCAGGGCCAAGGAGTTACTCTTGGCACGACCCTGAAAGTTTGGCCAAGGGTCTGCGATTCAATACTCTCGTTTTGGTATCAACCAACCAACTGTATGTACGTTCCTATTTCATCTCTACCCTCCCCAAGCTCCAGAAACCAACTCCTGCTCCAACTTAAATACTTTTATCTATAGCAGCAAACACACAAAGCAAACCAAAGAAACCAGCAGAAGAAATCTGTCCGTCAGCGGGGATCACTTGGTATGAACCACCGAAGTGCTGAACAGCAACTTTTGCTTCTGCTTCTTTTTCCTGCTTCTTTTTTCCTCTGCAAGAGTAAACAGTCAACCGTGAAGTTCACTTCATAGGCAACATCTCCCCTCCCAGAGAGCTAAATGAGATGAACTGCTCCCAAGGAAGTAGCCGCTTCCTTTCCCAACCCTCTATAGCCCTCTTCAGAATTATGAGTGTCCTGGACGCTCATGGTTACACAGTGGTCAAAAGTGGGGAGGAGGGCCCTTCACTCCACTGTCAATCATCCCCTTGTGCCGACAATCACAGTTATGGCGCTGTTCATCTGAAAAGGTGGCACCATAAGCATCACAGCGAATCTGTGAGCAGAAACCTAGTTGGATCCTGGACTTTCTCCCCACTTTTGCCTGCTGTAACAGAGTGCTGAGGGCACTCGGTGTCTGAAGAGGGCTTATATAAAGGACTATTCCAAAATTCTTGGGTCTGCCAGCAGGGAAAGGAGCTCTTTCATGGGGCTAAATGAAAAAGCATCCCTAGAAATGGAGAATCAAGGCAGCAATGTGGACATGAGAAAGGCTCCAACTACGGCAGGGCCTCTGCAAAGGCATCGAGCTTCACTCCAAAGCCAGCCTGGCTTTGGATCCAAAGGGCCCAGTAGCAGCCCATGAGCTTCCTAGATCAAGTGGGTTGGTCCCTCTGTGGGCAGTAACCCTAACCCAGTGAGGTCAGTCCTAGGCAGCTTCATGGGAACATCATTCCCACCGCACTGAAACCAATCAAGTAAAGCCGCACTTGGGCCAGCATTTTCTACCATTTGCAGCTGGAGCTTGGCCCCTGGGGAGTAAGCAAAATGCCGCCCCCCCCCTTACAAAGAGGCAATGATTTTGAGTGTCAAGGCACGTTTGCTGCCTTGCTTCAAGAATGATACTATAAACACCTCTTTGTATGATGGAATGGTGCCACATGGGACAGTTTTGTACCCCCCCCCACTCAGGAGCCACACGGGCTCTCAACTACAAGTGCGCCAAAGAGAAACCCTGGCAAAGGCTCTCTTTGCAGCACTGCCGGGGGTCCCGAGTCTGGATCATCTTCCCTTTTCCTACCCAAGAGGTGGTCAGATGTGGACGGCTTGTCCAGTTTGAGGAAGGCTGCCTCGATAGCTTGGCTGAAGGAATTCTGGAAACTAGGCACAGGCACACGGTCAGAGTTATCGCTCTCCCCATCACTGTCTCCTGGCCCGGGAGGGGCCGGAGTGGTGGTCTCTTCTGGAAGGAAGCAAGGGCCTTAGGTCAGCGGAGAGGCTGGGCAGGCCTCTTACCAGGAACATAAGGGCCGTCAAGTCGGTGTCGACTCTTAGCAACCACATTGGGGTAGCATCAATCAATCTTTATTACGGTCATAGACCAGCATAAAGTATAAGGGTGATTACATGTTAAAAGTGAGAGTAGATAAGTGATTACATATAGAATGGTACTAAAGGTACTTATTAATACTAAAAATACTAAGATAATACACCAGAAGCATGAGGGCATAAAAGCCTGAAAAGTTATTAAGGTTGCACTGTCTAGTCAGTGTCTACTGACGACCAGAGCCATGTGGTTTTCTTGGTAGAATACAGGAGGGGCTTCCCATTGCCTTCTCCCACGCAATATGAGATGATGCCTTTTAGCATCTTCCTATATCACTGCTGCCCGATACAGGGGTTTCCCATATTCTGGGAAACAGACCAGCAGGGATTCGAACCGGCAACCTCTGGCTTGCGAGTCAAGCCATTCCCCCAATGTGCCATTAGGTGGCTCTGAAAAGTAGTAAGAGTCACAAAAATGCATAAAAGGGGAGCAAGGGGGGTAGCATTGGCTCGATTTCTGACAGCAGCTGCAACTCCAACTTCAAACCTAAACCAAGTTGCTTACCTTTCTTCTTTGGAATAGCCGCTTTCAACCATGTTTCTGGCTTCGCTTTTCCAGCCCTCAGCATCTACCAAGGACAAGACAGGGAAATAAGGCTCACAAGCCAGAGCAATCACGACAGCCAGATTCTACTGGTGCCGGTTTGAAAAGAGACAGCCTGCGGTCAGTGGGGTGCATCTTAACAGCTCCTAAAGGGACTTAAATAGTCCCTTGTGCATTGCAAAGGTTTTATTCTCTTCCGGTTTTATGCTAAAGCAACGAGGCAGCACAGGCCATTTTGATGGTTCCTGCTCCAGGCCGGACAGTTGCTTGGCTTGCAGTCCAAGTATAGAGTTTTATACTCAAGAACACATCAGGCACAGGAACCTGGTTCTGTAGGGGAGTCTCCACGAAGCACAGACATACTACCTGTGCAAATGAGGGGAGGGGAGATTCTTCTTCCAGGCTTCCAACACAGAGCAAAGGGCTGCCAGGACTGACTAGAGGAGAGAGTGGCATCGTCACAGACCCTGCAAAGAGAGCTGCGTGTTTAGCACAATGAAGAGCTGCATTAAGGAAAATTTATTTATTATGGAAGAGCGGAGACAGAAAGCATTGGGTTCTCCCCGCCACACATGCAGTGGTTGGTTATCCAAACTTTCCTTCCAGCTGCTCACCTGGTTGAGAAACAGGGCTCCTACTAAGGGGTGACAGCAGCGTGTGGCCCTGATCCTCTGTGCTGGCAGGCTCTCCTGAACAAGAGCTGAAGGCAGGGAACTGCTGCAGGTTCTCCAGAGGAAGACGGACTTCTGGATCTAGGCAGAAAACCACAAGGTCCGGCTATGACTGTGATGAAATGACACTGGAGGGACTTGTGCCCTGTACGTTTTTGTGGGAGTGTTTGGAACCCTTGTGGAGCTATCCAAAGAATCCGTTGGTGTGGACAGAAAAGTCAGCTGAGAGTGAGTTGGGGGGTTGGGTCTGGTTAGGGACAGTCTCCAAGAGGAGATGTTCTGTGACTGGCAGCCTGAAGCAAGGGCTGGGTTTCTGAGAAAACGCCTGATTTGGACTCTCATTTAAAGCGTAAGGAGTACCTTGCAACTAAGTGAAGTGTAATCTTGTGATACCAAGAAGCCTCTGAGATAAATACTTCAGTAACTGCTGTTAAAAAATAAAGTTTGTTTTGAACCTCTGATCTGCGTGAATTCTGACACTTCTCTACCCACATTTATCAACTCAGTGCGAGACTGAGATGAGTCGGAAGAATTGTGGAGGCTTTATAGGTGGCTTTTCTTAGCGACTGCATGTGTAAAAGTTCAATTAAGCCCAAGAAACTTCTACGAGACTGATCTTCAAAATGCAGGGTGCTAGAGTGGACTAGAACTACCCCCCACTGGAACCCCACAATGACAAGCCCATGAGCTTGGGCCAGACCACCCTCCTACGCAGATACTTAGGCCAATCCAAGTGGCAGGAACCAGTTCCCTCATTTGCATCACTCTCACCCCACCGAGGTTACAGCTGTGATCTGCAGTGGGGAGGCAGCCGCTGGCAGTTTGCCTTCACTGCAGCATCAGCTCAACAGGTCCTCACTGCTGTTTCCACTGCTCCATTTCACATTGCAGCACTCTTTCGTAAGCTCACCAGAGTAAGCCACAGAGGGTCAAGGTTTGGCATAAACATAGCAAGCTGGAGAGTACAGACTTTTCATCCGGTCTGCCAACCCTCAGCCCAATGCCCACCATTTCAGCAGAGTCCAGGAGCGCCACTTACATCTGCCCTGTTTCTTGTTCTCTTCCATCTCAATCCGGCGTTCCCGGCGTCGCTCATCATGAGCTTTCTTCTGTCTCAGGCGCTTCCTTTTTTCAATGTCATCTAAGAGTCATTGAGAGATCCCAGTTAAGACAGGTTGCTAGTAGCCCCAAACCTCTCCGGTTCATTTCCCACCACCACTTTTTAGGTCCTCGCCTCCCAGCCCCAACCCCTCATTTTTGTCCATGCCATTTTCATTTGTGCTTCAAATATTCTGTTGCATTAAAACTCTAAAGCAAAGTCTGATTTTTGTTAAATGCAAAATAAACGTTTGCCAGTTTCAAGTTATTTCAGAGACAATTGTGGGTTCTTTTTTTGTTGAGGGGTAACACCACATTTGTCCATGTGTGTAAATCAGAACAAAGGCAGCAATAAAGACAGGAGCCAGGAAGTTAATACCACAGAAGAAGGTTCATGCATTGCTGCCCACTAAAATACTTGCCACAATGGGAAGTTCTAAGACACAGAAGTCACTGCTAAGGAAGGTTCTGCTCTGATCCCTTGGGACAGGAAATGCCACAAAAGAAAAGCCTCCAATTAAATTCACAAGAGAGCCTCAGGGACAGACAGATTCATGGAGGGAGAGAAGGTGATCCTCCCCACTCAACCACCCAGAAAGGTTCCTGCCTCGGCACTCCAAGACTTACTGGTTTCCATCTGACTTGTTCGTCACTCTGCTCAACACAAGCCTTTCAACATATGAATGCAGTTCTGTAGTTCTAAGCTGGACACATTGCTACATGCGCCTCTTTCCTTCCAACCTGCCGACAAACATCCCTTTCCCAGTGGAGAGCAACACTCCTAATGCTCACCTGAAAACATCTGCAGCGTTTCCTTGGAGATGACAGGAGGCTTCAAAGAGAGTTCACAGATACTAAACTCACAAGTGAGTGGCAGGTGACCCAGATAGCGATGACGCTGCCGAACGTCCTGCAGAAAGGGGGTGGGAGGGAAAGCAAGAATTGGTCGCAAGACGTTTGAGCCCCCTCTCCTCCCTCGTGCAGCTGCCTGGTCTGAGGGGATGCTGCTCAAAACAAACCCGAACTACGACTTAGGCACCGATCTGCTCATGGAAGCTGCAGCGAATAAAAGCAAATGGTAGTCCCAGTAATGAGTGTTTTGAGGCCAAGGAGTTATTCAAGCATAGAAGCTGCAGAGTGCATCCAAAGCTTAGCAGGCTGCTGGAAAACACTTCTGTGGACCCTGCTCAACTGTCTTTTCAGGTGGCGAGCTTATATTTGTGCCTCAGTAGAAGCTCTTCTAAGTACAGGGAGTCTTGCGCAGCCAAATGCCCCGTGATCAATAATACCAACGAAAGAACAGTTACCTCCGTCATGGAGTGGCCGGATATTTCTACCACAGTGGCAGTGATCTTCTCTGGACTCTTCTCCAGGCTGCCATACTCCTGCACAAGGCAGCGAACGTTCACAGGGTGAAGATACAGACACTGCCCATCCTCCGCTAGAGTATTGGAAGAGAAAGCACAGGCACGTTACTGAAAGCAGGAAAGGAGTTGGAAGTCCCACCTCATTCACAGTGGCCTCAAATCTGTACCAGTCATAGGAACATAGGAAGGTGTCCTACACTGAGTCAGACCATTGGTCCATCTAGCTCAGTATTGTCTTCACAGACAGGCAGCGGCTTCTCCAAGGTTGCAAGCAAGAATCTCTCTCAGCCCTATCCTGGAGATGCTGCCAGGGAGGGAACTTGGAACCTTCTGCTCTTCCCAGAGCAGCTCCATCCCCTGAGGGGAAGATCTTACAGACTTCTAGTCTCCCATTCATTTGCAACCAGGGCGGACTCTGCTTAGTTAGCTAAGGAGACAAGCCATACTTGCTACCACAAGACCAGCTCTCCTCCTACATGTATCCACATCCAGCTGGGCGTGTGGCTTTTCTCTGAATAGCTGCCTGCCCCGCCTGCCCCACCCACCCCCAATCGAAATTGCAAGAGTTCAAAGGAGTTGAAAGTTCCACTAGGAGTTCGTTAAAATATTTATATCCCATCCATTCACATCCACAGGAGTACTTAAGGGGGCTACTGGCAACACCACAAACAAGAGTAGCAGATGCACATTTCAGAAGTGAAAGAACCAGGCTCATCAAGCACTTTGCACCTCAGTCCTGTCAGAAGCCGATAGTGCTCTGAAACTGGAATGGGGTACAAGCACATTAAGTGCTCAGAAAGCTTGAGATGCATCTCAGTAGTACAAACAGACAGTTTAAACCAATTCCACACTGGGAAAACGTCGCCCTTCTCCAAGAGTGAGGCTTTATTGGAGATCAGAATTCGTGTTTCTTATAGCCACTGTTCCGTAGAATTCCAGACACCATAGTACCAAAGTATCCCCCACCGCAAGTGCTACAGCCTTCAACTCGGTTTTATTTGCTTTAGATCAGAGCTGGCCAACTGGCAGTCTGCAGGTCATATCTCGGCTCTGTGCTGTGGTTCTCCCCCTAGCACATAATGAGGCTGCCACAAGGATTCTAAGGGGGGTGGTCTTGCTAGGGGTGTCTGCAAAGTTCTTCAGCTTGAGGGGCCAAACCCCTCCATGGCCAAGCTTCTCTGTCTCATGTCAGCAGTAGGGGACAGTGTCTGCTCTCACAGGGATTCCCAGTTGTTGTTGACTACAACTCCCAGAATCCCCAGCTGCAATGGCGTTTGCTTGGGGATTCTGGGAGTTGTAGTCGTCAACAGCTGGGGATCCCTGTGAGAGCGGACACTGGCAGGCGAGTGTTGTATTTGTCCCCTCCCCATGTAGCTGGATCATCTGGCCCCTTCAGGAGGAACTTGCTGTAGCCCCGAGTCACAGACCTTGAAGCCTCCCAAATGACGCTCCAGCACTGGACTAACCTTGGTAGAAATAGTAGAAAGGCGAGTGACTTGTGCGCCCACTGCCAAATGCCATTTTAGATTTCTCACAGGCAGATGCAGCGAGTTTAATTTCTCCCCTTCCATTCATGCCTGCCACGTCCATGCCGGAGTCTTCTGCACCAGCCGCCGTGGCCTCTTCCGTCTCCAAGCGGGCTGCAACCGCACTTGCCGAATCCAGAGCGGGTAGTTCCAGGACCTCTTCATCAAAAGCAGAGAGATACTCCAGAACACACTGTTACGGCAGAAAGCAGTTAGCATCCATCTTTCTCACTTCACTCCAAGACGTCACACCTGTGCTATTATCCCATGTAGTAAGACAGTCTCTCTAGACGACTCCAGGTGACCAAGTCGGTTAGGAAAGAGAGAGAGAGTGCTCTCTCTTACAGTGCTCTTTACTGTGGGGCCAGGGGTGCCCCTCATCGACCCCAAGCTTGGCCCCCTGAACAGTTGTTCACGGGGCCAGCGTGAAGCTTCGGCTGGGGCTGAAGGCTCAGCAAAGTCCCCCGGGCCCATGTGGAGATGGCCATCCTCACTGTACAGTGCTACCCTCTGCCCAGCACGGGGGGGGGGGAGCCCCCCTCCTGAACCCTGCACCATCCTGGTTGCCAAAGTGCCCCCCACCCACCACTTCAAAAACAGTGAAGATTTTGGGTCTCGCTTAATGGCCTATGGAGTACCAATACCAATGCATGTTCTATTTAGTCACTTCTTTTTTACTTGCATTGAAAGAGATCATGTCACATATAACCAAGTTGACATTTGAGCAGTATAAACTTCCAGAAGCTATCAAACTCCCTTCCTCCCCATTTAACTCTTACTCATTCTGGTCCACAGCTACTCATTGGAGCTGTGTGCTTACAGGCCTTACCATGAATCGAGTTGAGTGATGCGGAGACGTGAAACTAACCCTTCCTCTCAGTCACATCCCAATAGGGTTTCCATCTGTCATGGCCTTGACTGGGGTGCAGGTGAGCTTTCATGTGGCATATTGTATCTACCACCATGATGCGTCAGATTCTTATAAGCCAGTCTCTGACATGGCCAGCCATTTCTAAGCCTCTTTAAAGCTGTACTGAGTGGGGGAAACTGCATTTCAGGAGCACTGCTCACCTCTCTCTCCTGGGAGATCACTTTGTCAGAAGGCTCTGCCAGAACGAGTTCCTCCACAGCGGCTGTTGCGCTTGCAACTTCTCCATCTCTCTCTCTGTCAGTCATTAGTGTGCCCTCTCGATCCTATGAGACATACATCAGCACCTCAGGACGCTGCTACCATGAACAATCTGTTCGTTTCTACTCCTTTTGCTTGTGCTGGGTTATCAGAGATGCAGACCCCATTATTATTATTTACATTTTATATCCCACTCTTCCTCCAAGGAGCCCAGAGCCAAGTACTACATACTTGAGTTTCGCTTTCATAACAACCCTGTGAAGTGGGTTAGGCTGAGAGAGAAGCAACTGGCCCAGTGTCACCCAGTGAGTTTCATTGCTGAATGGGGATTTGAACTCGGGTCTTCCCGGTCCTAGTCCAGCACGTTTAGGTTCCTGGTGGGTGTAAGTCCTGAAAATATTTCTAGGGTTAAAGGCCCTAGAAATGGGGAGGGGGGAGTGGCTTACTGTGCATTGCAGGTCTCCAGCAGTCCAGCAGTGACCCCCAATATTTAAAAAATTGGGAGGAAATCCCAATTTTCATTGGGTATTTTTTGCGCAAATGGAGCCATTTTGAGGCTCCCGGTCTCAGAGCGGGAGCCAGAAATGACCACCGAGGTCATTTCCACCCACCCCCAACCCAGATATACAAGGTTAACCCTTCCCCTGCGTATACCGAGGCCGAGTGTCAATTACCCAACCACAGATATGCAAAATCGTGTATTATCGTGTCTTCGGTATTAACGAGGTTCTCCTGTACTTCATTTCAGCTTTGGCTGTTCCTTGAACAGTATCTTGCCATTCAGACCTGATGTGCCAGTTCAGAGCTCACATGCCCCGACCTTGAGTCCCACGTTTGCCAGGGAAGGGGCAGTTTTTGCTAATATCCCTTGCCTTTTGTAACCCACCATGCTTTCCAAAAGTGTCCTGAGGTGGTGGGAGCCTCAGGGGCATGTTTTCTGAAGGCACAGGCAGCTGCAGAGGGAAGAGGAGTTTGGCAAAATCTGACCCCCTCTTGTCTGGATATCAGTCTGCTTTTGCTGTTCAGTAGCACCCCTCTTGATTTCCCCCTCTCTCATGTTTAGTAATAATGAAGGGGCTTCACCTTCAGCTCCTGAATGGCAGCTTCAATGAAACATGCTTCAGGTGTGTGCTTGTCCTCCTCATATTGACGCAGGAGTGCTGCCTTCTCTTCCAGGATTACCTGCTGCAGCACCTGAGCCTTTGAGGCCAGAAGCAGTTTTGAATATTGACCATGTTGCTCATCTGTGTGAAGGGACAAGCTAGTTACACACTGGAACACACCCATCCAAACACACTTTGGATGCCTCCTGCAAGTTAACACTCCAGCCACCTGGATATTTTTAAAAGCCAAAGTCTCCTTGTGTAGGAGCTGCAGCCGTGATTATCCCTTCTAATAAGGGGCTCAATACTTGTCCATGAGAAGTAGAAGCAAATCTACATGATGATCTGCCCAACAGTAACTTGCTTCAGCTGTAATTGACACAAATGTGCTCAACCCTATCTTGAGTTTAGAAGAACACCCGTTGGTTTTATGCTTCCTGAAGCAGAGCATTTCAGTTTTTAAAGACACACATTAGCATCTCAGTCCCCCTACAATTCTCCTAGAGGACCTTCAAGGAACCACTGTGGAGATCCATGTTTTTGCAGTTTCTATTGGGGCTCATGCCAGAGATATTCACACAGAGCCTAAGGTCATGCAGACTGCAGTGATTTCAGGCAGCCATCCTAAAGACTTGCCTCCCAGGTGAAGAGGCTGCTCCACGTCGGTCGGCTTAGACTTGGGCAGTGCGAGCAAGACCCCTTTCTCCCGCTGCATCAGCTGCATCGTAATTGTGTCGCCAATGGCATACTGACGGGTTTCGAGAGCAACAACGCTAAAAACACACACACACACACACAAAAGGAACATGATGAGGAAAAGGCAACTTGCTATCCAGGCCAAAAGAGAAAATGTCAAGGAGAGGCCCCGTTACCTTTTGAGGTCCTTCTTGTGAATAGAGCCATAACAGATGGGGCATTTACTCCAGGTCTTCTCACTCAGAGAGAGATAGTGCAGGATGCATGCCCAGCAAAAGATGTGCCCACAACGAGTGATCTTGGCAGCAGTGGGTGGGTATAGGCATATTGGGCAGGAGGGAACTTCATGGCTGCAAATCCGCTAGGGAAGCACAGGAGAGCCAAGTTTACTACCTTATGGCTTTCCGCAAGTATTTTGCTTGCAGGGCAGAACACACTCATTTTGACAGAGTTAACTATTCCATCCATGGCATCACCCTCACCCTACGACTGCAATTGGCTCATGGCAACATTCTGAACATACTGGAAGAGGAAGAGAGGGTGCTTTTCTTCTGCAGAAAGAACGGCTAGTAAGTACTACGGACTCTGGAAGAGGGGCATGGTTCATCTTCCTTTTTTATGTTTTCATCAAAACCCAATTAGGCAGCAAGACTGAGGAGAGGAGAGCTGGTCTGGTGGTAGCAAGCATGACTTGTCCTCTTAGCTAAGCAGGGTCCGCCCTGGTTGCATATGAGACTAGAAGTGTGAGCACTGTCAGATATTCCCCTCAGGGGATGGAGCCACTCTGGGAAGAGCATCTAGGTTCCAAGCTCTGTTACAGATTTGGCTTTCTTTTAAGCCAAATTTTGGGTTATGGCCCATTTGACCCACGAGTATACCCCTTAGGTTCTGGCAACAGTCCAAGTTCCCTTCCTGGCATCTCCAAGATCGGGCTGAGAGATTCCTGCCTGCAACCTTGGAGAAGCCGCTGCCAGTCTGTGAAGACAGTACTGAGCTAGATAGACCAATGGTCTGACTCAGTATGTGGCAGCTTCCTATGTTCCTATGACTGCTAACTATCCTGCTTGGCAGGATGCAGGGGTACATGAGGAGCAGAAATGAAAAGCATGACACAGAAGACTAGCCAAGAGGGCTTTGCCAAACCATCCATTCTAACTCTTAACCCAGTTCTCAAACATGATACACCCAAATGATGATGATGGGTTACAAGTGCCACTTCCCCCAGTCACAATGGCCAAAGGCCATCAGCAGATCCCAAGTTGGTGAACCCATTTTCCAGACTCTTGCTTCTGCCACATACATGGAACTGGCATGGGGGGGTGGGATTATGCAAATGTGGTTGGAACCTTGCTGGCTGTCAGTCAAATGAATCCATTGGTGGAGGACAGAGGGGGAAAGTCAGCAGAGTGTTCGTTGGGGGTTTGAGTCTGGTTAGGGACTCAAGAAGAGATGTTCTGCGACTCAAAGAACAGTAAGGTCTGAAATAAGGGCTGGGTTTCTGTGCAAATGCTTGGTTTGGACTTTCATTTAAAGATTGAGTACCTTTTGACAAAGTTTAACCTTGTTAACACCAGCAAACACAATATCCTACAGCCTTGTAGAGAAACAAAACCTCAGAAACATCTGTAACAAGCATTATTCTTATTGGTTTTGAACCTCTGGTCCGTTTGAGTTCTCTCACTTCCTTACTCACACCAAGCAAAGCTATGTTTACCAACACAGTGACAGACTATTTTTCCTGGTGGAAGTGTGCATAAAAGTTCAATAAAGCCCAAGAAACTCCAAGTTCAATTATCTTCAAAACACAGCATACTAAACCACTCTAGATCACACACTACTAACCACTTGTTCCACGAAGTCCCAATTGACCAAGGTATCTGGGTCAGTGAAGTGAACTGTGTAGTCTTGGTCATCACACACCACAAACTGGCAGCTGGAAAGAACACACAATATTACAACAGGCAATTTATCTATTGCTACAATATAGGAAAAGATCCAGGGAGGCAGATATTCAGGGCAAATTTGATCTCAAGATGAAAAATGGCAGAAGGAAGGGTATTAGACCAGGGATTCTCAACCTTGGGTCCCCAGATATTATTGGATTTCAGCTCCCATAATCCCCAGCCCCAGCGGCATTTGGTTGGGGATTATGGGAGTTGGTCCAGTAACATCTGGGGACCCAACGTTGAGAATCCCTGATCTAGATCAGCGTGGTAAAGTAGTGCAGTCGGCTCCTGGCGAACACAGAGCCCTGTGGTTGTCTTTGGTAGAATACAGGAGGGGTTGACCATTGCCTTCTCCTGTGCAGTGTGAGATGATGCCTTTCAGCACCTCCCTATATCGCTGCTGCCCCATATAGGTGTTTTTCATAGTCTGGGAAACATAGCCGCAGGGATTCGAACCAGCAACCTCTTGCTCGCTAGGCAAGTTACTTCCCCGCTGCGCCATCAGGTGGCTTCCTTCTCCCGTAAGTACCAGTAAAACAACAGACTATAAAACCCAATTTGATCTACTTCTCACTTGGCCTGTAGGAAGAGCTCCTTGCTGAAAGGTTTGTTCTCCCATCTGTTCCTTCTCCCCCAAATGCCACGGCCATTCCCATCGAAGTGGCTCGCCTGGCCACGGGGTTCAAAGGTGAAGTTCAGCAAGTGGTTCAGGCTAATCTTCCTGGGGCCAGAGAACTGGGCAGGGCTAAACTCTGCCCGTTGAGCCTCTGCTACCTGAAAAGACAACAGGATCACTGAGAATACATACAGAAAGCTGCCCCACTATTGTTGCCTGCATTATTAAGTGGATAACAGGAGAAGGATTTGATACACAGATTGATAAACCTGAACGCTTATAAATAAAAAGCTGCTGCACCAGCAGTTCAACCAAGACTGGGTATTCAGTACAGGCTGAACTGTCGCTCTTTACAGCAGAGTTTGTGTCCAGAGTTTGCCAGACATGCAAATGTGTCCGAATCTCAATGCACCAGTAGTATTTTTCAGTCATTTAAAAATGTTTAAAGTTCGCCTCTAGAAAATTTGTAGATTTTTACATTTCTGATTGTATAAGAGATAGGCATCAGCATATCTGACTGCAGGAGGGCTAGCATGGCAAAACAATCCTTTCGTCCCAAGGAAACTGGCCATCCAGGCAAGTCCGATTCTTACCTCATCTCGTCTTCCACCATTAGAAGAAGAGCTAAAAGGTTTGCCATTGCTTGCATGTCCCCCCCTCTGAGGGGGCATCTTGTTAAAAGCTTTGCTTTTCTGTGAAGCGGAGCGACGTGACTGGCTGGAGAAGTTTTCATTTTTTGAATACGACGTTTCCCGCTTACGATTATAACGCTGCTTTGATCCATTTGCATTTTTTCCATCTATAGAAGGGATAGAAGAGGCACAATTCGGAAGTCTGAGCTGCGATCCAAGTTCAGTTTCCCCGTCAGCTAATCACTTCTGGGTAAGCAAAAAGCAAGCCTAACTGCAACAGGCAAATTATGCTACACCAAAACAAGCAGTCAACATGAGAACCCATGGAGGCGATCCTTAAATAAATATTTATTTTTTACACTGCATACAACCAGAAGACGCCCAGATGAAATCTGAGGAATAAGTAGTATTTTTAGTTGTTGCCGGAATATAATTAGCAATAACTAAATGGAAACTGCCAGAATTTCAGGGGCTTTGTAACTACTCACGCAAACCTATTCCAATATTTGCCCACCATTTAAAGTTATTAAATAATGCTGAGAGAAAACAGACAGGTACACCATGTTTGCATTACATGTTTCATATCCATTATCGCAGACTTCTTAATAGCTCTATGGGCTTTGAACAGCAGCTGCCAAGTGAACATTAGGATGTTAACTGAACAAAGTCAGCCTTCTTGAATATATTGTAATCAGATGCTGACAACTGTGGTCCAGTATTCTAATTTTTTTCATCTGTGAGTGGAATGAGCTTTGTTCTGGGCAACAGTATCAAAGCAGTGCGCGCATGTGCACTCAGAATGGGGCCTCTGAGCTGGATCTAAACTTAACTGAGCAGACATCAAAAACATGTTTAATGCGTGTGCATATGCATTATGAGAACATTATGCAGGCAGACCACTGATTTTCTTGTGACCAGTGTAGAACTGTGCCAAAGCAGCAGCTGCAGGTAGCGTAGGAGGCTTTAGCTTCCTTAAAAACATAAGAACAGCCCTGCTGGATCAGGCCCAAGGCTCATCTAGTCCAGCATCCTGTTTCACACAATGGCCCACCAGATACCTCTGGGGAGCCCACAGGCAAGAGGGAAGGGTGTGCCCTCTCTCCTGCTGTGGCTCCCCTGCAACTGGTACTGAGAGGCATCTTGCCTCTGAGGCTGGAGCTGGCCCACAGCCACCAGACTAGTAGCCATCGATAGAGCTGTCCTCCATGAATTTGTCTAAGCCCCTAAGTCATCCAAGCTAGGGGCCAACCCAAATTTCCTGGCCTTCAGTTTCATGGGATGACCCTGGTTCTAGCATTGTGAAAGAGGAAGATCTGTCCACTCTCTCTACTCCATGGATAATTTTATACACCTATCATGTCTCCCTCGCCTCTTTTAGCCCCACCATCTAAAAAGACCCAGATGCTGTAGTCTTGCTTCATAAGAAAGGTATTCCAGGTCCCTGATCATCTTGGTTGCCGCCTTCTACACCTTTACCTTTTCCTTCACATGGGTCCCTTGAGTCAAACCCCCATATTTGGCAGATGAGACTCCAAAATGAGCAAACAGTAGGTTTACGGTAGAGTGATAGTGCAGAGGAAGAGAGACCTGATCTCATGCTCCCTTTTGTATGTCTATCTCAGAAGCTTTGCTTACTCAGTGCTGCATACACTAGCAATAAGACATCTGCTGTAGCTTGCACTGTGCAAATATAGGTGCAATCCTGATACTACTGGAAGCTCTTTCGCAATATGGGGACTGGGAAAACATGCACAGGGACACCCCCACACACCCCTGCATTTCTTCACATACATGGCTTAGCTTGCTCTTTGATGGAATATGGCCACTATAAAGACGACTTTGGGTCATGTTTCAGCCGTTAAGTGTCAAGATCTCCCATTTCCAGACTAAGAATCAGGATGCTCTCATGTTTGTATACCAGAATTCAATCATCTGTTGTAGGAGTACCTGAACAGTCTGGAGACCCCTCTCATCAAGGTAGAGGGACTCAAGCACTTCAACTTGTCAAAAGTTGCTATTAAGTTTAGAATAATGGTAGGCTTTCACCGTCTACTAGTTACACCCTTCTTCCACACCCAAGCTGCTGCTTTATTTAGGGCAAGTAGTTTATAAGTCAGAAACCATTGCCATTCCTTTACAAGCAATGACAGAGACTTTTGCTACTTTAATCAAATATGCTATAAATGTTATCAAACAAACTTTTTTTTTTAAAAAACCCCTCTTTAACGTAAGATTTTATTTATTTATTTTTACATTTTATATCCTGCTCTTGCTCCAAGGAGCCCAGAGCGGTGTACTACATACTTAAGCTTCTCCTCCCAACAACCCTGCTGAGACAGAAGCGACTGGCCCAGAGTCACCCAACAAGTCTCATGGCTGAATGGGGATTTGAACTCGGGTTTCCCCAGTCCTAGTCCAGCATTCTAACCACTACACCATGCTGGCTCTTTTAGTACTCACAACTGAAAGAGAAGTTAAATACCAGACAAAAAGGTAAACAGTAATGCAACTTCAGAACTGTCACACTGACCTTAATAGGATTTGGAGATTATATTCTCAGTATCAGCCATTTGCACTACTGACTATGCAGATTAGAACATAATCTGTGTGCTCACACATGGCCCATGAAAGCTGACAGCTACACTTGCTCTTCCTAGGCCTTCTATCTTCAGTCTACAGTCTCCTGTAGCAACAGCTAATATTTTAATTCAGTGTAGTTATATCAAACTTCACTCAGTTTTGGTTAACAAAAGTTTGGTTACAAAACTTGATACAAAGAGCTTAGACAGCAGGATAAGTCTTGAGTCCCAAGAGACCACATCCATGCCAGAGAGAAAGTGAACACGTTCCTCTTCTACACACCTCCTGTGCAGAACACTAAAACATGGAAGTTTGAACTTAGACAACACACCTAGGAACCAAAGAAAAGATCTTTGGACTCGACTTCAGATTAGCATCTTTACCATATAATCAGAATTCGGGACTGAAAGTTGAGGATTCAGGTGAACCAACCATAAGGAACAAAACAATATCAGGATAATAAAGATGTGGTGTTTTGAGTTTTACAGTTGAAAGCTTTAGTCCAAGCCAAATAAAAGACTTTCTGAAATTTCATCAGCCATACACACACAGATTGTTTGGGCCTTTCCCCCGATAAGCTCAGCATCCAGTTAAATACCTGTAAGCAAAGCTTGGAAGATAGCAGGCACCAGATCTTTCAAGTACCTAGAATTCATTACTGCAACATAATTGCTTAAAATTCATTGTTCAGGGATAGAGGTCACTTTGCAAATGTGTTTTGAGATTCCAAAAGTTGATCTAACCCTGCCAGACATAAGGACACGGATGTGCTCCAGCAGATGGGTGGGAGCCACACATGGACCTGGGTTAAAAACCCAGCTCAGAGATTAAGGGGAACTCCACACCTACAGTACACCCGACAGCAAGATTCCCAGAAACACAGACATAGCTATCTAAAGTTGCATGTGCGTTGTCCACACCTGACTTTCCTGGAGATGGTGTATTGGCAACCACATGCAAAGTGTGGCACTGCCCTATACAAAAAGGTCTTTTTGGTAAATTGCTTGCCCTGTCTCCAAATCCCTCTAGGAAGTACTGCAAGTGCTCTTAAAACAAGAACTGTGAAGTCCCATAGAAAAGTACCACAGTCTCACCAAGTCATAGGAAGCTGCCATATACCAAGTCAGACCACTGGTCCATCTAGCTCAGTATAGTCTATACCAGGCCAGAACAATATATGGCCCAGGGGGCCAGATCCAACCCACAAGGACTTTTTTTTGCTGGCCCCAGCAGTTGCCCAAAGGTGCAACCGCTGGTGCCTGAGATGAGGTGCAAAATGCCACCTTGCCCCATGGACTTGGTGGGGGGTCATCCCTCTTTCAAAATTGATCTTTGCAAGTGTTGAAAGTGCATGGGGGACAGGGAAGAGGAAAGGTTGCCAGGGGCCTCCTTTTACATTCTCATGCTATGGGTAGCTAATAACTGCTTTCATTAATATTTTTAACAATTATTAACATACTGAAAATTTATCCTTGCTCCGGCATACCAAGTCAGGGAATTTGACTTGTGCACCCCTGATCTACACAAACTGGTAGTGGCTTCTCCAAGGTTGCAGGCAGAAATCCCGGCCCTATCTTGGAGATGATGCCAAGGAGGGAACTTGGAACCTTCTGCATGCAAGCAGGCAGGTGCTCTTTCCAGAGCAACCCCATCCCCTAAGGGGAATATCTTACAGTGCTCACACATGTAGCCTCCCAGTCAAATGAAAACCAGGGCAGACCCTGCTTAGCAAAGGAGACTATTCATGCTTGCTACCTCAAGACCAGCTCCATCAGCCTTGGAGAAGGGCAGCACACCCCTCACCTGGCATATGCTTCTACAGTGGCACTCCTGATAACTGAGCATACAAGATTTGGTAGGGAGCAGCAACTGCCACAGCTGCCGACACAGACCTCCTCCTCCCTGAACATGCTTGACTTTGTCTTAAAAAGCAGTCTAGAATGATTATCAGTGCCACCTTTTTGTGGCAGGAAGTTCCATCAGCTAGAACAGCCTTGGGTGGAGAGAAGTTTCCTGTTGCCACTGCCCTCAAAGTCAGTACTCCTCCTCCTCTGGCCATAGACTGGCAGGGAGGGATGTGGACTACTTCACTCATATTCAGGTTAGGCTGAGAAAACGTGTGCATGCCACCAGGCAGGTGGTCTAAGAGCCCCCCAGGGCTCCAAACCAGTTTTTCCTCCAACAGGGATTCCCAGACGCTGTGGACTACAATTCCCAGGGCCCTTAGCTGCAGGGGCTTTTGCTGGGGGATTATGGGAGTTGTAGTCCTCAACACCTGGGAAGCCCTCTTACAGGGATCCCTGCCCCAAACCAGCGTCCTCTCCCAACAGGGATTCCCAGGTGCTGTTGACTACAGTTCCCAGCACCCCCAGCTGCCACGACCTTTGCTGTGGGGGATTATGGGAGTTGTAGTCCGCAACACCTGGGAACCCCTGTGAAGAGGGGCCGCTGCTCCTGAGATCCCGCTCCTCGCGCAGCCCCCGCTTGCAGGCAGGCAGCCCTTACCGCCTTTGGGCTTGGACTCCCCTCCGGCGGGGCCGGCCGAGTTAGAGCGGGGCGGCTGCCCTTTGCCTCCCGCCGCCGAGGACGGGGAGGGCCCAGGCCCCGGCCCGGAGCCGCAGGGGTGGTGGCTCTTGTCCATGGCGGCTGACGCTGCTGCTGCTGCGGGCGGACTCTGGAGCATCCAGGGGCGCCGCGAGGGCGCTGCTGGCGGCGAAGCGGAGGAGGGCGGCGGCGGGCGACAGTGGGCGGCGGAGGCCGAGGCGGCCCCGTCTCATGGCCCGGCGGCGGCGGGGTGAGCGCAGCGCAGTCCTCTCGGCCACCCTCATGGCGACATTTTCCTCACGGCTTCGCCCTGACGAGGGAAGGGAAGAGCCGAGGCCGCTCGAGTGCGCCGGGCCCGCGGGCGGCGGCGGAGGAAGAGGAGGCGGAGGCGGCGCCGCAGCGGCAGCCGAGAGCGGCGGAGCCCCGCAAGGCCCGGCCCGCTCGTCCGGGTGGGAAGGGAGCGCTGCAGCCGCCGCCGCCCAAGGGAACCCCCCTCGGGCCGCCTCGCCACGACCACCACGGCCCCTCCGCCGCTGCTGCCTCGTAATGGCGACGAGTCGCCCCCAGCAGTAAGCGAGCGGGACCCGGATGAGACTATTTATAGGGACGGGGCGGGGCGAGCCTCGCCCGCAAGGCATGCTGGGGGTTGTGGTTGTTTGGGCCTGAGCGGCCAGTCCGGGTGGCGGAGACAAAACCACAAGTCCCGGCGTGCTTTCTGGCGAGGCCCGGCTTCTTACGTAGGGGCTGACTGGACTGCCCGATATTGTGTGGCCGCCTCTGTTGCATGGCCTGCTGGGAGTTGTAGGAAAAGTGTGTTTGGGTTCGGAGTGTCCTCCTCCTCCTCCTTGTCGTCATCCTTTCGCGTGACTCCTGCGGAAAGCGGAATTCTCCCCCGCACGAAGAGTTTGGTATAGACTGATTTAGGAACATAGGAACATAGAAAACTGCCATATACTGAGTCAGACCATTAGTCTATCTTGTCTAGTATTATCTACCCAGACAGGGAGTGGCTTCTCCAAGGGTGCAGGCAGGAGTCGCTCTCAGCCCTATCTTGGAGATTCCAGGGAGGGGACTTGGAACCTTCTGCTCTTCCCAGAGCGGCTCCATCCCCTGAGGGGAATCTCTTACAGGGCTCAGCTCACACATCAAGTCTCCCATTCAAATGCAAACCAGGGCAGACCCTGCTTAGCTATGGGGACAAGTCATGCTTGCAACCACAAGACCAGCTCTCCTAACTGCAGAACATCCCATTATTCCCACATTGCAAAATGGGGTCAGAGTATAGCTGGCCAGAGGGAAGATATTAGAAGCAGAAGCTTGGTTTGGATTCCCTGCATCTACAAAGCACCCCTCCGGTTGCTCCCGAAGTCTGGTTCAAGAAATAGGAGGAAAAGTGAACCCGGAAGCATGGTTCTGTTTGTGACTCTAGGGTTTGTGTCTATGCTCTCCCCTCGCTCTTCAGGAGGCGGCCATTGCCGGCGCTTGCACTGCCGGGTCATTCTCGGGCACTCCTTCCTCCCCCTCCCCCTCCCCCTCCCCTGGGAGTCCCGGTGGGAAGACCGAGGCTCAGGCCCTGCGGCCTCCGGGCTTCTTCCCGTTGCCAGGGAAACGAGGCCTGCTGCTGCTGCTCCTGGCGCCTCGGCCTCGCTTAAGAGGGGACCCCCCCCGTGTTTGTGTCTGGATATTTTCCAATCATTGTTTCAATTGAATCGATGTTCCCGTTACAAAAGCCCAAATCACTATTTTAACCAAAAAAAAATTAAAATAAACATCTGCTACACAATGGACCACCAACAACAAATAAACAGCTGCCACACAATACACCAGATACAACTGTAGAAGAAAGGGAAACAAGTCAAAATAATTGACATAGCAATAGGTGACAGCGGAACAGAAGAAAAAGAAATAGAAAAAACAACAAAATATAAAGATCTTCAAATCGAAGTGGAAAGGTTGTGGCAGAAGAAGACCAAAATAATCCCAGCAGTAATTGGTGCCCTAGGTTCAATTCCAAAAGACCTTGAAGAGCACCTCAACACCATAGGGATCATGGAAATGACCATCGGTCAATTACAAAAAGCAACTTTACTGGGAACAGCTTACATATTCTGCATGGATATTTATAATAACATTCTGCATGGATATTTATAATAACAACAATATTGACAATTACAAATGGCCAGCAAACAAGAATTGGTGGAATCATCCAATTGAGAAGGTCACAGAAAATGAGGAGGCAAAAATCCTTTGGGATTTTCGGATACAAACCGATAGGCATTTAGCACACAACACGCTGGATCTGACAGTCATCGAGAAGAATCGGGTTCTGATCATCGATATTACAATCCCAGGGGATAGACGGGTCAACCAAAAACAATGGGAGAAAATAACCAAATACAAGGACCTTTAGATTGAAATTGAGCGGCAGTGGTGCCAATAGTTGTTAGTGCCCTTGGTGCAGAACCAAAAGAACTTGAACACCATCTCGACACCCTGGGCATCCATAAAATGACAACACATCAACTACAGAAGGCCACACTACTCAGGACAGCATGGATACTACGACGCTATCTTTAATTTTTCTTTAGTTAGCCTAGACCTTTGGAAAGGCACCCAAAGCAGTTTACATATACAATATTAAAAGAAGCAAATAACAGATTAATAAAACGTCGTCTCAGGCTATTGGTCTTTTCAGGAGCTGAGGACAAGAGCTCCCTGACCTGGGCGCCTCCTTTCACACACTTATGCACATCTGTACACAGATAACCATCCCAAGCACACATATGTACTTTATACAGATATATGCACATATACCTGCATGTTTGATACATATATCATGCTATAACTTTATCTTATCTTAAATTGTTCCTAGCAAAGCAAATGACAGTGCATTTTCCGGCACATTCTTGTTCCAATAGTTGAGGGACCAGTTATGACTAAATTTCTTTTCTGGTTGTCTTCTTCACTTGTTCTAGTTCAATTAGTCAATATAATCAGACACACAATATATCTCATAGCTTGACTAATCCTTTGTGTCAAGTTGGTGGCTCTGGATTCTTCCATTTGCTACTCATTACCAGTCTAGCTGTAGTCATTCGGTGTTCCCTTAACACCAGTCTTAATGTCACAAAACGGGGACAATTACAAATACAGTACTGTATTCTATTTATTAAGTGATAGGAAGCAGCTAAGTGCTTCACCAAAAGATGGCAGTGTTGCATATAAAACTGTAACTTCAAACATCTTTCTCTTCATCTTTCATCTTTCTTCAAGTGAGTGCACAGCAATCAAACTTACATTTGAGAGATAAATAGCAGCAATCTGTTAGCATCTTGCTTCCAAAACTTAGAAACATGTTGTTTTGGAGCCCAAGCAAAACTATGCACTCAGGCAACGCTGCTCATCTGGGATAGCATTGGTCTTTACAGCTTTCATCAAATCCACTGGTCCCTAATTACCAAAGAGAGTCTTTATCTTCTGGTACCTCTTTTTGGTAAATCACTATTCCTATTTTTTTTTCCCCTTTTGGAGACACTCTGAATGCCTTTAACGTCAATGTCATTTCCCTCCATTAGGTCTCCAGAAATTAAATCTCTGAATGGGGACAAGTAAGGACATAAGGAAAAGCCTTGCTGGATCAGGCCAAAGGGCCATCTAGTCCAGCATCCTGCTTCATGCAGTGGCCAACCAGGTATATCAGGGAGGACCACAGGTGGAGGGGGACTCGGTGTTCAGGGCCTTGCCACTTTTGATCCTGATGGAAATATAAAGCTATCAAGGCTAATAGCCATTGATAGTCCTGTCCTCCATGAATCTGTCTAATCCCTTTTTAAAACTGTCTAGATTGGTGGCCACCAGAGGTGCACCTAGGTAATTTTGGAGCCTGTACCTAAAAGCCTTTGGAGGCCCCCCTGCTGCAAATTAAGCATCATTTTTTAACACGTAGGTTCTTGAGGGCACAGACTAAAGATTATTGGGGGGGGGGGCAGGTGGTGTGGAGGCCCTGGATTTCAAACCCAAAGTCCAGGGATAAGAGCGCCTCTTCCATCCTCACATCCAGTGGCAGTGAATTCCACAGTTTAACTACATGTTGTGTAAATAGGCACTTCCTTTTGCATCTTGCATGTGCATGGAAATGCACATCCATTGATCTAAAATCCATTTGAGCTGCTTCCTTTCCATGCCACCCCCGTAACTACTTTGCATCACCCCCAACTCTTGGCATAATTATTGTTGAAAATATTTGTATACTGCTTTTCTGCAAGAAAAAGATATTCTCTGCAGAGTGAAGAGGGGTATAACCAAATGGTCCCCTTTCCCCAAAGGCTCACTCACTTAAACACAGAGGAGACACCAGGTAAAAACCACTGGGAGAGACATGATGCCAGGGAGGAACAGGGATAGTTGCTTTCTTCCTACTAAACACAAGACAGCCATCAATTGACAAAAGGTGTCTCTTCGCGCCAGCAATTCTATGACTCCAAATTCCCAAACTGTGTGCCACCAGAGGGCCTGAATATGCCTCCTTGTCCCCAGGGGCCTCATAATCTAAAAATAATAGGAACATAGGAAGTTGCCATATACTGAGTCAGACCCTTGGTCCATCTAGCTCAGTATTGTCTACCCAGACTGATCTTTGCCTGAGGGGTCCCCTCCTTTATTATTGATTTAGCAGCGATCTGCTCTGCTGTTGAGCAAAGAAAGCGGCGGGGGGGGGGGGGAGGTTCTCAAAGTGGGTTGGACAGCAGAAACCAAGAGAGGGTGGTTCCCTGCCCCAAAGAGGCTCCCAATCTTTAAAAAGCATTACAAGAGAGACACCAGCAAGCAACGGCCTTTGGGAGGGATGCTGGGCTGGGCTGAACATCCCCCCTGCTGAATACAAGGGGCCCACCATTTTAGGGAGATGCCCCTTGGCTCTGTTGGGGGGGCTGCTGAACAAGGCCAACCTTTGCCTGAGAGGGCTGCTCATGTATCATAACCGGGAACCGGTTTGGGAACTTTTGTGTTGTTGTTGAGCAGCTGTCCACTCTCAACAACAACACAAAAGTTCCCAAACCGGTTCCCCTAGGAAAAGGGACGAGAAGAAGAAGAAGAAGAAGAAGAAGAAGAAGAAGAAGAAGAAGAAGAAGAAGAAGAAGAAGAAGAAGAAGAAGAAGAAGAAGAAGAAATACCAGAATTACTCTGCTGGGACTGAATTCAGGTGTTTTGCTATAATTGAACAGGGGCATGAAGAGACCTGAATGACGGGCTGCTTTTTTCTTTTTTCTTGTGCCTCTCTGATGAAGGAGGAGGAGGAGGTGGTGGTGATAGCAGCCAGGGCGGAGGAGCTCAGCAGCCCTAGGAGAGGAGAGCTGGTCTTGCGGTGGCAAGCATGACTTGTCCCCTTAGCTAAGCAGGCTCCACCCTGGTTGCATTTGAAAGAGAGACTTGATGTGTGAGCCCTGGAAGAGATTCCCCTTACGGGATAATGGGGCCGCTCTGGGAAGAGCAGAAGGTTGCAAGTTCCCTCCCTGGCAGCATCTCCAAGGTAGGGCTGAGAGAGAGGCCTGCCTGCAACCTTGGAGAAGCCGCTGCCATCATACTGAGCTAGAAGGACCAAGGGTCTGACTCGGTATATGGCATCTTCCTGTGTTACTATGTTCCCTTCTCCCCAGGTTCCACTCCAGCCTTGCTACAGCCCTAACTGAACTGGGACTGTTGCTCATCCTCTGCAAAATATGAGAGCGCCATTCTAAAATGTCACAATAGGCCCCACGGCAAACCATAGCCGGTTATGTTTCCAGTTCCGACTGAAGCTTTTCCTGGAAAAAAAAAATTCAGTATCCACCCACCCCACCCCACCCCACCTCGGACAAATGTTCCCAAGATACAATGGATACGAATACAAAGACCAAGCCATACAGTCACTTGCATTCACCTGGAGATTACTGCAGGGTTGCCAACTGACTGAAGCTATTCCTGGGATCCTCTCCCCCCCCCCGCAATATTTCTCACAAGGTCAAGCCATTAAAATATCCAGGATTGCTCTCAATAGTCCCTGTTGAAATAAGAGCATCTCCTTCTCTGCTTGCTTTTAGGATGACCCTCAAGACATACCTGTTTTCCCAGGCTTTTAAACTGATATCTTAATTTTCTAAAATACGTTTTTCTCTACGGAGGTTGTTTGTATTTTTTGTGTGCATTTTAACTGTTCATACTGTTTTATATTTGGTATATTTTAACTTTGTACACCGCTGGCAATGTCTATATCAGGCGGTATAGAAATATGAGAGAGTCAGAGTCACTGGTGATGGACTCTGATTTCTGGAGACTCCAGACTAACCCTGGAGCAGAGGTGCACCTAGGTAATTTTGGAGCCTGGACCTAAAGGCCTTTAGAGGCCCCCCCTCCCTGCAAATTAAGCATCATCATGCTCTGCTGGGCAACCACCACCTTCCTGGACAGTCTAAAGAGGATTTGGAACCCCCAGGGGCTGTGGAGGCCTTGGATTGGGCCCCAAAGTCCAGGGGTAAGAGCACCTCTGCCCTGGAGAGTAGGCAACCCCACAACCAGTCCTCTTTCCTGCTTGCCTATATCTCCAGAGCCTGTTCTCCTCCTAATTAATTGGAATGTTGTCCTCAAGACATTGAAATGGAAGGAATCTTTAAAAACAACAACAACCCATAGAAATCTTTTTAACGTATATATATACACAGATAATTCATCCAGGAATATGCAGCCAAGCAGCATTCTCTCCATAGCTTTGTTTTACAGGTAGCTAAAGCATATCGGTAGAGACAGGAAATTCAGGTTCCTCCAATCATGCGTTGTCCCAAAGCGGCCGAAAACATCTTTGACGGTGTGAGTGTATCTAGGTGCACGCCTGTGTCAGAACAGGCCCATTCCAAACAAGTCTCTAGAATGGTGACAGAATGCTATGGCAAGGCAGAAGGTCAGAGTTAAGTAGGGTGTGTGGCCCCATCTCAGGAGCCAGATGTATGGCTGTGAATCCTCTTCTTTAAAATAAGAGGGGGGGGGGTGTTCCAAAATTATTTTGTCAAAGAGACCGATTTCTGCAAACTGCACAGCTTATCGAAAGGAAGCCAGTTTGCAAGGACGTTTGCCCGCTTTGCATAATCTGGGACCAGAGTACCTGTCGGTCCATCTTTTGCTGCATCAGCCTCTGCTAACTGATCAGAGGCACCTTTCTAAGTGGCTGATATCCAGATTAGTGCAGTGCTGATGCAACAACCTTTCCTGTTGCACAAGAGAAGGCGATCTTTTCTTTTCTTTTGCAATCTCCCTGCCCCTCTGTGTCTCCTGGCAATGTGTCTTCAGAGTTGTGGAACCCTCCAAGACCCATTTTTGGGAGGCACGGACGGCTATATCAGGAAAGAGGGGAATGCTGAAAAATCCACCCTCTCACACAATGGAAAACACTGTTGTGCCTGCATGGCCTCAGACCGGGATGGAGAACTGGTCTGGTGGCAGCATGCCTGAATTGTCCCCTGGTTTGCCTCGGCTTGGGAAAGGTGACTACAAGTGAGCACTGTCTGCTATAAGTTATTCCCCTTAGGGCTCAGAGGAAGGACGCTGAACTAAGAGCATCTCCTTCTCTCTTTGTTTTCAGGAAGGCCCTCAAGACTTTCCTGTTCTTGCAAGCTTTTAATTAGAAGTTTAATAATTTTAAGAATTTGCTTTATATTGGTTTTATCGTGTTTTATGTATTTTAACCTGTGATTTTACTGTTGGCATTTGTACACCGCCCATGGCATACAGAAGGTCCTAGATTTAATTCCTGGCATTTCGAGGTAGGGCTGAGAAAGATACCTGTATCCCTGTATTGGGGATGGAGTTGTAGTTCAGCGACAGAGCAACTGATTTGTATGCAGAAGATCCAAGGTTCGATCCCTGGCAGCATCTCCAGGTAGGGCTGGGAGAGACTCCTGCCTGAAATCTTGGAGAAGCCACTGCCAGTCAGTGTAGACGATACTGAGCTGGATGGATCAAGGGTCTGACTCAGTAGAAGGCAGTTTCCTATGTTCACCTAATCCTCTAAATCTCAAATACTTGCAACGGAGGCCACATCACATTTCACACATTGGAGGAGCATGCATCTCTGCCTCTCAGGAACAAGAAACCCATATTCTAACGACTGTTTCTCTCAGAATGTTGCATTGCGCTTTAAAGGGAAAATAGCATTCAACTCCAGGTGGATGTTTTGCAGCAGATGAGCTGAATAGAACCCCTTGGATGAGTGGAATGTCCCATGCAAATGAACAGAATCATTGGAACTGCCAACCTAACAATGACTGAGGAAGCTTCTCTGTGGGTTCCATGCCATTCTTTGGCTTCTCTGTGCGAATCTTTGAAGACACTTTTATTCGAGAAACCCTGCTGATTAGGGACCTGAAGGAGACTTTAGGGGTATACGAGTCTGGATTCTAGCTTCTTTGACAACGTGGGCATTTGCCATTGATGAACACAATTGTAAGTTGTTTCTTTAAAGTTAATACGGGAGTGATTTTCATACTAATTTAGATATGCGAGAGCTTCACTTTGAGGCAGCATTCTACCTTCATTTGCACAGAGCCCCATCTCTTCATAGAATCCAGAGGGTCTAATCCTTATGAAGAGGAGGATACAAAAAATAATAACGGAGCATTAAGAAGCCCTCCACCCCACCCAGATCCACACATATATTTTGAAATCCCATTAATGAGCCCCTGGTGGCGCAGTGGTAAAACTGCCGCCCTGTAACCAGAAGGTTACAAGTTCGATCCTGACCAGGGGCTCAAGGTTGACTCAGCCTTCCATCCTTCCGAGGTTGGTAAAATGAGTACCCAGAATGTTGGGGGCAATATGCTAAATCATTGTAAAACCGCTTAGAGAGCCGGCTATAGAGCGGTATATAAATGTAAGTGCTATTGCTATTGCTATTGCTATTATTACTAAGAAATATATCTAACAAGGAGGTGTGACCCATAGTTGGCCAGGCAAAATCATTTTGCATAGATATTAAACTTATAGGAAAGTTCAAGAAATGAAACCTATGTCACATCATTTTGTATTAATGTGCTTGAAAAAGAGAACTAAAAGAACAGTTTGACATGTGTAAAGGCAAAGTGTGCCGTTGAGTCAATTTAGAGTCCTAGAGCCCACAGAGCTCTGTGGTTGTCTTTGGTAGAATACAGGAGGGGTTTGCCATTGCTATCTCCCGTGCAGTATGAGATGATGCCTTTCAGCATCTTCCTATATCGCTGCTGCCCGATACAGGAAACATACCAGCGGGGATTCGAACCGGCAACCTTCTGCTTGTTAGTCAAGCATTTCCCTGCTGCGCCACTTAAGGTGGCTTGAAATGTGTAGGATTTCAATTTCAAACATTATCAATTGTGTTGAATAATTACCATGCATAGTACATTTGAATCTGAGAGGGACCTTCTGCTTCTCCGGAGCACGGTGCCATTTTTCAATTCTTGATCTGATTACTGAGTGTTAAAAATCTGTTGAGAACAAGAACGGTTAAAATACGATCATTCTATTCAGCATTTCTGCTAAAAACAAAAACAAACCTTTCATCCAGCACATTATAATGTAAAAAGCAGTGCCTTCAGCTAATTTCAGTGGCAGGATTGTCTGTGCAAAATTTTGTATCAGTAGGTCAACATCAGGAAGTATGACTTTATTTCACACCAACAAACAAACTCTCCAAAGTATATAATAGATATGCTGCTTTTCAAAGTATTTTTTTTAAAGAAAGAAACTAGGACAATATTTCTGCAAGTTCACACCAACTTGGACTTTTATTTTTTCTAGGCTTTCCCTTTAGATTTCCTTAGTTTGCTCTAGGGATGTCTCTGAGGCATTAGGAAAGGAATATTATCCAGTGTTGGTGTGACTGGTGTTGTATATTTGAAACTCTTCTATGTAAAACCGTTTTTATCTGTGTGTGCAGGAGGAGAAAGAAGGCGTGAAAAGCAGATTGTGTGGCGCTGTCCTTTCAGCACCATGGCCAGCCACAGATACTCTGGCTATTTGGCAGATGATGAAAGCCTCAGGGGACCACAGGTAAAAACTAAGTAGTGTCTTTAACTATCCCTCTCAAGGAAGAGGAATCACTTGCAAAGTGTTCCGATATGTATCTACATGGAAATAAGTCCCACAGTCCTCAGAGGGGCTTACCTGCAAGTGAGTGCGTTACGGATGGCAACCAGCGTGGTGTAGTGGTTAGAGTGCTGGACTAGGACCGGAGAGACCCGGGTTCAAATCCCCATTCAGCCATAATACTAGCTGGGTGACTCTGGGCCAGTCACTTCTCTCTCAGTCTAGCCTACTTCACAGGGTTGTTGTGAGGAGAAACCTAAGTATGTAGTATACCACTCTGGGATCCTTGGAGGAAGAGTGGGATAGTGGGATATAAAACGTAAAAAATAATAAATAAATAAATAAATAAATAAACCTGAACAACTCCCATTATGCCCTTGGGCCATTGTGGCTGCGGATGATGGGAGTTGTAGTCCTACAGTATCTGGGGACCCAAGGATTAGCTGGTAACAGCTGAGAATGCCAGAAGGAATCTGGTCGGATATCCAATGTGAAATGAAAAGATGATAGCCGCTACAAAATCCTGTTTTGTTGGAACCACATCCTTCAAATTTTAGACTAAGTGGAGAATGAGATTGAAATATAAATATTAATCAAATCCGCCGCCTATTAAGATAATCAGAGGAGGTCCAGTTGCGGCTGCCCCCAGCTAGATTGGTGGCAACTCAAAACCAGACCTTTTTTAGGGTTGCCCTGGGATTTTGGAATGAACAAAATTAGAGCCTCCCCCTTCTCTGGATGTTTTAAATAAAAATCTGAAGACATACCTGTTTAATTTTGATCTGTAGTTTTAAAGTTGTAGGTTTTAATCTCTATTTTAATTATGTTGATGTTTTTATTATGATGTGGTACAGAAATGTGTTGAATACATAAATAATAAACAACAAATTGTGTACAGTGTGGAGAAAGTGGATAGAGATATGTCCTTCTCCCTCTCCCACAAGACTAGAAGCAGAGATCATCCAATGTCAGGAGATTCAGGATCTCCTAAAAAGAAGCACTTCTTTCCACTAGCTTAGATAGCTTTAAAAGGAGCAGATAAATATATAGTTATTTGTCTTGATGGCTATAGGAAGAGTCATAAGAACATAAGAACCGCCCTGCTGGATCAGGCCCAAGGAGGCCCATCTAATTCAGCATCCTGTTTCGCACAGTGGCCCACCAGATGCCGCTGGAAGCCACAGGCAGGAGTTGAGGGCTTGCCCTCTCTCCTGCTGTTACTCCCCTGCAACTGGGACTCAGAGGCATCCTACCTTTGAGGCTGGAGGTGGCATATAGCCCTCCAACTAGTAGCCAATGATAGACCTCTCCTCCACAAAGTTATCCCAACCCCTCTTCAAGCCATCCAGGTTGTTGGCTGTCATCACATCTCATGGCAGAGAATTCCACAAGTTGATTATGCACTGTGTGAAAAAGTACTTCCATTTGTTGGTTCTGTTTGTTGGTCCTGTAGGTCAGCCTTTCCCTGTCCTACCTGGAGATGCCAGGTATTGAACCTGGAACCACCTGCAGATACTCGTCCACTGAGCTACAGCCCTATCCCATCATCAGTGAGTCACAGTAGTACCTCTAACAGGGAGCCCCAGATGTTGTTGACTACAACTCCCAGAATCCACAGCTGCAATGGCTTTTGCTTGGGGCTTGTGGGAGTTGTAGTCAACAACAACATCTGGGAAGCCCTGTTAGATGGAGCACTGGTGAGCAACCAGAGCTCTTATACATCTGGAATTAGGAGAATCTAGAATTCTTTGAGTATTGCTAGCACTATTTTCAGGTTGTTGACTGCAATAAACAATCCCTCTCTCTATCGCAAGTGCTAAATACATTTTTAACAGAGTCCAGACGACATAAGGAACCAGAAATTGCCAACTGATTTGCTAATAATGCAGCCTGTTTTGCTTGGTTACAGATGAGCCACGGAAGAACTGATTATGACTGGAGAAACTTGCTGAGGCCACCATCACGCTGCCAGTACCGGAATCGAGACTCTGCATCTTCTGCTTCTGCTTTCAGTGCCCGTACAAGTGAAAGGGGGAAAAAGAGACGTGAAACCACCTCTGGAGAAAGCAGCCACGTTGCCAATGAATTTTCAGAGTTTGTGGAGTTCTTAGCGGATGAAGATGTACTGAACAGTCTTCAGAACATTGTAGAGGACGCAGTCCGCAAGCTCTGTGATGTGACAACGGAGGATGGCGAGCATGTCTTTGACCTCCAAGAAGATTCTTCCTCAAGCCCAGATAGTGCGTCTTGGTCGTTTTCCTACAGTCATACATGTGGCGATTCCAGTTCAGCACAATCACAGTCTAAGTATAATACAGCCACCACTGTAACCACCACCACCACCACCACCACCACGTCCAGCTCGGATGATGACTGGGAAAGACAGTACAAGCGAATGAGAGAGCCTAAAGTGGATGGCAGAGTGTGCCTCTTGAATAAATATGCTTCCAGGCTCCCAAAGCTAAGAAAGACGTCTGCAGGAGCATCTGGAGGATTTCATGCAGAGGTATTCCCAGGACGCTTTTGAAGGATTGGCCCTTCCATTTGGGTTGACTTCCAGTTGTGCCGATCAGATTCACCCGGATTCCTTGTGTATGGAATTCTCACCAGCTTGGGTGGCTTTAAAAGCTTAGACAAATTCATGGAGGGCAGGGCTATCAATGGCCACTGGTCTTGATAGCTAGAGACTACCTCCAGGCTCAGAGGCAGGATGCCTGTGAGTTGCAGTTGCATGGAAGCAACATCAAAAATGGGATGACCTTTAGCATATAACTTGGGGATGTATCCTCTGGCCTGGCTGTTCCCACTCATGAGGGCCAGACACTCAAGGCTGGGCTCGTGGCATAGTGGACGAAGTGGAGTGGGAAGTGGGGATTAGTCATTCCTTGATGAGAATTGTGCTCTTGCAAGATAGCCACTCATGTGGGATTGCTTCCATGTGTGAGGCTGTAATCACAGATGTCCTCCTGCCCACCTCTCCTTTCTATGTGATGGTCTCATGTGACAAAGATGTGGGACACAGGCAAATTGTCTGTAGTTGGCTGAGATTACCCACAGATGTGGGGGTGATGGCTCTGAAACCTTTGCAGTTATAGGCCAGGGATTCAAATTTCACATTCTAGGTGTCCATGAAAAGTAATCATCACCCACTATAGCTGGACTTCACTGGGAATACTATGTCCAGTTCTAGGCCTGCATTTTAAGAAGGATGTTAATAAAGTAGAATGAGTTCAGAAGAGGGCAACAAAAGTGGTGAGAGGTGTGGAAACCAAGCCCTGTGAGGAGCTGGGTATGTATGAAAAAGGGGAGATAGACTCATTCAAGGGTTGTCACGTATGAGGAGGAGTGGATGTTCTCTGTTGCTCCCGAGGACAGGGAACAATGGGTTGAAATGGCAAGGAAGCAGATTGAGGTTAGGCAGTGGGGAATGTGAGAACTGTTCAGCAATGGAACACAGACTTTTTCGCTGGTGGTTTTCAAACAGACTGGGCAGCCATCTGTGAAGGTTGCTGTAGCAGGTTTCTGCTTTTAGAGAGGGTTGGAATGGATGACCTCTAGGATCCCTTCATAGGAACAAAGGAAGCTACCCTACACCGAGTCAGACCATTGGTCCACCTGGCTCAGGATCATCCATACAGACTGGAGGCAGCTTCTCCATGGTTGCAGGCAGGAGTCTCTCTCTCAGCCCTATTTTGCAGATGCCAGGGAGGGAACTTGGAACCTCCTTCCTGCAAGCAGGCAGGTGCTCTTCCCAGAGCAGCCCCATCCCCTAAGGGGAATATCTTGCAGTGCTCACATGTCTCCCATTCAAATGCAAACCAAAGTGGACCCTGCTTAGCAAGGGGGACAATTCATGCTTGCTACCACAAGACCAGCTCTCAACAACTTCCAACTCGAACCTTCTGTGATTGTCGGTTTGTCTTATCTGCCAGATGTTAAAAGGGATCAATTTGTTCCCAACTTCCTCTTATAGTATCCTAATACACTCTTTTGTTTCTTGTTATAACATATTTTTAGTTTCTCTGTGTGTATGTGTGCTTATTTGCAGACATTTTCGCAACGATCCAGGGATAGTTACTACCGGCAAGAACGCTTCCACATTTGGGCCAAACTGGCAGAGGCTTTTCCTTGTCAACCACCACCAAAAAAAGATTATTTCTCAAAATTTCAGAAACCGTCACCCAAGCAATCGTGTTCCATCGAATCCCTTCATAAGGAAATCACGAATGTTTTGAAACGACCAACCCACAGTAGCATTCCGCTGTACTATCCAGGGTACCAGCCTTTCCATGCTCTTGATTTCCTGGAAGAAAACAAAATCCTTGCTGCTCTTCAAGATATTATAAACCAAGCTGTTCTCAGAGTACTGGAGGCAACCATGACAGATGGAATCCCATTTCTTAACCTTTTTGATGAGCACGGCCAAGCTTTGATGATATGGGACACTTCCATGGTGGAGAGTGAGGAAGAAGAAGAAGAAGAAGAAGAAGAGAAAATGGCACCAAGTGGCTCAGCAGAAACTGGGAGTGGGGAAGAATCAGGATCCGGGAGCGGGGAAGAAGATGGAGACTCCAAATCAGCAGATGGGAAAAAGAAAAAGCGGAAGGGGAAATCTAAAAAGAAGAAAAAGGTTTCCCCCTTGCCGACGGAAGAAGAGAAGGTCAAACAGAAGTACACACCACCACCACTTCCCAAATCCAAACGAAAATCGATGGTACCTGAAGAAGCTCAGCGCAAGCCAAAATATGTTCCACCTCCGCTCCCCAAATCAAAGCCAAGGCCGCCACCTGAGGAACCTCCACCCAAACCAAAATACGTCCCACCTCCACTTCCGAAACCAAAACAGAAAAAGCAAGATTCGATACAGTCAGATGCGGAACCCCAAGTAAAACAGGTACCTGCAGTGTTGAATTCCTAATGGGAATGATCCTAGGGCCTACCTAGACCTACCTAGAAATCACGACAGTGGGTGGGGCTAGAGACCTTGCCCCGAAGCCTAGATTTGCAAGGCTGGTTGAGGTGGCTCACTAGGGAAGGAAAGATAAATATGAAGCAACATTCCCTTCATTCTTTTTCCTGTATATGTTTCATATAACATATGGAACTCCTTCATATAAAGGTGAGGGCATCACGGAGTTCTTCATCTCAGGGAGCAAAATGTCTTGAAACACCACTCACACCCCACCCCCAGTAATAATACATAACATGTTTCTCTCCCTGAGAAGACTCTTACGTTCTTCCGATTACATGGGTGCCATAGATTGCTTCTGATAGCACAGATATTACTAGCAATGACCTGATAATCCTATGCAACTCTAAGCTTCAAACATGACAGATGTGTCATGGGGAAGCAGCAACCATGCCTCTCCAGAATGAATTAGGCCAGAAGCTCTCAAACGTGGGTCCACAGACTCCAGGTCTCATCAGCCCCAGCCACAATGGCCTTCATCCCTGAATTAGGCCTTTGGTCCAAATCTCGTATCTTGAAGGCCTTATCTCATAGGTACATAGGAAGCTTCCTTATGGTCTGTCAGACCACTGGTCCACCTAGCTCAGTACTGTCTGCTGGCCGAGTCTCAGACAAACATCTTCCCCAGCCCAATCTCAAGATGCCAGGGATTGAATCTGGGACCTTCTGTATCCAAAGTGGATGCTCTGTCTCCATATGAATTCATCTCAGATGCATAACTGTTATTGTTTAGTACCTCTTTCAACACTTCCTGTAACTATTGGGTTGTCATCTTCTTGTTCCATCATCTTTACAGAGGACTCTTTCGAAACATATTATTACTCCCAAGGACATCAAGCGGGCACGCCTGCAAGCTCGGCCTCTCCCAAAGCAAGCTATCATTGACTTTTTGATCGAAAATGCAGCCAAGCTTTTCATATACAAATACAACTACGAAACCCTGTTATCTGAGAAGCTGGGGTTCATCTCGGTTCCTGTGACGAAGGTTCTCCTCGAGATCATGTTTGGCTATAAGAGGATCAAGGGCAGCGGGATACGGCTATCCTCTCAAATTGACTGGTCTAAAGTCTACGAGGAGATCTATGCACCACGTCCACCTAAGCCCAAGATCCCGAAAATCAAAAGTGTTGATAAGAAGAAAGCGGAGGAGAAGAAAAAGAAGAAGAAAGCTGAGGAGAAGAAGACAACGATAACACCACCACCAACGAAACCTGTGGAGAAGAAGACTGTTCTTTTTAGACCTGGTACTCCCACTGGCAAAGTGGTGCTAACAAAGACACGAGTTGAGCAAGAGGTTGTACCCAAAAAAACAAAAGAAAAAGTTGTTACCGAGCAAGAGGGTAGACAAGGGCCTAAGACTGTTCAGCAAGAGGTTGCACCCAGAAAGACAAAGAAGAAAGTTGTTACCGAGCAAGAAGGTAGACAAGAGCTTGAGATTTATGAGTTACTTCCTCCACAGGTGCCCGAAACACCTCCAGAAACTGGAGAGGACTATGAGGGACAAACCCAATCATCAACTACTAAGGAGCCTTTAAGCATCACCAATGATAGTTCTAGGAGGTCTGTTACTTCTACATTCAGCTCAACCCGACTTTCTGAAAGCCAGTTGCCCACTGTATCCTCAAAGCAACCATCTTCTCGGAAAGCCAGCACTCCCCCAGAGAGCAAGAAGACGCCTATGACTGTATTACCCGAGGTGGAACCTGCAGATCAGCCACCTGGAGAACTCCTGAAGAAAGCCTCGTCTTCTCGCAAAGCTAGCATTAACGAGGAAGACAGCAAGAGGTCCACCACCTCTCTGCCTAAAATCGAAAACTGAACAGGTATACTACTAATAATAAAAGATATAGATTTGTATGCTGTAACGGTTATGTAATTTATATAACTCTGCTGAATCCAAATACCTTCCTGAGGGCTCCTGGCCAGGCTCACAACTCATGTGCAGGTGTAACATTTTCTGCATTTTTTGGCTGTCTACCTTAGCTTCCACGGGGCAAAGACATACCGGCACCAGAGTGGGGCAGAGGCACCTTCTTCAGATGCCATTTGATTCCTGCTTCCATTTTTTGGTAGAAATTCCATAAGCAATTTGCACACATTGGGCAGGATCCAGACCAAATGGCAATTCTAAGACTAAGGGAACCAGGCAAGTTACTACTTTTTCTACAACTGCAGCCATAAGCAAAATTTCAAGTCGATATTATATATACTCTCTGGCAAGAGAACATCTCCTACCATACGGCCATATTTTTTACAACGTCCTTAAATGTTATAGTGTCTAATACTATAGAGTCTGCAATGGGCAAAATACGCCATTAATGGAATCAGAAATGATGTCCAAAAATTCTGTTCCCATTACCAACATATTTTGCATGTTTCAGACACTATCCGTACCATTTAAGGGTTTTGTAAAAATCTGAACTTCTAGTAAGAGATGTTCTCTTGCCAGTAGGTGTGTGTGTGTATTTATATTTGAAAATTTACTTAGGGTCTCGTTGGAATGCAAAACACTATAGAAAAAAGCCATGTGGAGTGGGGAATCTGTAGCTGGGAGATGATAAAGAGTTATCCTGCTCCCAACTCCTCCCATGAGGAGGAGCTTTTCCTCACCTAAAAAGACCTTTCAGTCTTTCCCATGGGTAGAACTTGCATTCTTGTGTGTGGACCCTCAACCTCTCTCACGAGTAGATGGAGGTCTACTTGTGCTGTACTCACAAGTACAGTTTCAGCAGCCTTTCTCGGCACCCACTCAAGCCCTTCTCATTATCTGATGACAAACCAATGTAGCCACCATTTGTTTTCTAGAATGTAAAGGTCCATTTCTAAATTGTTACATCTTCAGCCATTTTGCATTAGATCTGCACCAGATTTGGAGGGGCGTGTCACATGACATGTAGCTGATGTTGGCAAACATTCAGGCAGATTGGACAGCTTAGCTTTTATTACCAATAATTAATTATACATATTTATAATTATATTTATCTTATTACCAATAATGTACAATTTATAAATAATAAATTACCAAAAAATACCAACTGCCAGTGATAATGCCAGTGTTTTGTTTGGGGGGGGGAGGGCAGTATATAAATGCAAAAATAATAAAAAAAACTGCTCAAGACATAATGATTGAGTGTGGGAACAACTCATCTTAACTATACTGACACTGCTGTGAAGTCTAACACTATACTTCATATACAACCTTTACTTCATTTTATTACTAATGTATGGACTGAGCATTGGCCCTTAAAATAAGTTCTACCATGTAGCCCCATTAAATTGTTTCTTGTTTCAAAAGACAAAGTCCATAACATAATTTGAACAAACAAGTAGCCTCCATTTCTTCCGTTTCATCAGCAGTACCTGGAATACAATTGACTTTCACAGTCTGTGGTTCTGCCACAGAAATCGCAGCCCCCATAGGGAACGTCGCCATGAATTGCCACAGATGTCGCATTTGGTGAAAGCTATAAATAAAGCTGTAGTCGTCTGGCACCAAGCAAGTTCCTTGACAGCAATTATTCTAAACCAATTATGGGTTGTTGTGTTGTGTTGTGCAATCGTGAAGCATGTACGACTGCAACTCAGTATAACTGAGGAGCACCATGCAAACAGTCCTGGAAATGTTGGGAATTGGTGACTGACCTCCCAGAAAGACAAAACAGGTGCCAGCTAAAGCTCCGTATGATTGATTTTCTACGGCTAAGCTGGCAGCCCCAGACATCTGTTTTGCCCCATTTCAGAAAAACAGCATGAGCTATTGTCATACATAACAGGAAGGAACCGTCCTTTCTGATGAAACACAAACGCATTATGTTAAGTGTCAGACTGTACTAGAGTGCTTCCTTTCCCCTCTCCCCGTCCGGTTCTCGCTCAGTCTAGTTTTTCCATAGGGGAAGGAAGCCTGCAAACGGTGTTAGAGCAGACCCTATGCTGGCTAGAAGTCCTAATAACACAACACATCTTGAATCAATAAAATAGGAGAGCGACTGGATTTTTCAACAAAAGGCCGTGTTTGGCGTGGTCCCTAATTATGTTGCTTTGCCATCACTGCTAGTTCTCATCAGTCTGGAACCTCTGGCAGTAGGATGGGAAGGCAAGTATCATAATTAGGGTAGGACAAGTGTTGTCCTAGCCTAGTCTGGGAGCTGTGCACACTCCCATTTTGTGACTGTGTGCGAGGAAAGAAGCAAGGTAGGAGTGGGAGGGATTGTCTGGGAGAGAGGAAGTGGGCCGGATGGTTCTAGCTGAGCAAAAAGACACCTTTTAAAGTGGCGATTCTCTTACATTTAGCAGGGAGAGAGCAACTGGCCCTATCCATCCCCAGCACAGCATCCCTCCAGTGGCTGATATCTGCCTTATGTTTTGTGAGCCCTTTGGGGGACAGGGGACCCGTGTCCCTGCTAATAGGGATTTCCAGATGTTGACTACAACTCCCATAATCCCCAGCCAAAGGCCATTGCAGCTTGGGATGCTAGGAGTTGTAGTGAGCAGCATCTGGGAAGCCCTGTTAGAGGGAACACTGCAGGGGACCATCTTATCTTATTTATGCATTATTTCTTTTTCTATGTAAACCGTTTTGAGACCTTTGGTTGAAGAGCCGTATATAAATACTAGCCGACCCCGCACAGAGCATCTGTGCGCTTTTTGGGGCCGGCTACCTCCTCCCTTCACCTTCTGCCCCAGTGTTGGGCCGAGTACCACTGCCTCACCTCTGCGGCTGGGCCCGCCGCCACCACCTCACCTCCACAGCCAGGCCTGCCCACCACCACCTTCCTCCGCGGCCAGCCCACCCAGCGACCAATTCTCCTGGGTGTGCCTCAGTCAATCAAGCACCTCCACCACCCAGCCGGGCGCCAGGATGCACATTCCAAGGCTCACCCAGGAGAATTAAATATATAGATAGATTCATCATAGTAGTTGTGCTGTCCTACTCGCCACTTGCCCCAGCACTTTACCAAATGAGGAGGGAAATGTGGCAAAGTCCAGCAACTCCAGTCTCACAATCTCTTCCTCCTCTCCCACTCCCCCCCCCCGCACCCCTTCGCACATGATCACAACACAGGAGCATGCACTGCTCCTGAACTAGGGCAGGCCACTTGTCCTCCCCAGGCTCGGACTGGCCCACAGGGCAAAAGGGCATATTCCCGGTGCGTCTCACCCACTCTGTGCCCTTTCACACTCAGCAGCAGTGAATACTCCCACTCTTAAATACCCTTTCTGCTCAAAACCCGGTGCCCTCCCCAAGGCAGGAGGAGAAGCAGCCCAGAGAAGGCTTTTTTCACCCATCTCCTCCTCCTTGTCCATCCCCTTTCTTCCCCTGCTGTGCAGTATTCTGAGGACCAGCTTGCCAGAATAAGTGAGGGAAGGGCAGGCAACAGAAGTGGAGGAGCAGGTAGGCTGAAGTGCAGCTGCATCATCCCTTGCTACCTTTTACATTTATTTTTACACCTATAAGCTGCCTTTCGTCATCAATCTCAAGATAGTATTCAGTGTAAAATACATAATTATGTAAAAGCAAATGAGCCTGAGGTTGTGCATGTGCAAATACAAATATAATCTAGTATTTTGAAAGAAAGGTGTTTAGGGAAAATGCTCCAAGCCATAAAAATAAGTGAATTTAATGAACAGTATGAGTGCATAATTTCTGCAGCAGTTGTTACTATTGTCTTTCAAGTAGCAAGTCTCTCCCTGATAATGTAACATTACCCATTCCTCTACTGGATCTTCAGTACAAAAAGACTAACACAGCTATCCAAATACATATATGAAATAGTATTTAATTCTAAAATACAGATGAAGACCAATACAGCAAATAATGAAGCACAACAGGCACTATAAAGGGCTTTGTGTGAACTGCAGATTATGTCAAGTAATAGTGTAAAGCTGTTTGTTTAGGAAGCCCCAGATCTAAAGACCTTTTAATGGTAAAGTGTGCCATCAAGTCAATTTCAACTCCTGGCGCCCACAAAGCCCTGTGGTTTTCTTTGGTAGAATATGGGACGGGTTTCCCATTGCCGCTTCCCATGCAGTATGAGATGATGCCTTTCAGCATCTTCCTGTATCTCTGCTGCCCGATATAGTACCAGTGCAGATTCAAACTGGCAGCCTTCTGCTTGTTAGTCAAGCATTTCTCCACTGCACCACTTTTACCTCTTTCTAAATGGACAGATGATATAGTCTCCCTTTGATTTTTTGTTTGTTTTGCTTAAAACAAAGTGTCAATAAACATTTTTCATTAACTTATATACAACTCGATACAGAATGATAAAATTCAGGTTTTATTGCACTTTGGATTAGATAGTTTACAGTTTAATCATTTTCTTGCACTTTGGATGACAAAGTTTAGTTTCATCATTTTCTCTTAATGAAGGGAAAAGGAAAGGAGTGAATGAGATAAGGAAAAGGAAATGGCTGATGAAAATTAACATGAGCCACAAAGCCAATCTACCCCTTGTCAATCTGAATAGATCAGAAGTCCAGTTATTCACAAAATACGGTGTCCTCCTACTGCATCTCATTGCTGCTAAAACAGTAGCAATTCAGATCTACATCGAGGTCCTTCACACATTCAGAGCTCATCGTGCTTTGTAGAGTCCAAGCTGGGCTTAATGAAAACACCTTCCATTGCCTTCCAGTAATTGTGATGATTAGGCGAATGCATGCCATGGACTTCCTGTTGGCCCCTGATTGGGTGGCCATACTGTTCACCTGTCACTGAAAGAAATACATCCGTTCCTGTGTGCTTGAAGCGGACTGCATCATTCCGGTCCCAGTGTGACCCGCTGCACTGCACTGTCCACACATCCAAGTCATCTCCTTCTCCATCATCACCAAAAGCGCTTACCTCCTGTAAGGTTTACCCAGAGAAAAAAAGACTGGTTTACAGGAATCCACACAGTGAAGAGAGTGGCAATGGAAGGCAAAATGATAAACTTAGTAGGATGAACTTCCCTTTTTAGAACCTGAAAACTAGACTTCAAAAGTGACAGAAGACAGGAACTGAGAGTGGAAAGAGCAGAGCAGCAGCTGCAAGTCACTTACAATCAAAGAATAATATGCTTCCAAGAAAGAAATAAGTGTCAGATAAATGTGAGTCTTGATTCAAGTCTTGCCTGTATCATGAACTCATTCGGTGGCCTTAGGCAAGCCACTATTTCTTAGCTTCAGCTCCCCACTCTTATCTACAACACGGCAATAATGCTGACATATTCAGGGCTGGATTTACGGGCAGGTGACCCAGGCAGCACTGGATTTGGGGTAGGGAGTGCTTGTGGGGACATTCCAAACATTCTTAAATTTTAAGAATATAAAAACATAAAAGAAACACCCTGCTGGATCAGACCAAAGGCCTGTTTAGTCCAGCATCCTGTGTTCCACAGTGACAATCATATGTCAACCGCTTAAAAGCTTCTATAAGCCTACAAACAACAAAATTGTTTTTATTTCCTTATTCTTATATACGACATGAACAAATTCAGATATACAGATCCAAACACGCAAACGTATCATTTTATATTACAGGGATACATCATACATGCAGATCATGCATTGAACTTCTGAAAGCGGCTTCAAAAGTAAGAAAGAGAATAAGGTATTCAAAAGTTGAACAAATGAAGAGGGGTATCAAATATGCTCTCGACTTGGTTCCATTTGATCTAGGGCTGGCCTTGAATTACTACTATAGATCAGTATTACAGACATTCAGCCGTTGCCAGGATGATGTCTGCAAAGCACTGGAAACATTCCAGTGCCCTACATAAATACTCTTACTATTATCATCATGCAAGATACATGTGCTAATACCACTGAAGATTATTAGTTGCCACTCAGAACATTTTTTCCTGCCTTATATAGTCCAGGAAAACTGCTAACTACAAGAACAACTGCAGTGGTTTACAACTGGAGCACAAAACCCAGCTACCGTTTTACTAAGCCTTTCTATTATCTGGCTTAGGAACGTCCCTTGCCAACTGTGAGGGTTGCATTCTCACAAGTTGGAGAGACAAAGAAGTCAATGGGAATCGGGGGGGTTAGGGGAACCATGGCCGCTCAATTTCCCCAGCCCTCTGCTTCTCTCTCTCTCTTCTCCCTCTGCTCCTATCTTTCTCTTCTCCACTTCTTTCTCTCTCAAAACTCACATGTGCTTAGACCACCTACAAAAATCCAGGCTGTAATCATGCTAATATTTTACATCTTGATGACCTTGCAATTCCAGTTTTCCAAACAGGAAAACTAAATTTTATACGTGCTTACATTTACTAGCAGCATTTGAAAGAACTAGCACACGGCGTGAAGGATCAACTCTGGTTTTACCTGGTTATTAGAAAGTGGTGATGGAAAGTGGTGAGTGTGCAAGTTTTTCCCTGTATTTACATGGGTAAGGCGTACTGCTTGCCCACACTTCACTGGTGTTCCTCGCTGGCAGGAACCATCAATTTTGCCTCGAATCCGCCAGTAGCTGTTAGCATCATCAGACGCTTCAACTCCAGTCACTGACTGTTGACCACTTCCTGTTAACAAAACAAATCACTACCCAATCACTGTATCAGATACAGAAGCCAGAAACAAAGATTAAGTTCCAACTAGCCAAGTGAGGCTTGCCATTTCTTTTCTGAGAATGCCCCCGCCCCTTTGCAATGTCAATCCTCTCTCTTCTTCCTCTCCTTCAGCTGCTCCGATCTTATCAAGTAGCAATTGTATCTTTCCTGTAACCTCAGAACAGCTGAAGGAGGAAGAAGCTGGAATGTCTTGCCTGTAACATTTCTTCTTTGTTAATCAACAATAAAAATTTACATACACAGTTGTATATTTAAATGTACAAATGATTTTATACACATATACACACTTGCATATTTGGGTACACTATATACACACACTTGTATATTTAAGCATACAAAGATATAGATATACACACATAATCAATAAAAATTCACACACAGACACAGTTGTATATTTAAATGTACAAATGATTTTATACACACACAGACACACTTGTATATTTGGGTATACTGTATATACACTTGTATAATTAAGTATACCGAGAGATATTTATTTATTTACTTAAAATATTTATATCCTGCCCTTCCAGGGCACTACTGCTCAGGCTGGTTCACAACAATAAGATAGACACAGATACAATAAAAGTAATAAAATCAACTAAATTTGTGTGTGTGTGTGTATACATATATCTCGATTTATACGCACACACCCTATCAGCATTTAGGAAACCACTAAAGACACATCAAGCTTTTTAGCTACTTGGCAGTTTTTATGAATATTTCAATTTGATCTTTTATATGTTTTCATTGATAAAACGTCTTGGTTTGTTTTATAGCTGTGCACCGCCTCGAGACTTCGATAGTGGGCGGAATGCAGATACATGTTAAATAAAAATGATAATGGATAGATATAAACACGCATCCATGTCCGCATACTTAAGCGCACAAAGAAAGAAAGGTCCACGCACATGCCTACACACGGAGTGCGTGTCTCCCCCTCCCTCTCCACCCCCCCCCCCCCGCGCGGCCCGCTCCGTACCGGATCCGTACTTGACCTCGTGCGAGTGGAGCCGCACGTTGTGCCGGGTGTTGAGCAGCTTCAGCACCGAGCCGCAAGTGACAGCGCTCGCCCCGGCTTCCCTAGCCAGGCTGCTGCTGTAAAGGAGAAGCAGGAGACCCAGCGGCAGCGGGGCAGGCAGGCCTCCGCCCGGCCGAGGCATCTCCGCGCCCCTCACGGCCCGGCCCGCACACTCGCTCCTTCTCGCCTCCAAGAGTCCGAAGCCGTCTCCGCTGCTGCCGGCTCCGGGGCACCGACCAATCAGCGGCTGCCAACACCACCCACGCGCCCCTCCCTCCCTTAGGCCCCCGCCCCGAAAGGTGACGAGGAAGGCGCTTATTGGGCCCCGCGCTGATCAGCCAGGCAGCCAATCGGGAGGGGCGGCGTGGCGGCACGCGCCCTCCCGGCGGGACGGACCAATGGGAGACGGGGAAGAGGAAGCCAGGAGCGGGGTTGGTCGTTTTGGCGGTTGGCGAGAGAATGATGCCAGCCGCCCGCACGACATTGCGCGGGGGGTGGGGGGGTGTCGCGTGACGCATCCCTCCCGCCTCTCAAGTTCACACCTGCCATGTCCCCCGTTTCTCCACTCACCTGAATGGGGAAATAGGGACACGTTGGCAGGTATGCAAGTGGACCACGCTTTAAAACAAACAAATGTGTGCATTTTAAAAATAAAATAAATCAGTCACAATAAATACTGAAAACAAGGGAAACACGTGCTCAGTAATGGAGCAGGGGACATCCAGGCCCAGTTAAAAGCAATTCAGTGCAGATTATATCAAGAGGAATAAATAAACAGCACAGGCATGTCGGCTATAAACATAGTAGTATGTGGGCATGACAGAAATCAGAACCATTTTGTCACACATTAGAAATATTTACCACCTTTCTACAAAGGTTCTGAAACAGGTTTGCATAGAAAAAAAATAAGTAAATAAAAATGGCTTCTTGAACCAAAGGGCTCATAATCTAAAATTTTATACTACTGCTACTACAGATGTGTATATACCACTCTTCAGCCAAAGTTCTCAACTGGGTTTACATAGAAAAATTGATTGATTGATTGATTGATTAAGTGCCATCAAGTCGGTGTTGACTCTTAGCGACCACATAGATAGATTCTCTCCAGGATTATCTGTCTTCAACTTGACCTTGAAGGTCTCTCAGGGGTGCATTCATTGCTGTTGTAATCGGTCCGTCCACCTTGCTGCTGGTCGTCCTCCTCTTCTCTTGCCTTCAACTTTTCCCAGCATTATGGACTTCTCAAGGGAGCTGGATCTTCGCATAATGTGTCTCAAGTATGATAGTTTGAGCCTGGTCATTTGTGCCTTGAGTGAACATTCTGGATTGATTTGTTCTATGATCCATTGGTTTGTTTTCCTGGCTGTCCATGGTCTCCTCAAAAATCTTCAACACCAAAGTTCAAAAGCGTCAGTACTTTTCCTATCTTGCTTCTTCAAAGTCCAGCTTTCGCATCCATAGAGTGTCATAGGGAATACCATTGTCTGAACGATTCTAATCTTTGTAGGTGCAGACACGTCTTGACATCTAAATATCCTTTCCAAGGCCTTCAATGCAACCCTACCAAGTGCTAGTCTGCGGCGTATTTCTTGACTGCTGGATCCTTTAGTGTTGACGGTCGATCCTAAAAGGCAGAAGCTATCCACCACTTCAGTGTCTTCATTATCCGTTCTGAGACTGGTTTCTGTACCCTGTTGTCATTAGTTTAATAAATAATAAATGATACATAAATAAGATGGTCCCCTGTCCCCAAAGGGCTCACAATCTAAAAAGAAATACGCAATACCATATTCATATATTATCACTATTATTATTATTAGTAGTAGTAGTAGTAGTAGTGTGCTTCCGTAATGTCTGTGTTTCGACATCACAGTCCCTCTACCGTCCTCAGGGTGCCGTTCACATTTCCGATGCCTTCTTTTGGATTTTATCCTTGTGTTTTAGTCCTACAACGTTGCATGTACATCACCAAAAAAAAGCTGTATTTTCCCGTTGTAGGAGGGTTGGGCGAGCGATTTACGTTTTTCAAAACAATCATACCAAGCCAAAGCATTTTACTGCTGAACAGCATATAATCTGTAGGTAACACAAGCCAGTGTGGTGTAGTGATTAACCGAGTGCTGGACTAGGACTGGGGAGACCCGAGTTCAAATCTCCATTCAGCCATGAAACTCACTGGATGACTCTGGGCCAGTCCCTTATTGCTCAGCCTAATCTACCTTATAGGGTTGTTGTGAGGATAAACACCATCATGCACACTGCTCTGGGCCTCTTGGAGGAAGAGTGGGATAAAACTGTATGTATGTATGTATGTATGTATGAATAAATAAATAAATAAAATCCTGCCTGAAACCTTGGAGAGCCACTGCCAGTTAGGGATGTCCAAACAGGTTTGATGTTGGGTTCAGGAGGGGGTGTGTGGATTCACGATCTTTTTAAAAACAACAACTTTAAGACCCAGGCAGTACGGAAACACACTTAACGGACAGTAGGGACACTGTTGTAGGCTTGTAATCTGGAAAGCACTCTGGCGAAACATTTTGGGCACTTCCTACCCACCCACCCACCATGGCTGTGAAATGAGGACACCACATCCAGCAAGAGCAAGAAAGAATGTAAGCATCTCTGACTTCTCAAGATCTTTTGCCAGCTCACGAGCAGGAAAATGTGGGGCATCTTTCCCCATTGCCATCACGATTCATAAACTTTGCAACCCAGCTTGCTGCAGGGAAAGAGACAAAGGCTCATTGCTCTAACCGAGGGGTTCCCAACCTGCGGTACTCCAGATGTTGCTGAGCTACAACTCCCATCATCCCCAGCTACAACTGAACTACAACTCCCACCATCAACTGTTCATATGAGTAAAGAGTTCAGGCCTTGAAGAGTAGCATCAAGAGCATGGAGAAGAATCAAGAGCAACCTGTTCAAGCATTGCTTGAACACAATATGGCTTTCCCCTGCTGCTAACTGAGCAAAGAGGCACCTTTTAAAAGTGGTGATTCTCTTTACTGAGCAGGAGGAAAGCAACCTGACCTATCCATCCCCAGCACAGTATCCCTCCAGTGGTCATTGCTGGTGTCTATCTTCTGTTTCTGTTTAGATTGTGAGCCTTTGGGGGACAGGGAGCCATCTTCATTTTTATTTCTCTATGTAAACTGCTTTATATAAAAAGCGGTTTATAAAGATTTGGCGGTGGCAGCAGTCAGCACATGGGGGTTATTGTTATTGGTGACAACTACCTCCTTATTTGATGTCTGCAGCCATATCACTTGACATATTGATAAAGCGCTTCTCTGTTCTTATCCACCCCGGAGAAAGTCCTTTCATAGAACAGCAGCAGCACCTAACACCAGGCCGTCCTCTTGGGACTCTCTTCAGCCTGTTCTCTAACACCACATCTGTCTTCTTCTTCTTTTTTAAGGTAGAGAGAGAAGTGACTGGCTCAGAGTCACCCATGGGGATTTGAACACAGGTCTCCCTGATATTAGTCCAACACTCTAACCGCAACATCATGCTGGCTCTATTTATTGCTGCTTTTAACATGTGAACTGCCAAGAAATGCAAATTCCGGGAATACATAAAATAAAACAGATAGGAAACAGCCAATCTTATTTGGTTGAATGTACCTGGGACAGGACTTCTAAGCACTGTGGCTGCTACTCTGCACTGCTTCTGTGAAACACAAAAACTCCGCTGGTATTATTCGCTGTATAGGACTTCATGGGAAACATTGCAGATCTGGCAGAACCCTGCTCACATTTCAGCAGCGTTTGCTTGGATCGCCTGCACGTTTCTACTCATGTCGGGTGGGAAAGGGCCTTGCCGCATCCACTTTTTCTTCGCCGCCGCCATCTGCCAAAGGACTCGAGACTCCTGAAATACATCTGGCTGCCTCTCTCTCTCATCGCCTCTCAACGGCCAAAAGTTATAGCCAAACGCAGCTGTTTCGGAGTGGAGTTCAAAATGTGGGGAGCCAGCCTTTCCACGCGTGCAGCAGACCTCTCTGATTACCGCCTTTTCCTAGAACCTGTCCCAACCCAAACAAGGAGGCTGGAGCCCAAACCCAGAGGAGTCTGGTTTGCTGAAAAGTCATCTCATGGAGTCATTGGCCAGGGCTTATGTGCTAGATGCACCCGGCTGCAATCCAGCGCAATGCTTCCTTGGAAGGAAGCCCTGTGGCATTCTGTGGGGCTTCTCAGCCAACAGGCATGAGGGCAGGCTGCAAAAGACGAGGAATGGTGGTGCTGGTGTGGGGCAGAGAGAACACTGGAGGCAAACTCGTATGGCCGTGGGGAGCCATGCTCAGGGTACTGGCTGACGTACACAGCAAGGATGCACTGGAGCAGCAAGGGGGCCACCTCACAGCACTTCCCAGCTAATTGCACTGGTGCAACGGAGAAGTGGCCATTTTTGACATCCTCCCCTTACCTGGCAGAGCGCGCTGCAACCCGCGGACACCCAGGAACACAGGAAGCTGCCTTATCCTGAATCAGATGGTTGGTTCGTCTAGCAAGAGTTGTGGCATCCCCAGGCCTTGGCTTTTGGATTGCTGGAAACCTGTCAACCTGACCCGAGTGCAAAAGGCGGGGTGAGATCTGATGGCAGTGAGTATGCAAACCTAGTCCTCTCTCCCGCTGTGCAGCAAAGCATAGGTTTGGCTTTTAATTCTCTCTTGGACGCTGCTCCGATGATAGTAGTGGTGTATGAGAAACCTTTCGTTAGAGATGCTTTCCCGTACATTGTAGACATTTCGACTCCATCCAATAATTAGTGTAGTGCTCACTTGTGTAATACAACAATACAACGGATATTTATATACCACTTTTCAAAAAAAGTTCCCAAAGCAGTTCTCTCTCTCTCTCTCTCTCTCTCTCTCTCTCTCTCTCTCTCTCTCTCTCTCACACACACACACACACACACACACGGCTCCCTGTCCCCAAAGGGCTCACACTCTAACATTTTATTTATTTGTTTATATCTATTTAAACTGCTTTGGAAACTTCTTGTTGAAAACAACAAACATTTCTATACTGCTTTTCAACAAAAGTTGCCGAAGCAGTTGACAAAGAGAAATAATAAATAAATAAGAAGGATCCCGGTCTTCAAAGGGCTCGCAGTCTAAAAGGAAACATAAGGTAGACACACCAGCAATAGCCACTGAAAGGATGTTGTGCCGGGGACAGAGAGGGCCAGTTGTTCTCCCCCTGCTCAATAAAAAGTTTTATTTTTAAAAGTGCCTCTTTGCTCAGTTAGCAGGTAATAACACAAGAAGAGGCTTAGAAGCAACCAAAATGGTGGTGGTGATACCAAAAGGAGATCAATGCTTTGTGTGTGTGGAGGGGGGGGGGGACGCTTATACTTCTTAACGCTTGTATTTGTGCTTTCTTGAAGATCATGTTTCAGCATAAATCTGCTGCTTCACAGGGGCAGCTGCAGCCCCCCTCGTCTGTAAACCCCCCTCTATTTGATTAGCATCTCTTTTGTCATGGCCTGCCAGGGTATATCCGGCCTTTCTCCTCCCATACTGAGTGAAATCCATGGGCCTTCTTCTGCTAAGGATCAATGACAGGATACAATCCAGGAAGTTAGCAAAGAGGGCTTCCTGCTGGGGAACAGCCACTGAAAATGGCTGCTCTGTGCAGGTGGTGGTGGGGGTCCTTAACTTTTTTTAAAAAGAACTTTATTAAACAAATTTTCTTTTTCCAAAGTCAAGGTAAAAAGCTCTAGCTAAGGAGAAAAGCCTAAACAGACAGCTGTTTCTATTGGCACACTGGATGAATGGACTTCAGACTAATAATAGCCCTCTCCTCCACCTAACCTACCTCGCAGGGGTGTTTTGAGGTCAAGGTGGGGAGACACACAGCCTTTTAGATTGCCCCCGAGTTCGTTGAAGAAAGTACAGGATAGATCTAATAATGATTCAAATTATTCCCACTCTTTAGTCCAATTCTATGAGCTACCAAAGGCTGTGTTTATGGCTAGCATTGTTTCAAAACCACAGCTCCCTTTTTGCTTGCTACCCTAAAGAAGTCCAGCAGTTAGGAACATAGGAAGCTGCCATATACTGAGTCAGACTATAGGTCCCTCTAGCTCAGTATTGTCTACCCAGACTGGCAGCGGCTTCTCCAAGGTTGCAGGCAGGAATCTCTCTCAGCCCTATCTGGGAGATGCTGCCAGGGAAGGAACTTGGAGCCTAGATGCTCTTCCCAGAGCGGCTCCATCCCCTAAGGGGAATATCTTCCAGAGCTCACACTTCTAGTCTCCCTTTCGTATGCAACCAGGGTGGATCCTGCTTAGCTTAAGGGGACAAGTCATGCTTGCTGCCACAAGACCAGCCAGTCATAAAACATTAAAACTCCTCATACATATGCTGGTTAGGTAACAGGATATATAGAAGTGGACGAATGTGGTTCCCTTTATTGCCCTGTAAACTCTGTATAAGACGTTTGTATTTTAAGCCAATGCATTTGGATAAATGGCTTTGATTTTTTAAACTTTTATTATAAGGGTACAACATACAGAAGAAACATGTGCCACTGAGTGAGAAGGAGACTTTGGTAACACTGCGAAAATTCATTTGGACCAATAGGAGTCTGGAAGCGTTATGTCCTCGCGAGAACAATATATGAAAAGTCACTGAGGAAGACGTTCAGTCAAAATTAGTCTGACTTGACAAGATTCTAGGACGACGTCAATTCGCTGGGAAATACAGCATTAATACATCTGTCTGAGGACTTTTATAATACTTCAACCTATTACCTAACCATCATATGTTTGAGGATTTTCAATGTTTTTTTACTTTAAAAAAACAATCTTAAGTTTTAAGCAATTGTATGCATTTTTGTTATCATTAAAATACCCATTTATATTCTTATTCTTTGGACTTAATTTATTGTAACCTAGGACCCCATTAGTTTCCCCTGATCTTTTGTACTGCTTTAATATTCTGATTGGCCCATATTAATACACGGGAGAAGAAAATGGGAGCAAACATCTCCCCCACCCCTAGTGTACCAGCATCTAATTGCGTTGAGGGGGACTCATCCACACTGCCCCCCTGAACATGCAGTTTTAATACCACATCCGATCAGGGCTGCATAACTTCGACCCTCCTGCAGATGCCGGACTACAACTCCCATCATCCCTACTGGCCACTGTGGCTGGGGATGATGGGAGTTGTAGTCCAGATACAGCTGGACGGCCAACGCTGTGTACCCCTGCATTTTTATTATTTTTTAAAGAAATTATACCCTGCCCCTCCAGTACACTACTGCTCAGGCTGGCTTGCAACATTAATAAAAGAGATACAACATAGAACAAACAAAGAAATCAACGAAAATTTAAAAGTTAGAGACCAGACTAAAATAAAATTTAAAGTTACAAATGTTAAAAGTTGCAAATAAAAAGCTTTGTGTGTGTGTAAGTTTGTGAAGCTGGTCTGATAAACAAACAAACAAACAAACAAACAAACAAATGAATGAATGTTTTTGGGCCAAGTACACAGTGCTGGTTATTACCTGAATGGCTTAGGTCTGGGTTACCTGAGAGAGCGCCTTTCTTTACAAGACCCCCACCGCTCATTGAGATAATCAGGAGGGGTCCGTCTTCGGGTGCCAGCAGTTCATCTGGTGTGAATGGAGAGTGGGCCTTCTCAATTGTCACCCCTAGGTTGTGTAACACATTCCCCATGGAAATGAGAGCATCATCTTCCTTGGAGGACTTCAGGAGAACCTTAAAGACCCATTTTTTTAGGCTGGCTTTCAATGACATCTAGTTTTAATTATAATTCTTTAATTTCGATCTGGTTTAAACATGGGTTTAAAATTTGTTTTAATTCATTTTATAATGAGTGTTTGATTGTAATGTAAACCGCCCTGAGCCATTTTAGAAAGGGCGGTATATAGAATGCATGAATGAAAATGAATGAATTCTCTCTCACACACACAAACACATATATAAACAAAGAAATCTACCATATATAAGCAGTGGACATAATATTAAAGTCTCTCTAAAGATGTGCCTTCAATTGCTTCGCCAGGAGGTTGTCCTGAAGTCGAGGGGCCGCAAGTGAAAAGCCCCCCCCCGTTATTACTTGAACCCCCTCCATGTGATTAGGCAGTTGCTGGTTACGGAAGACATGAATACCCCTGCTCCCGCACAGGGCTCCCCCCCCCATCTAAAAGGCCTGATTGGAGTCTCATGGACACCAGCCCATGTGACATACCACTACTAGGGGGCAGTCTTGCTCCTTGTCTTCCTGACAATTTCTCTCTTGCCCTCCCTCCCTCGTGACCGGCTTTCAAAAGGCCAAATGACCAGGGTTGCATCCCAATGCCCCTTCTCCACAAACACCCCCACCCCAACTCGTTTCATCTCCCGACTTCTCCTATCCGAAGCGGAATCATAACCCTGTTTCAGCGAGTGTGCATAACGGTGCCGGTCTAATCGCCAAAAGGCAGCCTTTCTGGAGATGAAAAGAAGAAGAAAACAAACCTGAATCTGGGCGGAGTAGAAAATGTACAGCAACTATGCAGAGGTAGGCAGGCATGTTCAGGCCTGTAACTAGAAACAGTGCGACGAGGAAGCTTATGGGAACCCAAGGGGTAGGAGTGAAATCCGTGGAGAGCTGCCAGAATCCCAATGCAAAAAATTCATTTGCGCTCCCAGTTGTTTAATTGTGTCATTACATTTAAGTGCAATACCTGAAAAAGTTACTTAATTGCATGAAATATTAGCAAAATAACATTTTAATAATGTCAGCACCTAAAGCTTGTCAATCATCCTAGTGCCCTTTTAAATATTTCTTTAAACCGGAGCTTGACAGGTTTTCTTGGATCTAGGACAGAGGTGGGCAAACTTGGCCCTCCAGCTCTTCTTTCCAGCCACAATTTCAACAGGTATGGCAACTTCAGCCATCCAGCTGCTCTTGGACTACAACTCCCACCATCCCCAGCCACAGTGGCCAACAGCTGGGGGTGGTGGGAGTTGTAGTCCAAGGTCTGTGGGAGGGTTGTCCTAGGGTAGGCCTGTTCAATCCTCCCCAGCTGTTTTTGGACTACATCTCCCATAATCCCCCACCACTGTGGCCAACAGCCAGGGATTATGGGAATTGTAGGCCAACATCTTGCAGAGGAGCCGAAGTTGAGCAGGCCTGCCCTAGGGGTACTAGTGCCCCCTGCTGGGAACTCCGGCTCTAGCAGATAAGCTTCCATCTGGGTGCACAAGAAAAGGAGACTTCTAAGCAAGGGAGGGTTAGCATCTGCAGCAAACTGGATAAATTAGTTCCGGGGCTAATTCCACTCACTGACTGCATGCTGAAGAGGTTTCCAGGACCCCAGCAATGAAGAAAGCATTCCCTCTCGTTCTCACGGTCTTTCTGCACACTCCTGGAAATTCCTCTCTCTGCTTAACCGAATCTACCCATGAGTGATCGCTGCTAAATGGGCAAAGAGGCACTTTTCAAACCAGTGATTTTATTTATTTATGTATTCATTCAAACCTCTCTATCCCGCTCTTCCTCGAAGGAGCCCAGAGTGATGTGCGTGGTTATGAAACAAACCTGTGAGGCAGGTTAGGCTGAGAGATGCGTGTCTGGCCCAGCGTCACCCAGTGAATTTCATGGCTGAATGGGGACTTGAACTCAGGTCTCCCCAGTCCTAGTCCAACACTCTAACCACTACACCGCACTGGCTCTCTATATTAAGCAGTGGGAGAGCAATGGGCCCGATCCAGCCCCAGCACAGCATCCCTGCTGCCCACCTTGTATTTTCTTTGAGATACTGTGAGCCCTTTGGGGAGAAGGAACTATGTATCTCCTGATTTTTCTATGCAAACCGCTCTGAGGGTTCTTCTGTTGAAAAGTGGTATATAAACTATGTGTATGGACAACAACAAAACAAATCCCTTCAGTGAAATGCTGCATGGCTCTATATGTTCCGGCTTATTTCCAACTTTGAGAGGGTTTGGGGGATCCAAGCTAAAGCCGTTGTCGTCAGTGTGCCATGCTTGTCTCTTTGGGCACCACACAGAGCGCATTCGGAAGATTGAAAACACAATGTGCATTGTTACTCTACCAGAAGAGGAGTAATTTCCCTGCAAATCTGAAATCAGGGCATTTAAGTGTTCCTGGATGGATTCGAGTACACAGGCTGAAACTGAAATTTCTGCAGAGTGACAACCAAAAGCATTTCCAGGTTTCTATGGGGAGCAACTGAAACTCAAAAGAGAAATGTCTGAGCACCAAGGAGAAACTGAAACAGGAACTGCAAATATCTTCCTAAGGAAGTATTACCATTAGATCCTCCTAAGGAGGCACAGCAGCTCCAAAAGGATTTCTGGCTCCCTCCCAAGGAGGTGTTGAAATGCAAAACATTTCTGGATCCTTCCCAAGAAATTAAAATCAGAAGGGAGCCATCATGGTGTAGTGGTTAGAGTGTTGAACTAGGAACAGGGAGACCAAAGTACAAATCCCCATTCAGCAAAGAAACCCACTGGGTGACTCTCAGCCAGTCCCTTATCTCTCAGCCTCGCCAGGATTGTTGTGAGGACACACATAACCACATATTGGGTTTTTTAAAAAAGCATTTGAAAACCCACCTCTTCACCCAAGCTTTTTCAGTTCTTTAAAATTTTAAGGTTTTAATTTGCGGGTGATTTTTAATTTGTTAAATTGTTTTCTGTATATGTTTTAACTTGTTTTATGCTAGCGTTAACCACCGAGAGACGAAAGTTTGGGGCAGTGTACAAATTAGATAGATAGATAGATAGATAGATAGATAGATAGATAGATAGATAGATAGATAGTTAGATAGATAGATAGAATGCTCCTATGAGGTTATGCAAATGTAATAAATAAATAAATAAATAAAATGTTGGGCTCCTCCCAAAAAGAAGCATTGGAGAACTTTCTCATCCAACCTTCGCATCCCTGCCTAGACTACAGAAATGTAGGCTCATGGGTGTGCGAATTTCCTTTGGCAGCATTTGGGCTTCCCAGGAAAGCAGTCACGAATTCACTGTGTGTCAGATGTAACAGATGCACACACACACGCACCCCCAATTCCACCCACCCCAACCTCGAGCCACATGGATTCTTTGGAGCACATGAAGTCCCGAATCGGCTGCAGAGACTTTTTGACTTCTCACCTGTTTATTAATATCACTTTGTAGGATGTGTTCTGCACTCTTTTTTATCACCGCAGGGGCTGCAGCAAGGGGGGGGGTCAGGGGGCCTTTTAATTGTGAGCTTTCCTCCTCCTCTCTCTTTCTCTCCAGAGTGCGGGAGGATCTCAGTGACCCACCAAAGTGGAAGTAATCGCTCTTCCCCCCCACCCCGCCCTCCCTCCCCCACCCTCTTCTTACATTTGTTCTTTCCTGTTTCATTCAGCAATTGACAAACGGCTAAAGAGCAAGCAGCCCTCCCCCCCCCCGCTTTTCACCTCCCTTTCCCCCTGATTGACTCGAGACCTCCTGGGACCCCGAGAGGAAAGGACCCCGAGGTCACCACCTCTGGATTCTTCAAAGGCCCGGCCGCTTGGAGCAGCTGTCACATCTCTCATTGCCCACTGCCACAGAAGGTTAGCAAAGCAAAATAAAAACCGTGAGGCCTGCTCAGGCCCCTGAAGGCCTCCCCCACGGCCCCACACCCCATTCCAGCCAAAGCTGGCGCTCGGGAGATCCCGGGTCGCCAGCAAGGAAGTTGGCAACCTAGCCCAGACCCCATGCCCATTGACGCATCGCTGCTTTGGGAATGGCCCCTTTTGGAAATGTGGGAGGAGGAGGAGGCGGCGAAATGGAACAGAGGGAGCTGCCATATCCCGAGTCAGACCATTGCTCTGTAAAGCTCAGTATTGCCTACACAGGCTGGCAGCAGCTCTCCAAGGCTACAGGCAGGAGTCTTTCGCGGCCCTACCTGGAGACTGAACCCAGGACCTTCTGTGTGGAAGCTGATGTTTCCCCACTGAGCTGCTACGGCTCCAGCCTCCAAGGAGAACAGACAATGCTCACGGGTGGCCGCCCATCCAAATGCAAACCAAGGTGAGCCCTGCTCGGCAAAGGGGACAGTCCATGCTTGCTACTGCGAGACTGGCTCTCCATCTCACCAGCCTCACATAGGTTTCGCGATGGCGTTCTAAACTGGATTCAAAGGGAAAGCGGATTTCACACTCTGGGGGTGTTTTCACCCGACAGGGGAAAAGCACTTCCAAACCACATGTGTGTGAACGCGTAGACACTAGTCATGTCGGAGAGAAATCGAGAGGCTTCCCCCAACCTCCAAACGTATATTCTCAGCAAGGCAGAGTTTGCATTTGTTTTATTTATTATTGCATCTCATCCATTTATTATTGCATTTGCATTCCAGATGCATTGCAGGCTGGGATTTACGGATCGGGTGTGAAAATGCCCACAGTAAATGCGGTTGGCTGGCTCAGAGCAAAATTGGGCAGGGATTTCATTTAGCCCCAGCCAAAGCTCATCCTCTAGAGCACTTAACACAGCTTAAAGTTAAGCCACTCAGCCCTGCTTGCCAGTGAAGAGAGGGGGCTCTGCCCGCCTGTTCCACGGCATGCTCAAGTGGGGCTTCTAATCCAGAGACAGGATCACTGATTAACACGGGGAAACAAACTGGCGATCTTGTGCGCGTGGCACAAGAAAGGAAGCGGGCAAGATCCCAGCTCCGTCGGTACTTGTGGGAGCCGCCCAGAGAGGGAGATCACAAAGCAAGTCGTGGGTGGGGTAGGGGATGCATTCTGATTCCTTTGCATCAGTATTTAATTTTCTGATTCAAAAGAAATGGGGCCACAGAGAAGCACAGGGAAAGGATGGGGAAGCCTACTCGCTCTCAACCTCCTCCTCTTATAGATGATCTCTGGTGATTTTTTAAAAAGGGGTTTAAAGACCCGACGTTTACCTGCGGCCTGCAGCAGTGATCTTTGGGTTAAAAAATTGGTTTCAATCGAGACTCCAGTTTTTAGCTTGTTTTCGGTCTGATGTTATAAACTACTTGGCTGTTGGTTTACTTTAAAATGGCATGTTATTTTATTGCACGCAGTGACTGAGCTGACCCAAGCAGCATTGTGTTGGAAGCGGCAGGATATAAATATAAATAAATAGAGAGAGAATCCATTTCATGGTAGATAATTGATTCTAGAATAGCATTCCCCTCCCTTAACTTCTGTGGTGGGGCTGGCACACTGTCCAGGGCGTCTAATTCATCATTGCAAAATATCATCCCTATTCTTTCCCCAGATTCACCCAAAACATGTGACATGACCATGTGCCAACTAATCTGCTAATAAATTACTAAATTCAGTGGCGGGGGGGGGGGGGAGAGACCCACAACACTTTCCCTCCCTTCTATTTCCTTTTACATGATTAATGATCATGGCAAATGCACCAAGGAAATTTAAACCTGTGCTGTACAACTTTGGCCCTTCTGCAGACTACAACTCCCATCATAGCGATCAACTACTGTGGATGGGGACTATGGAAGTTGTAGTCCGAAAACACCTGGAGGGCTGAAGTTGTACAGCCCTGACTTAAACTAAGAAACATTCCCTCTGCCAAAAAAACATGCCAAACAAAAAAACATGCCAAAAAAAACTAGCCAAAACTCTTCAGGTGTAATCCAGGCAAAGTTAAACACTTTAAAACTCCACTGGTTCCAGGCACATGCTTAAATCTCCCTCACCGAAATCTATGGGTCTTAAAAGTAATTAAACGTGACTGGATCATGCCCTTAATTTTACAGGGCCCTCATCCAGATGATTGTGTGAACGAACAACCCTGCTGACCTGGAAAAAGAATTCAGAAGAGGAGGAGGAGGAGAAGAAGACTTTTCAATTTCCTTGACCATGATATGGTCTTGGAAGCTCGGCAGAAAAATTTAACTTAAAAAAACACACACGGAAGCAAAGGAGCAACATGTCTTTATTACATATTATATCACAGTCTCTCAAGCACAGTCTTGCAACAACTTCCTCCCTCACATACGGAAACATTTTTTTCCTTGCTCTACTGTAAATTTTCCTTGTTCTGTTGTAAAATCTACTGCAATACTGTCAGAGAGCCTTTTGAAAACAGCACTCAATGAAGAGCATGTCTTTGCCACCCAGAGACGTACGTTTGGGTGGGGTATAAATTTGATAAATAAATAAAATAAAATAAATATTTTAAAAAATGATGGTTGCAAACTGTGCTTTAGCCAGTAGTTCTTAAATTTGGGCCCTCTGATGCTGTTGGACCACAACTCCCAAGGCCATTGTGGTTGGGGACCAGTCCAACAACAGCTCCCATCAGCACCAGCCATAACGACCTTGGAAGTTATAGTACAACGACATCTAGGGGTGCAAATCTGAGAAGGCCTGGTGTTAGCAGTAGGCAAACAGAGGCCAGGATCGGCCTCCAAAAGACACATCTGTCCTCCAGGATAAGGGACTACCAGCCCATAATTAGGCCTCAACTCAAGGGGCTTTGCCAGAGAGCCCTTCCCTTCCGATGCAACCTGTTCATTCCCATGAGAAAGCCGAGATGCAGGAAAATGGCAGTGCGAAGCCAAGGTGTCTAAAGGCAGCACTCTACCCAAATGTGTGTTTAAGTCAACCACATTGGTCATTGAAACCATTGTGCATGGCAGAGAGGGGGAAACATATAACAGCCAGGAAAGCGAAATGTCATAACCACATTTAAAAAACCCAACAACAACAACAACAACCCACCATCAAGGCTTTCCTTGCTGTCCTCTCTGGTGCAGGAGATGGTTCAAAAGCACGTCGCCCGTGTCTCTCAAATTGCAATGGACCAGGTTTGTGGGCATAATGTGTTGTTGGCAGGGTCACCCTTGCTTAGCTGAAAACATGGCTGTTACCTCGAGGCTGCATAGATCCCGTTGGTGTATAGAGCCCACCTGCACAACTTTGGCCTGCCAGTTGTTGGACTACAACTCCCATCATCCCTAGCCACAGTGACCAATAGTCAGGGGTGATGGGGAGTCGCAGTTCAACCGCAACGAAAGGGCTGGAGTTGTGCCGCTTGGAGTAGAGGGTTGGTATCCAAGCAGCTGTGCAATGCTGCCCCCAGGAACCTCCACACACAGCCGCTACTCACCGGATGCTAGGGACCACCTGATGCTAGGGACCCAAATGCTGAGCTGTTGCTTTCAGGTGGCTGGGTGGGGCTGCCTATAAATGATGCTCAAGAGCAAACTAGTTGGGTTGGAACTGGGTTGTGTCTGTGTGTGTGTGTGTGTGGGGGGGGTTATTTGTCCCACCTTCCCACCCATTTAGCTCTCCCAAGTAGCTCATTGCAAAGAATAAAAATAATAAGAAAAAGCAGTACAGTAGTATCAAGCTCCTCTCCGAATGGCAGCAGAGAACGGTGACTGGGGAAGGGGCTTCTCCCCTACTGAGCCGCAGATCAGATCTAAAAACCACCCGGGCTGTCTTCTCTTCCTCTCCATAGCAAAGGGTCTTTTTTTTGTTTTGTTTTTTCCATGCTGCTCTGCGGGGTGGCTGACGCCCTTTCATTATTGCACTGCTTGCTGGGAAGTATGACAGTAGTGCAACAGGGAAAGAGTAGCAGACGGCCCCGTAGCACACTTTGGGATCTCCCCGGGCAGCTCACAAGCCAGAGACTGTGCTTGCCACACAGAGGATGGACCTGAGAGGGACGTGGGGTGTGTGGGTGTATGGCGGGGGGCACTCCTTAGATTTTTAAGTGGCCCTGAAATGCTTCCACTTTTTTTTTCCTTTTTCAAGAACGTGCAATTCGTCTTCATGGGAGCTGAACCAAGAGCAATTAAGAATCCCGTTGCCAAAAAAAAAAGAAGGCAGTGTGTGTGTATAGTCGCAGAGGGCCAATCACCACCCCCACCCCACAAAGTATCCCACACTCCCAGCATCTTAGCCAGTCCCTGCAGACCCCACAGATCACCGATCGAGGAGATGGGCTGGTGGGCAGGGCGTTCAGGACCCTTCCTGCAGAAGTCTGGGACAAGCCATCAGACCCATGTTGGAAGGACCCCCGTTGGAAACCAGCGGCCGCCCGGGCTAGCATGGAGAAGGCTCCAAGGCTGGCCATTGTCTCTTTGCCCACCTCGCAGCTCCAGTTGCTGCAGGGAATTGATTAGCTCTTCCTCTCCCTCCCTCCCTCACCCCCCCCCCCACCTTTAGCCCCTTTGGGGGCCAGAGTTCTGCTACTTTACCGCCCTCTAATCCGGTCTGAAGTCCTCTCTCTCTCTTACCCCTTCCCTTTTCCTGGGCCTCAAAAGGTCCCAGAAGGGAGCACAGAGACCACCTGAAAAACAGTAGTATACAGGCCACCCACTCAGTCCTTTTCAGGCCCTCTGTCAAGGCCCCCTCCTCCTCTGACTGATAATTTACAAAGAAAAATAAGGGATTTAACACCGCTCACTCCCACCGTTTTCCCACATACTTTAGGGCTGAGCTCTGGCAAAAGGGCGGTGGGGGGGGGGGCGGGGGGGCGTGAAGACCTTTATTGATCACAGAGAGCCTCTGCTCCCTCAGGAAATCTATTCAAGGAGGCAGCAAAGGAGACGGAGGAGCAAAGGGATCAGGCTGCCCGGAACAGGCTTTTGCCTGAACTCATTTAAACTATTAAAGATACCTGGTAAAACGGGCCACAGAGCCGTAAAGCTTCGGGGTAAGCAAGTGACTGGGCAGAACATCCCTTGCCAAATTAGGATGGGGGGGTTGAAAATAAGTGTAAGTGTTAAAATGCCCTTATACAAATCTATGATGTGGCCACATCCAGAGTAATGTCTACAGCTCTGGTCACTGCAGAACTGGAAAAGGTGCAGAAGAGGGCAACCAAGACGGTTCAGGGGCCCAGAGCACCTTGCTTAAAGCTACAACATCTGGGGATTTTTAGTTCAGGAAAAATGCAACTAAGGGGAGAGAGGAGAGATAGGGGTCTATAAAATTATGCATGGCGTGGAGAGAGTGGAAAGATAAATTTCTCTCTCACGACACTAGAACCAGGGGTCATCCCATGAAACTGATGGCCAGGAAGTTTAGGACTGGCAAACAGAAGTGCTTTTTCACACAGCGCATAATTCACCTGTGGAATTCTCTGCCACGGGATGTGGTGACGGCCACCAGCTTAGATGGCTGACAAGTGGCTTAGACAATTTCATGGAGGGCAAGTCTATCAACGGCTACTAGTCTGGTGGCTATAGGCCACCTCCAGCCTCAGAGGCAGGATGCCTTTCAGAAGAGCAACAGCAAGAGCGGGAGAATGCCTTTATCTCTTGTGCGTGGGTTTCCCCGAGACAGGATGCTGGACCATTTAGGCCTTGGGCCTGATCCAGCAGGACTGTTTTCATGTTCTTGTGAGTTTTGGGAGCAAGGTTTGCAAATGCTCATTCTTTGGCTAGGGTTTGCGTGGTGGAAAATACACATCCCCACTCCTTCCCCGTCCCAGCCCTCCATACAGCCTCAGGCTATGATCCTGCTGATGTTTACCTGGGAGTAAGTCCCATGGAACAGCCATGTTCAGATGTTAATTTGTACAGGGGTACAGAACCATGGCTGTACATATGTGCGTGTTTGTGTGTGAATGACTACGGAAACATTCATTTCCAAAATGAATCTGAGTACAAGCCCCCTTAAATGCAGGGTACAAATAGACCTATTCACATGTTACATTCAAATGCAAATCTGCGCACATGTACAGTCACCTGCACATTCCGTTCAGCTCACACAGAGTAGTACATTTCCAATCTATACTCTGCATTTGAGGGGCTCTGCACCCAGGCTCACGTTTAAAACCAACTCATGTACAATCGTTCACACACAAAATACGCACATGTGCAGACACCTGTAGGCATGCACCATGAAAGTTCTGAACGGGGCGCAAGTTTTCTACTGCAATGAGCTGGAAATGCACAAATTCATGGGTGTTCAGCTCCGCACATGCACGTACCGCTGACAGATTGTACATGCATGGAACATAACATTTCTCAAACTTTCTCAACTTTGCTCTTGAGAAAACATGCATAGGACAGGGCTGCATATGCCCCAGTCAGTTTTAAAGACTGAGATGAGATGGCTTGCCCCATTAAGATCTCTTTGCAAAGGCTTCGTGACTCAGGACACAAAGAAAACAAACAAGGGCACAGTATTATATCCAAGGCACAATTCTCTTCCCTACCAGGCCGTACAGGCTGAGCTTCTGGCCTCGTTGTGGCAAATGTCACAACCGAGTTCCCTTAATTGAACCAGCTGGCTGATGTTTATGTTCTCTCTCAATCCCCACTGCCCCATTCTCCCTCTTCGATGAAGAGCACCCCCCCAAAGAAAAGACCCTATAAGCAATATTGCACTACTAGGACCCAACACAAAAGCAGAGGCAATATCGATAGGGTCTTATCTTGAAGGTTTACACACGGGATGGGACTTCTTGCAGCTGGGGACTGGAGAAGATTCATAACAGGTCTGCAAGTGTATGAAGGGATTGAAGAAGGAGGAAAAACTGTTAGAAGAACATACATTCGCCCTCCAAGAAAAAATCTAGTCCTCCTTCCCACCATCCTTTTCAAAGGATGCCAGACATACACCTGGTTTCTTATCTTGCGTCTGCTATCAAAATTCTTACAAATCATTTTCAGCAGTTTCCACATTAGAGCTGCTTTGAACCCCTTATTCAGTCAGTCATTCAGGGAATCAGTTTATTTGTTTAGTCATAGCCACAACAAAATATATTTGATTCAAAAACAAACAAACCCAGATAGTTAAAACAATGACATAAAAGATTCATGGGTCACTCAAAAACAGAAGCATTGGCTCAGAATAATTCAGATTCTACCAGCTTGCCACGTACTTTGATGGCAGAAGAGAAAAAGCTGGCTATTTTCCTTGTGACTTAGGGCCTGATGGCAGCTAATTAAGAACTCAGACAGAACCCCAAAGTTCTCCCAGGATATACCATAAGCAGTAGCTGAAAAAACGTGTCATGTAAACCATTGCAGAAGTTACAAGGCGAGAATAAATGGATGTTGTACCCCTTATTAAGAGCCCCCCTTTTAAAAAAAACTGCTTTAGAATGCGATCTGAATATAAAGCAAGAATATTCAGACTTTCACAATTGCAGTCTTTTACCATGGCGTGGTGATGGCCACTAGTTTGGATGGCTTTAAAAGGGGCTTAGAGAAATTCATGGAGGAGAGGTCTATCAATGGCCACTAGTCTTGATGGCTACAGGCCACCTCCAGCCTCAGATGCATGATGCCTCCAAATACCAGTTGCAGGGGAGCAACAGCAGGAGAGAGGGCATGCCTTCATCTCTTTCTTGTGGGCTCCCCAGAGGCATCTGGTAGGACACTGTATGAAACAGGATGCTGGACTAGATGAGCCTTCTTGGGCCTGATCCAGCAGGGCTGTTCTTATGTTCTTAACCTTCTGCCAAGCACATTGACATAACGTCTTCTTTCTGGGCCATCTCCAAAGACAGTTAGTCATGGCTGAGCATCACTGCAATCAAAGAAGTCCCTCTAACAGGGATTCCAGGTGTTGTTGACTACAAATCCCACAATCCCCAGCCAAAGGCCACTGCAGCTGGGGATACTGGGAGTGCAGTCAACAACATCTGGTAATTCTTGCTACAAGGAACACAGGTCACCACTAACTTAAGTGGCATTAATGGAGCCTGACCACCAGTGGCCCGTGTGAAGCTGTGGCGGTGGTCCCGCTGATCCTCCCCCCCCCCGTTTGACGTCAGACACCGGGGGGGGGCATGGTTTGGCCTTGAGGCTCTGTTTCAGAGTTGGAGTTCAACTCCCGAAGGGGCTGCGTGGCCCCCGCTCGGGAGCTAAACCAGCATCCATGTGTCTGACATGGGGGTGGCGGCATGTCGGAGCCACGAGGTACAGCCTGGGTTCTTTGAACCCGTTGGCGCAATGGTGGCTCCGTACTGAGGCTCTCTGAGGCTCCGTACTGAGGCTCTGTACTGCATCAGATGCTTGGTCCATCAAGCTCATTATTGTCTACACTGACTGGCAGTAGGGGTTTGCACAAAACAGGCTGGCCCGGTTCAGTTTGCATCTGAACTGGACCCAAAACTGCACCAAGCCAGTTTGGTTCTGCAGCGCCTCAGACCATGACCATTCAGTTAGGGGGGATTCACGATCTTTAATTTTTTTTAAAAGACACCCCCTCCGGGGGGCTTCTCTGAGGCCGCGGTGTGTGTGTGTGTGTGTGTTCCTGCAGCAATTCCTCCTCCCCCCGCTGGTCTCCATTATGCAGCAAATCGTGCTGTCCGGGCAGTCACTGGCCCATTCCGGGCCTCACCCCCATTGCGGCAGCCATTTTGGAGGCCACCGCGCATGCCCAATGGGCCTCCGCGAGGCCGTGTCATGACCCAGGCCATGCAGAAGCTCACAGGGCATGTGCGGCAGCCTCCAAAATGGCCACCATGACAGGGTGCGGCCATTAATTTAAAGGTTGGGTTTTTTTACAAGACTGCAAATCCCGCCCCAAATTGAACCACATCGAACCTGTTCGCACATCCCCTAACTGGCAGCAGGTCTCCAAGGTTTCAGGCAGGAGGCTTTAATCCAAAAGGCGGCCTCGGAAATGTGAATGGCACTTTGCGGGCAGCGCAGGACTGTGATGTCGAAACACAGGGAGGACGGAAGCACACTTCGTGGACAGTAGTAACCCTGTGGTAGCATGTAATCTGGAAAGTAGCCAGGAGATGCTGCCAGGGATTGAACCCAGGACCTTCTCCGTGCAAAGCAGATGCTCTCCCACTGATCTACAGTCTCTCCCCAGACCACTGGTCCGTCACACTCAGTATTGCCTACACTGACCACTAATGGCTCCCAAGGTTTCAGGCAGGAGTCTTTCCCAGTCCTACCTGGAGATGCTGCCAGGGAGTGAACCTAGGACCACCTGCATGCAAAGGAGATGCTCTTCCACTGAGCTACAGCTCCATCCCAATAAGGAAAATATCTTTCAGTGCTCACATGTAGTCTCCCATCCAAAAGCAAACCAAGGTGGCCCCCGCTTATCAAAGGGGACAAGGCATGCTCGCTATCACAAGATCAGCTCTCCCCACTCCCCACTGTAGGTCAGATATTTGTTATTGGGCCAATTATGAATATTCGGACTGGCAACCAAACAGCACTGATATCGGTCGGCCATTCTGCCTGGTAACTTCTAGCCCTTGGTTCTAGAAATCCCTGGGCCTCAGGTAAGTGATCTTGCTTACTGTGCCATTATAATGATGCCAGATGTAATAATTGTGCCATTATTGCATCTGGCATAAAGTTCCAAACAGAAATCCTTAATTTCAGAATTAATCCCCTGGCAGATCTAAATTCTGCAGTGTAAAAAGCGCATGAGCACAGATTTCAGATTTTGCTTCTGGGTGGTATAAAGACTCCGATTCGTTGCTAACAGATTTATTTTGATCTTTGGGGCAATCGGCACATGCGCTTGCTTGGGAAATACGAATTTAAAAAGTTGGAATGTTGAGCAAATCCATGATTTCAAAGTAGCCCTTTTTCTTGATGATTCAAATCAGTCTGTCTTTGTGGATTACATAAACTTCATGCCACACTCAGTCAAACTCTGCGTGTGTGGATCCTTCCCTTTAACTGTTATAAATAAAACAGTGATTTAAGTGTGTGAAAGCACTGGGAGTGCGCCAGTCTGCGTTACGTGATCTCAAGTGGTCAGAGGTCTCCAAAATTCTCTGATCCCGATTCTCCCCAGAAGCGCCAAAATTCTGGACAGGCAGATCTAGAAATCCACTGTCACCCACCGCTTTTCACAGGAGGAAGCAAGCCCAGAATCAGACCCAGCTGAACTCTCATCTATGCACGAGGAAGCATGGTTTCTTGCGCCCATTGCACTTAATTTCTCTGGAATGTATATGCGGAGGTTGTTTCACAACAAACATTTTAAGCACCATGTTACGACATGCATTCTATTTATTCCCGCTACTAGGCTCTGCATCTCAAAGATATATTTAGAACTCTTGCTCCCTCCCCTTCTGTTCTCCAATTACTTTAAATAGAAACAAAATGTCACCAAGACCAGTTTGGAAAGGAAGCCCGAGTCAGTAAGAGAAGGGACAGAAAAGGAGTTTCCAGGGATTTCTCGCCGCCATCTCTGGAGAGCCTAAACACACGGGAGCAAGTTCTATTGATCAGGGCGGCCCAAGGTGAGGCACCAAAAGCTGCCTCGCGCTCTTGTTGGGGGGCAGCCCCCTTTGCAAACCAGCCCTTGCAAGCATTGCAAGTGGCACAAGGGGCAAGGAGGAGGGGGACGTGGCCAGCAGCCTCCCCTTCTCTCCTCGTGAACCGTTCCAACTTTGCAAAGAGTGCAACAAGAGACTTTGCAAGGGCCGGATCGGCCCCGGAGAGCTGCTCCAAATGGCAATGGCGGGGCCCCCTTTTTGCTGCCCTGCTGGTTTCCCAAGAAGCTGCCACCCACCTTGCCTCACGAAAGGGCCGTCCTGCTAGGATTCCATGTCCCACGGAATGTGCTGCATTGCAATCATTGTCACTTTAAAGCAGGGCAGAAGGCAACAGGATCTTGAAGGCACTGCACTGGTTGCCAGTCTGTTTCCAGGCACAATTCAAGGTGCTGGTTATTACCTTTAAAGCCCTTAATGGCTGGGTATCTCAGGGACCATCTGCTCCCAGCTGAATCTACTGCCTAGATTGGCTGGGAGGGCTTTGCCCTGCATGCAGAGACCTCGTTTGTCGAGTATGAGGGGCAGGGCCTTCTCAGTGGTTGCCCCCAGGCTGTGGAACTCTCTCCATTCCTTTCAGGTCAATACAGGTAAATCCTGCATTGAGTCTCTCTCTCTCTCTCTCTTTTTAAAAAAAGGACTGTTCTTAAATTAGGGCTGGGCCTGGGCGGTTCAAGCACCTTTTTGGAAAGGGGCCCAGGAACTTTACGAAAAAGGAGAGCGGGTCATTACCTGCTCCATGCTTCCTGCTGGGGTGGCACGCAGCCCAATAATCTTCCGTGCAGCACCAGCACCCTCATACAAATACAACGAATATTCATATACCGCTTTTCAACAAGAGTTCCCAAAGTGGTTTACATAGATATAAATAAATAAAGTAAAATGGTTCCCTGTCCCCAAAGGGTCCACAGTCTAAAAAAAGAAACAGAAGCCACAGCCACTGGAGGGATGCTGTGCTGGGGACGGAGAGGGCCAGTTGCTCTCCCCCTGCTCAATAGAGAACTGCCACTTTTAAAAGGTGCCTCTTTGCACAGTTAGCATGTGCAGGTGCCATTGGAGTGGTCAGCATGGTGTTGATGCTTTTTCTTAAAGTCCCCAGGGCGCTTCCCCCAAAAGTGCTTGAACCATGCTTCGGACCGCAATGTAGGCACATCCCTATCTTAAATTCAGAGTCATCTTCTATTCGGGCAAATATGGTGGTTTTTTTGTTTGTTTGTTTGTTTTTTGGCTAATATGCCCAATGCAGCTGCCTGAGTTTTTAGTCTTAGTATAAAGAAAATTTCTTGCGCACATCTTCTCACCCAGATTCCTTAAGAAGTTTCTTAGCAGCCAGCATAGCATAGTGGTTAGTGTGTTGGACTAGGAACAGGAAGACCCGAGTCCAAATCCCCAACCATGAAACTCACTGGGTGACTCTGGGCCAGTCATGTATCTCTCAGCCTAACCTACCTCACAGGGTTGTTGTAAGGATAAAAATAACCATGTACACCACTCTGAGCTCCTCGGAGGAAGAGCGGGATATAAATGTAAATAATAATAAAATACATACATACATACATACAATGCCACCTTGGGGAAAGATTTAAGGGTTTAATTCCCAAGCCAATTATTTTTAAAATAAATATTCTGCACATACTTACGGTCTCATACCAATTGGTAGTAGTTACATAACACAATTCTCTCATTATTGCAAAAGTCTGTTAACAATGATGTTCTATAATTTGATCTTTGTATCAGTGCAATGATTAAATGAAGATTTTTATGCAGTATTTTGTCTATATTGTGTGTGTTCAGTTTAAAGATGTTCTAATTGATGCTTACGTTCCTGTACTCCTGCTGTGTTATGGCCTATGCTTAAAACAATAAAAGCATCGATCAGTGCATCGGTTTCCCCATTTTTACAGCTCCTCTTGAGGTGCAACCTTTTAAAAAATGTTGTTATTAAAATGTCAAAACATTTGGAGCATGATGCATGCATCTGGGCTGACTTGTGTTTTCCCCCTGCAATGCTGTTGTTTTTGGTTAATGTAATAAACTAAATATATTGTATTACATTATACATAAACGTATAATGTAATCAACAAAATAGTTTGATATACAGTGCATTATTAAGAATGGACCCACAACAAATTTTTCCAGTATATCCTTACTGTGCCTATGTTACCTGAGCCTGTGCATGGGAGGGAAGGAAGGAAGGAAGGAAGGAAGGAAAGCAAATGTTAGCAACAAAAACAGTTGTTTTTATTGGTGGGGGGGTTAACCCTCCACACCACAAGCTTGAATCTGTCAAACCTCTTCCCCAAACACAAAGTTGTGGGATGGCTGGTGAGAAAACTAAAAAGCTTTAGATGCCTTTCCTCCTCAGCAGCAGCAGGGGTTGTGACTGTCTTGAGGAAATATTCTTCAAGATAAGAAGCTTGCTCCTTTTTTGTTCAAGGCCCTGTTCCTTGCTTCTCACCACTGAGTTCTATTAGCGCCACCTGGTTGCCTGTTAACTGCCCTCTGAGTTCTCAAACATTCCGCTCCATTGAGTTACACTGTAGTAGTTTTAGGGTTGTGGCTTTTTTTTTGGTTGGAGGTACCAACCTGCCTGCAGGTACTCCAGTTATGCCTCCATAAGGATAATAACATTTCCAGCTCTTTTGGAAATAAAAATAGACTAGCATTAAAAAAGCATAATGAGTATATAACAACAATCAAATAACCTCCACAACAAGCCTGTAAGGTGGGCCAGCACATGAGCTGAGATTTGAACTGGAGACTTGGAGCTCATGTTCTTAGCTGTTTCATGACATCACCTCTTTACCATCTTCAGTTTTGTGTCCTTGGTGTCCCCTGCAAGATAGGTGGAGGAGAGCTGGTCTCGCATGAGTTGTGCCCTTTGCTAAGCAGGGTCCACCCTGGTTGCATATGAATGGGAGACCACATATGAGAACTGCAAGATATTCCCTTTAGGGGATGAAGCTGCTCTGAGAAGAGCAGAAGGTTCCAAGTTCCCTCTCTGGCATCTCCAAGATAGGACAAGATTTTTTATTGAACCAACAAACTACCAAAGCATACAGTACGTTGCTAAGCAGGATCTACCCTGGTTGCATATGAATGGGAGACTTGATGTGTGAGCACTGTAAGAGATTCCCTTTAAGGGATGGAGCCGCTCTGGGAAGAGCATCTAGGCTCCAAGTTCCTTTGCTGGCATCTCCAAGATAGGGCTGAGAGAGATTCTTGCCTGCAACCTTGGAGAAGCCGCTGCCAGTCTGGGTAGGCAATACTGAGCTAGATGGACCCATGGTCTGACTCAGTAGAACGCAGCTTCCTATGTTCCCACGCAATGTTGATTCCCATTGTGCATATGGGGGTCTGAGTTTCAGAAAATGTGCCTTTCCTCAAAGCTATCCTGGGATTTTAACTTTGCCAAAACTTCTCAACCCAAGCCCAAGCACACAATTTCAAGACAATCAGCTATATAGAGACATATCAACTGGAAACTGCAATAATAATAATAATTAAGCATTGCAAGACATTTCCCTCTTCACAACTGCTGCTTTTTTTGTTAACATTTGGATCAAACAACCCCATTCAGGGCATTCCTTTAGAGCCAAGTAGGCTCCGAGAACAGAAAGATGAGAATCTTGCAGTTTTACAACTAATCTTGCCCTTATGAGCTTGGAAGAAAGCATAAAATGTGGTAAGGTTTAAAAGATTCCCCAAGAGCTAGGACATGCTGCTATGTATCCAGAGATCTTTACAGTCTCAAAAGTAGGTTTCCATTAGGGTGGCCACCCAATAAAAGAAATCCTTGAATAGTTTCTTCCTCGGTAATTAGTGCCATTAATGCTTATTCATCTGCATGAATTCGCAGTTTATTAAAGCAATAGCCTTGAGTGGGCAACACAACTCTTCTGTGTGACAGGAAAAAAAATATTAGAAGGCAATTATTCCAATCAAAACAAAGAAGGGCATCTTTGCAAAGATGCTCCCTGACATTTGCAGCTTGTACAGGCACTTAACGAAAGCAGAGATCTCAAACTGTGGTTCCCCCGCTGATGTTGGATTACAACTCCCATCATCTGTGGTCACTGAGACTGGGGATGATAGGATTGTAGTCCAACAGCTGGAGGGCTGCATGGGAGACCCCTATGTCAAACATATTATTATGAATATTAGTGTTATTATTAAATTCCTCTCTTCCTCCCAAGGAGGACAGAGAGGTGTACAGGGTTATGTTTATCCTCACAACAACCCGGTGAGGTAGGTTAGGATGAGATAAGTGACTGGCCCAAAGTTGCCCCATGAGTTTCATGGCTGAAAAATACGAACATTTTTTAAAGAAGCATTGCCCAACTAAACTGGGATGCCTCTTCAGGAACATTTAAAGAAACAGCAACAACTTTGTCAAGTCCGTGAATCTAACCAATCAACGCTTACAGCCCTGGAATCCAAAAGGCTTTCCAGACCCATTCCAAACACTGTCTGCATCCAACCAGCGCTCTGTTGAAGTCAACCGGGAAACTTCCATCGCTTTTAAGAGCCACAAGCTGCACCTTTAGTGAGGAAGGTACTTCTGGGCAAAACCCAGGAGCTGTCTGCAAACTACAGGCTAACGCTGCTGCAAAAAGCGAGTGACCCACCCAGTTTGACCGAAGGCTTTATATCCTATTGCCCTTGTTTTGAAATAATTTTGAGCATGGCCTTTATCGAAAGAAGGAGGAGGGAAAAGAGAGAGGGAAGAAAGCACGACATTTTTCGCATTCCAACCTTGGCTTCTTAAGCTATCTAGCATGCTGGTACAAATCCTCCCAGAGAATAGGGATTTTTTTCCTCCCTGCAAGAGCCAACCTGCTCAGGAAGGATTCCTAAATCTCCAAACACACTGAAGCTGGCTCACACCCACTCGTTGGGGAGTGCCTTGCGTATTGCTGGCTGTCCCCCACCATGCCTCTGGGAGCACCTTCCCACTGACTTCCTCCTTCCAGAATGGGGATTTCCCTCCAAGCAACTTCACCCCGGGAAAACCCTTTTCCATCTGGCTTCACAGGGGTGGGTTTCAGTCGCCCAACAGCAGCCTTCGCTTGGCTAGCAGGAGCCTTTTAACGACCATCTACAGAGCAGGGGTAGGCAAGTGGTCGGCGAGATGCGGACGCGAGGTGCGTCCTTTTCTGAGGCCCACGTGCCTTGGAGGGGTGGTCACAAGGGATTCTCCTCCTCCTGTTTTGCGGGGGGAGGAGGGGAAAAAAGGGCCCTGGTCCTCTGAGCCCACCTCCTCCACCACTTTATTTATTTTATTATATATTTATTACATTGTTATTATTATTATTTAATTTTATATCCCGTTCTACCTCCAAAGAGCCCAGAGCGGTGTACTACATACTTGAGTTTCTCCTCACAACAAGCCTGTGAGGTAGGTTAGGCTGAGAGAGCAGTGATTGGCCCAGAGTCACCCAGCAAATATTATGGCTGAATGGGGATTTGAACTCGAGTCTCCCCGGTCCTAGTCCAGCACTCTAACCACTATGCGTGGTGTAGTGGTTAGAGTGCTGGACTAGGACCGGGGAGACCCGAGTTCAAATCCCCATTCAGCCATGAAACTAGCTGGGTGACTCTGGGCCAGTCGCTTCTCTCTCAGCCTAACCTACTTCACAGGGTTGTTGTGAGGAGAAACTCAAGTATGTAGTACACCGCTCTGGGTTCCTTGGAGGAGGAGCGGGATATAAATGCAAAATAATAATAATAATAATAATAATAATAATAATAATAATAATAATAATAATGCCACGCTGGCTCTGTTGTGTCTTCCTCCAGGGAGCTCAGAACGGTGTACATGGTTATTTTCATCCTAACAACCCTGTGAAGTAGGCTAGGCTTAGAGATACTTGACTGGCCCAGAGACACCCAGTGAGTTTCCTGGTTAAATGCGGATTTGAACTCGGGTCCCCCCAGTCCTAGTCTAACACTCTAGCCACTACGCTATGCTGGCTCTCCATCTTCTTTGCCTCGGCTGCCAATGTGCTCTAACTCCTCGACGGCAGCAACCGCGGTGGGAACTCTGAGCCCCAGCTCAGTGTATCCGCCCTTCCTGCTGCCCACAGTAAGCAGGAAGGGAGGATGGAGCAGAGGTTGGATGCTGCCACTGCTGTTGTTACTGCTGGGGAGTTAGAGCATGTTGGTGGTGCAAGGGAAATGACTTAAAGAGTGGTACTCATGCAGCGAGTCCCGTTTGGACTAGCGGCGCGAGGGCCGCTCAAAATAATCTGGGGTGCCACTTTGGGAGGGGTGCTGGCCTTGTGGTAGGAAGCAGTGTTCCCCCTAAGGGGTGTGTGTGTGTGTGTGTGCGCACACACACTCTCACAAGTTTCATTTGGTTGTCCACTCAGTTAATTTTAGATCCCGCTTTAGGAAGGCCCCACTCTGACTGCACGAGCGCACACACTGCCTTGAGACTGCCGCCCAGAACAAAACTCATTCCGCACACAGATGGGGGAAAACATATATTAGAGGGGACACTAGTAAGAAGCATGAATTGTGCTCTTTGCGAAGCAGGGTCTGCCCTGGTTTGCATCTGGATGTGAGCACTGGGAGAGAGATTCCCCTTAGGGGATGGGGCCGCTCTGGGAAGAGTATCTGCAGGCTTGCATGCAGAAGGTCCCAAGTTCCCTCCCTGGCAGCATCTCCAAGAGAGGGCTGAGAGAGATTCCTGCCTGCAACCTTGGAGAAGCCGCTGCCAGTCTGTGAAGACAATACTGGGCTAGAGAGACCAAGGGTCTGACTCAGTAGATGGCAGCTTCCTGTGTTCCTGAGCCCTGTTACAGAGCTACTGAAGCCATTACGCTTCACCGAGCACCCTGTCCCCACACTTCTGGGCACAGATTTGCTGTCAGGTAGGAGATAGGAAGAGCAAACAGCCCCCCTCAAAACATAATCTCTCTCTAAAGTGCTGCGTTTCCTCCATCGCTCATGTTCCCAAGCGCACACCCTTTCATTTCAGATTAACTATAGCCCCTCATTCTGCGCTCACACTGATTTAACACCCTTCATATCAGGTGACTCCATCTAAGAATGCCCGGAAAGGGGGGCGGAGTGGGGAGCAGTCTTTAACTGCTTTTGAATGCATATACCAAAAACGAAAGAAGGTTCAACTGCTCAGTTCTTAGGGCAGCAAACCAGGGACGTGGACATCCCCGTTTGTGCAGCGGTGTTTTGCATGAGCATACCCCCCCCCTCACAATCTTTGCCCCCAAAGGCCGAGCAAGTGTGCAAATTAGTTTCATGCCTGGGGCAGGAGCAGGAGAAGGAAGGAAAGGAGTGAACACTCTTTGTCTGAAGAGCAGTGCAGACGCCTGCTGGGAAAACAGGATCTAATCCCATCCATAAGACTGTGAAAGGTCTACTAAGCAAGCTTGCAGCAGAAACACTAGCCGGCCCACCCACCGGCTAGGCTATAAACTGCCAGAAGCGACAAAACAATCGACAAAACAATCGCATCAAGTGATCACAAACTACCACCTCTCCACGTCTTCAAGATCACCGAATACAGACGTTCTCAAGCGTGGGTCCTCGAATCAGAGGCGCTCTTACCCCTGGACTTCCAGGCCAAAGTCCAGGGCCTCCAAATCCTCCTTAGTCTGTCCTGGGTGGTGCTGGCCACTGTGCCGGGCGTGACCCCCGCTTTAGAGACAGAGGGGGAGTGGGGAAAGAAATATGTGGGGTGGGAATATGCTAGGTTGCATGCTGAAATGTTTCTGCTAATGCATATTTGCATAAATATACCTGTTTCGTATTCTGACATTCTTGGGAGTTCAGCTGCTGTTTGTGCCCTCAGGAACCCACGTGCTAAAAATACTGTGTGTGTCACGGTGTGTGTGTGTGGGGGGCAGGGACCCTAAGCAGGGGGGGCCCTCCAAAGGCCTTTAGGTCCAGGCTCCCAAATTACCTAGGTGCACCTCTGTCCCAAATACTGTTGGACTAAAACAACCACCATCTCCATTCACAAGAGTCTTGGAAGTTGTAGCCCAGCTCCCACCACCAGGGCCTTGGGAGTTGTAGTCCATCAGCATTTGTGGACTCAAGGTTGGGAACCCCTGACCTAATACAATGAGCTACTACCTTATCAAAAGCTTTACCACAAACCTTTTAGATTGCTGAGCCTTCAGGACAAGGGCGGGTCTTCTCGCTCTGTGTAAAAGCACTATGGACACAGATGGTGCTATTGTAAACACCAAAACCACCACCACCCTATTACTAAAGTGTGGTTAAGGGGCCACTTCGCCTGTCCACAAAACACACACACTTCCCATCCATGATGATGACACCACTCGTATAACCTTCAGTGAAAGCGTGCCTTTTTGTTCAGAATGTATTAAATGTGGCACATTCTCAAAATCTGAAGCACAAACTAGTGCTAGTATGTATGGCAATTAAAAATATTTCCCCCAGGTGCTAGCTTAATTTATTTTGATAACCACCTTAATTTTTAGATGCTTAATTCCAGTTATAAGAATTCAACATGACTAGCCTACTTGGTCCTTTCTTCTAGCCATAGACTCTGCCATTTCAAAAAATCTCCTTTCTGGAAGGGTAGGAAAAGTCCTTGTGGCAGTCTGGTGGGTGCACAGATCCTCTCCTTGGACACAGATGCCTTGAATGGCTGCAGGGACATAATTATGACCAAGCTGCTCGAGGAATAGGGCCCACCATAGAAAGAGCAGGTTCCTGCCCATTATTTAAGGTTTGGTTTTAACGTTGTTCTTTTAACCTACTTCGAGGACACTGGTCAGTTGAATGGTATAGTCATTTATTTCAACTTCTGACCGGAAACAATATACAAATAGTGTAACCAATCACAACCGTCTACTCAAGGAAAAAACAAAAACTTCTCAACTATACAGATTACCAGAATCCATTAGGATCTATTTACCTAAAATCTAGAATCCTCTAATTCTAATAATTGTTGTTGTTGTTGTTGTTTTTTAAACCACCTCATCTTAACAGCCACAGCACAACATTTGGCCTGCGTGGTATACAAATTGAATAAACTAGCAAACCAACACACCCATTGCAGATTTTACCCCTTCAGTTATCTTAACAGCTGGACAAAAGGCAGATAAGCCAAGTCCAGGTCCTATTTAGAAATTACATTGCACACACATACCAGTGTCTCTGTACACATGTACATATTTTTTGTATGAATGACTGTTCCTGCATTCATTTTCCTCCTCAGATTCATTTCACCTCCTCAAATGAAGGGCACGGATAAGAAGTGAATTATTGTACATGCTTTGAGTAATGTCTGAACAACTGTACGTGCATATTCCCCACTACATGAGTACAGAGAATGCTTGTGCATTGAACATAATGTGAGAATATGACCCAGTCTCACTTTCCCCCAAGATGGTTTTGCAAGCACATGATGTTCACATACAGATCTGATCACACATGCAGCCATTCATGCATTACACACAGTAGCACATTTCCTGTCTGATCCCTGCATTCAAGGCAGGGCTTGACAAATCCTAGGTGCCTAGGAGCCAGGGCACCTGGAAATTTAACCGTGGTGCCAACACAAGGATATTCAGAGGTTCTTTCATAAAACATGTATTTGTCCCAGTCAGCTCTGTTTCTGCTCTAGATAGGTTTCTTATAAGGGGATAAAGCAGAGCCCATTTACCTGCCTCCCCGACAACATCCATCACCATGTCCAGTAATTTGGTCACGTACCCATTGTCTGACTCCTAAATCTTTGGGCTGGTTCCTAGAACCGACGAAAATTGGTCAAGGCCTGATTAAAGGGGGTCTGTGCCGAGGTTCGGTTTTAAAAGGACCACATGCCGAGTCATTCACACAAAAACAGGAATAATGACTACAGACACCTGTGCGCGCACACCGCGTAATGTCTGAATGGAATCCTCAAGGCAACCATCAACCACGTCCCCTTGATCTCAGTGAAACATGCTTCAGCGCCAGGGTGATCAGACCCAAGACTACTTATTTACTTTATCGATTCATGGCCCACGTTTCTTTTCCAAGGGAAACCCGAGTGGAAGAAAGAAAGAAAAAAAGGTCTCTTTCCTCTTTCTGGACCACTCCTTCTCTCCCCCTCCCACAAACCACCCAAGTTTAAAAGATCGATCTCACACACACACACACACACACACACACTCACTCACAGGCCAAGAAACACCATTCTCTCTTGAAAAGTTAAGCCATCTGATTTCACTTTCCATTCCAATTGGCTGGGTAGGTGGGCAAGCGGGTCGCGCGCCCCCCTTATTCAATGAGCACTCCTGTCCAATGCATGCTCCCCCTTTAGGGAGGAGGGGGGTGCCTTTAACAAGTTTATGCAATGACTGGATGGAGGCTGCTCCTGAGCTCTTCCCCACGGCAGGCAGACCCAGTTCCTTGCATTCCTGAGAATCCCACCCCTCCTCCAGTGCCCAACTGGATACAAAATGTGGAATGTCACACACACACACACACACACACACACACACACACACACACAGAGTTTCCTTTGTCAATGCACACACTCCAGAAGGGGGCCTTTGCTTCCAAATGCCCCCCTCCTCCCCTCTTCCATTCCCCCCACCCCACCCCTTCTCCTTTTCGCTGTTAAATTCCTCACTCAGCCAGGGTCAGAAACAAGGCACCCTCTGGAATGCACAACCTCCATCTTTGGAGTAGGATCTGTCTCCTCCTCCTGCCCCCCAGCAAGCAGACACCCCTCCCAAACGGAGATCCAGTTCCTTCCTGCATTTTTCCGACGGTGCTTTGGGAGTCACTCCCAGAGTTGCAGAGCCTTGGAATGTATTGTCTCAATGGAGCACAGAGCAAGTTGTAGAACAGAAAAGCAAGCACCTAGCCTACCTCTGGAAGCAGGAAATGGCTCATTTCACACACACACAGAGCCTCTCCACCTACCCCAAGCAGGGCCCTCATGCGCAGACCCTACAGACTGTCTCCTGTGCAAGTCTGGCCTCAATTCAAAACAGATGAACTTTGTTCCGTTTCAGAAGAGCCGACCACCTCCAGAATCAAAGTCACCCACGCTGGACGGCCTGCAAAGCCGCAGCCGACATGCCACACCGCCCTCACCCCCTGCACTCACCTCTAGCTAGATTTGGCGAGAAGCCTCTAGCCAGACACAACACCGAGTCTTCCTTGCTAGGACATGGCTTCCCCTCTCCCCTCAGACACAAGAAGAAGAAGAAATGAAGCTTGGATTATTACTGCTCTGGTTTTCATTATCAACGTGGAGGTCACTGGAATGCCCCGCCGTTCTCCTGAGTGCTTAACAGGACAGGAGAAGAGGAGGCCATAGCTGTGTGGTCCCAGGTTCAATCCCTGGCAGCATCTCCAAGTAGGGCTGAGTAGGGCATCTCCACACTGCTGCCAGTCAGTGTAGACAACACTGGGCGGGATGGACCAATGTTATGGCTGTTGTAGTCCAACAACATCTGGGCTGGGCACCCAAGTTTGAGCACCCCTGGTCTAATCATTACTAACAACGTCCCTGCAGTGTATATGCTGCACTATGGGGGAGGGAAAGGTGATGCAGTAAGAAAACGAGACATGGTCCACCCTGCGTAAATATTTGCTTATTTTGTGAGGTTTCTTCTGATTCAGCTTTAGTCATGGGGACAGCAAATGAATGACTTATCCCAAAGGATTCTTACTCACCCAGACCAGCTCATCACCTTCCATCAAGTCTGGCTCAAAATAATTTCCCTTTAAAAAGTATCTAGGATGCTCTCTCTAGGTATGTAGAACACACCATAGCAAGAAGAGGAGCAGGAAAACCTCTGAGAAGAGCACCGTCTACAGCTGCAAAAGCTTTTTGTAGACAACAGCCCATTTCACTAGAGACACAAAGCAGGCTCAGAAGTTGCTGAGTGTATATAAACCTGATGCTACACAGTATTCTAATCATTAAGCATATAGCTACCATCCCGATTCAAACCTTGCCTAACCTACCATCACAGCTATGCCCCACAATAAGAGCAGCATAATATTGACCCACCTACCATGTAGATCTGCTGGAAGGATTATTGAGAGAAAGAGCTTCTAAAGCACTTCACACACACCCCAGATGCTACGTATGATTATGAGTTAAACCCACAGTGGAGTGTACCTATGGAACAAAGCAATGATGAAGGGGGGGGGGAGATACACTCCCTATTGAAGGCGTGACCAGCACAAGGCTGGAAAGGGGTTTTCAAATTCCTAGGTGCCAAAATTACGATTTAATAGCCAGTCCTGGCTAGGATAGGGGGGAAAGAAAGCAAAATTCTCAGGCATTTTCCAGCTCTGCCTATGAACATAATATGTAATTTGCAATATCATCCAAGGCATAGTGACTCAGAAGCAAGTTCCACTGTATTCAGAGGGCCTCTCTCACAGGTTAGTGTGCAGGGAATGCAGCCTTAGTGGAATTCTAAATGTCAGTGCAACACAACCAATCAGGAAGTGTGTTGACGTGTAGCATCCCTATAAAAACTTAATCAAACAGACAGTAACCTTCTTCACACAACCATCTGAATCTAGGTTTAATCTGCCCCCCCCCCAATACTGAAGTGGTTGTGTGAACCAAAACTGGCTTATGGCCTGGGATTCCCACCTTGACATGTGTTCCCACAATCACACGAATGCTTGGTAACCCACCTTAAAACTAGATTCAGACGACTGTGTGAGGAGGCCTTCTGTGTATATAAACGCACACTATACCACACTATCTATCCAGCTATCTAGTTCCTTTTCAGAACCACGCTCATTTAGGTTTGAGATCTATGTATCCTTCTCCAGATCTAGGGAAGGAGGAGGGAGGGAGGGTGTGTGTGTGTGTGTGTGTGTGGGCCCTGACATCACATTCAGGAACAGAAGTGTAGGAGGAAATGCTCATTCGTAAAGCATTTGTGGATGTTAATGAGTGACACACATCCTGATACCTCTAGGTTGAGGATGGAGCACAAGTTTATAAATAATAATCTGTTTTCTTTTGGAAACACTATGCAGCTGAATGTGCATTCTAGGCCAGAAGGCAAATTTGCAAACATCCAGTTCCCAGCATTATGGTTTCCTCTCCTTTTCCCGGTACCACTCCCATCTTTTCTCTTCCAAAGTATCAAATCTGAGGTCCCTCTTCCCCCTCACCAAGCTCTCCTCCTCCCTAGCAGCTGTTCAGAATTCCACATCTGCTTCCAGCCATGATTCGAGTGACAGTCTCCAATATACTGTTATTTTTAAAAGGAGATCAATGCTTAATACAATGTTGCTATTTATAAGTCTGCAGCACCAAACATAGACTCCCACGTTGGCTAGAAGGAATCGCACAGATTTCCACGCCTCACAGATTCTGCATGTACACATACCCTTTCTCCTGTGTTTGAAAGGCGAAGGAGCATTTTATCATTAGTCTGACTTCAATAATAAATCCTTATTCTCCAAACAAACAGAAAAGAGACCCTATCCACTGCCAGAAACAACCCAAACGGAACCTGGAATAACCAACCAAATCAACGACCTGAAAACAACCTTGTGACATATATAGATTTTGCTAAAAATGCACGGAATCCTCTCTTTTAACAATAGCAGTTCACTGCTTCTTAGAACATAAGGAAGGTCAGTTTTTGCAAAGAGAATGGTTGGTTTTGAGGGAGGAATGTTAAACTGCATTAGGCTTAAAATGGCATTGTGTTTGGATATACATGGACACCAATGGGAGAAGCAGGATCGCACCATTATGTACTGGTATTATCACTAACAGAAATTAGATGGATACATGGATACTTCTTTAAAAACAACAACAACACACACACAGTATGTGGGTGCTTTATCATTCTGAACCACGTTTCACAGCACATTGACCTTTTAGACCAGAGAGTTCTCAGAGTCACTGGGACGTTTGTCTTGTTCAGTTGGATCCAGGATCCAGGAATGAGGGTGCCTACAACCCTGGGTGGGTCATCCAGAGCAAGGACGTATCAGGACCAGAACCATATGCTTTGACAATATTATTGCACTGCTTAATTTGTGTAGACAGTAGTGCAACATTGTCAGAGCTAACGGTGCCAGCAGCTCATCAGTGGAATTGTGCACAGCTATCCTTGGGTCTGTTCCCCCTCCCCAGCAATTGGTTAAGGCAAGAGCTGGTGCCCCACAATAATTAGTTGTCTCCTATTAAGTAAAACTCTTAAAAGGCTTAAAAGTTTGAGATTCCCCACTAGACAACAGTAGAGGAAGGCCATAAGGAGGCTAGGTCTGTTCCTTTCTTTTGTATTCTTTTAGTATATATTGTGTAGATATTTGTACCATATTGTTATCACACATACACACACAGGGCTGGAAAAATATTTCAAATTCCTAGGTGTAAGCATCACGTTTTTAGAAATCTGCATCAAAAGTTTATGCAGCAACAGTATCATTCATACACACACGCAGAGGGACAAAATTGTGAAAATGGTCAAAGAAGCCAGGCAACAAAGATCTTTTTTTTTTTAAGTCAGTATCATTCCATTTCACCTCATACCACAAATTATACATGTATTTTAATTCAACAACAGAGACAGACTTGAAGAAGCCAAACGTGATTGCAAATAAATAGTCAAGGCATTTGCTACCGATTTATTTTCGTTACTTCTATACTTAGTCACCACCTGAGAGTTTTCTCAATTGACCTGTTTGTACCAAAGGTTTCCGGTTGGTTCAACCACATGTAAGCATATGAGAGAGAGAGAGAACACACACCAACTTTAAAAGTGCTATGAACAATGTTGCAGAATTCATAGCATTTATCTGAGAAGACCTACTTACACATGCAGAATGGGTGTCCCAAAACGATTTAGTCTGTGTGGCATTGTAAGAGGGTGTCACCCTATAAAAACCAATCCCAAATCATATAGAAAAGCGTATACATTACCATTTTTTAAAAGCAATGGAACACCCACAAAAGACACACGTAAATCCAACACAAAACATACCAAACAAAAGAATTCAAATTCAGCTGCACAGGAAGCACACCAAGTATGCTGGGATAGGAAAGGAATCCGGATTCTACCATTTCAGTTTTTTAAAAGGATAACATGAAGGCCCAGGGTAGGGAGGAAATTATAAATGCGTCATTTCCAAAACACTGGTAAATAGAGTAATTTCATGTTTCAAATCTCCTTGGAAATCCTGCAGAGTGCATACATGGGGGTGGGGGGAAGGAAAAGGAAAGGAAAGGAAGACCTTACTCCCTGCTCCCTCTCGCTTGATCGAACAACACAGCTATTTTGGAAAATAGAAGTATTCCACATGTGCATATGCATGGACTCGGCTGGGTTGCACATTCTGAAGAGGGGGGAGGGGCCGGTAGAGAAGCTTGTGAATCTGGCAGCCAATGCCCTTTTAATATTGCACTGCTAATCATAACTGCCAGTAGTACAACAGAAAAAGGGCTCCGGATAACAGAAGACCTCAGATTTTCCACTAGACACAAGTGACTTCTTGGAGTGCGGGAGTTTCCTTAAAACCCATCCAAAGCCAAGCAAGGGGTTTCTGCCACGTGGACTGTGTTGTGGCATTCTTCTCCACCGTGTTTACAGTCAAAAAGAGCAGCAACCTTTCTAGAATACAAATCAGAGCATCTTTCATCTTTTCTTTTATTTTATTTAAAGGCAAAGCTGTTTCAATGGCTTGGTGCTGAATTAAAGGATAAGAAAGAAAGAAGGAGGGCTCCCCACCCCCCCAAAAACCCCCAAAACATTTGCAGCATAGCTCTATAAAGCTGGGGGGCAAACCAGCTACAGCATAGGTAGGTGCTACATCATAGGAGAAGGCAGACATTGTTAACTGTTCTTTGGATCAGCAATGCTTCCCGACTATGGAAATGCAGCTATTTCGGACTTTTAAAATTTTAAATCCTTGTACATGTAAATAAATCAAACTGGAAAGTTCGTCTGGACCTCTTCAGCTGCTAATGCAAAGACGATATGGTCAACCATGCAGTTTCTGAAAATCTGAAAGTCCAGCTTTCTTTAATTACTGTTGGAGCTCTAATTTCTCTCAACTTAACATACCGAGTTAATTCTTTCATTGTTGCAATGCCCCCAGATTTGAATACCCAATCCTATCCTAGAAGCTCCTTCTAAACTCGTGCTAAACAAATTCTTGCTCCAAACAGCAAGTATTGCATTAAGATTCGGATTTTAACTTGAACAATTCTATGGATACAGTCCAACAATAAATCCCCTGAGACATTCATCTTTAATTCTTTTACTTGGAAGAAATCCCACTAGTATCAAAGGAATTTACTTCCAAGTAAGCGGGTATAAAAAGACAGAAAAGAGAGCGACTGAATCCTTTAGAAATGGCTAAGCGAGGCTTTGTTACTGTGACCATCCACCAAATAAGCTTTTTAAATACTAGCATAGAGCAAAAAGCTAAATTTAAAATAACAATGCTGAAACTTTTGTTTCTATTGAAATATTCAAGGAAAGTAAAAGGAAACAAAGCCCACTAGATAACTGTGTATCAGAAGTTGAAAACAATTTCAGCCAGGATAGATGGAAAAAACCACCATTCAGTCTTATTTTTGTTTTTAAAGTTTTAACCTGATTATCCTTTATTTCCTCAAATCCTTTCAAACTGGGGAAGGGGTGGGTGGGAAATCTTAAACAACTTTCCAACTCTTTTCTGCAGAGGCAAAAAGAAATGTCTGGAATAGATCTGTTCAGTGGGGGAAGGCAGTTTTCTGAGTTACTCTCCAAACTTAAAAAGTGTACTTTCTAAATCACAAAATCCAGAAACTTCAACAGGAGGCAAATTCGCCAATGAATTAATCCAGATTCCACATTTCCTTGAGACATTTCCACCCCACCCTGCTTTCTTTGATATAGAAAGTGGGCAGACCCTGGACAGTCTGTAGACATTTAAAATCAAAGAAAGAGAAATATGGAAAGAGGGCAATAAAAGAGAGGAAAGTATGGGGTGGGGGGGAAGAGAAGAATGGATTTGCCCTCGAGGAAGTGTGTAGAAAATTCCACCGCCCTGGGGTTGGGATCGTGGACGAGGCTCCCTTGCACGGTGCAGAGAAGGCCACACGCCTGAAAGAGACCCTGCGTGGAACTGGGGCAAAGTGCAAGAAGCCCATCGAAAAACACATCGCCGCCGACTTGCGCACACCGCCACCGCCGGCACGCGAAGCGACGCCTGATTTTTACGAGATTTAAATATGCAGCCAGGATAAATACGGACTCCACATCGCCGGCGACTTCTTGCCTTAAAAAACAGAACAGAACAAAACTGGCGTGGGGGTGGGCAATTGTTCCCTCCCCGCAACAGAGACTGTCCATCTCCGAAGCCAACGGTTCATGGCCGGTTGGTTTCTAAACCCTACTTGATCCGGCGCAAGTGACTCCAATACAAGCGCCCGGCCCAAATCAAGTCACCGATTCCGGGGAGAGGCGGGGTGGCTTTTCCTCGGAGCCCCCCACCCCACCCCACCCCACCCCCGCAAGTGCATGAACTTCCCCACCACGTTTCCAAAGCGTGGGAAGAGAAGGCAAGTCGTGCGAACGTAGATCCCCACCAGCACGGCCGGCCGGCCCTTCAGAAACCTCCTCTCAGCCTGCAAATCGCGACACCAAGTTGCAACGACTCCAGATCTATCCATGACCGCCGCCGCCCCCCCCCCCCGCCCCCGCGCTGCTCTTCTGGTCCTTCCAAGGGACTGGGGGGGTGGGTGGGTCTCGGCGCCCCATTGGCTCGGTTTTTTATGAATTACCTCCGGGCTGCTGGCTCCGAGCCCTCGAGGTGGGCGCCGCCTGGGGTCTCCGCGGGGGCGCCGCCCGCTCCATCCAGCCCTTCGGAGAGCTCTCGTGAAAAAGCACCGGGCAGCACGTCAGGATGCTGCCAAGCCCCAACCCGCGCGCCGCAACCGCACACCAGCCCTGCCTGAACTTTGGGGCCGAGCCCCCCCTCCCCTCACCGGAGACCCCAACACGGGCCGCCCAAAACGGGGAGTGGGGAGGAGATCGGGAGAAACGGACAGGATCCCCCAGGAAGGGAGGGAGCGCACGGGCAAGCGAGACGCGGAGAAAGGCGCTCTCGGGGATGGAGAAGGGCAGCTCTTGGCCCGCCGCCCCGCTCTCTGACCAAGACACCGAGGCACGAGATGCCTCCCTACGGAGAGGACGGCAGCACAGCACCCCGCCAAAAGCCGCCCGGTTGAAAAGTGAGCCTGGGAAGAAGTCGCCGAAGTGGATCGGACGGCGCGAAGTCGGAGAGAGCCGGCTCCCAATCCACAGGCGCCCGCCCGCCCCCCTCGCTGCAAAGTAACGCTTCCGATCGAGGCGGCAAGCCTAACGAGAAAGGGGAGAGCGACGCACATGGCAGGACTGGCCGTCGGCGATCCCCCCTGTCTACGTTTTAGGGTAAATTATGTTTCCTTAAAAAAAAAAACCCTTTGGGAAAAGAGAGACCCCCCAAAAAACAAATCGGTGATGATGAGCAGCTCGGAACTCCCGCAGCTAGTTGCAGGCCTGCGTGGTGGGGGTAATTTTCCTTTCCCCCCCTCCGCACATCATCCTCCCCTACCCCACCCACCCCACCCGTGCGCAGACCCTCCCTCGCTTCACCACCCGCCTTCTGGCCCCTCGTGCAAGCTTGCCCCGAGCCCTGCCTTCTGGGCCACACGAGGAAGAGAGGAACACCCACCTCCCCCTCCCCCGATCTCCCCCCCGCGCTTTTTAACACCCCGGTTTAAATCCCCCTTTGCGATCGCCCCCCTGCGCCTCCCCCTTTTAGCCTTGAGCTCCCGCCATTTCCGCCCAGTCACCCGGATGCTACTCACAAAACAGCTACAGAGAGAGAAAGAGAGAGAGAGAAAGAAGGGGAGAAAGCGAGGAGGGAGAATAATACATAATAATAATAATTATTTTTTTTTAAAGGAGGATCCACGCACTTCCCTTCAGTTTTTTATGAATGGTACCTGGTCAAGGGAGGAGGGGCAGATCTTCTGAACAGAAGCGGGGGCAGGAGAGGGAGAGGGAGAAAAGGAGGAGAGAAGTGGGTGGGTAAAAGTTGGCAAAAGAAGCGCCCAGGAGGGAGCCCTCCTCGCCCTGGGCGCGCACAGCTTCCATGCGCTTTTGCGCATCAGCGCTTGGAGGACCCCGGCGCGCCACGTTCCAATCAATGGGATGGGGAGGGGAGGGCGGGCGGGCGCGAGCGGGAGCGCGAGAAAGAGAGAGAACCCTCCAGTACAAACCTCATGGCCTCCCAGCCGCAGCCTCCATCTTTGACTAGTTGACATTCACCTCCTGCCTGACCAAATTCTCCATTAGCATACTTCCCTCTCCATTGGTCCGTCCCTGCGCTAGTCTTTGCCACCGCCGCTCCCATTGGCTCGCCCCAGGGATATTTAAAAATATCAGCTGGCCTCGGATTGGCTCCCCGCTCACCGCACGTCACAGCAACTCTTTATTTTAACAATGAATGCACAAACACATTCTTCCATTCACAAATCCCTCCCCCCCCCCGCTTCTCTCTCTGTCTGTCTGTCTCTCTCTCCCCTTGTACTTTTTGCCCGCCTTTTCTTCAACTAGATTTTCATTGATATTTTTTGTTTGTTTCTACTAAGGGGGTCCTGGTTGTAAACAGATAAATCAAAGGCGAACAGGGGGGGAAACTTGAGCAAATATTATTTTCTGTCGCTCCTTCCCTTTCCAAGTTTGGAGGGTTGGATGTTTAGAGGGCTATTTAATCCCAAACGGCTCTTAACGAAGAGGTGTGGTCAGAGGTTGGGTTTTTCTTTTTCTTTTTTGGAGGGGGGTATTTTTGGGGGGTGGTGTTGTTTTGCCAGATTGTGACTGTTTTTCCTAGTGATTTTTTTTTTAAGTAGCAGAAGGCAAACTTCAGGGAGATTCGACATGGTTAATAAAGAAATTGCTAAACTCTTAGCTTTGTGGTCTTTAATTTTGACTCGGGGGTATTTCTCCAAAAGAAAACATTTCTCTCTTCCAAGTTGTAGAGAATGGTTGATGATTTGCTTCCCTCCACACACCTAGTAGCTAAAAGAACTAAATTCGTTTTAATTGTAGTTTCCTAGATATTTTCCCTTGTAATTTCAATACTTTTCCAAGAATCATCATTTTAAAATTTGATAGTGCAGTATGATTGAAAGCAATTTATTTACATAAAAAGTTCAGAAAGACTGGGTCTGGTTTACCCACACCCCATCTTTTTTAATAAAGAGCCTGCAACTTTTACAAAGTTATATTTAAAAAATAGGTACAAAGGAATGGTTGGGGTTTTTAACAAATATATTTTGCTGAAAGGGTTACTTATATGTAAACAACCAACCACATGCTTATAGGACTGTCCAACATTTCAGTCCAAACAATCTTTGTTCCCACACTAGGAATGTATTTTAAAAGAATATGTGAAAGGGAAACACAATATGTTTAGAGAAGCACACATTTATTTCCTCCCAATAATTATTGTTACTAAACAAATCACATTGCATATTGTAAAAGTGAAGAAAAAAGACTTTTTTTAAAGTTCTTTCAATTGCTTTTATTTGCTGACATCAGCAAATGATATTCCAGTTTTGCTCATATAGCTTTCCCCCCACAAAAAGTTGATTTAGTTTGATCCAAAATCTGTTTTGCTCCCTCATTTGCCAGCTCTCATGCCAACTAACAAAACAAGAATTTTTCCTATGCAAATGAGAAATAGAAACTTTGAGCACACGCAAAAAACAACACCCAAACTTTTAACAGAACATCACATTTGAATTATACATCTTTGATGAGGGGTGGGGGAACTGACTTTCTACTATATTTTAAGTGTTGGGGAAATCATTCTGTATTCTCCCACATCCTAAAATACTAGATTTGGCTGAAATTGGGTGGGGACATTGAAGCCATAGATTTCTGGCTGGTTTTTTTGGGAGACGGGGATGAGGCGCATTGGGCTGTGAAATCTTGCATTCCTGTCCAATGGAGCTGAAATAATGGTATTGTTCTCTGGAAAAGAGATTGCTTTTCTCTCCTCTATTCTTCTCCTGATCTGCAGGGACCTGATTGTGCAGTTAATCAGCAAAAAAACGTTTGATGTAAGGCAGGGCGTGAATTTAAAAGGGGGGGAGGGGGAGGCGGAGACATTCAAGAAGGATGCTTCTGTCTGTTAGAAAATGTTTCTGAATCCAAAATGGCAGACTTTTGAAAGGCTCTACAGTGGTCCCTTTGGGTACTCAGCTCCCAGTAGGTACCCAAAGTCACATCACTTCTTTCAGGGGAGGGCTGTTACTTTCCTGAGAAAGGAAAATGCCCTCCAGCCAAGGAGCATGAGTCAAGGAGCCCAACTTCTGCCTCCCCTCTGAATTTTGTAGGATGGGTCTCTTCCTGTGCTTTCAGTATAGGCTGGATGCAACATTGTATTTGGGGCATATAGGAACCACCTCACGCACATCGATAATTTTTTTTAAAGAAAAAGATCACAAAGCAACAGGTTAGGGAGGTAAAGGTTTTGCTGACAGTTCTGTCTGTTCATCTTTGACACTTTCAGAACTGCTTTGTCTTGGAAATGCTTGCAAAGGATGTGAGTTCCTTAAAAAACATTCTTTAACTCTTTAAAAAACAATAATACCAGACCCAAAGGCAGTTTGAATTGCTTGCTTTTTAAATGCCTCCCGGTCTATACACATTATTTGAAAATCCACTACCAGTAGGTAGTTCAATATTGCACAGGAAGTTGACACATTGGGGGAGAGGGAGCACTTCCTTGGTGGTTTACATTTCTTAAAGGAATGTCTCACTTCACAACAAGGGGCGGATTCCTACTTCTCACCATTGATTTGTGGCAAACTTTACATAATGTTCCCATAAAGGTTTGCCTGCTCCTCTCCATACATGCACTGCAGAAGACGCAAAGCTGTGGGTGAAGCATACATTTTGCCAGGAAGTTCTCCTATGCAAAGCCTTGTGGGCTTGTGGAAGATAACTTCCTGATGCGTTGCACTCCGAGGAATGTCCTCTACCTTCCTTCTCCCTCATCCTGCCCCACCCAGACACTGTGTGATTTAATTTCAAAAGTGGCAAAGTTGTCTTCTCTTCGTTTCTAACTCTAATGTGGCCAGGCTGGGAAAGTCACCATCCTTTCCTTCTCTCCCCCTGTCCTGAGATCTAAGTTAATCTGTTCTATAAGCTGTTGGTGGAAATACTTTGTGATAACTCTTTTGAGTACTTTTTTTTTTAAACAACGTTCAAAATTTTAAAAAAAACACCACCCAACGTGCCCCCCCCCCAAAAAAAAACTTCCAGCTTTTGGGTGGGGATCAAACTGATATTTTTTTTTGTTCCTGTAAACATAGATAGCTTTCCTCCTCCCCCCACAACCACCACTCCAACATAGGATCTATGCTGTGTGATGTCAGGGGGTGGAGTTTCCAAATGTTTGCCTTCCTATCTGCTTTCCGTTCAAGGCCTTGTGATGACTGGTAAATCTATGGTAGGCAAGCATGACTTATTTTGTAACGAGACCCCTCCTGCAGTCATGTCTTTTATCACTTAAAAAAAAAAATCAGCTTCTTAAAGACCATCCATTAATTTCTGGTGGTTTCTTGTCCTTCTACCTCCGGCATGGCTAGCACAGCCCCAAGTGCGATGTATGGTGCCCCAAAGGTGACAAAGAACACGTACGGAGAAAAGTGTTTCAGCACCCCTTCTGTTCACTCCAGAATATTCAAGTCAGATTTTTGTGAATGAGTGGCGAACACAGAGAGGAGATGGGGCATGGGTGGAAATGGAAGAGGCAAAACAGAACAGAAAAAATGCATTTGGAGCAACTTGTGGATTTACTTCAAAATCAGTTTGGGGGCACACAGGATTTACTAATGCCAATGCACAGGTTTCTGTGCATAAAAATGAAAAGCATAGGACATTTCCAGAAAAGGGAAGTGACCAAAGAGACTCCCAGGAGAAAGCTGGTTTATCTACAAGTTATGCAGGCCAAATGGAAGTGAGAAATATGAAGGAAAACCAATAAAATTAAATACAAGGTTTACTATAAGGCTACATGAAATGCTTAATATCGTTCATGCATGATAGATGTTGTTGAAGCTTCCTCAGATGCAATCATATTTATTCTCAATTACATCAACGTTAACTTCTTGTCCTTTTCCTCAGTTTATTTTCAAGGCTGTGGCATATGGGTGTTTTTTTTTTAGTGGCTTGTCATTCAAATGTGGGGGTGGGGAGAAAAATACACATGTTACTGACAATCCAAAATGTTCTTGAACTCTTTGATTCTAAAACTATACAGCAAAATGAATGCAGCTGGTTGGGGGGGAATTAACATTTTTAAAAAAATCACAAAAGAACTATTCATGACTCCCAGTAATATGTTTTGGGAAACTGAAAAGTTGTCAAAAACTTCATTTGAAAATGTCATCTGTGTCATATCACCCCCACAAGCAGATCCTTATTGATCCTTATTAATTTTCTTAATAAACCCTTTCCCATTAACTGGAAATAAAAGGAAAAGAAGAAACTCTGAGGGGAAATCCTTCAACTAATAATTGCCATAAAACAAAAACTGCATGAACAGACAACTTCAAATGTGCAGGAGGCATTCTTGTAGGTGGTTGCAATCAACCATTTCAGAAAATATTACTGTGCTCACCAGATTCAAAGGAGTCCCAGTCTTCTGTGGTTACACATCTCCACGTAACAGCATCTGATGTTCAGTTTTGATGTGGTGTTGTGAGTTCAAGATGGATGGAAAAACCCTGTATGAGAAATACAGTTCCCATCTGAAAATGGTGTCTAAACTGGGTCTGAATTTGGAAATTGTAAGCAGGGACAAGGTTTTCAGAAAAAAGAGCAAAAGTAAAATGCATACAAACAAAATCTGCTCAGCTCCAACTTCCTATCACTTTACTTTCCTCACATCTAAGGCTGCTTAGGAGACTATATTTTAAAAGAATCTCTCTGAACAGCTCTCTGAATTTCCCCTACATGCCTGAAAAAGGGTTTTCTCTAGTTCATCAATTCTGGTCACTATTTATTTTTAAATGTCCATGATGCACTATGAAACAAAAGTTTGCAAATGCCTAGGAAGGCACCTCAGAATTCTAAGCAAGGAATGCATCTTATATTTGGTAGTATGTGCTTTATGGTTCTTGAATTAAATACATAAATAAATAAGTAAATAAATAAATAAATAACACCTTCATTTGAAACCCACCCTCAAATTGCAAACCTTAAGAAACAAATCTTCTCCAGTTCCCATGATAGGAGTTCAGAGTTCATTCAGTTTCCCCCTCACTCTTCTCTTTTCCTAAGTGGGAAGGTCTCTTCCTTCTTGCATCCCCCACCCTAAAAAAAACCACCAAAAAACCCTGCTTTTAGCTCTGGCATCGATTAACTCCTTCAGTGCTACCCTTTCTAACTTGGTGTCAAATATCAGGCCTTTTCTTTCTTTCTTTCTTTCTTTCTTTTTCTTTCTTTCTTCTCCCTCTCTCCCAGATCTGTTCACACGCTGCTCCACCTAGCCACAATTGCCTTTTCAACTAGTGAGCATTCCAACAACCCTTTTTGAAGTTGGTCGCACTTAATGGCATTTAATCAGAACTCACAGCCGTGCTGAATGTGCCCATCCGGTTTGGGGGTCTTTGTGAGTGTGTGTGTGTGTGTGTGTGAGAGAGAGGAGAGAGAGAGAGAGACAAGACAGACAGGAGAGGGGGAAACATGAAACAGGTTTTAGTGATGTGGGGAGAGAAGTAGGGGGAGAGAGGGCTAAAAAAAAGGGGGGGGGATCCTAGGAAGGGAAGTCCAAACTGCCTGGCGGTGAAATGGTTAATAGCCCCTGGGCCCATTGATTAGTATTGATGGCTTTAGAGAGTTTTTAATAGATGCGTTGTTTGTGGGGGGGAGGTGAGGCCTGCTTTTTGCATTCTCCCAAGTTTGTTTCTAATTGCATACATTGCGTTCCTTCGGAGTGGGTGGCATCACCTTTTCTGCACAGGGAGGGCCTGTAAAAAAAAAAAAAATCTCTTTCATCTGCCTGAAAATCAATAGGCAGGACTCTGAGTAGAAGAGGTTGGTTGCTTTTTTTTTTTTTAAAGACACACACATATGCACAGGAAGAAGGGGGGGGAAGCCTCCTTTTTCTCTCTCTCTGCCTCCCCCAGCCACCAAAAAAGGAGGCCGAACCTTTGCGAAATACAGCCGAGAACTCCACGTCTTGTTGACACAACAAAAGGGGTGATGTTGGTTTAAAACAACACAGGTTTCCCACACTCTGGTGTGGTGGTGTCAAAGTGGATCTTGGTAGATTTCCCCCCAGAGTTTAAATAGTTAAAAGAAATGGGGGGGGGGGCTGCAGAAATATAGTGGGAGGAGCCAGCTAAACTTTTTTTTTTAAAGCCCCAAACAAAATTAAGCTTGCTACTTGTTTTAAAAGGTAAGCATCAAGGAGTTACTGTTAAATTCTGGGTTGGACAGCCGGGGTGGTTTGCAAAGGGGGGAAAAGGGACCCATTTGCAACTTTCTTCTTTTGATTCTTCCAAATCTGTTTTTCTTTTGTGTCTTTTTAAAATTATCCTTGCTTCAAATTATACTCCTCCAACTTTCAAGTGGTCCTTTTAAAACCTACCCCCCCACTTGCTTGATCCTAATTTCTTTGCTATTGGGGGAAAGAGGGAGTTATTGTTAAATATTTAAAGGGGGGGAAATAGGAGAAATAAATCAATTCCTTTCTGGCATCTAAATTTCAATTCATAACACTGGTTTCATAGAGCTATTTCATTAAAATGGAATAACTCACCTGTAAGTAATTATAGCTGAGTTGCTTTCTAAGAGAAAGCAAGGAGAGGCCAAAGAGAGAGAGAAAAGTGACTTGGAAATATTGCACAATTTTGACATGGGAATATAAAACTGAATTGGCTATATTCTTTATTAGAACACAAACCTATCCTAATGGTGCATGTGGGAGATTCCTTTCCTAAAACTCTGTTTTCCAGGATTTGCTACATACGAACAGAAACCCAGGATGCTCAAAATCTTTGATCAATAATCTTGAGGAGGGGATAAATTCTTTATTACCAAAAAATTAAACTCAAAAGTTGTCTTGGATTTTATATTGGTGCTGAGAAGAAAATAATTTGCTTTTCATTTGTATACACTCAGGAAACTGTTTTGATACATACATCTAGAATATAGCTAGGAAAATATTGTCTTCCTTCTACAGAACCATCCTTTTCTTGGAATGTACTATTTTAACTGCAGGCTGCAAATGATTTAAATTGTAATTTTAAAAATGTAATCTCTAGCACTATTTAATAAAAAATGTTTGCATTGTTTTAATTTTCTGTAACATGTTATCTTTAATACAAAACCTAAAAGTGTCTTTGAAGTATACAAATATTTTTTTTCTGACACACCCTAATTTTGGAACTTGTCTGTATTTGATTCACATTAAATTGTTATGTTGTGGCAATTACTTGTAACCTGGAGAAGTTTTGAGAGCATTCTGAGAAACCTCTATTTCCCCCCCTAAGAAATAAAAATTTTAAATGGAAAGGAACTCTTTAAATGGAAGGAACATTTCAAAATAATTTATTTGGAACTGAATTTGATTATTTTGCTAATATGTAGTTAAAACATTTGCTCTCAAAAACAAGTTAAATTCTTTTCTAACAATGAAAAATAAATGTTCTCTTACAATCTAGTTTAGACAAACAATTTAAACAGTTTGAAAAGGGTCCACTTTTAAGCATTTTACATTGAAGCTTTAGCTGACCTTGGGGAAAACAATTGGTTTAAAAGATTCAAACACTTTCAGGAAGACACAACAATAAAACCTGTAACTGCAACCTCTTCAGATTTTGAATCATTGTTTTGGTTTTAATTTAATGCATCCTCATTAGGAAATCAACCCTGCAACCTACACAAAATATTTTCTTTTTAATTAACAAAATATATAGGAGTGCATTTTTAACTCTCCTGTGAAATCTCTATTTAAAAATAATGTAAGTTGGTCTTTAAAAGGAAAAAAATAATAGCAAAGGACAGAAATCCTACATTTTTTTCCAAATGCAGTGGTTTGGAAATCTTAGCATAATTTTCTTCAAGATTTGTACTTGACTAATCTGTTTGAATCCCTAGCAAAATTTATGGGGAAGGGGGAAAGAAAACAACTGCTTAGATTACTTGATACAATTATGAGTGAAACTATAATTTTGAATTTTCATTTTTTAATAAAATTTAATAATTTTATAATTTTCATCAGAAGAGAAATCAGCAGAGTATTGAGGGATTTAGCTTAGGATTGCATCTCACTTATGCTAAAAAAATTATCAAAAAGGTTCCTCTCAAATCTCATATTTAAAATATGATCTCTTCATCAGCTTATGTGATAAACTGCGTATAAGATGATGAAGGGATCATTAGATTAGAAACAGATATTAATTTTTACTATGCTACTAACATGTCCTGTTTATGTTGCTACCACTTCTGAAAACACAGCCCTTTATTTTCCTTTTGCTTCAAAAGTGCAAAAATATCAAATATCTGTGCAAAGAACTAACCTACCAAAGCCCAGCCCAGTTAACATTTCAGTTCCTTATATAGCAATTAAATTAATATTAACTGATTGTGCTTTTTTAAAATGAGGAAACGATTAGTATCCTGCTTCATTTCCTTTAGTTTCTGTTTTTGCTATTTCTAAATCTTCAGGCTTCACAAACTCCACCCCATAGCTCTAATTTCTAGGCTGTAAAATGGGAGCAAAATTGCTTTCTTAAGCCCAATCACCAATCTGGTTGCAGTGCATGTGCATAAATCCATTAATTTCATTGGCATTGAGCATACTCAGGTAGACACCCCCCAGAATTGTATTCCAAAATCACATTTTTCACTAAACTCTTTATGAAATTCTGCCCAACTGTCTTTGCCTAACTTTGTCCAAATTTTGCCCAACTGTAGGGATAAGGATCTGCTGCCGAATATTGGGTACAAATGTTCAAACATTTTCTAACCATTAGTGTATTCTTGAATTTTTCCTGAATGCTTAAAAATGCTTTCCTTCTGAATTCCAGTTGTTTAAATCAATTGAAGGTGACTAGGGCTATTTAGAGCAAATTTGTTCAATTGTTCCATTACCTTCTTACACCTTTTTGAGCAACTTTTATTATTGTAAGAAGTATATTGAAACAATCCTTTTTTAACAGTTGAAAGGTGAGCTGAAAAAGCTGCTGTATTAAAAAGGCATCCTTCATATAATATTCTTCTTGCATTACAGACTCTTTCTGGTTCATATTTTATATACTGACAGACAGCAGTCTGTGTTTTAATTCTAAATAACAAATCCCTAAACAAATATATCCTGTGGAATTATTACAAAGAACCTACCTTGGTTAACATTGGTATATATTGCCTGTGAAGGTAAACAAAGTTGTTCTATATTGCTACAAATATTGATACCAGTGTATATCTAGAAAGATGGATGCAAATTCTACATCTTTTTACAAGTAACCAGCTTGCCTGCCTTAATCCCAATAACTAACCAATACTTCACTACAACCTCAGTTGCTGATTTTGTGGAATCAGGACAACTCAGAATAAACAGATACAATTTCCTAGAAACAACTTTTATAGGCCAGTAGCTTTTTCCTTTCAGTGGTGGTGGTAATTAGATTGTAGCAATCAAGTTGTTTAAGGCTAATCAAATTATAACAGTAGTTGAAGCAGTTTCTTCAAACTAGATCAGTCAAGGATTACATTTGTTGCACTGGATCACACTTGAGGACAGAGAAACATTTACATTTGCTTTTAACTTAGTCAGTATGGACACCTGAGTATCTCCCAGGCTTGAGGATGAAGAAGAAGTCTACACTTTGGAAAGAGAAGAACCAAAGTGTCAAGCAGCCTCTTACCAGCAACACACATGCCTGGTCTGAAAAGAAGATAAGCTAACAGGTTTCACATATTCTGTTAATACAAGATCAGAGAGCAGAGAGGAGAGTGAAAGGTTGGTTGGTCCACTCATCTTCAGAAAGGTTGCAACAAGCAAGACCATCACAGTTGCTTCACCCAGAGAACTGAGGATGAGTCTTGCGGTCAGAGGCTGTCGCTTGGTGGAAGAGCGTGAAGTCGAGGTTCGGTCCCTGAAATCTCCGAAGAGGGCTGTACTTACTGGAAGTACTGTACAACAGTACTTCCAGTGACTGTTGCTGGTGTGTGTCTTATGTTTCTTTTTAGAATGTGAGCCCTTTGGGGACAGGGAGTCATCTTATTTGTTATTTCTCTTTGTAAACCGCCCTGAGCCATTTTTGGAAGGGCGGTATAGAAATCAAATTATTATTATTATTATTATTATTATTATTATTATTATTATTATTATTAGGGCCAGAGCTCAGAGATCGATCGCTTACTGGCATCAATCCTCGGCAGCTCCAGGTAGGGCTGGGAAAGACTCCTGCCTGAAAACGTGAAGAGCTGCTACCAGTCAATGTAGACAACAGTGAGCTGGATAGAGCGATGCCAAACGATACGGCAGTGTCCTATTATTGTGCCTTCTTCAGTAGGTCTTGGGGATAGGGCGGTGGCCCGGGGCAGAGCACCTGCTTTGCATGCAAAAGGTCCCAACTTTGGTCCTTGTGCTCTGCAGGTAGGACCCTGCTATCAGTCCGTGTGTAGACTATGCGCTGGACAAAGTATTCGACTCGGAATAAGGCTGTTTCCCATACTCCTAATTATCTGGCCAAGAGGAAGGCTGCTGGAGCGGAGGGCCAGAATGCCTAGCTCAGGGCTGCACAACTCAAATGCCCTGGTGGTGGGCCAGAACTAACCGCAACTTGGCATGCAGGGGCCGAAGTCGATTTTTAGCACATGACTACATTGAAATTAAAAAATATGATTAGTTACTGGTGGATCTATTCCCCTGTCATAGGAACATAGGAAGCTGCCATATACTGAGTCAGACCATTGGTCTATCTAGCTCAGTACTGTCTTCACAGACTGGCAGCAGCTTCTCCAAGGTTGCAGGCAGGAGTCTCTCTCAGCCCTATCTTGGAGAAGTCAGGGAGGGGAGACCTTGGAACTTTCTGCTCTTCCCAGAGCGGCTCTGTCCTCTGAGGGGAATCTCTTCCAGGGCTCACACTTCTAGTCTCCCATTCATATGCAACCAGGGTGGACCCTGCTTACCTACGGGCACAAGTCATGCTTGCTACCACAAGACCAGTTTGTTAAAACCCATAGTTTTAACTAAAGATAGTGGCCAGAAAGTAGGTCCTCCTGTCCCTGCTCAGTCAGTGGGGCCCCTGGAGTGCATGCCAGCCCCAAATGCTAAGCCCTCTCCTCTCCCTAAATTGTCGTCGCTTTCAGGCTGCAATCTTAGGCATGCTTACATTGGACTAAGCCTCACTGGGTACACCATGGGACATATTTCTGAGTAAATATGCATAGGATGGCACTGTAAGGCAGTTTCCAGTTCCTGTGTTGCTGCAGGATATTTCTACCTGGGGGCCAGGAAAAGAGTCCCCGTGGCCCTTATGTTGTACAGGCCTGGGCGAGATCATTCTGTCTAGACATTCCTGGCCTTGTGATAGCAAGCATGAATTGTCCCCTTTGCTAAGCAAGGTCCACCTTGGCTTGCATCTAGATGGGAGGCTATATGTGTGTGTGTCTGCCATAAAACATTCCCCTTCGTTTAGGGAATGGGGTTGTTGTAGCTCAGTGGAACCTGCATGCTTGCATGCAAAAAGTCCTAGTTTCACCCCCTGGAATCTCCAGGAAGCCTGGAGAGATTCCTGCCTGGAACCTTGGAGAAGCCACTGCCGGCCTGTGTAGATAATACTGAGCTGGATGGACCAAGGGTCTGACTCGATAGAAGGCAACTTCCTGTTCCTAGGTTGTGAGAATGAATGAGATCAGAATTGTGTAAGGGTTTGATAGCTCTCTCTCTCTCTTTCTTTCTGCTATCAATAATGTTTTACAAAATCCTACAGCATATGACATGACTACAAAGAAACAGAAGCTCCATCTTAGTAGTAAAGTACCAATTACGTAGACGCTGGTTGCCAGGTTGATCACAAGGCAGAGAACAGAAAGCAGGCGAGAAACCACCTAGACCGATAGACAATGCAAGTTTTCAGGCTTTCACAAAATGCTTTGCCAGATGAGATGGAAAGGTACATCTGTACATTCTGCCTGCAGAAGGGTTGTGTGAAACTTGGAGGCTTTGCTTTCTCATGCACCAGCCCACGATAATACAACCCAATCTTCTTGCCTAAATCATGACCCATCAGCAACTTTTCCTAGGCAAATCCTATCGAAAGTAAGGACCTTGCTCATGGGCAGTGACCATTCATGTCCATGGGGTTTGTGAAGAAAAAAATAAACCAATGGGCTGTGTCTTAACCTCCTATCTGGCATTAATAGTTCTGTTTGGGAAACAGCTGTTTAAGGACAAACTTAACTTATTATGATTACTATACAGAGTAATTGGCAGATAACTCAGTTAGAAAAACACTTGCTGGAAAGGTTTGTGGGTGAAATATTTAGTTCAGAAAAAAAACGACTGCGGGGAGACATGATAGAGGTCTATAAAATCATGGTGTGGGGAAAGTGGACAGAGAGAAATTCTTCTCCCTTTTGCATAACACTAGAACCAGGGGTCATCCCATGAAACTGATTGCCGGGAAATTTAGAACCAGCAAACGGAGGTACTTTTTCACACAACGCGTCATCAACTTGTGGAATTCTCTGCTACAAGATGTGGTGACAGCCAACAACCTGGATGGCTTGAAGAGGGGTTTGGATCACTTCATGGAGGAGGGGTCTATCAACGGCTACTAGTTGGAGGGCTATAGGCCACCTCTAGCCTCAAAGGCAGGATGTCTCTGAGTACCAGTTGAGATACTTAGGTCCTTATGACACACGGGTGGAGCAGATCTAATGTGCATCACAGGTGATCATGTGAGCACCTATTTAGAATCCGATACAGAGAATGCGGGGCTGGTCTAAGAGATTTTGGCACCTGTGTCAGAAGATCCAAATAGCACCTCAGCTGCCTACCACCACTACCGTAGCCACACATTAATTAACATAGTGTACATTCTTCCTATGCCACCTAATGGCTCAGCAGGGAAACAACCTGCCTAGCAAGCCAGAGGTTGCTGGTTCAAATCCCTGCCGGTATGTTTCCCAGACTATGGGAAACGCCTATATGGGGCGGCAGCGATATCGGAAGATGCTGAAAGGCATCATCATTTCAGACTTCGTGGGAGGAGGCAATGGTCAACCCCTACTGTATTCTACCCAAAACAACCTCTGTGGTCACCAGGAGTCGACACCAGCTCGACGGCACACTCTACATTTACCTCTACGTTCCTCCAGGACGTTCTCCAGCACAAGCCTCACTGAAGCGAATGAAAGGCCAACAAGATCACCACCATGGTGTATGGACTGTGCAGAAGCATTTCCTGAAGGACTGCATGCGTCCCCCAGTGGGTCATAATTCTCCCATCCCTTTGACAGAGTTGTTTTGTTTTGTTTTTTTTTTTGCCATGTAACCAGACACAAAAGGTGCAGTTCTGAGAAGAAGAGGAAAACGTGCGATTCCAAAATAACATTTGTGCAGGCCAAGAACTCAAGACATTGCAGAAGCTGGCTGCATTATGTTAGAGCACGGCCGCACCACTCTGGCCCTTCAGCTGTGTTTGGACTACAACTCCCATCATCCCCAGCCACAGTGGCCAATATTCAGGGATGATGGGGAGCTGTAGTCTGGCATCTGCAGGAGGGCCAAAGTCGTGGAGCCCTGGGTTAGATGATACAAAGAGTGATGGATCACACAAGGAGAAAAGGAAAGTGAGTCACCCCAGCTACTCAAGTCCCCATCATGCATATCAATTTAACCACAGATGCTTCTCACAGACAGGCTCCCCAGCTACTCCCCACAGATTCTTCCCCAGTGGATATAACCCTCTTCTGCAATCATGCTGTCAGTTCTGAGGATTTTCCTCCTCTCTGTAGGCTTCTAACTGCCATGGAATGTGAGTTCAGGCCACCAAGGATGTGTGCACAGAAAATAAAACACACCGGTGTGCATTGCAGCCGTGCGCGTTACGTGAGTTAATTACACTCGCCTACTATTACACAGTTCTGAATGTGTGTGGACACTTCCATACATGTCCTAGGGACATCGGAAGTTGCCACCCTGTCTTAAGAGCTGAAGGTCAGATCAGTGAATAATCCTTAGATAATTGTCTCCTAGAAACTACATGACAGTGAGATTCTTTTTTTTTCCCAAACGGGAAAAAAGTGTACTGTCCAGGTACCCCCTTGTTTCTAACTGAGCAAAGAGGCACCTTTTTAAAGTGGTGATTCTCTTTCTCTATCAGGGGGAGAGCAACTGGCCTTCTCCATCCCCAGCACAGCATCCCTCCAGTGGCTGTTGCTGGTGTCGATCTCACATTTATTTTTTCAGATTGTGAGCCCTTTGAGAGCCATATTTATTTATTTATTTATATCTTACGTAAACTGCATTGGAAACCTTTGCTGAAAAGCAGTATATAAATAATCATCGTATTCGTATTTGAATATTGTACAATTATTCAGTTGTACAACAATTGGGAGAATTAAAAAAAACATTTTAACATTCATGAAAACGCAAGTTATCATGGCTATTGCTCTTTCCCCTGGAGTCGTATTGGTCTGTTGTTTTGACTGATTTTGTGTACTAGATCCTATTTGCTTTGGACGACTTAACATTTCAAGATGGCCTCTGCTCCATTTGTGCCTTGTGCCACCCATGCTAAAGGAACTGTTGTGTAAACATTGAAGAACTCAGCCCGTTTGAGGGAGAAGGAAATGGCGTCTTCCTTGAAAGCCCTCGCAACTTCCAAACACCACTGATTAAATTCAGCTCCCCCTAAGATGAATTATTTCCTGCTTTTCTTTCTTGTAAATATCTCCTGCCACCCAGCACCTTCTGGAGATAAAACCCTGGGACAATTAGTCACAGACATGGACGCGCAAGGTGAAAGAAAACAGTCTTTACTGGTCTAGCCCCCTTTGATGGCAGCAGTGTTTACAAATGCTTTCACTGCTATGCTAGCAATGTGCACTTTTCCATTAACTTTCTGAAACTGATCAACACGTGAAATGCGTCCTTCAGTAGGGCAGATGGTAACCAAGATTGTTTCTTTCATTGGCTGCAGGAGACTTGAAAAATAAACAGAAGGCCAGAAAGCCTATCCCTATTCCTTTGTCCTTCAGTGGGTTCTCCCTGTCACTCAAATGGACTCTGTTAAAAATCATGCTTGTAAAAAAGGACATCTTGCCACGCTGACAATTATTTTGCTGTTTGATTATCGTGTGTCCTAATGATCGTAGAAGATATGGGAGTTCTTGCCACAAAGCTATGATTGTTACTGCTTATAAATATGTAATAACAATTTTTCAACAAAAAAATTTCAAAGCGGTTTATATATTATATGCAACGGAATAAAATAAGACGGCTTAAGGGAGAAACCGGAAAACATTCACAGCACAATATAAAGTGTTACTTGCAAGGTAACATTCCTGCTGATGTGCAATGGCACCAAACGCAAGAATTGCACAAAGGAGATCGTACAGTTTTTCATTGCTTTCTATTTTTTTATGGCCATTGGAAATAATGGTTGTGATCTGCACAGCTGCATCTGCACACTTCCTGAATTCAGTGCAACTGCAAGGCTGTTACATCGCAAGGCGCAATAATGCTGTGCAGCATGTCAGCCACCGAGAGGATGCTGTGCTGGGGATGGATAGGGATAGTTGCTCTCCCCCTGTTAAATACAAGAGAACCACCATTTTAAAAAGGTGCCTCTTTGCCTTGTTAGCAGAAGAAATTCAGTCATGGCTGAAAAGTTTGGAGATTTAGAAATATTAATAGCATAGAAATATTGATAAAATATTATTTTGATGTATTTACTATATTAAATATATAGTAAGAATGATTATAGCTGAGAATGCAGATGATCTGCAAGCTTTAGTAATGAAAGTCAAGGAGCACAGTGAAAAAATGGGACTACGACTAAACGAAAAGAAGACTAAATTAATGACAACAGGTACAGCAACCAGCCTTAGAACTGATAATGAAGACATTGAAATGGTGGATAGCTTCTGCCTTTTAGGATTGACAATCAACAGTAAAGGATCCAGCAGTCAAGAAATACGCCGCAGACTAGCACTTGGTAGGGTTGCAATGAAGGCCTTGGAAAGGATATTTAGATGTCATAACGTGTCTGCGCCTACAAAGATTAGAATCGTTCGGACAATGGTATTCCCTATGACACTCTATGGATGCGAAAGCTGGACTTTGAAGAAGCAAGATAGGAAAAGTATTGATGCTTTTGAACTTTGGTGCTGGAGAAGACGTTTGAGGAGACCGTGAAAACAGCCAGGAAAACAAACCAATGGATCATAGAACAAATCAATCCAGAATTTTCACTCAAGGCACAAATGACCAGACTCAAACTATCCTACTTTGGACACATTATGCAAAGATCCAGCTTCCTTGAAAAGTCCATAAAACTGGGGAAAGTTGAAGGAAAGAGAAGAAGAGGATGACCAGCAGCAAGGTGGATGGACTCGATTACGCCAGCAATGAATGCACCACTGAAAGAGCTTAAAGTCCAAGTGGAAGACAGATCCTCCTAGAGAGAATCTATCTATATGGTCGCTAAGAGTCAACACCAATTTGATGGCACTTAATCAATCAAAGAATGATTATTAATATTTACATGCTGCTCTTCAACAACAACAATAATCAGGAGTTATCAAAGCAGTTTAAACAACCATTGGATTTTTGTGTGTGTGTTTACTGCCCTAAAGGGCTCACAGTCTGAAAAAGAAGCGTACGTAAAGGGAGACACCAAGAACAGCTACTAGGAGATCTGCTGGGCTAGGCAGGATAGGATCAATTGCTCTTCCGTTGCTAATATGAGACAGTTGCCACTTTAAATGCTGTCTCTTTTGCCCAGTTATCAGGGGTGGCTCCTTTAGAATCCAGAGGAAAGAGTTGTGGTATGCAAGGACGACAAGACAGTTTTGTTGAATCAGGAATATTAGCAGCTCAATGAGACAGATATTATTTATTATTATTATTTTTACATTTATATCCCGCTCTTCCTCCAAGGAGCCCAGAGCAGTGTACTACATACTTGAGTTTCTCTTTCACAACAACCCTGTGAAGTAGGCTAGGCCGAGAAAGAAGTGACTGGCCCAGAGTCACCCAGCTAGTTTCATAGCTGAATGGGGATTTGAACTCAGGTCTCCCCGGTCCTAGTCCAGCACTCTAACCACTACACCACGCTGGCTTTCTCTATACCACGCTGGCTCTACAGAGAGGCAAGTGCTGTCTGCCTTCAGTGCTCTTGCTGCTGAAAGTTGGTTAGCCCCACCTCTACTCTGGGACTGAAATAAAACTAACTAAAGCACCATTCAAACACTGGCCTGGATCAATGAATGGATTCACCAAAAACACCACCCTTCCCAAATGGTGTGCACTGCATATGAGGGCCTGAAGATGTTTCCCTGTCCCAAAGTGGGTGGGTGTGTCACAGTCTAAAAAGAAACTCAAGGGATATACCAGCAACAGCCCCTGGAGGGATAAGTATCAGAGCCACCATTTTGAAAGCTGCCTCTTTGCCTAGTCAAAAGAAAGTTGCTCTTTCTAGGGTTTTAAAAAAGTGCATTTTTACCCCAGGTGTTTGGGGTAGTGTACAGTGGGGGAATTATTTGACTAGCAAGCCAGAGTTTGCCAGTTCGAATCTCCACTGGTATGTTTCCCGTATCGGGCAGCAGCGATATAGGAAGATGCTGGAAGGCATAATCTCATACTGTGTGAGAGATGGCAATGGTAAACCCCTCCTGTATTCTACCAAAGAAAAACCACAGGGCTCTGTGGGTGCCAGGAGTTGACATCAACTCGACAGCACACTTTACCTTACATGGATCTCACTCCGACTCTCTTATCCTCACAACCACCTTGTGAAGTAGTTTGCAGACCACTAATTGTCATGACGTGGCTATCTTCTCTCTGCACCCCCTTCCTTGCAAAAGGGCCCAGGGACCCCCGTTTGTAGGGAGGGGGATGCTGGAGGCCCATGGCCAGTGCCCAACCTGACCAACCCCTGAGGACAGGCTTAATAGCAACTGTCCCCCTATTTAACCCAGCATGGCATTCCTCCAAGTGACTTTTGTGGTCTGCATTTCCCTTCTTGCCTTCCCTTTGCCATTGTCAAAGCAAGCCTTTCCCCTATATTATCTTATATGACCATGTAAGATACAAACACCAGACGAGTATCTGTACAAAAGACATTGGAAAGTCTGTACCTTCTGGTGACTTGATGAGTTAACCAACATTGACCAACAATGGCTCTCGAAGCATCCATAACATCTCCCACAAAGACCAGATAGGATGCATCAGGAACAGGTATTAGAGAACTGGGACATAAGAAGCTGCCTTATACTGAGTCAGACCCTCGGTCCATCTGGTTCAGTATTGCCTACCCTGACTGGCAGCGGCTTCTCCAAGGTTCCAGGCAGGCGTCTCTCCCAGCCCTGCCCGGAGACGCTGCCACCATTGAACCTGGGACCTTCTGCATGCCAAGCAGATGCTCTTCCACTAAGCTATGGCCTCCTCCTCTAAGGGGAATTTCTGATCACGCTCACATGTAGTCACTCATCCAAATATAAACCAGGGCAGACCCTGCTTAGCAGAGGGGACAATTCATGCTCGCTACCACAAGACTGGCTCTCTTGCCCTTAGATGTCCTTGGACTACAACTCCTATCACCCACAGCACAAGGGCAAAAGGGATCATGGGAGCTATAGTCCAAAAACATCTGGGGACCCAAATCTATGAATCCCTGTACTCCTGCGGCCTTCATGTGGAAGACAACACTTAATTTCATCTAACCTTTTGAGTATCTACCTACCTACCCACCACTCTCTTATCTGTGCCCCTTTCCTCCCGTTCTCAGTATATGAAACATTGTCACTTTAGATCCCAGGGCTCTTTTGAATCACAACTGTGTTACGGAAGAAGGTGGAAGCAGAACCATTTAACAGAGCAGTCTTTATACAGACATAAGCTGGTGAAAGAGAAGGAATTCCCATGCTTAGAAAACCTTCCTAATGTCTGCTGGTCAGTTGAAAAATTGATTTTGTTTAAAAAATACTATTTATTTATTACATGTCCAGATCGCCTCCCATCCAAAGGTTCTGGGCGGTGCACAACAAGTTTACAAAACATAAAAACAAACACCAGTTAAAATGCAGTTGATCAAAGTTAATTTTTTTTTAAAAAGTTTTAAAGGTGTTTTGTCTTGTGTGTGTGTTTTTTTTGATGTGTGTTGTGATTTGTTAAGTTTCATGTTTTTATTGGATGTTTTTTAATGTTGCGTTGTGACCCACCCAGATAACAATTTGTTATGGGGCAGCTAACCAATAAAATGTGTTCATTAATTTTTATTCAGATTTATACATATTAAATATTTGTTTTTAAGTTATTTATTAAAGTTTATTATTACTATGCTATTTACACACAGTCTACCAGATGTTATTGACTGGATTTGGTACTTTAATTATTTATTATTATTATTATTATTATTATTATTATTATTAGTAGTAGTAGTAGTAGTAGTAGTAGTAGTATTGGAGCACCTCTTTTAACCGTGTGACAACAGAGTAGCAAGGGGAAACAAAAAACATTTAGAAACCAGAGGTTATTTCTTATTGGATAATATCCATATAAAATCAGGAGTGGGGCAGCCATTGAGGACCTTTTATTTCTCTCACAGAATATTTTTTAATGTATCGCACATTTATGGCCTGATATATATCAAAATAGCATTCTGTCGCTCCCACAAACGTTACTTCAGTTCCCCAACACAAGTCTGATTCAGACATTATGCTGTTGTAGTGTACAGATGTTTGTACACTCGTACATGTGTTTGTGTGAATGACTGTACCTGTGTTCATGTTAAAAGTTAATCTGGATACAGACCCTTCAAATCCATGGTACAGACAGGAAATGTATTTCTGTACCCTGGGGTCAGCATAACATGTGAATGACTGTACCTGTGTACACTGTACACTTATTGTACAAGTGTTGAACATAATGTCTGAATGGGTCTATATTAGCAATAGTATCTAAACTGGGGTAGGCAGCCTTGGCTTTACACCTGTTGCTGGACTACAACTCCCACCATTCCAGCTGTATTGCAGCAGGAATGATGGGAGTTGTAGTTCAGCAGCAGCTAGAGAACCAGGGTTGCCTATCTCTGATCTAAACATTGATTTATTATATTTTATGTTATTGCTGGTACCTTTCTCTTTTCCTCACACAGATATGCCGACTACAGGTCAAACCCTTCCTCAGTAAGGTGTTTAGGGGAGCTTGAATATCCTGAGCCAACAAGGGCCTTGAAGAAGTTGACAGCAAGGACTCCATGCCTCAGCAACCAGTTCTGGAGACCTCACATCTGTGCATGTTCAGAGTCACGTCACTTAAGCATACTAGACCACACAGCGAACTCATCACAGTCAGTCCCGAAGTGGTTGTTCAAGAAGGAAGCAGGGTAAAACCTTGCCAAGTGGACAAAGAAATGACTTTCAAAATGGCGGCTCTCATATTTAACAGGGGGGGAGCAACTGGCCCTCTCCATCCTCAACGCAGCCTCTCTCCAGTGGCTGTTGCTGGTGTCTCCTTTGCGTTTCATTTTAGATTGGGAGCCTCTTTGGGGCAGGGAGCCCTCTCCTCATTCCTTTTGACATGGAAACCACTTCCGGAACTTTCTTTTGTTGAAAAGTGGGGCGGACAGCTGTGACACAAATAATAAATGAGCGCCCCCCCCCTCAGGCAAAGCCCGGCCTCCTTAAGCAACCCCCTCCTCACTGGGCCAAGGGGCACCTCTTCAAAATGGCGGCTCTCATATTTAGCAAGGGGAGAGCAACTGGCCCTTTCCACCCCCAACACAGCCTCTCTCCGGTGGCTGTTACTGATGTCTCTTTTGAGTTTCTGTTTAGATTGGGAGCCCCTTTGGGGCAGGGAACCGTCTCCTCATCCCTTTTGCCATGGAAACCGCTTCGGGAACTTTCTTGTGTTGAACAGCAGAGCGGACAGCTGCTCCATCAATAATAAATGAGCGGCCCCCTCAGGCAAAGGTCGGCCTCGTTAAGCATCCACCGCTCACTGGGCCAAGGGGCAGCTCCTCAAAATGGCGGCACTCTTGCCTTTAGCGGGGAGAGAGCAACTGGCCCTGTTCAGCCCAGCCCAGAATCCTTCCCCGTGGCTGTTGCTGGTGTCTTTTTCGCTTGGGAGCCTCTTTGGGGCAGGGAGCCACATTCTCTGCACTCCTGCTAGGCAACTCCGATGATTCTGGCAACGGGCATGAAAGCAATTGAACAAGGTACCCTCAAGTGGCAAAAACAGGAGCAACGGTTTGCCAGGAAGAGTGAACAGGGACAGTTGGAGCCTATGTGAAAGACATAGAAACAGAGGAAGCTGCCATATACTGAGTCAGGCCCTTGGTCCATCTAGCTCAGTATTGTCTACCCAGACTGGCAGCGGCTTCTCCAAGGTTGCAGGCAGAAGTCTCTCTCCCAGCCCTATCTTGGAGATGCTGCCAGGGAGGGAACTTGGAACCTTTTGCTCTTCCCAGAGCAGCTCCATCCCCTAAGGGGAATATTTTCCAGAGTGCACACATGTCTCCCATTCGAAAGTAAACCAGAGCAGACTCTACTTAGCAAAGGGGACAAGTCATGCTTGCGACCACAAGACTAGCTCTCCTGCAAGACCTTTGCATGAGCAAGAACGCTGTGGATTGGAGCACAAGATATACATCTATATGCAGGAACTATCTTCCGATCACACAGACGGGAATATAGGAAGCTGCTTTATACTGAGCCAGACCCTTGGTCTACCTAGCTCAATACTGTCTGCACGGACCGGCAGCAACTCTCCAAGGTTTCAGGCAGGAGTCTCTCCCAGCCCTACCTGGAGACACCAGGGAGTGAACCTGGGACCTAGATGCTCTTCTGCTGAGCTGCAGCCCCATCCCCTAAGGGGAAGCTCTTAAAGCACTCACCTGCAGAGGCGCTCTTACCCCTGGACTTCAGGGCTGAACCAGGGCCTCCACACCCACTGGCCCCCCCTAAATAATCTTTAGTCTGTCCTGGGTGGTGTGGTTTGTGCCCTCAAGAACCTACATGTTTAAAAATGATGCTTAACTTGCCGTGGGGGGCCTCCAAAGGCCTTTAGGTCCAGGCTCCAAAATTACCTAGGCGCACCTCTGCTCACCTGTAGTCTCCCATCCAAATGCAAACCAAGGTGGGCTCTGCTTAGCAAAGACGACAATTCATGCTTGCTAGCCCAAGGTCTGAGACACCACAAGAGATGTGGTGTCTCAGAGGAACGCTCAAGATTAAAAGGAGCAGCAGAACAACAAATAAAGAATACGAATACGATGAATATTTGTATACTGCTTATCAGCAAAAAAGTCCCCAAAGCGGTTTACATAGATATAAATAAACAAACAAACTGGCTCCCTGTCCCCAAAGGGCTCACAGTCTAAAAAAGAAACACAAGACAGACACTGTTCGAAAAGCAAAAAAAGACATAAACAAATAATGCAGACAATCCGGTGATGTAAATTGGAGTATTGTGGACGATATCCTCAGAGGAATAAATCAGCAAATACCACAACTAACGCTAGAAGGAAAGCTAGCAGGGAGAAGATCAAGAGGAAGGAGGAAGGAGGGATGGACGGATGTCTTGAAAGAATGGCTAGAAATGGACACAGAAGATATCCTGTGTCCGCGATCTATGGCTTTTGTTGGCTGTTAGTACACCAACCCCCCAACCGGAGAAAGCACATGAAGAGAAAGAGAGAGCGCGCACAAGACCGGCTGTCCTGCTTTATCCCTCATCCTAGTGGTAAGAAATAAGAGAAGGCCAAACCAAAATATGCTCTTCCCCTTGCACGAGAGCAAGGCTGTACCACTTGGCCGCTCCGGCTGTCGTTGGACTACAGCTCCCATCATCCACAGTGCCCAACAGTCAGGGATGATGGGCGTTACAACCCACCATCTGCACTAGTAGAGTTTGTGTGAACTTGTGTGCAAATGGCAGCATCAAAAGAGCTGTTGAACCTGCCTGTTGTAAAAACACAGGAACGGTTGTGTATGCTGCGACACACGTATTTGCAGAAAAGCACGAATGGCTATTTTCCTTCCACACACAGATCTGTGGCTATTCAGTCGTCTGTGTGCAAGGAACAGCAGGCCTGGAGTGATGGATGTAAGTGCGCAGTGCCGTGTCAGGGAAGCAAGTAAGTTTCCTTACTTCTATTTGAATTTTGTGCACAATCCAGAAGGCAATTTTCTCTCAACCAGTTGTCTCAGTAGAGGCGGGAACCGTGCTCCAGAACTGGTCTTCATGCCAAGGGGGCTGGAGTTTCCCCCCTGGAATATGCTCTTTGTTAGCTCCGGAGAGCTTAAAAATGAAAGAGAGAACACCTCTTCCGTCCCCTTCACTTGTTTTCGCAGGACTGGAGACTCACAAGGCGAACATTTGACAACCCTTGAAGTTGACTTCCCGTTTATTTATTTATTTATTATTTTTTTAAAAAGTCACACTCCCACAGAACGGATGCCTCAAACCGGGATGGGTGTGCTTTTTATTGGAGGGTCCATTGTGGAGGAAAAAAAGGCGTTCGGTGAAATAAATAATTGCATCCCACCTTTATACACACACACACACACACACACACACACACACAACACACACACACACAGGCAGCAGAAAGAGAGCAGAGGGCGAAAGGGTTGAAGATTAAAATGTAAACAGCAAAATTTATTATAATTACAAGAGTGTTTCAAATTATTTCCTTAAACGGCAACATAATTTACTTCTAGTCAAGGTCTCTATTGGTGGTGAAAGAGGAAACTGCTTGACCTTGGAGCGACCTCTGACCCCACAGGTCAGCACCCATGGAATGCACAGATGTCATGGTTCATAAGCAAGGACAGAAACGCTCAGGTTTCCCAGGCATCGAGGCGCCTGGTCTTCGATGGGGCCAACATGGATACCTCCCTTTGAACTAGCCACTCATACCTGAAATGAAACTTTAAAAAATAAGCACGCAGGCTTGCAAGGCAGAGCCCTGAACAGCAGCGGGCGGCGGGGCGGAGGGGGGGAGAATGTAAGGCTTGCCTAAGGAATGGACTCATGCGGTGGGATCCAGGGAGGAGGAATGGGAAATCACAAACTAGTGTGCCTTAGAAGAGTTGAACCATGTGCATTTGGTGGTGCCGAATCAAGAGGCATTCTGTTACATTTCAGCCCCCCCAATGACATGAAACCCTCCGTTGAAACAGTATCCTTGCAGCTCAGGGTGTTTTGTGTGTTTGCAATTATTATTATTATTATTTATTGTTTACACAGTCAGACAGGTGTTATTGACTGGTTTGTTTTATCCCGACATCGAGTCCTTCCCAAGGACCTGGGATGGCTGAATGTTATTGTCAATGTTGTTGCTGTTATTATAGATATCGTCGCAGAATATAGGCTGTTCCCAGTAAAGCTGCTTTTGTAATTGGCTGGTGGTGATTTCTGTGGCCCCGATGGTGTTGAGGTGCTCTTCAAGGTCTTTTGGAATTGCACCCAGGGCGCCAATTACTACTGGGATTATTTTGGTCTTCTTCTGCCACAGCCTTTCAATTTCAGTTTGTAGATCTTTGTATTTTGTTATTTTTTCTATTTCTTTTTCTTCTATTCTGCTATCCCCTGGTATTGCTATGTCAATTATTTCAACTTTATTTTCTTTCTTCTCGACTACAGTTATATCTGGTGTATTGTGTGGCAGATGTTTGTCTGTTTGTAGTCAAAAGTCCCATAATATTTTTGCATCTTCATTTTCTACAACTTTTTCAATTTTATGGTCCCACCAATTTTGGGCTCCAGGTAGCCTGTATTTTTTTGCAGATGTTCCAGTGTATCATCCCTGCTACTTTGTCATGCCTTTGTTTGTAGTCAGTCTGTGCGACTTTTTTACAACAGCTGATTAGGTGGTCCACAGTTTCATCTGCTTCTTTACAAAGGCGACATTTGCTGTTTGTTGTTGATTCTTCGACTTTTGCTCTTATTGCATTTGTTCTTAGTGCCTGTTCTTGTGCAGCCAGTATTAAACCCTCTGTTTCTTTCTTCAAGTTGCCATTCTTAAGCCATTGTCAGGTCTTGGTGATGTCTGATTTCCCACTTATATTGTGCAAATATTGACCATGCAGTGGCTTATTTTACCATTTTTCTGCTTGGTTCTTGACTTGTTCTTTCTTGTAGGCCTGCTTTGTTTCATTGGTGTTGAATAGTTTCTCGTTATTGACCATTTGAAGTGCATCTTCTTCAAGGCCTCTTTTCTCTTCCTCTACTGTTTGATGCAGCATTCCTCTTCCTCCTGAGCTGCGAGGGAGGTATAGCCTATCTACATCACTGCGGGGGTGCAGAGCATGATTGATGGTCATGATTTTCCTGGTCTTACGATCTAGCGTCTCTAGCTCTGCCTGGGTCCAGTCTATTATTCCTGCAGTGTATCTGATAACAGGTATAGCCCAGGTGTTTATGGCTTGTATGGTGCTCATTGGCTTGTATCCCACCATTGAGTTTGGACTTTAGGATTTTTCTAACTCTCCTGATGTATTCACTTCCAGTTTTTCTTTTAACTTCAGTGTGTGCAATGTTATCAGCCTGGAGAATGCCCAGGTATTTGTAATGTTCTTTCTCTTCCAGGTTCTTGATGTTGCTTCCATTGGGCAGTTCTGTTCCTTCTGTTTTTGTTATTTTTCCTCTATTCCTTATTAATGCAGCACACTTGTGTAGTCCAAACTCCATTGCTATATCACTACTGAATATACAGACAGTGTTTAGCAGTGATTCAATTTCCATTCTGATTGGGACTTTCCATACAGCTTCAGATCGTCCATGTACAGCAGATGGTTGATTTTACTTGATGTTTTAGATGTCTGGTATCCGAGGCCTGTTTTGTTTAGTATTTGTGAAAGTGGAGTCATGGCGATTACAAACAACAGAGGGTATAGTGATTCCCCTTGGAAAATGCCTCTTCTAATGCTAACCTGTCCAAGTGTCTCGCCATTGATTGTTAACTGTGTACTCCACATGCTCATTGCTTTTTTAAAATAAATATCTGAATGTTTTTGCTGACACCAGTTGTTTCTAAAAATTTTCATATCCATGTATGAGGCAATGAGTCGAAGGCCTTCTTGTAGTCAATCCATGCAACACTTAGATTTGTTTTTCTTCTCTTTCTTTGCTCTTTCACTTATTAATTCTGGTGTTATTATTAGAGCTTGCATTTGTTGAATACATTTTTTGACCTCTTTTACCCAGCCTGCTTTTTTATTATAATCTATTGGATTGTCCCATAATTTTCCCCAGAATTGCACTGTTTCTTCTTTATTTGGTGTTTCTACGTTTCTTGCAGTTTCTCCTTCTATGCTTTGGTAGAAATGTCTCTGATTTGACTGGAATTGGAGATTCTGCCTGTGTTGTGTAATTCTGGCTTCGTATCTGCTAATCTTCTTTGACAATGCTGTTATTTGCTGCTTTATTATTTCCAGGACTTCTCTAATTTTCCTTGAATCTAGGTGGTATTTTTTGATCAGATACTGTTTGGTATTTTCATTCTTCAGCTTCTTGTCTTTCATATCTTTCAATTTACTAGCATCTGATCTAAGCCTGGTGATTTTATTTTCTAATCTAATCTTCCATTTAAGTGATGTACTACTTTCTTTTTTTTACAGGTGCACTGATCTTATATCCAAGCTCTTGTGTTGCTATTGTTGCTGCAAAGTACATTAGTTGGTTTGTTTCTTGCAAATTATTGGTTGTTATTTCTGCAAGTGCAGCACTGACATCTTTTAATGCCTAAGAAAGTTTTTTTTTGGCAACTGTTTTTAGAGCTGGAAGTCGAACCCTGGTGGTTGTTTGGTTCATGTGCTCAGTTATTTTTTGCTTTAGTTCTTGTTGCTTTTCTGTTAAACGGCATTCGGGTTTTTGAGGTGAAGGCAAAGGGGAGGTTGCCTGGTTTTGATTTTGAAACAGTTCCGCAACAGTGGCATCCTCTATTTCCAACACCTCCTCCACCTGTGCCTGAGCAACTTCTTCAGTTGGTGGTAATTCTTCTTCCATATCCTGAGCCTCTGTTGCTCTTTGCAGTTCTTCCAGCTCAACTTCTGTGAATACTTTATTTCTTATTATGAATCTTCTCTGGTCTGCTAGCCTTTGTTCTGTTATTTCTGTTATTTCTGTATCTGGATGCTTCTCTTTCCAAATTTGGTACATTCTTTTTAAATAACCTCTTCTAGTTATTTAAAGATTAGACTTGTAATAGCAGATCATTATTTCCTTGTTGCCATTTTCCGTATATTTTTTCCGGTTAAGCGACGTTTTTTCCAGTAACCCTGAAGTCTCCAGCCCTGGTTGCTCAACTGAAGATCCTGAGTCCCATAGCCCACTTGCCACCAGATGTCCAGGGACTCCAGCACCTGATGCGGTCCTTGTTGACCTGGGCGACGACCGATCCGGTATAGATTTATTAAAGTTACATCTCACCATATTGTTGATGGGAGAGGCACTCTTTGTCTGGCTCCTCTGGTGAGACCTGTCCAGTATGGTTGGACCTCTGGCATAGCTCTCACCTTCCTCAGAGCACACAAGCCCCACAACCACACCAAGGTAGTGCCTCACTGGGGGATTATTATTATTATTATTATTATTATTCTATTTACACACAGCCTACCAGATGTTATTGACTGGATTTGGCAGTCTGGTAGACTGTGTGTAAATAGAGTAGTAAATAATAATAATAATAATAATAATAATAATAATAATAATAATAATCCCAAAATAATCTCAGAATAATCCCAGTAGTAATCCCAAAATAATCCCAGTAGTAATTAGCACCCTAGGTGCAATTCTGAAACAACTTGAAATTCCAAAAGACCTTGAAGAGCACCTCAACACCATAGGGGCCGCAGAAATCACCACCAGCCAACTGCAAAAAGCAACTTTACTGGGAACAGCCTATATTCTGCGACGATGTCTATAACAATAACAACAATATTGATAATAAAATTCAGCCATCCCAGGTCCTTGGGAAGGACTCGATGTCTGGATAAAACAAACCAGTCAATAACACTTGTCTGACTGTGTAAACAAGAAATAATAATAATAATAAACAACCCTTAAGGAAAATGTATTGTAAAGAATTAACACACGTTGATAAATGGAATTGTGTTGCTTCGTTGAGCCCAGCAAACAGAGCCATCTTCTTTGCTTGACAAAGCAACTGTTTCATTTCCCATCAGCCCAATGCAAATACACACTAGGGTGTGTTCGCCACAAAACACGCAGCATCATAGACTTAGTGACAACTTCCCAACTGTATTGCTTTAGATGCAAGGAAACAACCTATTTGGGGTTGTTGTTTTTTAAAGACTGTTTGCGAAACTGCATCCCACAAATCAGAGTGACTCACTAATTTAAACTTTCCTCCAGCTAAGCACAAACATGGGGAAAGTCAATTTAATCTCCAGCAAACTCTGCAAGAAACTTTAATTTAAGGGAGGAATGATCAAACCACTAGCCATACACAGAGATATATTTTAAGTAAGTGGTTTAGTAGGGGGAAATTCCAAGGTTTTAATTTTAACGTGGAAATAACGTATTATATCTCAACTTAGAAAAATTTATATTGAAGGGAAATTGGGGTTCTCACAGCTCCTTTCAACTTGTTGCCGTCTCCAAACCACAAGTTGTGCTAAGCATGATCAAAGTACTTTGCAATTAGTTTGGTTTTAAATCACTATAATTGTCAGCATAGCTTGTAATTGGAGAAACATTGTTTAGGAGTAACAGCAAACTTGCCCGAGCTGTAATCTTCAAGAGGAATTAAAAGGGAAACGCTGGACGCTAGTTGGGAGTGACAGTCTGGCAGTGGCTGAATGATGAAGGGGGGCTTAAAAATGGCCAGTGTGCCCGCCATTTTGGAGCACACACAGTAGGCAGGTCTCAAGATACTAGGCAACTAATTCAACATGGCCAAGGGAATCTTGAGCTTGGGTTTGTCAAAGAACCGCATGCCCCCATCACATCACATGGCAAACCACTTTGGAATGATGATTTCAACAGGCTTCTTCCTATCCTTTCATACCACTTTGGGTCAGTCCTGATGCAATTCTTTATGGCTTCATCTCCATATAGTGCATGAGCCAGATGGGGTGGTTGGTACCCTCTGGGTGGGTGGATGAATGCTCATTGTGATCCCTCTCTCTCTCTCTCTCTCTCTCTCTCTCTCTCTCTCTCTCTCTCTCTCTCTCACACACACACACACACACACACCCTCTATAGCCCTAGTGATAGAAAAGAGGTAATGGCACTACAATTCTTTCAGCTTTCGGTCTGTTCTCCTGCCTTGATTGTCCCGACAACCAGGCCTGCAGTGGCCACATTTGCAAGGGTGTTTGAAAAGCTTTGACAAGGTTTCAAACACATGAAAGCAATGATACAATTTTATCAATATTGTCAGAGGATTGGCAGGAATGTTCTCCAAAGATTACTCCATGGAGGGAGTACAACAATTTGTTCATTGTTACCCTAACCCTGCCCTCATCCTCACCCTGACCTTACCCTAACCCTTTCCTCTGTGCAGAAATGACTGCAAGTTTACCCTAATCATTTGAGGAGAAGGATAACCCACCCACCCCGTCTGACAGATTTTTAGAAGACTCTCAAGATTCATTTATTCACCCAAGCTTTTAACTAGAATTGAGGTTTTAAACTGTTTCCAATGTGTCCATATGCTTTAATTTGTTTTATGTGCCCAGAGACATGGGTTTGGGGTAGTATTCCCTACAACTCCCCTAAAACTGGTATTCAGAGGCATCTGACCTCTGAACCTGAAGGTAGCCTATAGCCATGAAGACTAACAGCCATGTGGGTGGCCCTGCTGGATAGGGATTGCTCCTTGGGGCCAGCTGACTGAATGCCTTGGAGACCCCTTAAGAATAGACGCTGTCTATTCAAGAATAGACTCCTCTATTAAGCAGAGAGATTTAAATAGACTCAGTCTATTCTTGAGTATGCAACACCCCCACAAAACCCCTAACTAAATAATCAGCTCATGATCATTGCAACCACGGAGGACCCAGCACAAAGCTCTACTCTACTACCTGGTGCCAGTCCTGCTTCATCCTTCAGCAAGATGCCAGATTAGTACCTGGACTATCATTTGATAGCTGCATAGCTATCCCGTCCCGAAACCCGCAAGGCGGTCCCGGTTGCAGGACCCTGGATAGCTCCCAGAGAGCAACTGTGTCCCAGCAATGGCCAGAGGGGGAATGAGGTCTTAAATACCTCCAGGCTGCACCTACACTCTCTCCCTGAAAGCGGAGAGATTTAAAGGGGCAGTTCTCTGGCCTGGGGTGTAGCACTTTTGCTTTTGCTCTGTCAAGTCCATCTTGGCCCATTTCAAGCGCAGGAGATGGCAATGGTAAACCCCTCCTGTATTCTACCCAAGGAAACCATATGGCGACCAACGGCACAGTTTTACCTTTACCATTTATAAAATGGGTAGATAACGATGGATTATATCAGTGCTTAATTAATGTTATCAGTGCAATTTTGAATAGGTTTAGTCATGCTGTTTGTTTAAAATGGGAAGTTTGTTTGCCTTTAGGAAATAGGATAATTTTCCTTGGAAGGGATGCAGCCCTAGGAGATTCATTAAACTTACTTACTTTAATTTAAAAGTACTGTTAATTTTATGGTTTACTGTATTGTTTTAACTTTTATATGTGTTATATGTTTAACTGTTTCAACTTTTATATGTGTTTTAATTGTTGTTAGCCACCCAGAGACGTAAGTTTGGGCGGGGTATAAATTTAATAAATAAATGAAATAAATGAAATAATAATAATAATTTGATTTCTATACCGCCCTTCCAAAAATGGCTCAGGGCGGTTTACAAAGAGAAATAACAAATAAGATGGCTCCCTGTCCCCAAAGGGCTCACATTCTAAAAATAAACATAAGACACACACCAGCAACAGTCACTAGAAGTACTGTGCTGGGGGTGTGGATAGGGCCAGTTACTCTCCCCCTGCTAAATAAAGAGAATCACCACAGTAAAAGGTGCCTCTTTGCCCAGTTAGCAGGGGTATAAATGAAACACATCGCTGTTTTCAATGACATAGCTGTCATTTACTGCTGTTCCCGACTCCTGTTGTTTTTATGACTGATATGGGGAGCTCTTTTGTGCCTCTTTAAGAAGGAGGGTGGGATCTTTTTAAAAAGCACGTGAATAAATCAATGGTATTATTTATCCTCAAAAATATTGTTTACATGTGCTGGCATCCATCTGCCAAAAATGACGGCTTTTGAAAGCAGCCTAAACTTCAGAGGCTGTTTCAATGTCAAGTTGGGTCTGTGCAGATGGCAATAAACTGCAGGATGTCAAGATTTTCCGAGCTACTTCCTAGTGTGATCTTATCCTTTGTACCCATGCCAAGCAGGGACATCACACAATTTTCATACTGCCACCTTCTGGCCAGGTCTTGCATTTCAAGAAGAATCCACCCTTTCCCCCAGTTGCCACAACAGTATTAATTAAAAAGGGTGCGTTCTTCTCAGAACGCAAGAGAAAGCCAGAAAGCGACAATGCAAAATCTTACAAGGTCCCTGTTCGGCATATGTACAGAAGAGAAAAACGTGCAGGAAAGCATGCATGGGGAGGAAAGTGACGTTTGGAACTTGTGTGAAAACTTTGAACATCCCACAGTTTACTGCCATCTGGAAAGACCCATTAAGTACAGGACTCAGATGGGAAGTTGCCACAGAAATACCAAATGCTGCCAATATTGTAAAACACGTTTTTGATCATTGTAGCAGGAACATTGCATTCTAGGCATATTAAAGGGACATATTATTCATGTACACAAAATCTATTAATATGTATCAAACAATGAAAATAAAAATCAAATACAAATATGCCTAAATACCAAGAATAATTAAATGCATCATTAAATCTTATCATATATACATAATAAACATATCTATCACAGTAAGAACATAAAATAAGGATGTAATTTTCTAATGTCCATATAACTTAATGTATTCCTTTATGACTGATTACCCTATAGATATATTCTGAATATAGAATATGGACAGAGCTATAGCTTATATCATCTGCTGCTAATACATAATTGGTTAACCCAACAGAATCAAAGGAAAGTAACCAATTAAAACAGTTATTCTATAGTTAGGTTTGGGTTGCATGTTTATTCCAATATATAACCAATTTGTTCCAGTTAAGTTAGATTTTGTGTATTCCTTCTGTTTCCTTACTTAATGAAATCTCACTAAATGAATTAGTTTCACTAAGTACAGTATATTCCACAATCTATTTAACTAAACTGCATACTTAGGTCCATTTGAATCCTTCTGGGTATTTTAGCTGCTTCTATTCTAGTTGTTAACAAACAGTTACATTTTATTTATTTATTTATTTACTTATCTATCTATCTATCACATTTAGACACTTAGGTGGTCTCCATCACAGCTTTTAGAAAGTGTGTTAAATCTTGGCTTTTTACCCAGGCTTTTATATGATTGTCTCTACTGCGGCTTCTTTGTATTTTGTACAGTTTTTATGCTTGTATTTTCAATCTTTTCAGTCAGATTTGTTTTATATATTTTAGCTTAATATTTCAATTGTGTCATCTTCTTCTTCTTCTTCTTCTTCTTATTATTATTATTATTTATAAGATTGTTTTTAATTTTTGTGTAAACCACCTTGGGATTGTTTTAATGTAAGGTGGTATACAAATGTAAATCAGTCAATCAATTTATATGTCACCTGATCTATCTATCTATCTATCTATCTATCTATCTATCTATCTATATCTAGGCAGTGTACATAGTCCAAATTACAATATAAAAACAGAAATAACATAATTAAAACAATTTCACCAAGTAAAGCAGTGAAAAGAATTTCACAAAGTAAAACAATTAAACAGTTTTAATGTTTAATTAATGCTTAATTAGTTTTAATTAAAAACCTGAGAAAACAGGTGTGTCTTAAGGGTCTTTAAAAAAGCAGTCAGAGATGTTAGTGTTGAGTATGTCTGTTGACTACTATTGAATAGTTCTGTTTAAGTTTCAGAGATATCGTCCTGTATGTACAGTTTTCCAACTGTTGTGAGTCCAACCTTGTGATATCATCATCAAGCCCGCACTTGACCAGTTTGCAAGCCAAAATAACAGATAACTTTGTCAATACTTTGATTCTTATTTCTCTGCCACAAGATGTGGTGATAGCCAACAACGTGGATGGCTTTAAGAGGGGTTTGGATAACTTCATGGAGGAGAGGTCTCTCAATGGCTACTAATCTGAGGGCTATAGGCCACCTCCAGCCTCAGAGGCAAGATGCCTCTGAATACCAGTTGCAGGAGAGGCATGCCCTCAGCTCCTGCCTGTGGATTTCCCAGCGGCATCTGGTGGGCCACTGTGTGAAACTGGGTGCTAGACTAGAGAGGCCTTGGGCCTGATCTAGCAGGGCTGTTCTTGTGTTCTTTAAATCGAGATAAATGATATTTATAGCATCTCCCAAATCCTAGTAAACCTGATCAGAATCTGCAAAGGTGTCAGAGAGACGCAGTGGCCAACTGGGTACATCAGGGAAGTCCATAAGCAAGGGGAAAGAGGGAAACCACCCCCTCCCATTGGTGTTCCCTAGCACCTGTTCAGGTAGTCCTGAAGAGCTGCTCCTATAGTGTCAGCCTCATGAAAGGGCCACCCCGACTGAGCTAGATGAACCAATGCTCTGACTCAGTATAAGGCAGTTTCCTAAGTTTCTATGGAGGAGGAGATCTTGTCACCACTATTACATTTACCATAAACATTGCAGAATTGTTATACATTTTGCCTCGCTCTTTTCCCCTCAGGGCTAAGCCACACCTAGTTCTTCTGTCTTCCCTCCACCCAATCTGTCCTCTGGAGAGCCTTGATCATTCTCACTGTCCTGATCCATCCAGCATTGCCTACCAGTGTGGTGCAGGGCTCCAGTACCACAGACAGCTCCACTGGACAAGTTGCTCCAGCAGCAGTCAGAGAGAGTCTGAGCCCTTAAATACCCTGGAGCTGAAGCTACTGCTCCTGGGGTCCGCCTTCCCGCTTGGAGAGTGGAACCCTTAAAGGGGCAGTGTTCTGGCCTGGAGTCCGGCACACCTTTCCCTCTCTAACAGGTCCTCTAGCATGTTGCCAGGGTTTGTTTGCAGATAACAGGGAGTGCTGCTGTGTGGGAAGGCTGGCTTCTCAAGATACTTCTGTTCTGAGGATGCTGCTTTGCAGGGTCTCAGACTCCGAGACTGCTTTTTGAGGAGTGACCTAGCTCGGGGGCTCTCTCAGGTTCTGGACTGGGTGCAGAGCCAGGGAATGGGCCCAGTGTGGTCCTGTCTCCTCGGGGATATATTCAGAATCAGTGGAGATCGTGACACTCATGACTCTTCTCTAAACGCTCTTCAGTTTGTCCGAAAAGGTGAAGGCTCCTAGGAACTGATGCAGTCTATCTGTGCTACGGCTCTTTGACGGTTCAGGAAGGATAGATGCGAAGGCAACTCCAAGCTAAGGACTCAGTGTAAGCTTTATCACAGCCGGTATATGACAGTCTTGTAACTAAACTGACAGTCTCCAGGTTTATAATAGCTAAACTCCTTGGTTTCCTTCATGTAAACATTTCACTCTAATGGAACATTATACTGGAGGCCTTGCTTCTGTGGACACACACATATAGGCATTGTATCCAGACGGACTGATAAATAGATCTCTGGATTTAATAAACACCCACATTCTAGGCTAATAGGGTAGCGAGGTCTTAACAGAAGAAGAAAGGCTGACGTGAAATGCAAAATGCCAACAAAAGTTTACGGATTGTAAGAGCACAACTGGAAACACTCAACAGCATCAAAAGGAAGGGAGGGGGGAGGCAAAAGAAAATGGAGGCGGGGAATCTCCTTCTACAGTAATAATGTTTTCCAGTCTCTCTGCGATAGAGAGTAAACACGCTGGTGATCTCATACATCAGTGAGGTCTATTTGGGAGCAGAGTGGGGAGGGGGCTTTCGGGTGGAGTTTTATTTTATGACCCGTGGAAGAGAGAAGACTTCATCTTCTTTTAAAAAGCAAGTTTTGTTGTGCGAGAAGAGGGAGTGTGTATTCTGAATCCCACCCCCCTTTCTGGAAGGTTTGCCTTTTTCACAGAAGCAGCCCAGAGAAGCCATACTTCTTGGCTGAAGGAGAGCTCTGGGTTCTGCCTTGCATAGGAATGTAGGACGCCTCATGGTGCCAAGTGGGACCATTGATCCATCTAGCTCAGGACGGTCCTCAGTGTTGTTCTCTGTTGTTCCTGAGATCAGGACTGGAACCAATGGGCTGCAATCACAAGAAAGCAGATTCAGGCTAGATTTGAGGAGGGATTTCCTAACTGTAAGAGCCGTTGGAGAGGGCAGCAGTCTGTCTCATGCAATGATGAGGTCTCCTTCATGGAGGTGTTCGAACAGAGCCTGGACTGCCATCTGTTAGGAGTGCAGCAACAGCAGATCCTTGCACTGAGGAGTAGGTGATGAGAAGATCTCCAGGGCCCCTTCCAATGCCATCATTCTGTGATTCTGACCTCAGTATTTTATCTGCAACCAATATTTACAGCTCCCTTAAATTAAAACATCTTAAAACAAGATCTCAGTACAATCATGCATAAACAGGTATCGTAAAAAGACAAAAGAAAACAAGGAACAATTATTAATTTACCCTGTGACGGATTCTACGAGTTGTGGCACAAAACCGGGCAGCTTCATATGTTGTTGTTTCATTATTCTGGTCAGATAGCAACCCAGAGATATAGGACTCATTGGGAAATCCCGGTAATTTTTCTATCAGAGGCCTTATTCGCTTTCTTTGTGAATCTCAATATATTTGACAGCATAAGAGCTCCAGCAACATCAACACCACTACAGGGGCATTTTTGTTCTCCACACGGAATTCTAGCATATCTTCCTTCCAGATCTTGCTCGCACAAATGCTGTCCTTTGAGGTGGAATGACAAGAAATGCATTGTATGCTTCTAAAATTCTATGAGAGGTTATTCTGCACTGGTCACCATCACCAAATTTTATGGCAAGGAATTCCATAGATGAATTATGTGCTGTGTGAAGAACCACCCTCTTTGGTCTGTCCTGAATCTAGGCATATAGGAAGCTGCCTTATATTGAGTGAGGCCAAAAACTAAGCATACCAGGATCTATAAACCACAAAACCATCAACAATAATAAAGAGCCAACGAAACAGACAACAATAATAAAGAGCCAACAAAATAGACAAATATTTAATAGATAATTTGTAAAGACAGGCACATAATTATAATTCTCCAGGTGTAAAACTGTCAAAACAAAAGCTTACAAAATGTTGTATACAATTGTGATGCAATCATAAAGTAAATAGGTATATGTATTCAACAGTGTCCAAAACGGTGACCTGGTGTTCCTCCATTTCAAAAGTAATGTCTTTTTCAAGTGGATAAATATAGATGTCCAATTTTCTAGATGATATTCCGGATGATATATTTCCTTGTTGGAGATCTTACTTTTAAAATAAAAAAACAATATTTGCCAATTCATTCGCCCTCTAAAAGGGCTTATACGAACATCATTCTCCAACTGTTAATGTAATACTTCTTAGGGTCTCAGGGCGGGGGCTCAGGGCGGGCGCGCTGGCGACAGGCGTGCCGCGGCTGAAGGCGGCGAAAGAGTCCCTTATTTGGACCCGCCTTCCTCCCAAATGAGGCAGATCGGGCCAGTTTCAGGCTTCTGCGCACTAGTCCCGCCTTCACCTGGGGCAGTGAAGACAAGCCCCGCCCCTAATTGGCCCCTCCTCCCACCCCTCGGTGTCCCGATTTCGGCCAACGCAACATCGGCAACCCTTCCACTCTGGCTGAAGCTTTGCACAGTCCCAATAAACAATTAGTCAGGGTAAACACTTAGGATTGAGGGCTCCCCCCCCCCCCGAGCTTTACGGCCAAGAACCTTGGGCTAGCAACGGCCACCATTACAAAGGGAAGATGAGATATTTTTGTGTGGTTTTTTTGTAAAGGACAGAGCTACTCTTCGGTGTTGCAAATGGCCATTCCAGCTGGGCCATTGGCGAAGACCCCGGCTCTCTTGATCTCTTCGGCCGCCAACCAGCCAGGATGTTGCTGTTAAATGCCACCCGACTTGAGTCTGAAGGCTTCTAAATGCTTTTTAAGTTGTTTAGTCCATGCATGGCTTGGCCATTCTGAAGCAACAGTGGCCCCGGAGATGATGCCGCCTTTTCTATAGCCTGTCCATTCCTGGCCGTGAATTGAATGCAGTCAAAGGTCACACTGGCCAGAGGCAATGGGATTGTCATGGTAACCATGACTTAATCAAACAATCCTGAGATTCCAGGTTTGTGGGAACAGGCCGAGATCTGAAGAGACTGGAATTAATCAATCAAAGGGGGGAGGGAGGAAAACCCTAAGATATATGACTTATCCTTCCAAATCTATTACTCTGTCCTTAAACACACAAGAATTATGCCAGGAACACAGGCCCTTTCAGGGCGAATACCTCTGATTCCTGTTGTTTTGTTCTTTGCATCAAATTTCCTAACATCCCACAGCAATCAGATCGCAGGGATAGAGAGCTGAGGAGGGGTACGGCCATTTAGGAGCAAAGAGGTCTGTTTACTATAAAGCCACTTTGAGACAGAACAAAACTGGGCCACTTAAAAAACCATCCACTTCTTGCGAATAACATTGTTCAGTGCCCAGGCAATCATGTTAGAATTTCCACCCCCATGAGACGCTTGCTTCTCCATTTCATTCTCATCTCCTGATAGGACACCAAAAGCTTCGGACGTTTGTAGCCGATATGCACATCTGGTGAAGCCAACGGCAGGGGTGTTGGTAGTTTTAAAACCACTTTTAACTATTTTATTATTATTATTATTATTATTATTATTATTATTATTATTGATTTGATTTCTATACCACCCTTCCAAAAATGGCTCGGGGCGGTTTACACAGAAAAATAATAAATAAATAAAATGGCTCCCTGTCCCCAAAGGGCTCACAATCTGAAAAGAAACATGAGCTAGACACCAGCAACAGTCACTGGAGGTCCTGTGCTAGGGATGGATAGGGCCAGTTACTCTCCCCCTGCTAAATAAAGAGAATCACCACATTTAAAGGTGCCTCTCTGCCAAGTTAGCAGGGGTTCAAAATATAACTCTTACTATTTTGAAAACACTAAAAACATTCAGGACCCCACTTTTAGTTCATCTCAGTTTTACAGCCAAGGCAATGCGTTTGCATATATTTTAATATTTAACAGGTGGAAATATTATTATTATTATTTAATGATGATGATGATGATGATGATGATGATGATGATGATGTGGCAGTGGCAGGCTGTGGCAGAAGAAGACCAAAATAATCCCAGTAGTAATTGGCGCCCTAGGTGTAATTCCAAAAGACCTTGAAGAGCACCTCAACCCCATAGGGGCCACAGAAATCACCATCAGCCAATTACAAAAAGCAACTTTACTGGGAACAGACTCTATTCTACGATGATATCTATAATAACAACAACAATGATATTGATAATAAAATTCAGCCATCCCAGGACCTTGGGAAGGACTCGATGTCTGGCTAAAACAAACCAGTCAATAACACCTGTCTGACTGTGTAAACAAGAAATAATAATAATATTTATATACCGCTTGTCAATAAAAAAAGTTCTCAAAGTGGTTTACCTAGAGAGGGTTGAAAATGCTTGCATGCAGAAGGTTCCAAGTTCCCTCCCTGAAAGCGTCTCCAAGACAGGGCGGAGAGAGACTCCTGCCTGCAACCTTCGAGAAGCCGCTGCCAGTCTGTGAAGACAATACTGAGCTAGATGGACTGATGGTCTGACTCAGTATATGACAGCTTCCTATGTTCGTGTGTCCCCTGTGTCCCCAAAGGTCTCATAATCTAAAATGGACTGCAAGGTAGACACCAGCGACAGCCACTGGAGAGATGCTGTGCTGGGGATGGATAGGGCCAGTTGCTCTCCCCCTGCTAAATATAAATAGAACCACCACTTTCCTCTTTGCCCACTTAAGAAAGGGGCATTATTGGGTATTTATAACTAAGGGCATTCTCCTGTACTTATTGGGGTACTCTTGTGTATTTATAAGACCCCTGTTCTTACCCCCCAAAGACCCTTCCTTCACATCTTCAGAAACATGTTAAAATATTAATTATCTGAAAGATATCTAGGAACATAGGAAGTTGCTGTATCCACTGGTCCACCAAGTTAAGTATTGTCTACACAGACTGGCAGCGGCTTCTCCAAGGTTGCAGGCAGGAATCTTCTCCAGCCCTATCCACAGATGCCAGGGAGTGAACCTAGGTCCTTAGATGCGCTTCAACTGATCTATGGCCCCATCCCCCCAAGGGGATGACCTGCAGGGCTCACGTGTGGTCACCCATCCACATGAAAACCAAGGTGGACCCTGCTTAGCAAAGGGGACAATTCATGCTCGCAGCCACAAAACCAGCTCTCATCTATTGCAGAGCAACTGCAACTCATACATCTTTGGAAACGTGTGATGCGTCTTTTACTATTAAATAAAGATGTGACGCAGGTAGGCACTTACAGGGCAATAGAAAGAAAGCAAGAAAGGATTGCGTGCGTGTTCGTGCACACTTTATTGTGATTGGGGATGATGGGAGTTGTAGTTCAGCAACACCTGGAGGACTACAAGTTGGGAACCCCCTGGCCTACAACCATCAAGACTAGTCGCCATGGATAGACCTGCCCTCCATGAATTTGTTTTACGCCCCTTTTAAAGCCACCCAAGCTGGTGGCTACCACCACCGCATCCCACGGCAGAGAATTCCATAGACTGATTGTGCATGGTGTGAAAAATTTCTTCTTTTTGTCTGTCCTAGAGACCCAAGTTTTGGGCGGTATAGAAATATTTTAAATATCAACCAACCAACCAACCAACCAATCTACCTACCTATCTCCTGGTAATCCGTTTCATGGGGTGACCCCTGGTTCTGGTGTTGTGAAAGAGGGAGGGAGGGGAAAAAAACTCTTCATCCCCTCTCTCCACACCACACAGAACTTTATAACCCTCTGTCACGTCTCCTCTTAGTTGCCGTTTCCCTAAACTAAAAAGCCCCAGATGTTGTAGCCTTGCCTCGTAAGGAAGGAGCTCTAGCCAAGGAGACGTGCCAGAGAGACATCAAGAGGAGAACACGCTCTTGGCCTCTGTTGCCTGGGCCAGTTTGCGGAGGGAGGAACCCTTGTCCAAACTCACCCAGTACCAAGTTGCTCCCGGGTCTGCTGATCTTCAAGACTTTCGACATTAAGAAATCAACGGAGGGCCCCCTTTGCCCGTAGGCTTTTCCGATCATTCCAGTGCCTGAACTCATCGAGTCATCAAGCAGGAACCATGGTACTCAAGTGCTAAAGCTAATTTGAGGTGGAGCTTTGAATGGGAAAGGGTGTCACACTTTGGTGCAGTCCTGTGCCCCAGGGGTCATCAGAGCGGAATCACGGGTATTGTGTGTTTTGTTGTTTCTCTTCTTTTGAGCCTGCCTCCCAGTTGATTCCAATAGGAGACAGACGCCTTCGTGAGCTCCTTTTTGTGCATGGAGATGTGTGTCTCACTGCAAGGCGCGGCTACATGTACATCTATGACGACCTCAGCAACACCTCCAACCAGTAGGTGGTGCTACATTTCTGCATCTTGTCTCCTTGTTCTGTCTTGTAGAAGCATCCAAATGCCAGGAAAAGCCTTGCTTTATTGGCTAATGTTCTGGTGCATTGCTATAATGGAGTGGGGGGTGAGGGGCATACCACTACTACCACTACTACTACTACTACTACTACTACTACTTATATACCGCTCTTCAACCAAAGTTCTCAAAGCACTTTACATAGAAAAACAATACATAAATAAGAGGGCTCCATGTCCCCAAAGGGCTCACAATCTAAAAAAGAAACAGAAGGCAGATCCCAGCAATAGCCACTGGAGGGATGTTGTGCTGGGATTGGATAAGTGCCAATGTTTCAAGATGATGCGCTGAATTTGATAAGAGAGAGGAGTGAACTCTGTGGTCCATATAACTCTATTCTTCTTCTCCCTTATCCTGCTCTTCAATAAATCTTGTCTTCTTCTCAATTTGGCTCTCTGGCGTGCTTTACATATGACATCCTCAGGATACCCCCGCTCTTGTAGCTGTCCAACTAAAGAAACTGCTTCCTTTTCATATTGTCTGGATGCTGTGGAATTTCTTCTCTGTCTAAGGAACTGACCATATGGTAAATTGCGCCTCAAATGGTCTGGATGGAATGAGTTGAAGTGTAAATGTCTTCTTATCACTAGGTTTTTTGTATGCTTCAAATACTACCTTTTTGAACCCGGGCCCTTGCCCCTTTGGTAAAACAAATCATCTTTTGATTATATAACTGCTGGTCGGTGTTTGGTGTGTCCAATCCCAAAACACCCCACGGCTTAGTTGTTTAGGACATGCTATTGTAAAAACAGAATAGCTCTGGGGCCAGCCATCCTACCCTATCTGGAGGGCATTACACCTGTGACCCAGCCTCTGGGTGAGCTTGAACCTCCAGGATCCCCTGCATCAGAGCCAGTACCTCTGGCATAACCAGAGGACACAGCTCTGCCTTTATCTTCTGACTTGGAGGTGTCCATCGAGAATCTCCCTTAGTGCCTCTGGAGCCATGGATTACAAAATTTTGATCTTTAGATGACCAAACCTTCCCCAAGAAAGCAGGGAAACAATCTACTCTACGCGCACAGCAGCCATGTAAACCAACAGTCAGCCAAGCACCTGCTGGAGCAATGTCTATCTTTCCTCATCGTGCCCACTTCTCTTGCTGGGAACTATCCAAGGTCCTGACTGCTCTCCTGCTGTGCGTCCTTTGGAGCTGTCCATTGTCTGTATCCCTCCATCATTTGGAGCCCTCCTGGAGCCTTCGGTGTGGATGTGGTTATATTAACTTCACCACCTGACGCCTGTTCATGCCAGGTAGCAATGTCATACCATGTTATACCATGACTAGACTGTGGAGCCTTGAGGTGAACCAGTGGCAAACCAAAACATTTGAACATGGGCCTCTGCCAATGTCGCTACGCCACTGCGATGGATGCAGCTGGAGTTAAACTGGTGACTATTAATGACCACCGATTGTTTATATGTTTAAAATATTTATACCCTGCCCCTCCAGTATACTACAGCTTAGAGGGTCTACTGCCAGTAACAGGAGAAACTGAGTTCCCGGGGAACTTGGGATCTATCATAACCATGGATAAGAGAGAGAAGTGGCTTCACGTTGTGTTCACTTCATGTGCGGTTGGGGTACACATGCACAGACCATGTACACACCTGCAGTTATTCACACATTAGGGTCAGTGAATGTACAGCAATGTACTTCCTGGCTGGCGTGCCATGTGCAGCGTTGTGTGTGCACAGAAGGTGTGCAACTTGTGCAAACACAGCACTGTGCAAACTGGAGGAGTTTGGAGGTCTGGAAGAAAACTGGTGATAACACCATCCCCTCCCAAGGAAAAAAAAGAAAGAAACGGTTGTCCCCCCCATTTTTTCTGGTCCCCACCCACTCAGGCCTTTACATCTCTAGTGCAAACTATGTTATATATGAGTAAGGTCACTGGAAATCATGTGCTTACTTTTATGTAAGTCATTTGCACAATTCTATCTATCTATCTATCTATCTATCTATCTATCTATCTATCTATCTATCTATCTATTAAATTTGTACACCGCCCCAAACTTTCGTCTCTGGGCGGTTAACAAGAGCATAAAACAAGTTCAAACATATACAAAAACTTTAAAAAAAGTAACAATTTAAAAATCAACCACAGATTAAAACCTAAAAATTTAAAAAGCTGAAAAAGGTGGGGTGAAGAGGTGGCTTTTCAAGTGCTTTTTAAAAATTGTCAGAGATGGAGAGGATCGTATTTCAGTAGGAAGCGCATTCCACAGTCTCGGGGCAGCAACCGAGAAGGCCCCGTCCCCCTGTGGCCACCAGCCGAGCTGGCGGCAACTGGAGGCAGACCTCTCCAGACAACCTCAATGGGCGGTGGGGCTCATAATGAAGAAGACGTTCTCAGATACCCAGGGCCTAAGACGCATAGGGCTTTATAGGGCTTTGTGTGCACACTGGGTTGACAAATCCATGTGTGGTATGTTAGCCCCTATCTATCCCTTGTGTTTGAGAGGGTCCTGTACCCAGGTTCCCTTTGTAAATTAACACAGGTACAGTCATTTATGCAAAAACATGTATGTGTGGACAGACAGCTGTCTGCTCAAATGGTGTCATGTCTGAAGAGGGCTAGAAATTGCATTATCAAGGCAGGGAAGCTGTTATCAAGGCAGGGAACACATAACGGCCAATAAGGGAGAAAGGGACAGGTAATTGAGGAGTTGAGGGTCCCTTGGAGAAGTCAGGCCTGACCTCAGTCACTCATGCGTTGGTAACATCCAAATTGGACTACTGCAATGCACTCTACGTGGGGCTGCCCTTGAAGAATGTTCAGAGGCCTCAGCTGGTCCAGAGTGCTGCTGCAAGGATGCTCATGGGTGCAAGTCGCTTTATGAGTATCACACCCATCCTGTGGCAGGTTCATTGGTTACCGGCCCGCTTCCCAGCTAGATTCAAGGTGCTAGTCTTGACTTTAAAGCTCTACACAACTTGGGGCCGGGGTACCTGTCGGATCATATTCGGCCATATGAATCTGCCAGGGCCCTCCGCTTATCATCTCAGGCCCTGCTCATAGCCCTGCCACTAACAGAGATCCGGTTGATGGGGACTAGAGACAGGGCCTATTTGGTTGTGGCCCCTCAGCTTTGGAACGTCCTCCCTGAAGAGCTTCGCCATGTTCCCTCCCTCAGTGGTTTAAAAAAAACAAAAAACAACAACTAAAAACACATCTTTTTAATGCTCCCTCTTTGGTTATATCTGGTAGGTCCTTTAGTTTGTAGTTTTTTATAACACTCAATTTTTAGCTTTTAAAATAATTTTTCATTTGAAACTCAGTACCGATTGCAGTTTTTAGCCTGACTTTTAACTTGTTTACTTGATCTGGTTAATTTTATTACTTCCCCCCACCTCACATTGCATTTATTTTATTGTTGTGAGCTGCCCTGAGCGGTAGTGTACCGGAGGGGCGCGGTATAAATATATATATTTTTAACAAATAACAAATAATTAAATAAATAAATGGGTGGGTGAGGGCCCTGCAGGAGCAACAGCTTAGTGTTGGCAGCACCTAGGAGATGGATTTTAAATTTGAACCCGACAACAAACATTTCACATTTTTCGGAAGGAGCAAAGAATCCACAGGTTGCCTGACTTTGTTCGCATAGCAAACCTCCGGGTCCCCCCCCACCCCGCCCTCTGGCCGCTCCTCCCCAAAGGATTCCAGTTAAGTAATGCACATTCACAAATATAGCTGTTTGCAGATGCTGTCCTCGGGCAGATTAGAACAGTTAGGTAAGACATCCAGCAAGTATTTATCAAAAGGCTCCAAGACATTGTGAAGCAAAAGGGAGTTCAAAAGCAAGAGACTTTCTGTCTTCATTCGACTGACAGGCTGTAACGTTTCAAGAATGCCAGGAATCCATGTGGCCCGTTCCATTAAACACCCCTGATTAGTGAATGTGCTGATAAACCTCCGGGGCCAGAGGTCAGCCCTGTGGAACTGAAGGTACCCCAGGTATCAGAGAATGTCTCCAGGATTCAGATTCCTCTGCACAGTTAACCCTTCGCCCACTCTGGGAGAGAAAGAAACTGCGGACGGATGCTGGGGGGAACACGTTATCACGGCAGACGCTCCTTTGCTTTCAGAACTGTTTCAGCCCTGGGTATTTGAAGGACGCCCTGCTCCTGAATGTTTCTGCCCGCCCAGCAAGGTTGTCAGGGAGGGCCCCTGTTCGGTGTGCTGACGCTTAGAGAGGCTTGATTGTTGCGCTCATGGGGCAGGGCCTTCTTGGTCATTGCCCCCAGGCTTTGGAATGCTCTCTCAGTGGATGTCCATCCCTCATCTTCCCTTGCTGCCTTTAGGAAGATAAATAATCAGGGTGTGTGTGGGGGGGGTCCCTCTAGCTCGTGTGCTGGGGACGGTACCCTCTCAAGGTATTTATAGACTCTTCCAAAGATAAAGTGTGCCCTCGAGTCAGTGTCGACTCCTGGCGCCAAAAGAGCCCTGTGGTTGTCTTTGGTAGAATACAGGAGGGGTTTGCCATTGCCTCCTCCCGCACAATATGAGATGATGCCTTTCAGCATCTTCCTATATCGCTGCTGCCCAATTAGAGGTGTTTCCCATAGTCTGGGAAACAAACCAGCGGAGATGCGAACCAGCAACCTTCTGCTTGTTAGTCAAGCATTTCCCCGCTACTCCACTTAAGGTGACACTTCCAAAGATACTGGTCTTATATTTTAAGTGCCTTTTCATTGTGGAGGCCAGGCCTTCCAGTGACAGCAAAAGAATGCCACTGTAACCGCCCCCCTTTAAACGTGGGGGCAGGAAGGAATCTTGTCCCACACACCTACTGCCTGAGGCGACTGCTTCTTCTTGCCTCATGGAAGGGCTGTCCTTCTAGGAGACCATCTCTCCACTCACAATAGCCATTAACTCATAATATTTGGAAGAAAGTTGCCATGAACTGCCCCATAATTTAGGGAGGTCCCAGTGAGGAATTGATGAAGGCCAGTTCCTCCACGATTTTGCAGACCTTGGTACTGGGGAAGCATGGTGACCTAAACCACCATCTCACTGTTTCAAGACAGCTAAGCACACCAAAAGCTGTGGGGTTCCCTCTTTGTGACAAGATGGAGTCTTTTCATAAGATGGCTCCTTTCATAGTTAAAACCTGGTTCAAACTTTCTGCCAATGGAAAACAATTTGAACAACGAGCTTAAGAAAACAGATAATGTGTTTATGAAATAGGAGGCCCCAATCCCTCATTTTATTCATTCATTCATCCATTCATTCATTTAAAATTATCCCATATCTCCCAAAACTTGCATCTCTGGGTGGTTTACAGTTAAAATCATTTAAAACATCAAATCAGTTAACAATTAAAATCATTTAAAAATTAAACACATTTAAAACCCAATATTAAAGAAATGAAAACTATAAATCTAATTAAAAGCCTGGGCAAATAAATGTGTCTTCAGTGCCTTTTAAAAAGTTGCCAGAGATGGGGAGGTTCAGGGAGCGCGTCCCAAAGACCAGGGGCAGCTATGGAGAAGGCCCGTCCCCAAGTAGCCACCAAATGAGTTGGCGGCAACCACGGACGAACCTCTCCAGATGCTCTTAGCAGGCGGTGGACCTCATGACGAAGAAGACGTTCTCTTCAAATCACACCAGTGTCATCATATATCTTGAATGAATAAATGCACAACATTCGGCATTAGATTTATTTATTTATTTGTTTGCCCTAACCTCTGGGTCCTTTACAGTTAGAACCTTAAATATTTATAACACAAATTAAAATCATCAATAAAACTTTGACTCATTCTAAACCAAAAGCCTGATAAAATAGGTGCTTTTCCAAAAGCCGCCTAAAAGCAGCCAGAGATGGGGAGGTTCTGACTTCATTTAAGAAAACTCGGTTTTGGATTGCCACCAAACGAGATTGTGGGTCCACAACGGACCTCCCCCAGTGACCCTAATAGGTGGTGTGGAACATAACCTGTTCCATGATCCCTAGATGGAAACATTTTGTTGTGGTCAACCACCTAGAGACTTGGGTATTGGGCGGTCTATAAATATGTTAAATACATTTTCTTGCGGCTCCATGGTTATGACAAAATCTAAAATTCAGGTAGCTACAAACACTTTCTACCCCATTGCACCCCCCATTGAATATTTTTGTTCATATTTTTCAGCTTGATCATTTTGTATAGCTGGGGCGCACTCCTCGGGGAGGTGATCCTCCTTTGCAGTGCCCTAGCCCAATTAATTATGCCCACGGCTGGTGTTTTCTTTGTGTTCCTCCTCCTTCCAACTTCCTTCCAGATGTGTTCTCGCTGGCCTGACCCAGCTGTCAATAATGGTTAATTTCACTGCCATCTTTTCGAATGTGCTTGAAAACAAACAGGGAAAAGTGGATTGGGGGTGTGTGTGTGGTGGTGGGGGTGTCACCGACGAGATGACTGTTTCTGGCCCGAGGAGGAAAGCGATTAATGATGACAGTAACGAGGCTTTGTACTCCTGGAGCACCATCAATCAAATAGTTTCAAGAAGCTCTATAAACATCAGCCGTGCTACCTTCCCAATGGAGCAGAACTGTAGATCTCACAAGTGGGGACGAGAGGCAAGGTGGATTCTGGGCTGGGGTTCACTTCGTGTGTGTGTGTGTGTGTGTGTGTGTGTGTGTGTGTGTGTGTGTGCATAGGCTTGGCATGAACTCCCACCCTGAAATTCAGAGGGGGTCGACTCTTTAAAGCTGAATTGAACACAGAGGGGTAAATGCCAGACCCTACTTTTCTAATTTCCACGGCAGTTTTAGAGACCCACCAACTTATACTTCACTTAAAAAGAAAAAGAGTCTCTAACACCCATGACAGCAGAGTCAAGTATGAAAAGAAAGGCGGCACGGTTTAAAATCAATTGATTGAAAGTCTTTGGATGGTCTAAAAAGCAGATGAGCCGACCCATAGCCCCTACCCGGAACGCAGCTACCAGTGCTCAAAGGTGTCCTATCAACACTGGCCCTGACATCTGGGTGTTCCATGGCTACGGGTGTTAGGGATGTGCACGGAACCGGCTGGCCCAGTTCGGTTCAAGTCCAGACCGGACTCGAACCTGAACAGACCAGTTCGGTCTGGCATCCCCTCGAACCCCGCCCGGTTCAGTCTGGTCCGGGTGGGGTGAGTTTGTGATTTCACACCCTTCCCATGGAACTCCCCACCACCGCCGAGCAAACCAGCTACGGAGTGGTGGGGGTGAGGAGCAGCAGGGCAGGAGGCAGGCCAGGGGGCAGGGAGGGGCAAGGGACTAGCTTCACTCCTGCCGGTGAGCATGGCAACCTGTGTTCATTGGATCCCTTTGAACACCGTGGCTTGGCTCAACTGCTTTGGGAATCTCCAATCATGTTCTTTATGTGCCCTTCATAAGCTGGTTTCCATCAGTGGCAAATGGAGAGGAGAGCTGGTCTTGGGGTAGCAAGCAGGAATTGTCCCCTTAGCTAAGCAGGGTCTGCCCTGGTTGCATATGAATGGGAGACTTGATGTGTGAGCAGCACTGGAAGATATTCCCTTCAGGGGATGGAGCCACTCTGGGAAGAGCATCAGAAGGTTCCAAGTTCCCTCCCTGGCAGCATCTCCAAGATAGGGCTGAGAGAGACTCCTGACTGCAACCTGGGAGAAGCCGCTGCCAGTCTGTGAAGACAATACTGAGCTGGATGGATCAATGGTCTGACTCAGTATGTGGCAGCTTCCTATGTTTGCAGTCAGAATGGTACCCCACACCCCTGAGGTGGCTTGGCAATGCCTCCTTCACCAGGCCCCCCTGGCTTGCTTGGCCACACCCACACACATTTATTTACTTACTTACTTATTTATTTGATTTAAATGAAATCAAAATCCCTTCCAAAGATGCTCACACCTAAAGGGAAGATCTTACAGTGCTCACACATCTAGTCTCCCATCCAAATGCAAACCAAGGCAGACCCTCTTTAGCAAAGGGGACCGTTCACATATACAGAAGGGGAGGGTGGGATCTCTCCTTCCATGCAAAGGAGCTTGTGGGGGGGGGGAGAGTGAAACCTGCCCACCTGACCTCTTCATACACCACTTGAAGCAATTTCCCCACACCTGACCTCACCTGATTGAAGCAATTTTCCTCCAACCTAACTCCGATATTGGAAGAGCCAGACTAGGGGAGAATTGCTTAAAGCAACTGAATGCATCAAGGCAAGGTGAGGGTTTTGCTCTCTTCCCCCTTTGAACCCTTTGCCAAGAAAGAAAGAGACCTCCCCTGCTATTCAGGACAGATGCATGGATGAAATATCACGCATCCCTGACATAACACCAGAGGGCAGAGAGAAGACTAAAATACTGTACACTTCACTACCCTGGTTAGGTCTAGTCCACTACCTAATATTTATTTATTTAGTTAGTTAATTTCTATACCTCCCCATCCCAAAAAATTCCTGGGTAGGCTCATAATCAGGGAAAGAAAGAAAAAACCCACATTAAAACATTGACACAACCATTTAAAAAATTCAAATGAAAACCCGAAAACCCAAAGCTTTAAAACGATAAACTAAAAGTCTGGCTAAACAGGTATGTTTTCAGGTCCTTCTTAAAAACATTCAGAGAAGGGGAGACTCTAATTTCATTTGGAAGCACATTCCAGAATCCCAGAGCAACTCTAGAAGAGGCCCGGCTCCGAATCGCCACAACCACAACCCGACCTCCTCGGAGGATCTTAACAGGCAGCGGGGTCAATCAATTAATCAATCAATCAATCTTTATTACAGTCATAGACCAGCATAACGTAAAGGCGGCGGGATTCATGAAGAAGGCGGCGTTCTCTTAAACACCTTGGACCCAAGCTACTTCATAGATGCTGAAATATATTACAATATCAATGGTAAGAGAATATATACGTAAGTGAGGAGTAGGTATACAGTATACAATATCCCAAGGGCTAATAATACAAAAATCAGAATGCTGAAACAAAGAGCTGAACTATGTAAAGTAACCCAATGAGTAAGGACACCGTTATCGGAAAGCTGGAAGAAACAAATGTACGCACACTCACTCACACGTGTGTGTGTGTGTGTGTGTGTGTGTACACACACATACCACACACACACACACACACACACACACACACACACACACACACTCTTACCATTGATATTATAATATACTTTAACATCTATTAGGTACTTATCTTTTTAGCCAGCTCTCCAGTAGACTTATGAGATCACCTGGCATTCCGTGTGTCCGTGTGTGTGTGTGTCCCCCTCCTCCATCAACTTCGCAATGCCTGGACCAATATGAACCCAATCCGGTACAGTTGCAGGGACACATAGTGTCACCTCAAGAGTGTAGTTTGTGATGATGTCATCCACCCCGATGCAAGATGGCGGGTGTGTAAACTTTGGAGGCACAAGTGGGCTAATCTGTGAACCGCCTAAATGATTTGAACCAAATTTGCTGCAGCTGTAGAGACACGTAGGGATGCCCCAATGGCGTAGTTTGTGATGATGTCATCCACCCCAATTCAAGATGGCAGGCGTGTGAACGCTAGAGGTGCAAGCGGGCTAACTTGTGAACCGCCTAACTGATTTGGACCACTTTTAGTCCAGTTTGTAGGGATATGAAAGGAAAGTAGGCAGATTAGTTCTTCCTAGAATAACTTGTTTGTATTTTGTGACTGCATTCAGTACCTACCCTTCCCATATTCTGTATGTCTAGCTTAGCCCCAATGCTAGGGTTGACAACTCTGACTGAAAATATTCCTGGAGACTGAGGGACTTTCCTGATGTTTTTTCATGAACTCTGGTCATTAAAATCCCCAGGATTGCTTCCAAAAGTCACCTGGAGACCCAAACATTAAGGTCTGTTTTATTTATTTGCATTTCTACACCACCCTTCCTCCAAGGAACCAGAAGCAGGGTACAGGGTTATGTTTATCCTCACAACAACCCTGTGGGTTTGGGGGACTACAGATATTGTTGGACCACAACTCCCCTCATCCCCAGCCATTGTGGCTGGGGATGATGGGAGTTCAGTCCAGCAACATCTGGGGACGCAAGTCTGAGAAACCTCACCTTACTGGTCTTCCTGCCTCTCAGCTTAAACCCACCTGAAATTCTTCAGCTCCTTCAATTTTCTTTTACTTCAGTTTAATAATGTCACACCTCTCTTTGTTAATTGGCTTCTTTGATTGTCTCAGATTAGTTTCAACCATCTATCCATGGCTTTCCCTCTTCTTTTCTGGCTTCTGATTCCCACAATCCATCAAATACGGATCTCCGAACAAAATCCCTGCTCTTGTATTTCTTCTCAGCAACCACACTTTCTCAGGATTCCTTACGCACAGAACAGTCTGTCTTTAGATATCCACCAATCCCTTCTCTGTCCTTTTCAAAGGCGTTCTTACAAACTCATTCTTGGTGACATGACATTTGGATCCTTCCCCTTAGTTTGATTACCATATGGCCCTTTTACTGTAACTCTTTCTAACATTCCCAGCAAATGTCAAGTCCCCTTTCCTATATCACCTCCAGTTTTTATTTAGTACTGAGCAGGGAATCCGTCTCTTTATGGATGCATTAGGAGCTTTTACAAATAATGCTTCCTTTCTCACTTCACCCAGCTCCCGGGCTCAGTAGACAGACAGAGAGCAGGACCAAATGATGGGTTATCGGATTAATTCTCCGAAAATGAAGCTAATGGCATAAACAAAGGGCCAAAATGCACGCGACCCTGAGGAGAACGTTGTTTCCCTTTTCTATAGCACCCTAATCAGAGGGCTACCAAGGTTAAGTGCCATTTGTATTGCTTTATTGGCAGTTTCCCAAGACAAAGAGGGAAACTGAAGAGGCAAAACCCAATGGAATGGGTGAAGAGGAGAAATTACACGAGAATGAGTGTAAAAGTGCAACTGATGGGTTATCCAGAGAATACTCAAGCCCTAGAAGGGGGGAATTACTTTGCTTGTCACTCTGTCCTTTCTAGCTCTGTATCAGCTTTAATATTTCTGGAATATTCTGTATGCAAAAGTTACCATGGGTGCAGCTGGTCCATATTTCTTGTGAAAAACATAAGAACCCCCTTGCCAGATGCCTCAGGGTGCCGAAAATGAAACTCTCCTGGAGGAGAGCTGGTCTTGTGGTAGCAAGCATGACTTGTCCCCTTAGCTAAGCAGGGTCCACCCTGGTTGCATTTGAATGGGAGACTAGACGTGAGCACTGCAAGATCTTCCCCTCAGGGGATGGAGCCACTGCTCTGGGAAGAGCAGAAGGTTCCCTCCCTGGTTTCTCCAAGACAGGGCTGAGAGAGATTCCTGCCTGCAACCTTGGAGAAGCCGCTGCCAGTCTGTGAAGACAATACTGAGCTAGATGGACCAAGGGTCTGACTCAGTATATGACAGCTTCCTATGGTTCCCCCATCATAAGAACATAAGAACAGCCCTGCTGGATCAGGCTCAAGGCCCATCTAGTCCAGCATCCTGTTTCGCACAGTGGCCCACCAGATGCCGCTGGAAGCCACAGGCAGGAGTTGAGGGCGTGCCCTCTCTCCCATCTCCATACTTAGAAAGCCCTCATCCCCACTCCATACTCAGAAAGCAGGGCAAAAGGGCAAGTCTTCCTTTGCTGTTATACCTTAGCAATGGGCATTCGGGGGTATACTGTCTTTGCACATGGAGGTTCCACAAAGCTATGAGCATATCCTTTAAGCTGCGACTCCTACTCGCAGCAGAGTTGATACAAGTTCAGACTTGAGATTCCTAGCTGACATGAAAGGAAAACTACCCACTGAGCCCAGATGCAGTCATGCTGTCCTGGGAGGCAAAATAGGGTTTAATTGCTAGAAAGAAGAATTTGAGGCGTACAGAAGTCACATATGGAATTTAAGAGCACAGAAGCAGCCATCTAGGGAGCGGGGGATGAGATATTGAGATTCAAATAAGATGCGATGAGCCAGTGAATGAAATGGATCCGAGCAATTCATCCTGATTTGTTATTTTCATTTTTAAAAGTCTGACATGTCAACAAACCGAGCTTAAACGAGGCAGATTGGCCAAAGGTGATCTTCTGAAGACAGGCCCCAAATGGATTCCAGCAGATGTCCTCAGGAAAGGAATCCCAACGAGAAGACCCCGGGGTTGAGAAGACCCCGCTTCTAGCCCAGTTCTGGAGGGCTGTGCCGCAAGGGAGCAAAGGCAAAGCTGTCTGCTCAAATCACTGGCCGAAGTCACGTTTCCGATTGACGTTGGAGCAGCCGGGAATGGATGGGAGTCCATGGAACGCCTCCCGCTTTCCTTTTCATCTGGGTTTGCTCTCATTATCAGGGCAAGGTTTTGTGGAGCAATGGCCCTCAGACCAGGCTGATGGGAGCCAGATAAGGGCTTCAGCAAATAGAGGCAAATTTCAGCAGACTCCGAGCCATGGCAGCGATACAGGGTGGATTCCCATGACCAGTGCCAGCCCGGGGTTTGCCTGGGCCGGGCTTGCTGGCTTGCTTGCTTGCTTGATTTATTTATTGTAGACTTACCCTCTTTACACTCTTTACACTCTTCCTCTGAGGAGCTCAGTCTACACGGTGTACATGGTTATTTTTATCCTCACAACAGCCCTGCGAGGTTGGTCAGGCTGAGAGATACATTAGGAATGGGGGTGAAAATAAAACTGCTTAAATTATAATGCTGTTATACAAAACTATGGTGCAGCCACACCTGGAGTCCTGCGTACAATTCTGGTCACCACATCTAAAAAAGGACATTGTAGAACTAGAAAAGGTGCAGAAGAGGACAGCCAAGATGATCAGGGGCCTGGAGCACCTTCCTTATGAGGCAAGGCTACAGCACCCGGGGCTCTTTACGTGGAAAAGAGGTGACTACAGGGAGACAGGATCGAAGTGTATAAAGTTATGCATGGAGTGGAGAAAGTGGAGAGAGAGAAATTCTTCTCCCGCTCACATCACACTAGAACCAGGGGTCCTCCCATGAAACTGATTGCCAGGAAATCTAGGACCAACAAACGGAAGTACTTTTTCACACAATGCATCATCAACTTGTGGAATTCTCTGCCACAAGATGTGGTGACGGCCAACAACCTGGATGGCTTGAAGAGGGGTTTGGATAACTTCATGGAGGAGAGGTCTATCATTGGCTACTAGTCGGAGGGCTGTGGGCCACCTCCAGCCTCAAAGGCAGGATGCCTCCGAGTACCAGTTGCAGGGGAGTAACTACAGCAGGAGAGAGGGCATGCCCTCAACTCCTGCCTGTAGGCTTCCAGCGGTATCTGGTGGGCCACTGTGCGAAACAGGATGCTGGACTAGATGGGCCTCCTTGGGCCTGATCCAGCAGGGCTGTTCTTATATTCTTCTGTTCTTATACATGACTGGGCCAGAGTCACCCAGTGAGTTTCATGGTTGAATGAGGATTCGAACTCAGGTCTTCCCAGTCCTAGTCCAACCACTACACTAGGCTGGCACCCCCTGCCTCCTTGATCCACAAAGGTGGGAGACTCCCATGGGGCGGGCAGTCACCAGCACCCACCCTGCCACCCAATTGCTCCTCTTGCTGCCTCCCACTCCTGCCTTATTATGACACCGCTGCATGATGTGGCAACATGATGCGTTGCGGCAGGCCAGCTGCCCTTAAGCAGACAGCAGTGGCAGGTGTCGGTGGCGAAAAGGGGAGCAAGTCAGCGGCCACTTGGTCGCCCACCCACTTCGATCGCGGGAGGTATGCATGCACACACGAGGGGTGGGGGGTCACATGACCCAGACTTTCGGCACCCTTCCCCACTTGGCGCCCTCGGTGACTGCCTAGTGCAGCGGTTCCCAACCTGGCTCCCTCCAGATGTCGCTGAACGACAACTCCCATCACCTCCATCTGCAATACCTCATAGCTGGGGATGATGGGAGTTGTAGTTCAGCAGCATCTGGAGTGATTCCTGGTTGGGAACCACTGGCCTAGTGGATGGGCTGGAAAACTTTGGGATACGTCGGGAGCCGAGGGCCCATGCTCCTGCCTGCCGGCGTGACATCCGAACCTGCTCCCGTCCAAGATTCTCCACCTGACCTTCTCCTGATTTCCATCACCGAGATTTGGTAGCTGGGCGGAGAATCTCAGATGAATGCTGAGTGGAGAGTGCAGCAACTTTTGGGCCTGATCCAGCAGGGGAAAGACAGAGAGGGAGGGAAGGAAAGCAACAAAGGGAGGAAGGAAGGAAGGAAATGAAAAAGACCAAGCTCAAGACAAAGACAATGGCAGAGAGGAATCAAGAAGGATGGAAGTGCCTTGAGAAGAATGAGTGTGTTTGTTTGTGTGTGTGTGTGAGGGAGGGAGGGAGGGAGGGAGGGAGGGAGGGAGGGAGGAGGAGAGAGAGGGAGGGAGAGGGATGACTCGAATACAGGGCTTCCCAACCTGTGGTCCACCAGATGTTTCTGAACTACAACTCCCATCATCCTGGCTGGGGATGATGGGAGTTGTAGTTCAGCAGCGTTCAGGGTTGGGCACCCCTCCTCGAATACACTTTTTGCAAACGGTTTTGAAGACCGAAAGGAAACAGGATTCATCTTTATTTGGTTTATTCTCCTCTTTATTCTGTCTCCTCGGTTGCTTTTTAAGGGACAACCCACTTCCTTGTTGAGCTCCATTGGCCCAACTGCACCAAACAAACAAACAAAACACCTCAACAAACCCTTAGTTTAGACGGCACAGTTTGGGTTGGTTGCTTTTGTGTGGTTTTTTGCACAGCCCAAAATGCGCCTAGCTGCATGGCAGAATCCCCTCGGCCGTGTGCCTGCAAGGGCCCCTCTCTACCCCACTCCCTTCCCAGGCCTACAGTTTTGCGGATGGCCCCCTCCCCGCTTGCCAACGGGAGTATGCCTCTGTACTCCACCACCGCGAAATCTCAGCCCTGAGGAAGGGTGTGTGGGGACGGACGTCCTCTGCAACCCTCCCAGAGTCACAGCTTTCCCCCGAGCTCTCCGGCCCAATCGCTCCCAACGCCCTAAACCAGCCAAGACCCTAAACTAGTCGAGGCACATTGACATGACCTAACTGGCATCCTGGGAATGCGGGTTGTGCGGATCTGTGCGGAACGCAGCGCATTCCTGGAGTGCCAGGTGGCCTGCCGTTCTGTACACTGGCTGGGGTTTGTGTGCCGAGGGAACCCGGCTGCAGCTACTTCCAAGTCAAGAATGCATCGGATCAGGCTGTGGAGCTCAAAAGGTTTCCTAGCATTTTCTGCCTTCCTTGGTGGAACATAGGAAGCTGCCTTCTACTCAGCCAGACCCTTGGTCCATCTAGCTCCGGCATTGTCTACACCAGGCCTGCTCAACTTAGCGCCCCCCCACCGCTGTTTTTGGACTACAACTCCCATAATCCCCAGCCACAGTGGCCAATAGCCAGGGATTATGGGCGTTGTAGGCCAACCTCTGCAGGAGGGCCGACGTTGAGCCACCGTGGTCTACACAGACTGGCAGTGGCTTCTCCAAGGTTGCAGGCAGGAGTAGAAGGTCCGTATGTGGCCGGCTAAATGTGGCTGCTGGGGAAACCGCTCTGCACATGTTCAGGAGCACCCTGGTCATAAATCCTCAGGACGATTTCCTGGGATGTAGCTTTCTGGGATTTCGCCCCAGGATCCAGCCGCTTTGTGTGTGTGAGTGGAGAAGAAAGTGGCGATCTCTCCGCAGAAGCCAGAGCGGGACACGCGATTCTCTTGCCTCTGAGAACCATCCGTGTAGATGCAAGCCCTCGCTTTTATCTCACGAGTGGGAGAGGATGGCTAAACACCAACCAGTGGGGAGAGAAAGCACATTTGCCTGCGTTTACATTCTCTATCTATCAAGTGTCCCATTCAAATGTAAACCAGGCAGACCCTGCTTAGCTAGAGGGACACGTCATGCCTGCTGCTACCACAGGCCAGCTCTCTTTGAAATTCACGTTTAATCGGTCCATTGGAAAGATGCACATGATCTCCAGACATCACAATCCCTCCACTGAAGGAATTAGGGAGATGACCAGATGAGCACAACCCTGTGTTAAGAGTAGGGGACTCAAGTCTGCATTTACTTGCCTTTCGATGCTTGTGGCATGGCGCTACTGCCCTCTACTGGAAAAACAATAAAATTGTTGAATTGAGTCACCTTCCTTCAGGATAAGGTGTTTGGCTTGGACAACTCTTCGTGCTTCAAGCCACAAAATAATATTCTGGACTCTCACAATCCTCCGATATTAAATCATGGAGAGCGTGGGTTAAAAGCCAAGACTGCAGCAGAGAGTTCCAGGGATCCGAGACTCCTGCCATTCAGGACTACAACCGAGTAGTAGACCATTGAGTTCTGCTTATCAGCCACCAGTTCCTCAGTGCGCCACCCAGTGGTAGCACCAGAAAGAGTTGGTCTAGTGGTAAGGTGTGCTGTCGAATCGGTGGCGACTCGTGGCGACCACAAAGCGACCGTCTCCCGTCCAGGATGAGATGCTGCCTTTCAGCATCTTCCTATATCACTGCTGCCCGATAGAGGTGTTTCCCATAGTCTGGGAAACATACCAGCGGGGATTCGAACTGGCAGCCTCTGGCTTGCTAGTCAAGTCATTTGCATGAATTGTCCCCTTTGCTAAGCAGGGTCCACTCTGGTTTGCATTTGAATGGGAGACTACATGTGTGTGCAGTGTAAGATATTCCCCTTCGGGGACGGAGCCACTCTGGGAAGAGCATCTAGGTCCCAGGTTCCCTCCCTGGTGGCATCTCCAAGATAGGGCTGAGAGAGATTCCTGCCTGCAGCCTTGGAGAAGCCGCTGCCAGTCTGTGTGGACAATGCTACGCTAGATGGACCAATGGTCTGACTCAGTATATGGCAGCTTCCAATGTCCCAGAAAAAAATTGAGGGGGGGGGAGAGAAGGGGCAAAATACATTTATAGGTGGGCAAGCTGTGTCCCACGTATTAGATTTCTAAAATAGAAATGGGGGCAGGTGGGGGGGGAATACTTGTCTGGAAGGGGGTGCAACGCAGCAGCTGGAGGCAAGGTTTCAAAGAAGGGGCTGCCATCGAACCAGCAAAAGGCTGGCTGCAAAAGGAGGCATTATAGACTGGCCTAGATTTAAATTAATTGATTATTGTTGTTGTTGTTGTTTACACAGTCAGGCAGGTGTGATCGAGTCCTTCCCAAGGACCTGGGGTGGCTGGATTTTATTGTCAATGTTGTTGTTGTGATAGATATCGTTGCAGCATATAGTGAAGCTGCTTTTCGTCATTGGCGGATGGTGATTTCTGGGGCCCCACCCTCTGGTGCTGAGGTGCTCTTCAAGGTCTTTGGGAACTGCACCCAGGGCGCCAATTGCAATTCCAAAACAACCTGAAGAGCCCCTCAACGCCACAGAAATCACCATCCGCCAATCACCCGGCCCTCGCCCAACCAACTTTTAAATCCCAGGCGTTCCTCTCTGCGCCACTGGGGGGCGCCTGCACCCACCTCCACCACAGAACCTCTTCTCTCTCCCTTCCCCAGCCAGGTTGCAGCGTCTGCAGCGTCTGCTTCCTCGTGTCATGGATGCGGCTCTTCCCCTTCGTCCAGGATGGGTGAGTGCAAGAGAGACCTTTGCAGGGGCGCAGCTCGGGCGGGGGGGGGGGGGCGGCGTGTTCGCCCCTCTCCCCAGCGGCCCCTCAGAGCGAGGGAGATAATGAAGAAAGCAGGGAGAAGTGGAGCTGGGGGGGGGCAGGTTCTTTGAGCCCATCTGCTCAATTCTAGCTGCACCCCTGGACCCTTCTCTGCTCTGCCCGGGGTGGGAGGGGGCTTCCCTTCGCTCGGCAGCCCCGGGGACAGCCCCCTTGGCCATCCAGGCAGCAGGCAGACCTCCCGTCAGGGAATCTCTCGCCCTTCTGTCCCCCCCCCCCCCCAGTGCGGCTTCTCGGCCTGTTGCAAACTGGGAGAGCAATGGGAATCCTGACCTTCCAAGCCTGGGGGGAGAAGCCTGCTGCCCAGATGCCCCCTCCCTGCCTCCCCAGGGAGCAGTGGGGAGAGACTGAAGGGCAGGCCGGACTGGAGGGTGCACAGATCACACAGCACCCTGGGTCGGACAAAAGAAGCGGGGGGGGGGGGGCTCCTCTCCAGCTTCTTTCCCCTGCCTGGGTGGTCCCCCCCCCCAGTGGGCCAAGCATCTGGAGTTTGTGGATGCCGGGCAGAATGCTGGATTTGGGCAAGGAACGACTTGGGGGGACCCTAAAGCTCAGTATCTGCCGGCTGGGCTTTGGGAGCAAAGCGGCGCCTTTTAAGTGGTGGGTCTCTTGTATGTAGCAGGGGGGAGAGCAACCGGTCCTATCCGGCCCCAGCACAGAGACCTTCCAGTGGGTGTGGCTGGTAGCAACCCCGCGTCTCTTTTTAGAGTGTGAGCCCTTTGGGCACAGGGAGCCAGCTCATTTTTCTATGTAAGCTGCTTTGGACACTTTCGTTGAAAAGTGGTAAATAAGTATTTGTAGTAGTCCTGATTGATTGATTGATTGATTGTTCAATTGATTGATATCTGGGGTGCAGAAAGAAATCTGCTCCAGGAGAACTGAAGGGGCAGTGTCGATCTGACGTCTCCTGGCCTGGCCTTGAGACGGATTTCTTTTCTGTGCCAAGGCACTGAAGAAACTCCAGCAGGGTAACGGCAAATGCAGAAAGGAATCTAGTGGCATCTCAAAGCCTAACAATTGTGAGGGAAGTTTTGGTGAATTGGTGCCCACCTCATCAGACACACAAAAATGATAAACAGTGAGCAAAAGGCCGTGAAACATTTCGTTTGCTGCTATCTATGCATAAATAGGTATTCCACCCTTGTTGTAGAATGTCCTCTTTAGGACACCGGCATGTTTAGGAGGTCTGATTGCGGGTAAATTTACTGCTTAATTTTTTTAAGTTTTAATCTTCCTGATGCTTTTATGTCTCCTTATGGCTTTCAGTGGTTTTGATATGCAGCCGTTTTACTCAATTATGTATTGCTTGTTCCTTGGTTTTGAACTTCCTTTTGTTAGCTTCGCGGATCTCTTTAAGAAAAGAAAGGTGAGACACATGTTTAAAATTACACTCTTCCGAATAATATGTTGCTGGTGTGTAACTTGTGTTTTCTTTTTAGGGACAGGGAACCATCTTCTTTTCTTTTCTACTCTATTCTATTCTTTTCTATTCTAGTCTATTGATTGGTTATTTCTCTATGTAAATAAACCGTTTTGGAACCTTTTGTTGAAAAGCGGAGTATAAATATTTATTGTTATTGTTACTTCTTTCTATGTAAAATGCTCTGAGAACTTCTTTGAAGAGTGGTATACTGTATACATATCCATATTCATAATAAATAAATAAGTATAATCATTATAATTAATAATACAATACAAGTTTTAAAACAAAATACTAAATCTATTAAATTAATATGTCATGTTAATAATTTAAATAATATAATTGCTGACATCTCAGGGTAATAGTGGGTGCATCTGTCAAAATGGGCTCTAGTCCACAAGGGTGTGTCATTATAAGCCTCGCTGTTTAAAATGTCCCCCAACTTTTTTCACTTTTTTTACTGCTGATGAAAGAGCAAAAAAGGAGACATCATGATTTCATGTCTGGGAACATTAGGAGTTGGGAAGGGGTGAGCAGCAAGTTATTGCCTAATGGAAGGAATTTCTTATTGACATTATTGCTACATATTTTTTAAAATGCCTGGAATATTTTTCAGATCAAAATCTTTGAAAAACTTAAAAACAGAAACAGAAACAAACACAAAACAAATACTACTACTACTACTAATAATAATGCACTGCTTTTCAACAAAAGGTTCTCAAAATTTTTATATAGCAAAAATAATCACATAGTTTTCTGTCCCCAGAGAGCGTGCACTCTAAAACAAACACAAGGCAGGCACCAGCAACAGCCACTGGAGGGGTGCTGGGGTTGGATAGGGCCAGTTGCTCTCCCCCTGCTATATACAAGAGAGCCACGCTACCACTTAAATAGTGCTTCTTTGCCCAGTTAGCAGGGAAAATTTGTTTTGCTTTTCAAAAAGAAAGTTCCTAAAGCAGTTTACATTTTAAAAAAGGAATAAGCTGGTTCCCTGTCACAAAAGGGAGGAGAGCTGGTCTTGTGGCAGCAAACATGAACTGTCCCCTTTGCTAAGCAGGGTCCACCCTGGTTTGCATTTGAATGGGAGACTATATTCATGAGCCCTGTAAGATATTCCCTTTAGGGGATGGAGCTGCTCTGAGAAGAGCATCTTCCAGACTCCCTCCCTGGCAGCATCTCCAAGATCGGGCTGAGAGAGACTCTTGCCTGCAACCTTGGAGAAGCCGCTGCCAGTCTGTGTGGACACTACTGAGCTAGATGGACCAGGAGTCTGACTCGGTATATGGCAGCTTCCTAGGTTCCTAAATCATTACAAAATAAAATGTAAAACGACACAGCGGCATCATTATTATGGGTTCCTGAGCACAGTCTTCCTAACCACAATTAAAGCCTGGTGCCCCGTGACATCTCCCCAGCATGACCTCTCCCCTTCCCTGCTTGCACTCGGCAGGGTTTTTTCTACCAGTTGAAATGAAAACGCAAACCGAGATCTTCTGAAAGCACAGTTCCTGGACTGTAAGCGTGGATGCATTCCTCGTCTCGAGTCGGCGTTTTCGTTTGGGAGAATGAAGACTGCTTTAAAAAGCCAGCCCCAAACCTGCAGCTGGTTCTGCCCGTACACTGTGTTCTTCACTGAAGGCCCGGGGGCTAATGGTGGCCCCCGGCAACCCCCAAGTGTGACTGATTGTTTACTGGGGTAATTTGATTACTGGGCCTGTGTGAAGCTTCAGCCCAAGCTGGGAATGCTGGGAGCTGTAATTCAGCACCATCTGGGAGTAATATCGGCTGGGAACCCCTGAACAACGCGGCTCCTCCGGCGGTTGCTGGACTACAAATCCCATCATCCCCTGCCACAGCGGCTAGTAGTCAGGGATGATGGGTGTTGTAGTCCCAACGGCTGGCTGGCTGAAGTTTTGCAGCCCTGATCCGACATACTATACCTTTTGCGTGACTTAGGAACCTAGGAAGCTGCCATATACTGAGTCAGACCCTTGGTCTATCTAGCTCAGCATTGTCTGCACAGACTGGCAGCGGCTTCTCCAAGGTTGTAGGCAGGAATCTCTCTCGGCCCTCTCTTGGAGATGCTTCCAGGGAGGGAACTTGGGACCTTCTGCTCTTCCCAGAATGGCCTCATCTCCTAAGGGGAATCTCTTCCAGTGCTCACACTTCTAGCCTCCCATTCATATGCAACCAGGGCAGACCCTGCTTAGCTAAGGGGGACAAGTCATGCTTGCGACCACCAGACCAGCTCTCCTCTCGTTGAACTCCACAAATGTTTTGAGAACTGCTCTTTTCTTTTTCTTTTTGAGGGGGAGAACTGCACTTTTTGTGTCTGTTTGCACAAGGTTTTTTTTTTTTTTTTTAAGGCCCTGATCCCCCCACCCTCCCCAGCCAGCTGGGGATGATGGGAGTTGTAGTCCAGCGACGGCGGGAGTGCCTCGGGTTGGCCATTCCTGCTTCAGGAACGTTTGCCTAGTTACCTGTTGGCCAACGTTCAACGCATTGGCCTTTTGATCTCAGGGAGAGAAGGAAAACCAGATAGGCGAATCCAGTTGAGTCAATTCACAGGCAGGGCCGCACCTTCCCTCCTTTAACCGCAATGCAAACTCGCCCGGATCTCCTCCAAGGAGGATGGGCCGAGCTCGGTGGAGCCAGCAATTACGGCACACAGAAAACCCGTCCCCCTTGGGTTCACGACCACAACGGGGAAAGCCGTCCTAGCAACGGCTGAGCTGACTCACGCTGTGAGATGCCCTCCTCCCTGTCACTTCCTGCCCTTCTCCAGACATGAGGCTTCTCTCTGACTGGTGCTGTTGTCCCTTCTGATCGCTGCCAGAGCTGACGCCTAACGATGCCCAAGGCCGCGGTGAAACTGATCGTCACCGGGGACGACTTCGGATATTGCCCGAGAAGGAACCAAGGCATCGTGGAGTGCTTCCTGGCTGGCGGCGTCTCCAACGTCTCCCTCCTGGTCAATGGCAGTGCCGTGGCCGATGCCGTGCGACTGGCAAAGAGGTGAGAGGATCCCCACCCTGGTCCCTGCTCATGTCAAGGACAGATGCCTCAGTGGTAAGAGCAGCTGCTTTTGAGGCAGAAGGTCCCAGGCTGAGCTGGGAAAGACTCCTGCCTGAAATATGGGAACAGAGGAAGCTGCCATCTACTGAGTCAGACCCTCGGTCCATCTAGCTCAGTGTTGTCTTCACAGACTGGCAGCGGCTTGCAGGAATCTCTCTCAGCCCTCTCTTGGAGAGGCTGCCAGGGAGGGAACTTGGAATTGCTCTTCCCAGAGCAGCTCCTGAGGGGAATCTCTTCCAGTGCTCCCACATCAAGTCTCCCATTCATATGCAACCAGGGCAGACCCTGCTTAGCTAAGGGGACAAGTCAGGCTTGCTACCCCAAGACCAGCTCTCCTACCTCATGTTGCCAAAGCTGGCTTTGGTTCTGCTGGTGAGGGTAGAACTGGCAATATTGAGTCTGAATTATAGGAACATAGGAAGCTGCCATAGACAGAGTCAGACCATTGGTCTATCTAGCTCAGTGTTGTCTTCACAGGCTGGCAGCAGCTTCTCCGAGGTTGCAGCCAGGAATCTCTCTCTCAGCCTTGGAGATGCTGCCAGGGAGGGTACTTGGGACCTTCTGCTCTTCCCAGAGCGGCTCCATCTTTTAAGGGGAATCTCTTCCAGTGTTTACACATGTGGTCTCCCATTCAAATGCAACCAGGGCGGACCCTGCTTAGCTAAGGGGACAAGTCCTGCTTGCTGCCACAAGACCAGCTCATGGATTGCTGCTGCCAGCCAGTGTAGGCAGTACTGAGCTAGATGGACAGGGGATGGGGAAGAACTATAGCTCAGTAAAACCGCGTCTGCTTAGGATGCAGGAGGTTTGTTTGTTTGTTTGGTTTCTACATTTTCTATCCCGCGCTTCCTCCCAGGAGCCCAGAGCGGTGTACTACCTACTTAAGTTCCTCATCACAACAACCCTGTGAAGTAGGTTAACGTCCTAGTTTCCATCCCTGGCGGCAGCTCCAGGGGTTTGGGAAACCCTTCTGGAGTTGTGATGATGTCGAGAAGTACATCCAGTCCACTGTAGGAGTGCCTGTTTGCCTTCACTCCACACTCTGCTCCTACCTTCGTCAATAAAGCCAATATCGCGCAGACGTTTCTGGCTTTCTCCCCGTCAGCCAGAGAAAACCGAATCCAGGAAACGCTGCCCCGAGAATGTGTCACAGTTCAGGGAAGATATGAGTCATTTTATGACGAAACAAACCCGGCAATGCACTGCACCACCTATTTCTTTCTCAACACCTGGGTTCGGTCCTGCTAAGGCTTATGCATGCGGAATAATCCTTGTGAATAGAAGGCTGACGCCTCTGGGTCAACGGCCTTGGTAAATATAGCTGTCGATTACTAGCTCCTTAATCCCTTCAAACAGCTCTGCAGACCAAAAGGCTCGCTCCTCTGTGGATGCTGGGTCAGAAATCTTTTAATCAATAGGGCTGGGGAGCTTGCCGCTTGCCTGCATAGCCACCCAGAAGCCTCTGCTGAAGCCAGCGCGGTGTCGTGGTTAGAGTGTTGGACTAGGACCGGGGAGACCCGAGTTCAAATCCCCATTCAGCCATGAAACCCACGCTGGGTTTCAATCTGGACCAGTCGCTTCTCTCTCCTTGGGCCAATCGCTGATCTCTCAGCCTCACGTACCTTACAGGGTTGTTGTGAGAATAAAAATAGCCATGTATACTGCTCTGGGCTCCTTGGAGGAAGGGTGGGATATATATACATACACACACACACACACACACACGTAATGGCCAGGGAAAAAATTGCACTTAATGGCCAGGAAATTCATGTGGCCGCAGAGAGGAACATATGAACATAGGAAGCTGCTTTATACCAAGTGTCAGGTCATAGTTCAGTGGTAGAGCATCTGCTTTGCATGCAGAAGGTCCCCGGTTTAATCCCAGACTCCTGCCTGAAACCTTGGCGAGCTGCTGCCAGTCAGTGTTGACAATACTGAGCTAGATGGACCAACGGTCTGACCCCGTATACGGCAGCTTCCTATGTCCCATAAATCCATCTCAAATCACGGCAGCATTGCTCGTTGGCAGAAGTAGAAGGCCAGAACTTAACCGGCACTTTCAAATATCCCTTCTCCAGATACTGCATTCCCATAGGACTCCATGCCAACCTGTCGGAAGGTTCCCCTGTCTGCCCAGCGTTGAAAGAGAAATCCTCGCTACTCAACGAAGCAGGGTTCTTCCATGGAAAAATGGGAATCAGGGCAGCATTAGCAGAAGGTCTCCTGAAAATGTCTGAGGTCAGGATGGGGTTGGTGGGTGGGAACCCAACGCACTAACCCTTTCAAGATTGCCCATAGGAGATACCACATAGAGACCACTGTTTTAGGCACACTCTCAGCTTGGTCTCTGGCTTCATCTCTGTCCACCAAAGGATGCATCTTGGTCCTGAAAGACTCTTGGAGTTGACTCCCTGGGGGGATGAGCTGTGAGGTGCTCTTTGGGCTTCCATGCCCAAAGCATCTGGCCTTACGGTTCTCTTGCCCAAACCCACCCCTTTCATTGAGTTCAGCATCAGAGCTCTCCTCACGGCCCTGGCTTCTGAGCTCGGACAATGGTCCATTGGGGTCTTTTGTAGGGTGGTGTCCTATCTCTGCAACAGCATTCCCAGAAATGTCTTCTTGGCACCTGCACCTTTATCCTTTTAGATGCCGGGTGGAATATTCTATTTTCCCAGGACTTTGTTTAAATCTTTTGCGGTTTTCTTGCTGGCGCTGTTGACTATTGAATGGCCTAATGCTAGCCACTGTGCTGTGCTTATCCTGTTGATAAAGATCCATTTTAGGTTTTGTTGCCCAGAGTACACACTCTGGAAAGAGCTGCTAAAAATATTTTAGATTAAAGAAGAAGAAGAGTAACTCTGGTGGGTCTCTGGTAGTAATTGCCATTGTGAAACATATTGTGAAAATAATTGCCATTGTGAAACATATGGCTGAGTCTGACCATCGGTCTATCCAGGCCAGCATTGTGTGCTCGGACCGGCAGCAGCTCTCCAGAGCATCTGGCGGGGATATTTCCCGTCATCTGAAAAACACGTGCTGAGCAATGACCTCTCCCCAAATTTCTGTTAACCATACCAAAGCCAACTTCGCTTTCCTGCTTTCTCTTTTCTTCTTAGGTGAAACAGGAACTAACAGCACAGGTTATCTTGTTCTGTGAACTAACAGGCCACATACCTCATCACATGGATGGTCATCAGCATGTTCATGTTCTTCCAGGTAGGGTGTGTCGCTTGCCTGGACATCCTTTTACCTTCAGCGACACAGGAAAAAGGGGTGGGGTGAAGGACTTTCAGCTGCAGCGAATGCTTTACTTTTGTACAGGAAGCTTAAGGGGCGGAAAAGCAAAGACTTATGATAACATTGAGCTGTAGTAACCCCCTGACAAGAGCACTGAACTGTAGTAATCCCCCTAAACACACACATGATTTAACATGCCCAGAAAGCAAAGTCGTAGAAACATTGAGCTGTAGTAACCCCCTGATGAGAGCACTGAGCTGTAGTAACCCCCTAAACACAAACACACGATTTAACACGCCCAGAAAGCAAAGTCTTAGAATAACAGTGAGCTGTAGTAACCCCCTGATGAGAGCTCTGAGCTGTAGTAACCCTCTATACATGCATGCGTGTGCACACACACACACACACACACACACGTTAAAGATTCTACACACCCAGGAAGCAAAGTCTTAGATTAACATTGAGCACCCAACAGTACTCCTCCTCTCCTTCAAATTCCCATGTTAGCAGGCAAGGGGTTTGACCTGTACTAAGGATCTTGTAATCCCCCACAAGGTGACAAAAGGCAAAGGTGATATTTAGCCCTCAAAACAGACTCTTAGTAGATGCTAATTTTACCAATGAACTGGACAAAGAGGCACCTTTTAAAAGTGGCGATTCTCTTATATTTAGCAGGGGGAGAGCAACTGGCCCTCTCCATCCCCAGCACAGCATTCCTCCAGTGGCTGTTGCAGGTGTCTCTCTTATATTTCGATTTCGATTGTGAGCCCTTTTTTTCCACACTGGAAACAAATCCTGCCTTTAATGCCTGTAGCTGATTGGAGTCCCCTTCCAAGTAATTTTCCTCCGGGTTTCTCTTCCAGAGATCAGGCACGTATTTGCACAGGTGCTGAAGGATTATGAGATCAAATATACCCGGGTCCCCATTGAACCAGAGCTTCCCCGCTGTGATTGGATAGACCCGCCCTTAATGGATTTTTATCTCGGCGTCGAAAAGCATTCAGTCGACACGGTGGATGTGTTTAGGAAGCATGGCATAAGGTGAGGCGAACATATTTGGAAATACAACAGCAGACTTACCAGTTTGGTCCAGTGTATTCAGCCTTTTAATCCAGTGATCTTTACTGTTTTTCAAATAGAGGCCCCTTTGACAAAAAATCCCAAAACTTCCTATCTGAGCCATATTCCATTATGTTGACCTCTGTTGTAGTGCTGACACTTTCCCAGTGCCGGCGATAGGGCCATCTGGCTCAATATTGTCTACACAGACTGGCAGCAGCTTCTCCAAGGTTGCAGGCAGGAGTCTCTCTCAGCCCTGTCTTGGAGAAGCCAGTTGAGGGACCTTGGAACCTTCTGCAGGCAAGCAGGAAGGTGCTCTTCCCAGAGCGGCCCCATCCCCAACGGGGAATATCTTCCGGTGCTCACACTTCTAGCCTCCCATTCAAATGCAAACCAGGGTAGACCCTGATTAGCAAAGGGCACAATTCGGGATGGAGCCGCTCTGGGAAGAGCAGAAGGTTCCAAGTTCCCTCCTGGGCAGTTGCTCCAAGAGAGGGCTGAGAGAGATTCCTGCTTGCAACCTTGGAGAAGCCGCTGCCAGTCTGTGAAGGCAATACTGAGCTTGATAGACCAAGGGTCTGACTCAGTAGATGGCAGCTTCCTCTGTTCCTAAGACCAGCTCTCCTTCCCTGCTAGTCAGGCATTTAGGCTTGATGGAGGCGGCCACTGGTTCCTGAGCCTTGTAATGAAGAACACTGTTTTAATCAAAACAATTCATCGGTCCTCGTCAGGGAGCGTTTACAGAGAAGTCCATCTTTTCGGAGCCCTGGAAAGACCATTGTGTCCTGCAGGATATTTCATCATCCAGTTGTTTCCGTCTGAACGCATTGTCTATTGATCTTTCCCCTTAGCTTCACACGGCATCGAGGCCTGTCGCTTTATTGGGAATGCTTCGCTCCAAGGCAGGTCGGATGGGTTCAGGGTTTGCCCAAACTATAAATAAATAAATGCTTGCATATTGCCATTTGTAGAAGAGACGTCATTGGCTGACTCCCTGGCTTTTGATGCAATAGGAAGCCCTACTGAAATGTAGGCGTCCTAGGAAGCTGCTTCCTACGGAGTCAGACCCTTGGTCCATCTAGCTCCGTATTGTCTACACTGACTGGCAGCAGCTCCCCAGAGTTTCAGGCAGGGAGTCTTTTCCAGCTCTACTTGGAGATGCCGGGGACTGACCTTGGGACCTCCTGCGGGCAAAGCAGAAGTTAGTCAAGATGTCAGCCACTGACTGACCTTTGCAGGCTGTGAATCTTTCAGGTAAATGTCCAGCTGTCCTTGAGAGCCAGGATTGAGGATGGAGAGCCTGTTGTAGGATGGAACTAGAACAGGGTGGATTTGATTTAAATCAAATCGATTTAAATCGCTGGTCAGTAAAACTAGATTTAAATCATGGGGTCCTTTTTTCCCCATAAAGACTCATTCTTGCTGGTATAATCTTAATATTTGCAACCAGATGAAGGTTTCATTTTTGGTCCTCTTCTAAATAGAAAAATTGCCCAAAAAGAATCTTACAGAAACCTCTGGAAGAGCATGACATTGTGAATGGATTAATGGCATTCGTTTACCAAAAAATTTAAACACTGCATATCTACAGCCTCATGCTACATAATTAAAAACGAATCCTTATTTCATGATGAATACCCTTTGGACTATAATGTATCTTAAATAGAAAACTATCTTTAGATAGATTTCCCCCCCCTCAAAAAGCATTTTATTTTTAAAAAATCTGATTTAATTTTAAAAACAACAACTCCGATTTAAATAAATAAATAAATCGTTGATTTTTTTTTATCCACCCTGGGAGTGAACAGATCCACGGTCAAATTCCATGAAGATCCCCGAGTGAATCTGGGACACTCGCAGCTTAACTCACCTTACAGTGTGGGTTCTCAGACTTTGGTCCTCAGACCACCTATATTCCTCAGCCAGTCACCCCAGCTTTTTACACACACACACACACACCGCCCCCCCAACTATCTCTATTCCTCCCCTGTACCCTTCCACCCTATGTACTGGGTGAATATGTAGGTATGATCAAGCATATTACAAGCTATGTATAGTGCATTCTTTTGATTAACCTATTAATCAGACTACAGAACATATACTATAGGTTGTACATGTACAGTCCTTGAAACATGCATATATATCTATAGGCATTGACCTGTTCATTTGACCAAAGAACGTATATTATCGATTGTAAGTTAAGCGGTGCCGTCGAGTCGGTGTCGACTCCTGGCGACCACAGAGCCATGTGGTTTTCTTGGGTAGAATACAGGAGGGATTGACCATTGCCTCCTCCCGCACAGTATGAGATGATGCCTTTCAGCATCTTCCTAGATCGCTGCTGCCCGATACAGGAAACATACCAGCGGAGATTCGAACCAGCAACCTCTTGCTCTCTAGGCAAGTCATTTCCCCGCTGCGCCATTAGGTGGCCTAAAGTTGTGCCATCGAGTCGGTGTCGACTCGTGGCGACCACAGAGTCATGTGATTTTCTTTGGTAGAATACAGGAGGTGTTTACCATTGCCTTCTCCCGTGCAGTATGAGATGATGTCTTTCAGCATCTTCCTATATCAGGGAAGATATAGGGGGATTAACAGTAACATCTCTCTCTCTCTCTCTCTCTCCGCCTAACTTACCTCACCGAGTTGTTGGGGGGGATAAACATAAAGCATGCACACATCGCTCTGGGCTCCTTGGAGGAAGAGCGGGATATACATGTAGACATAAATAAAGTAGGCACCAACACTACCCACTAGTCGGCAACGTTATTCAATTTATTTATTTATTTATCATATTTGTACACCGCCCCAACCTTTGGTCTCTGGGCGGTTCACTGAATGCTCCTCCCGCTTTCCTTCACAGGTGGCCAGATATTTATATAGGCCTGAGCACCATGGGGAAAAACATGTCCGTCAGCAGCATCCTCGGGGCCATTGATGCCGCCACAGCAGCTTACCTGGAGAAGCAGGACTCCTCGGTACCTTCTAGCGCCCCCTCGGACCCCGACCGAGAGGCCGGGACGGTGACCATTGAGCTGATGACGCACCCAGGGTATCCCAGCATCCCACCAGTCGGGGGCTGCGGCGAGGGGCCGGATGAGTTCTCCCAGTCATGGGAACGCTTGCACGAACTGGAGACCCTGAAGGACCCGCACCTGCAAAGCCATTACGAAGCGAGGACCATTCGGCTGTGTGCGTTTAACGACCTGGGGGTGTGACCGAGGAAGAGGCGACGTTTTTTTTACCCGACCAGAAGGGCCGGGCCGGGCATGGTGGTCTGTGAGTTGGAGAGTGAAAGTCCTAGACGGATCCTCGCCAGATGTGAAAGCGTTGCAGGGCGTGAGGAGGAGGGAGAAATCAGAAAATCCCGATTTCTCCTGCTTCGTGCAAGCGTTGTGTGAGGAGAGGTGGGCAGTTTTGCAAACGAAACTGAGACATCCCCCCGCTGACCACCCCACTCCCTGAATGCCCAAATACTGAATGGGAGGGCACTGTGGATGTCATTCAATCTGGGAATCTCGTTCAAAAAAAGTATTAGTAGCAGATAAACTCGCGTGGGGAGTGATTAAAATGGGCCTTTTGCAGCTTTATTCTTTTCAGAATACACCTTTTCACACACACACACACACACACACACACACACACCCCATACACCCACAACACACACACACACCGCGTCTCCAGGTTTACATGGAAGTATGTCCCACTGAACTCATTAGGGTTTGCTTCCAAGTAAGTATGCCTATAGGATTGTAGCCCTAATTTTAAGTCCCAGAGGGTTTTTTCTCTTGTGATTTGTGTCTGTCCTCTGGGCTCTCTCTGAATCACGGGATGATGAAAAATGCATTGGTTTCTATGCTAACCATCATGATTTGTATTTTCTAAAAAAGAGGTGACAGAGATCTCATTCTTCTGAAACGCCGCTGTGAAAAGCCTGATTTCTTGTTGATTATTTTGGAAAAGAAGCTTTACGATGACAGCAATAACCCCCTTCACACATTTTGTTCAACACTTATATAGTGCGCACAGGTACAGTGATTCACACATCACCCTGAATGCAGGTCCAGTGGTACATTTTCTATCTCCACCATGCATTTGAGGTATGCCAATCCCACCTTTAAAAACAATTTTAGTAATGACATAGGTACAGTCATTCACACAAGCATATGTACAAGTGTACAGACCTCTGTGCACTCATTTAGCATCATGTCTGAACAGGGATAATGACTCATATTGATATGTATACAAATCTGATGTACCATACAAAGCAATTCTAAAAACATAGCTTGCCAGCGGGCAAGGAACCCACGTGATCAGAGGGTCTAAGCACCTTTCGGATGACAAAAGGCGAAGTAGTGCTTAGACCTTTTAGTTTAGAAAAAGGGGACATGGGCAGCATCCAGTCTAAGGGCAGAGAGCCGGCTCTGCAGCAGTGAGCATGAGCCTGTTGCTGAGCAGGGTCTGCCTTGGTTTGCATTTAGATGGGTAACAGCCTGTGAGCGTTGCCTGCTGTAAGCTATTTCCCTTAGGAAATATTCTCCCTCTCACCACCCCGTCGCTATCGGCAGCTGCTCGCGAACTCTCGCGAGAGTTGCCACGCATGAGATTAGCGACGGGTACGTTTAAGAGAATTCGATATAGAGATAGGCGTGGCCCATGCCTCCAACATCCTAGTCGCCTGTAGTGCATGACGCACACATGTTGATCCCCAAAACAGAATGTAAGAAATAAGGAGAGGTACCAAGACCGAGATATACTCCTCCCAAAACCAAAAAGTACCTAGCCAAAGTGCACCCCTGAGAATCTTCCACCTCCCCACAACCACCTCTCTGCCCCTCCTCCCCAACATGCAGTCCCTTCCGCCCACCCTTCTCCCTGCCCGGACCCTTCTCGCTTACACCCACCTTACCTTGCGTTGCTGGCAAATATCACCACACCTTGATTGGTGGAGGATACCAGCGACAGGGTGGATAAGGCCCAGGAAGGTGTCGTGGGGTGACAGTGGCCAGACGGCAGCCAGGATACCACCTCTGCTTCACCCAGTACACCTCCAGGGGCCACGACGTCACCATGACTCCTAGCTGGGCTGGCCCTGTCCAATTCCAGTGGGAATTCTAGCCTCTGCTACTTTGTGACTTCAGCCTAGTTCTTTGCCCTCGGGGGCAAAGTTGTACAGATCTGTACCCAGGTACAATCATTCACATGTTATGTTGGACGCGGGTACAGAAATACACACCTATCTATGTGGTCGCTAAGAGTCGACACCGACTCGACAGCACTTAATCAATCTGTAATAATAATAATAATAATAATAATAATAATAATAATAATAATAATAATTCGATTTCTATACTGCCCTTCCAAAAATGGCTCAGGGCAGTTTACACAGAGAAATAACAAATAAATAAGATGGCACCCTGTCCCCAAAGGGCTCACATTCTAAAAAGGAACATAAGATAGACACCAGCAACAGTCACTGGAGGTCCTGTGCTGGGTGTGGATAGGGCCAGTTACTACTATGCATTTGAGAGGCCTGTACCCAGGTTCACTCTTAACATGAATGCAGGTACATCCGTTCACACAAACAGGTGTACACACGTACAGCAGAATGTCGGAATCGGGCTTAGGTCTGGTTGGCAGGAACCTCTGGTCTTCGAGTGCACACACTTGGTGCAAATTGGCACTCCTGCTCAAATGATGCTGTCTGAACCTGTTGATGTCTGGTTCTACACTCCCCTCTACCACTTGATATCTGGTGGCAAACTGGGATCGGGCCTCCTCAGTTGTCACCCCTGGGTGGTGGAATGAGCTCACTGTAGATACAAGAGGATTCTCTTCCTTGGAGGCCTTCAGGGGATCCTTTAAGACCCAACTTTTCAGCCTGGCTTTTAATATCATCTAGTTTTAATTTTAATGAGTTTTAATCTGAGCCGCTTTAGGAAGGGCGGTCTATCAAACGAATGAGTATTCACTCCCCAACTTCAAATGTCGCTTACAAATGTCCGTCAGAATTGTATCTTGGGAGCCAGACATTGACAGATTCAGACGGCACCATTTCAGCGCACGTACTGGCCCATGCCGAACAGCGCAGCAGGGAAGTAACTTGCCTAGGGAGCAAGAGGTTGCCGGTTCGAATCCCCGCTGGTATGTTTCCCAGACTATGGGAGACACCTCTATTGGGCAGCAGCGATATAGGAAGATGCTGAAAGGCATCATCTCATACTGTGAGGGAGGAGGCAATGGTCAACCCCTCCTGTATTCTACCAAAGAAAACCACAGGGCTCTGTGGCCGAACTTTACCTTCACTTTGCCACGCCAGGTTCCCGCCAATCATGTGAAGCCACCCACTTTTTCAGGATGATCCTGGGACCCTGCACAGATGTGGAGCAGAGGAAACTGCCTTATACTGAAGGAGAGCAATGGTCTCTCTACCCTAGCAACCGGCAGCAAATTTCCAAGGTCCCAAGTTCTTTTAACTGGGGAGACACACCTGGGGCCGATTGCAGGCAAATCATGTCCTCTGCTTTGGAGCTTTGCCCCCTCACCACCCAATTTGGAACTGGTCACTATCATCGATCCATGTTTATGGGAAATAGCTGTGAAGGAGCACAAGTTCTGCCTGCAGTTAGGAAGAGCTCACGAGACAGAAAAAGAGGCCAAACAGCACAATCCCACAAAGGGACCTTCCAAGAGCTTTGATGCCACCCCCAGCAAAAAATACTTGGTGAAAAGCACAGCTTAAGAATGTCACAGCCCTGCTGGATCAGGCCCAAGGCCTCTCTAGTCCAGCATCCTGTTTCACACAGCTTCACCCACCAGATGCCTCAAAACTTGTCCACTGAGGACTCCAAAACAGGGAAAGTGCTCTGCTCAGAGAGAGGGTTCCGGGAGTCTCCACCGAGTCAGAAACACCCAGAAACAGCCGCATGAAAGACGGAAGGGAAGTACGCCATGCCACAAAGCCTTTGAGAGCATTTTTATTTAGGGTAGCAGAATGGATTTGCAAGAAAAGCCTATACCAGTACAAGTAAGGTGGCGTATAGACTCGGATCTCCGAAACGACACGTTTAGGATTCAGCGTTGCTTAGGGAACCAGGCAGAACCGAAAGAGAAAGAGAAGTCCGAGCGCCTGAGTTGACATTGTTACTGCGCGTTCATACATGCCTCAATTATACTTCCCTAGGGGGCAACACTGCCCACCCACCCCCCAACTCCAACCTCTGTGCATGAAAGGAATCGAATGGGCCTTGGACAGGTAGACTTCTGCTCCTCATAGCGTACATACAAGTGAATACCCCCAAAACTGCCTTAAGTCTGTGGTTCCCAACAGGGGTTGTTGAACTACAACTCCCATCATCCCCAGCCACAATAAACTGATGGGATGATGGGAGTTGTAGTTCAGCAACCTCTGGAGAGCCCTAAGTTGGGAGCCACTGATCTAAGTGGATTCAACATCCAGGACTAAGACGACCCCATGTTTCAATACATGCAGCATTCTCTGGAAGCAGGCATTCGCCTCAATGTACTACATGGCTCCAAGACTGACTTCCGATCACACCACAAGATGGTGGCAAGCAACCTGCGAGTGGTTGGAAAGCTAGCTCAGGAACATGCGCCTCAGGCGCAACTGCACAGAAGTCCACCTCTCAAGAGCGTTCATTCAAAGATGAGCACACAGACACACCCCAATTGCTTTCGAGTTCTTTCTCGCCTCCATTTCCCCCACTGCCTGTCCTGGGCCTGTCCTGCTCATGATTCTCGCAGCTCTGAAAACTCTCGCCTCGGTGGGATTTTGCAGGACCACCTCTGAGGGTAAACAGATACCTCAACCAGAGGCAGAGGCACAGGACTTGATCAGGTTTTTGAATCGCCTTCATGTGATGCCCGGCACTCGTGGTGTGGAAACACCTTCGTCTCGTCTGGCCTCTCTAGTGATACGGCCATGGTCCGGTTCGAGGAACTGTAGGGCTGTTCGCATGGCTGTCAATGGAGTATGGCAAGCATCATGCCCAGCTTTAGGAGCTGCGTACATGCCTGGTTTTCGATTGTGTGCTAGCAAAAACCTAGGCAGGATGGTGCTATCCTACCCAGCAGTGGAACGAGGCAGGAAAAGCAGCTGTCCTAACCCACTCCCATCTCACAGGTGACCCCACCCCACTCTCATATTTGCTAGCACACCACCGGAAATCGGAAGCACAAGCCGCTTCCAAAGCTGGGTCCTATCACATTAACAGTCACGTGAACAGCCCCCATGGCTGTGTCTCTGGAGGGTCTGGGCCTCCTCTTTCGTGAACAGAACGTGGCACCGGCCCAGATACATCACTTGGAGAAAATTCGAAATGTGCGAGCCAGCCCCTAAAATCGAAACGGATTTGGTGTTGGCCCACAATTTCCGGACAAAAGCTCAGTTTCCCTCCCCTTCAGTGGCAGGTGCAAAGGAGAAGCATCAGCATGGCACAGATGGGTGTTCCTTGAATTGCCCAAGTGCCTCGGTTCCCTTTTGAGAGCACCAGTTCACATATATGCAGTTTGACCTGAGAGGTTTACAGTTGAAAAGATCAACGATATAGAGATTTCTCACGATCAAAGTAACACGGGGTGACAGAGAAATGGCATAGCGGAGTGTACAGAACAAGAGGCAACTATGCTGACAGATGCAACCAACAGGTGAAAGATGAACACGGGGCCCGTTGGGAGGTGATGCGTTGCAGGAGTTACATACACTTCAGTTTGACAGATAAATTTGGCATTTTTTGTTTATTTTGAATCTGCGTGAGCGTGAATGAAACAAAGTCAGTACCAACTTTCTGCAAATGAAGACACAAAAAATTGTGGAAATTTTGGTAGACGACAGTGCTGGTCACCAAGCCTGAACACACACACTTAAGAAATGCAAGTGTCCGTTAAGTAAAGGTAGTTTTTTTTTTGTTTTGTTTTTAAACTTTTAATTGCCTACCAAAAAGGTTGTCTAAGAACACTTAAAACAGAGATGCTTCATACCCCAACTTATAAGAAAGAAAAAAAAACAAACTTACGGTTCAACAGAAGTACTTGGCTGCCAATCTTCCACGATTTTAAATCAAAGTTAGAGTAGGGAAGAAGGGAGAGAGGATATATACAAAACATTAAAACCCAAAAGGTTACTCCACTGCCCTGAAATGTTGCAGAAACTATTCCCAAACTCCTTACAATCACCCCTTAGGTGTGAAGGGACTTGCTTCTGCAAATGCTTGCAAAGTTAAGTGATATGTCTTCCTATTCTTTTCCAAGATTTCACAGGGATGGGGCCAGATCCTTTCTTTAACCAGGCATGGAAGTTTAGTGGCCGGGAAGTCGCCTTTGGTCACACAGTTAGACTTTTTGGGGGTGGTATCCAAAACTTAAAATATTAAAATTGATACGGTTGTTCTCCACTCTTAATTAGGAAACAAATGTTGCTTTATTCAAGCAGAAATGCCTGGAATTAAAAGATTCATACTGGTTGTTGCAGTGGACTAATGGCTTCTTATTGCTTAATAGTAATTCCTTTCCTTTTTAAAGAACAGAATCAGACAATCCATTATTAGGGGAAGGGAAGCATGCCACTCCACAGCAGAGAGGTAATATGCTGAAAATGTATATTCAGATGGCTAGCAATTTAACTTCAAAAATAACATTTAGGAAGGGTTATTTCTTTAAATGTGCCCCCAAAAGGGGCTGGGATGGGGGGAGTTGAGTTTTTCTGCTCTGGCACCTTTTGGTCCCTAATTTGAAATTCTCCCAAACCAGTTTGCAACACTGTTCTGAGTAATTATTTCTCCTATATCGTCTGCATAGATATTAAGAATAAAAGTGAAAAAAAAGTTTTTTTTTAAAAAAAATCACATTCCACTATTCTTTCACTACAGAAAATCCCGTGTCAAAAACTTCCCAGAAACAGGACATAAGCCGTATTGTAATTCATTCATGCACACAAAAAAAAGCTTGGAGTTCCCCATTTAATAAACATTATTGTGGTAACATCAGCCAGATTTACATAAGATCTGGGCTCGGTTCTGATTATTTAGCGGAGTTACACGTGGTGGATTCATTATGTTACAAACTGAAGTTAAGAGAAACTTGGGACCAACTTCCATAAAGCACGGTGCAACATTTAAGAGAGGAAAAAGAGGAAGCAAAGTGACATTCAACTCTTTTTGTTTTTGCCAGGACAACAATATAATTTTGCTAAGACATCGGTGTGATGGTGTTTGTTTGTGGGGAGAAGAGAGGAGAGAGAAAAAAGGGGGGTGGGTGGGAGCAGGACCTGCAAGGGAAATAAGAAACAGCCACAACCTTTTGAACTCTTAAGGGCAGATTATAAAGTCTAAGATATTTTTGATAAATTCTGACAAAAAAGAAAAGGAAAAAAAAACACCAGCATCCTTTAAAGTATATTGAAGCAGTGATTTTAAACAAAGAGAGCAGAACTAGAACATCTTAAGTTTTTAATCCTTTCTTTACAGGTCACCTAGCCCACTTTTGATTAAGAAACTGTAGAAAGTTAGTAACAGCCACAAGGTAACACGGAGAGGGGCACTTGTCAATTTTTCCAGAGAGTCCTGCTTGGTGGGGTGTCTGAAATGCACTGCTCCAGATCTTCTATCACACATTGCTGACATCAACTCTGTCAGGGTTTTTTAGTCCACTGGTCGCTTTTCACCATATTTCTTTGTAAACTCTTCCGCGTTCTTACAGAATTTTTTACGGTCCTTAGAGTATTCTTCGGCTAGGTCGGCCCGGAGTGGGTGCTCGGGCTGGGGGTCGTTCACCAGTGCTATGAGGGACTGGATTACTGCCAAAAGAAGCACAAAAGCTGTCAGTGGGGGAGGAATAAGGCTTTTAGTATCCCATTCAGCCCTTTTGGCTTTTTAGAAATAATATGGCCACTAAATTTAATTTGTACACCGCCTGGAGATTTCTATATCAGGTGGTACAGAAATACAATCCATCCATCCATCCAAACCTATGACATCTTTCACTTAAGAGAGGATACCATATTGCATAAGCACAACCCATGCACAGCTGAAAGTGTAATCTGCAAGACTCCGTGAGTTATCAGCCGACCAGCTGATGATTAATGCATATTTCTGTTGGGCTGATAAAGTTAATGCTTTAAAAACACCTGACCACTGTTTCACTGAATGAACCAGAAGGGCTTCCCTCACTGGAGGAGAAGTTCTGGTGTGCCCGCGGAAGTGCTCGTGTGTTTAAATATTACTGGGTCAGGGCAAGGAGGTTTAGGACCAGCTTGTTCATTCAGTGAAGATTCGGAATGGTTTTGGAAACTGTGGCAGAGAGAAATTAAAAGGCACTAGATCAGCGGTTCCAAACTTTTTCCTTGATGCCCAGACCACTACGTCGTTATTAAAAGCTTTCATGGACCACCACAAGCCATTTTAAACATTGCCTATGGCTCATGGGAGCCCAACGTCTATAAAGGGGTTTTAAAAGAACAGCTATTTCTAATAACTTATTATGTTAGATTACACAAGGATGTTTGTGAAGCGAATCACACTGTTAACAATCATGTATCAAATATGATACATAAAAGGTATATGGGATTATTTCTATTATTATTACATTATTATCCCTCCTTCCCACAGACCACCTGCAATAACTCAGGGCCCACCAGGAGTCTGGGGACCACTTATCCAGTGTGTTTTATACTCTGGCTTCATTACGTTTCCAACACAATTCTCGGCATGACCAGCCAAGTCAAAAGGTAGCTCTCCACTGCTAATTCCATGAAAAGGTATCATCAGAGCCATCTGGGTTCCAATTTTTCTGCTCTTTGGGACCAGAGGTGTGAACTACAGGGCAGACAGAAAGGATGTTGGGATCTGCTGTCAGATCCCTGGAAGGTTTGCAATAGATTGGAAACTCCTGCTTGACTCCCAACTGTTCAACAATGTCAACACAAAAACCTCCCTCCTACATTAGACTAGAGGGAGGGAGTTGGGACTGTAAGCTCAGTGCTGAAAAATTCCTGAATTGAATATGTGCTCAGAGATATCCTCTTCTGAATTTTAAGGGTACAGCTATTATTATTATTATTTACACAGTCAGACAGGTGTTATTGACTGGTTTGTTTTATCCAGACATCGAGTCCTTCCCAAGGACCTGGGATGGCTGAATTTTATTATCAATATTGTTCTTGTTGTTATAATAGATATTGTTGCAGAATATAGGCTGTTCCCAGTAAAGCTGCTTTTTGTAATTGGCTGATTTCTATTTCTGTGACCCTTATGGTGTTGAGGTGCTCTTCAAGGTCTTTTGGAACTGCACCCAGGGCGCCAATGACCACTGGGATTATTTTGGTCTTCTTCTGCCACAGCCTTTCAATTTCAATTTGTAGATCTTTGTATTTTGTGATTTTTTTTTCCTATTTCCTTTTCTTCTATTCTGCTATCCCCTGGTATTGCTATGTCGATTATTTTAACTTCTTTGTCTTTCTTCTCACCTACAGTTGTTGTTATTATTATTATTATTAAAAACATATTTTTAGACCACCCAAAACTTGTGTCTCTGGGCGGTTTACAATTAAAACCATTTAAAACATTAAATCAATTAAACAATTAAAATCATGTAAACACATTACAATCATTTAAAACCAACATTAAAAATTAAAACCACAAATCTAATTAAAAGCCTGGGTGCATCTGCAAATTTGATCCTGGCTCCAAGCTTAAGACTCTCGGGGTCCCAATAAACCTGACGCCCACCCCCACCTGGAGGTACACCACGCTTACACATTATTTCAAGCTGCTCAATCCACGCCTTAATAGCTAACTGCTATAGTGAGCACACACATAATTCTGCAAGCATACTTATTACAATAAAGCTTTAGTCTCTTTCCAATAAATCTATGGGGAAATGTGGAAGCAGGAAGCCACTAATGTGCCGAAGATATTTTTTTTAAAAAGTTTTTAGCACAGAAAAAGAGGAATAAAAGTAATGACATTATGTGCCTGACAGTAAACTCTTTGTAATAATGCTCACAAAAGTGATAACATCCTTGGCGATACGACTGTTGACTTGGATAGCCACATTTCTGTACCAACACTTTATTTAAAAAGCCACTGGAAAGAAAAAAAGGAACCGAAAAGGAAACTAAGAGAAATATCACAACATAGTTAACTGCTACTACACCTTTTGAGATTAAGCTGAAATCTCTGGCATGCTTACCTGGAGGCAAGACCCACTGAACACAGCAGGGCTTACTTCTGAGTAAACACACATTGCACGACACTCTGCCTCCCTATCTGTCTGGAGTATATGGATGTGGCAGCACTTTAGAGATGTGTTAAGATCATCGGGAGAGGTCTGTCTCCGGTTGCCATCAGTTGGGCCGAAAGACAGGCTCATTTTGCCAGAAGCCAAGGATTCTCAAGATTCAGTCCCCAGATGTTGTTGGACTACAACTCCCATCACCCCCTGCCACAGTTGTCAGGGATGATGGGAACTGTAATCCAGCATATCTGGGGACTCAAGTTTGTGACCCACTAGCCTAGATTCTCGAATAATCTGTTACCACTAGCTTCGGGATTCTCCTTTTGCTGTCACTGGGATATTCTGGCCAACATACCTCCGAGATCAGCCAGCTCTGCTGCTTTCTGCAGAAGGGGAAACGGCGGAGTACTCTATTCCCCACTGAAACTTCGTGGCTGGGAGTCTTACCTTGATCAGTTTTGGTGGCGGGCTTCCAGTTTTCAGCACTAATTACCGGCAGACAGACCTGCCCCTTTTCATCAATGTTAGGATGATAGATCTTTGTTTTAAATGTAATCTTAGGAGGTTTGAACGGATACTCTGCTGGGAAGTTGATTTCGATTCTGAACGCACCTTTGTCATACGGAGGATTGTCCTGCAATGAGAAGGTGGAGACATTACGAACGGCCCACCGCTGGCAAAGACAGAATTCAGAGGGGTCATTTCAGGAAGGCATGCTTCAGAACGGTGCCTGTGGGTAGCAAAGCTCTCTCCGTACAGGTCTAATAGGTTTCCGATCAGACAAACTGAACGCTGATCTGCCGGAACACCTAATAGGCACAAGTATTTGTCTAGGGCTTTTTGCAGGGGGTGGTCAGGCCCCACTCGGGCAATCCCTGAACCCCCAGGACCTGGTGGAACAAGTCAGCTGACACACTCACGCTGCCACTGCCTTCACCTGGTAAATCCCCATCACCCAACAGGAGTGTCTCCCAGAGGCCTCTAGGTCAGGAATTCCCAACCTTTCTAAAACAAGTGCACCCCTTGTCCCAGATCTTCAGCTCAGCGATTTTTCGTATGTGTGTGCACTTACACACAGATGTAAATCTTACAGTGACGAGACAGGCTACTCCAGTCACTGGCTCACATCCAGACGGAGTTACTCAAGAATACTCCCACTGAACTTAAGTGGACACAGAAACGCACCCTATTAATTTCAACGAGAGTACGGAGTGCTAATTTTCCGGAGCCTCTCAGCCAGACCGAGGGGAGGGGCACGCTGAGCTTCAGCACGTAGCCAGCCAATCGGGAGCAGAGGAGGAGGGCCTTCACCACTGTTCACTGGAACAGGGATTCCCACATGATGTTGGCTGCAAGTCTCACCCAGTGGTCCCTCTGATTTTTTTCATCTCTGTGCAGAATGAGTTTTGTGCTGGGCTGCAGGATTGCTTGCACCTGCATTCAGAGTGGGGCCTTCCTGATTCAACCTGAGCGGGATCCAAAATGAACTGAGTAGACATCTAAAAACTTGTGAGCGTGCGCAAGTGCGCATGCCTTAGAGCAGGCCTGCTCAACTTCGGCCCTCCTGCAGATGTTGGCCTACAGCTCCCATAATCCCTGGCTAATGGCCACTGTGGCTTGGGATTATGGGAGTTGTAGTCCAAAAACAGCTGGGAGGGCTAAGTTGAGCAGGCCTGCCTTAGAGGGAACAGTGGTCTCACCACCCCCAGCTGCAACAGCCTTCGCCTGGGGATTATGGGAGTTGTAGGCAACATCATCTGAGAATCCCTGTTACAGGGAACAGCAGTCTTCCGCCTTCTCCCTCCCTTTCTGCAGTGGACATGCAGCTGAGGACCCATCGGCTTCAAGTCAGCGAATCTCAGATGGGGAACTGATTGCACATGGAGAAAGAAAGACTCAAAGTCCTTCAAGTACCTCTAGAGGGACTAAAACCCCCTGTTGGGAACTCTTACTCTAGGGGATGCTCCGAATGGCCAATAGCTCCTTTAAAACTGGTGAATGGTTTGAAGATTTGTTAAAATTATGCAAGTTTAAACAACATAAAGAAACCATGCAGAAAGAAACACCCCCCGGAAGAACAAATGGAGGTACCCACTGACCGCAAGTATCAAAACAGACACTGTCCAAGATCACTAGAAAAAGGATTAACAGTTGTATCGAGCAATGTCCCTTTCAGAGAGGGATTCCAGCTGCCCAAGAGCTAAAGAACTGCACAACTAGTTCTGTGCGCCCAAAGGGCCTTTGTGGTTCCTGTGTAGCAGCTCTCTACACCGCATGACAAATCACTTTTGAAACCGAAGCGACTTTCAAAAGTGCTTTGCGAAACAGAAAGGCGGCTGCTGTATAAAGGGGAAAAAGTGAAAAATCACACTAGGTGTGTGTCTCTGTGAGTGTCCATGTGCTTTCCTTCATCTAAAGCCTCTCTCTGGATCAAGTTCAACTGAGGACTCACAGCTTCAGCAGCCTTTTCATTGTAAACCGCCCAGAGACGCAAGTTTTGGGTAGTACAGAAATATTTAAAATAAATAATAGATAGTTGCAGTGACTCCACCTTTCAAGAAGATGGCACAGAGTAGGGATGTGCATGGAACGAGAGTGACGTCCCAGTCCAAGCACTGAATGGAACACAAATCCCTGGAACGTTACGCCGGAACCACTGGCCAAGCCGGCTCTTCCGATGGAATGAGCTTGGAACATTTCGAGTGTCCCAAAGCCCATTTTGGCAGGCCGTGTTTCCCTCGCTGCAGTTTTGGCAGTGGCTTCCGATCTCCTTGCTTCTTGGTTGGCTTTTGTTGAAAGGCAGTATATAAATATTTGTTGTAGTAGTAGCAGTCATACAAATCAAGACGATTTGTACGATAACAAGCCAACCAAGAAGCAAGGGTTTTGCAAGCCAATCGGAAGCCAGTGCCAAAACCAATCCGCGAGGGAAGAACAGCTCGCCAAAATGGCGCTCAAAACGCTTCGAGAGAACGGGGCCATTCCATTCTTAGCTCGAAACAGGCCCTTCATATGAAGGGCATTCCGTATGGAGCACGGAACGAAACGTCCCGTTTCGATTCCGTCCCGTTTCGAGTCGGAATGTTCCAAGCGCAGAATGTGTTGCATATCCTTAGCACAGAGAAGAGCGATACGAAAGCACTTTCCATATAATGTTTGAACATTAGGACTTTGTAACGTAGAAGAAAGCAACAGCTAAGAGGATGTGTGGTATACGAAATCATAACAGCAGTCCTCCTACGGCCTGGGGAGGCTCCAGATTTTTGCTTACCCCCCCTGCTAAATGAGCAAAGGGGCACCTTTCAAAGTGGTGATTGTTAGGAGGAATACTGGAGTTAGCTCTCCAGTGAACAGCCGCCAGCTACTACGGTGGATATTTATATACTGCTTTCAATGTACAAAGCGGTTTATGTAGAAAAATAGTGATAAATAAATAAGACTCCCTGTCCCCAATGGCTCACAATCCAAAAAGAAACACAAGGGAGAGAACCAGTACTGGAGGGATGCTGTGCATACACTGGAGGGATGCTGTGCTAGGGCCGGATAGGGACAGTTGCTCTCCCCCAGCTAAATACAAGAGAAAGCACCGCTCTAAAAGGTGCAAGAGTTTAACTGTGCCATCTTTTTAACTTACATGGCAAAATATGGATCAAGCACTGCTTGTAATACTGTAGAAGAACTGCAGAGCAACGACCTTGAAGTCCTCCAAGCCAGCAGAGCAGGAAACTGCTCTCATGCTATTATTTTTAAAACCAGTTTTGCGAATACAGTTTTTGTGGTTAACACCAAAGGCGAAGAGCTCTTCTGTGCCTTGACAATGCCACATTTTATTTATTTATTTTTGCCCCGCGCCCCAATCTTCCCTCCTGGGCGATTCACAGCAATAGGAAACAAATCAGAACAAAAAAATCAAACCTTAACACAATTTAAAACCACAAGTCTAATTAAAAAGCTTGGGCGTCTGGAGAGACTTCTGAAAGGTTGTCCAAGATGGGGGGCTCTTATTTCAGCAGGGAGCGTGTTCCAGAGTCTTGGGGCAGCCACAGACAAGCTGGTGGCAACTGCAGACAAACCTCTCGGGATGATCTCAATGGGAGATGAAATCGCAATTCATCCATGCTTATGTGGCCCAGGAACTCAAATACTACCATGCTAATGCTGTTGTCTCAAGCAACCCAAGAAACATAAATGCACAGAGCTCTGCAAAAAATATCAACTGGGCGGTAACAGTGCCACAGTCATGAAAGGAATGGAGCATGCACGCAATCCAGCCACTGCTCTCCTCCTGTGTGATTTCTCTGCTGGAAACAATCACAGAGAAAAGTTCACTGTGAGCAAGAAAATTCACAGAGAAAAACCGCAGCTACTTCCATTACTGTGAGGGCTACAAGAAGTGCCACATGGAGTGGCTTCAGCAGCTCATAGGAAGCTACCTTACAGTCAGGCCATTGGTCCATCTAGCTCATTATTGTCTACACCAGGGATTCTCAACGTTGGGTCCTCAGATATTATTGGACTTCAGCTCCCATAACCCCCAGCCCCAATGGCCTTTGGTTGGGGGTTATGGGAGTTGAAATTCAGTAACATCTGGGGACCCAACGCTGAGAATCCCTGGTCTACACTGACTGGCAGCGGCTTCTCCAAGGTTGCAGGCAGGTCTCTCTCTCAGCCCTACCTGGAGATGCTGCCAGGGAGGGAACCTGGGACCTTCTGCTTGCAAAGCGGATGCTCTGCCACTGAGCTGCAGACCCATACCTTAAGGGGAGTATCAGCGCTCACATGCAGACACCGATCCATATGAAAACCAGAGTGGACCCTGCTTAGCAAAGGGGACAATTCATGTTTGCTACTGCAAAAGTCCAGCTCTCCTCCTTGACACTAGCTCTTCTCTCCAGGAACTAATTTGTCTCCATAAACAAAAAAGCAACTCATTTTACAGAATGGTGTACATTTTGTACTGCTTTTAAGAAAAGGGGAGCATCCCCACTGAAACGGCATATGACAAAGATAAATCTATTTCAGGGATTCATGTTTTTGTAGTGAGAAAAAAGATGGACACCTTTTGAAAATTACTGGTATTGTAAACATGGAAGTGATTTTGTATCTGGAGATACAGTGAGAACTTGCCTTGCTTTTAAAAGCATACCATTTAAAATTATATTCAAGGCAACCTAAAGCTACAGACTGAATAGATTAGATTATGGGTTGGGGTTTTTTTTTGTAGAAAAGCTGTTGCTGGCTCCATGGAACCAGAAAAATTACCAGAGATTGAAAGACTTGCTTGCATACTGGAAGCATGGAATAGAGGGAGTGGACAGAGATAAATCTGTCTCTCTCATAACACTAGAGCCAGGGGTCATCCCATGGAACTGAAGGCCAGGAAATTTAGGACCAACAAGAGGAAGTACTTCTTCATACAGTGCATAGCTAATTTATGGAATTCTCTGCCACCAGATGTGATGACAGCCACCAGCCTGGATGGCCTTAAAAGGGGCTTAGACAAATTCATGGAGGCCAGGTCTCTCAATGGCTACTAGTCTGGTGGCTATAGGCCTCCAGATTTGGGAGGGGTTTGGATAACTTCATGGAGGAGAGGTCTATCAATGGCTACTAGTCGGGGGGTTATAGGCCACCTCCAGCCTCAAAGGCAGGATGCCTCTGAGTACCAGTTGCAGGGGAGCAACAGCAAGGGAGAAGGCCTGCCCTCACCTCTTGCTAGTGGGCTTCCCAGAGGCATCTGGTAAGCCACTGTGTGAAAAAGGATGCTGGACTAGAGAGGCCTTGGGCCTGATCCAGCTAGGTTGTTCTTACATACTCAGCTGTCTGTTTGCTTACTCAGCAAGCTGTGTTTTCCTCGTCTCTAGCTTTCCCCCCACGAAGGAGCTGCTAGCAGAAAAGCATGAGCATGCTTGTATACCGCCCCAAACTCATTTCTCTGGGCAGCTTACAATAAAGCAATAATACAGATTAAAAACAAAGTTAAAACATTAAAACAATTTCAAACCATGATCAATTCTAGAAGTCTAACTAAAAGCCTGGGCAAATAAATGAGCGCATTCCGAAGCCCTGGGGCAGCAACAGAGAAGGCCTGTCCCTAAGTAGCCACCAGATGGGTGGCAGCTACAGACAGACCCGCCCCCCCCCAGATGATCTCACTAGGTGGTGGGGCTTGTAATGGAGGAGATACATTCAATTTCTATTTATTTTCTCCTCTTTTATTTTCTATTTTTTATTATTTTTGTTTACACAGTCAGACAGGTGCTATGACTGGTTTGTTTTATCCAGACACTGAGTCCTTCCCAAGGACCTGGGATGGCTGGATTTTATTATCAGTATTGTTGCTGTTATTATTATAGATATCGTCGCAGAATATAGGCTGTTCCCAGTAAAGTTGCTTTTTGTAATTGGCTGATGGTGATTTCTGTGGCCCCTCTGGTGTTGAGGTGCTCTTCAAGGTCTTTTGGAATTGCACCCAGGGTGCCAATTACCACTGGGATGATGATGATGATGATTAAAATTATTTTATTACATTTATAAACCACCCCATCCAGAGGCTCTGTGTGGTGTACAACTAGTTTAAAAAACAAAAACAAACACCATTTAAAACACACCACTTAAAACAATATAAAAACAATTTTAACACAATTTAAAACCAATTAAAATTCTTAAAACCAGTTTTAAAGCCTTGGAAGGCCAGGCCCAACAAGTAAGTCTTTGGTGCTCTCTTAAAGGCCAACAGCGAGCCTAAACTGCGGATATCTGCCGGGAGTGCATTCCGCAGGCCAGGAGCAGCTACAGAGAAGGCCCGGTTCCTATTTATCATCTTTTATTCTGTTCCTAGCTATCATATGGAGTTTCCTCTTCCATTCTCACTCCACTTCATGCGTGACAAAAACTTCTCAACTACGGCCAACCAGTTGATGCCCAAAGGTGCCACTACATTTAGCTTTCACAGAACAACAGCACTATGGATCTGGAAATATACAGATTGTTAAGCGCATTGAACGTACTTAATCTCTCTTGACAGCACTGTTTTTACTGTTCTCTGGAGCAGCTGTAACTATTAATGTCCATTTGGGTTCAGATACATTAGGCAGGACTCACTTCTGGATTCTAGTTCTGCTTGAAATAAAAACAAAACCAAGAAACTACTATGCACTACCGACTATGCTCGGGGAGCTGTGAAAAATTTCTGCGCAATCTAAGAAAGATATCTCAGCAAAAACCACTATTATCGCTCAACATATGAGAAATGGAAAGACAGTTATCTGTGCCAGAAAACTATACTCAGATTTCTTAAATAAGCTTTTGACATACATTAATCTGCTATTGAGAATGTTTGGTGTTTACTAGAAATATGTTTGGAGTATACTATTATTTATTGATTGATTCGATTTCTATACCGCCCTTCCAAAAATGGCTCAGGGCAGTTTACACAGAAAAATAATATATAAATAAGATGGATCCCTGTCCCCAAAGGGCTCACAATCTAAAAAGGAACATAAGACAGACACCAGCTTTTAACAGTCACTGGAGGGATGCTGTGCTGGGGGTGGATAGGGCCAGTTACTCTCCCCCTGCTCAATAAAGAGAATCACCACATTTAAAAGGTGGCTCTTTGCCCCGTTAGCAGGGGTTCATACCTCTGCTAACTAAAATCATACATAAAATAATAAATATTTGGCATTTTCTTAGTTGAATTAACAACTTGGGTCAATTTTTCCTCTGTCCCGTCTCCTGCCCGCCCCAGTGATGTGGGGCAGAAAATTTCCCACTGCTATATTTTTTCCACAGAAAATTTTTCAGTTTCTAAAAATACTAATTAGTTTTATGACACACAGCATAATGGATGGACACCAATGCAATATCAGGCAAACTGGGTGCCGATGTGCTGGACTTGCATCAGGGAGACCCAAATTCAAATCCCCATTCAGCCATGAAACTCACTAGGTGACTGTGGGCCAGCCAGTAACCCAGTTCTCTCTCAGCCTAAGCTACCTCACAGGGTTGTTGTGAGGATAAACACAACCATGTATACTGCTCCGGGCTCCTTTGTAGCAAATCAACAACCATGAGCAGTTCCACAGTTTTAATTAACTTGAAATCTTGGGAAATGACGGGGTGAGCAGTTCTTTCTCGCCAACCCCCCACCCCCACGGATCACAAACAGCGGGTCAAAGCAAACAAAAAGCAAACATCAGAATCGAATTCAAAAATCAAGTGACGAGGCCTGTTTGGACTGGACTTGCACCAAGTTGCCGTTCTCATTCCAACTCACAGCGCAACTGAAACCAAAACTTGAAACGTGCTAAGTATTGGTTTCGCTTCCAGCCAACACAAAGAGCCGGGTCTCGCTCCTTTTACGGAGCTGGGGAGTCTGGGAGCCTTTCTGTAAAATCTGTTAAAAGTGGCCCCAGCCACGCGCCATCAGAATGGCCTCCAGCGGTGCTTCTACAGACAGTGAAACTGACCAGGCCCCTCCATTCTCAGGGAGAGTGTTCAGCTCTGCTGAAGAGCCAAAGCACAGAATGACAGCTCTTGGGATGTGCTAAAATTAGTATGTCAGCAACAGCTTTGCAGCTGCCATATACTGAGTCAGACCATTTGGTCTAGTGAGCTTAGTGCTGACTTCACAGACTGGCAGCGGCTTCTCCAAGAGTGCAGGCAGGAATCTCTCTCAGCCCCATCTTGGAGATGCTGCCAGGGAGGGAACTTGGCACCTTCTGCCCTTCCCAGAGCGGCTTCATCCCCGGAGGGGAATCTCTTGCAGTGCTCACACTTCTAGTCTCCCATTCATATGCAACCAGGGTAGACCCTGCTTAGCTAAGGGGACAAGTCGTGCTTGCTACCACAAGACCAGCCTTTCCCTCTTTTAAATGGAGAACAAGGGAGAAGCACAATACTGTGTGTTGTCTCTCAACTTAGTAAAACTGTTCCAAGAAAAGTAATTTTTACATAACGATTTTGAACTTGTAAACCATGTTAAATATGCTTTATTGCTCTTAGTTTTTTTTTTAACCCTAATCAAATTATTTCTGATCCAATCTCTGTGGCTATTAGGAAAAATGTGTGAGACATTTATATGGCACATCAGATTAGCATGGAGTAGTGTTTTGATTTTTGTTTACTAAATATGTAAATCGATCAGCATACCAAATCAGATCACAGTCTACTTCAGGCCTTGGCCATTTTTCTTGGGATCTAGGAGCCAGCCCAAAAATATAGGAGCCAGACACATGACCAAGTTACCAGAGATAGTGACAGGCATTGTGGAGAGTTAATGGGCTTCTCTTCATCCCAGCAGAAGCAGGGCCGCTTGGGACCTGAGTTTATTAAATAAGAGTTTATTAAATAACTCTACCTCTGAATAGCCTAGTCTAGGCACCACAGTTAACTTTCTAGATGCCACAGCTCCCTGGCACCTGGGATTTGTCAAGCCCTGGTTTATTGAGGGCAGGGGAACTTATCTGTCTGTCTGTCTGTCTATCTCGCCTGATATGTAAATCTCTAGAATGTACATCTGGCACTATCTGCCAGAAAAACGTTTGAATTCATAATTTTCCAGAATGGTCATTTCAAACTTTTTTTTAAACCCCGAGGTACACTAAAATTTGTTTTTATTTAAAAAAACTAGACACAATGCCACCCCCACCACACATGCACTTTTTTGCTGTGGCAGTCATGTTTGCTTTGCATGCATGCAGAAAGTCCCGGGTTTAATCCCTGGCAGCTTCTCCCTGCAGGGCTGGGAGAGATTCCTGCCTGAAATCTTGGAGAGCTGCTGCCAGTCGGCGTTGACAATACTGAGCCAGATCGACCAAGGGTCTGACTCGGCATAAGGCGGCTTCCTATGTTCCAGTCATGGTGATACTTATTTGAGTCAGCTCCAAATGCAAGGAGCTTAAACTATCCACTTTTGGAGCTGACTTGCCCCATTGTGGACCGGGAAGACTGTGTCCTTCCCAGTGCATAAGAGAGTGAGCCAAATCCAAAAGCAGGGAGTCAGCGTGGCACACCAGCCAGCATCCCGTGGCACTCTGTCTGGGAATGATGTTCCAGAAAACCCACATTGCTAACAGCACCAGAGAAGGTGGTATGTCTTATACACATTAAGAATTTGTCAAGGTCCTCTTTAGCAAATTGATCACCAGGCACAAAGGAACTAGTTAGCACTTAATTTTTTTTTTTTTTTTAAAGCCACTTTCACACTCACGGGTACAATAAGCCCTTGCCAAGTCAATAAGTTTGCTTCATCAACTTGGATATTACGAAAGTTCTTCATTCCACATTTGCGGATTTCTTCAAGCTCCTGCAAACCAAGCACAGCAAAAAGAGCAGGTTAGTAAGGAGAACAGCCAGGACTTCTGCTCATTACGGTTCTGGAAAAGACACACTCTATTTCCTCTTCAACATTAAATGAACTGGAGTTGAAGAGCGAGGCAGCTGCTGAACACACACTGTGCAAACACCTAGACTAAGTCATAGTCATGAGTAAGTCTCACAGAAATTAAATGGTTAACTCAGACTGCACAACTCTGGCTCTTCAGCTACTGCTGGACTACACAACCCATCACCCCTGACTATTGGTCACTAACTGGGGATGACTGGAGTTGTAGAACAGATTAGCTCTGGAACAAATTCAACAGGTGCTGCGTTCCCATTCACTTGCCTTCATGAAATCCTCCGCCACCAGGAGAAATAATGAAATGGAAAGCAAACGCCCTTGCAGTTTGACAACAGGGACATGATAGAGGTCTATACAATCACACATGGTGTGGAGAAAATGGAGAGAGAGAAATTTTTATCCTTCTCACATAAAAACTAGAACCAGGGGTCATCCCATGAAACTGATTGCCAGGAAATTTAGGACCAGCAAATGGAGCTACTTTTTCACACAACGCATCATCAACTTGTGGAATTCTCTGCCACAAGATGTGGTGACAGCACAGCATCTTGGAGATGCTGCCAGGGAGGGAACTTGGAACCTAGATGCTCTTCCCAGAGTGGCTCCATCCCCTAAGGGGAATATCTTATAGAGCTCACACATCAAGTCTCCCATTCATATGCAACCAGGACAGACCCTGCTTAACTAGAGGGACAAGTAATGCTGGCTACGACAAGAGCAGTTCTCCTCTCCTAAAATGGAACATAGGAAGCTGCCATATACTGAGTCAGACCATTGGTCCATCTAGCTCAGGATTGTCTACCCAGACTGGCAGCGGCTTCTCCAAGGTTGCAGGCAGGAATGTCTCTCGGCCCTGTCTTGGAGATGCTGCCAGGGAGGGAACTTGAAAGCTTCTGCTCTTCCCAGAGCGGCTCCATCCCCTGAGGGGAATATCTTCTGGCAGATGAGGCAGTGGACCTAGACCCCTTTATGCAGCCTGACATTCAGGCGGGGACTGAATGACCTGATTCAGCCCTATGCAGAGGTCCACAAAGACCTCAGGAAAAAGATGGCACAGCCAACCCTTCTGAGCTTTTTTAAGAGAGCACCGCCTGGCACTTCAGGGCAGCCGGACCCTTTGGGGAGCAGCTGTGAACTGCCTGCAACAGAGGACGCATCATCATCAGGAGGAGGAGGAGGAAAGTACTTATGTGTTCATGCCTCCGCTTCCCCTTAAAAATCCTTCTCCCCCCCCCCCGGAGCTACTCCACCCACAGCTCCCTCCCCCCTCCCCTCGACTGCAACCCACCAAGTCCCTCCTCCTCAGCATCCTGACCATCTGCATGGATGTCAGGTAGGAAAGGCTTCTCATTAAGATTCCGTGTGTTCTGTGGTTTTCTTGTGATTTCAAAGTGCATTTGAGTAGGGTTTTTGGCGGGGGGGGAGCTCAGAAATTTTTTAAGGGACTCAATCTGCTCATTCCTCTTAGTGACTCTCGGTAACTCTTGTGGATTCTGTTATATTTAGGGAGTTTTGGTGATTTTTATTTTTATTATTTTTTTTGCATTTCCCCCTTGATTTTTAGGTGATTTTGCAGTTGTGGTTCCCCTAACCCCCGTTCTCCATTGGTTTTAATGCCTCGCCAACAGCGAATTTGCCAATCGCAGGGTTCTGCGGGAACGTAACCCCTGTTCCCTCTAACAGGGATCCCCAGATGTTGTTGACTACAACTCCCAGCATCCCCAGCTGCAGTAGCCTTTGGTTGGAGAACCTGGGAGTTGTAGTCAACAACATCGGGGAATCCCTGTTAGAGGGAACACTGAACGTGACCCTCGTGGTTGGTGATGGATGACTGTATGTTTTAAAATATGTTTCTCAGTCCAAGGAATGTGTGCATACGAGAGAGAGAGAGAGAGAGAGAGAGAGAGAGAGAGAGAGAGAATATATCTGCATGTGTGGGGAGTGTGATATTATTTGCATAGGAGTGAAAGAAAAGTCATGCCGAGAATGTGTTCTTTTTCACCATGCCCTTAAGTTCTTCTGCAGCCAAGATATAGGGTGGGTGGGGAGAAGAAAAGGAGGTCTTGGGGCCCACTTCAACCTTGCTACACCCCTGATACAATGTGAACTCAGTGGATGATCCTGGTAAGATCCAGGATCGCATTTCCTAGATCGTCAAGCCTTTGCTCGCCCTTGGGCTCAGCGCTAAGCCCACAACAACAGAGTGCAGGACTTCCTGGATCATTTACAGCGCTCAGCCTCAGCAGCCTTATTTTTCCCTATGGTTCTTTCACACAAAAAAGCAGACTTTAACTTGATGCATTTAGTAGGGGCTCACAATTCTATTTCAAGAAGTATGCACACTTTAGCACGTTTGCATTACATTCAAAATTTCCTTTCAAGCCAGTTGATTTTTATACTTACTATAACGGAACTTTGAAATTCTGTTTTTTTAAAAAACCTTCAGTTTTAGACAGCACATAAAACTGACAGAAAGCACCTTTAGGACTGTTTGCTAAATATATTTAGATTGTTTGAAAACTATAAATATAAACAAAACAAGACTGTTTACTAAATACACTGGATTGTCTTCCTAAAAATAGGCAAATAAATGTATCAGGGTATCAAATCAGAGTCTATTTGGAGCAAATAGATTCTTTTTTTCTTTCTTTCCAGAAAACGCACGCCGCCAGGGGTGGGGGGCACCGTAGAAGTATGAGCGGAAAAAGAAATGTGGAGGAATTCCTCTCTCCCTATTAATAATTTGCAACAACGAAAGCTTTGTTTATGAGAACGCCATGGGGTTCCCACTGCAGCCACCAGCAACCCTACTGTATGCCAAACCAACGACTGAGCCATTTTGGGGGGTAGAAGCAACGTCTCGCGTAAAGGGACCGCCCTAACGATGGCAGGGACTGTGTGCAACAGTCTCTCCCCATCCCGCAGAAATTAGGAGCAAGGTGGCCAAAGGGGTGGACCAGCCAACCGACCGACCAACGACCGACCAACCTTTCGGCTATGGGTGTGGCAGAGGTCTCCGCAACGTGTTGCCCGTAGAGTAAGAGACGGATGGGCAGGGGCATTTAAGCTGTCACTTATATGTGGGCAGTTCTTTCGGCAGGCAAGAGGTTTCAGGGGGCCAAGCAGTGGTCCGTGGGAAGCGGGGTTCAGTTGACGGGAGCCGTTGTAAACCAGCGGCTTATTTCAATGGACGACCCTGAGACGTCAGGACCTGGAGTTTGTTAATGAACAAGTGCGGAAAAGCGTGTTCCTATTACACCCGCTGCAGGCATCTCTTTATTCTATGACTTGTATTTACCTAAATTCTCTCAACTGAAAGTCATCAACTGTTTAAAACTTCCCCCAGGAGAAAAATGATCTCCCACTCTGACATTTTTTGTATTAACGTTTTGCTAACTGGGCAAAGAGGCACCTTTTTTAACGTGGTGATTCTCTTTATTGAGCAGGGGGAGAGTAACTGGCCCTATCCGTCCCCAACACAGGACCTCCAGTGACTGATGCTGGGGTCTGTCTTTTGTTTCTTTTTAGACTGCGAGCCCTTTGGCTCACAAGCCAAATTTTATTTATTTATTTGTTATTTCTCTATGTAAACCGCTTTGGGAACTTTTGTCGAAAAGCAGTATACAAGTATTTGTTGTTGTTGCAAATGAGATGACAAAATCAAAATAACCAGTCTTTTTGTATATCCTTCAGCTCTGCCACATCCCTTTGGAAGTGGGACAACCAGCCTTAATATTCTAAATGCAGGCACGTGATAGTTTTACTCAAAGGCAATCTGCATGTTTTGTTTTGCTGGCCATTTTCATAATGAATTTTAGTAACCTCTGAAGCTGCCAGATCATTGGTCAATCCAGCTCAGTATTGTCTGCCCAGACTGGCAGCGGCCACTGTGTGGAACAGGATGCTGGACTAGATGGGCCTGATCCAGCAGGGCAGTGGTTCTTAATGTGGGCCCTGCCAGATGTTGCTGAACGACAACTCCCAACACCCCCAGCCACTGTGGCTGAGGATGCTGGGAGTTGTAGTCTGGCAACATCTGGGGGACCGTTAAGTACCACTGCCCTAAGGGGGAACTCTTACAGTGCTCACACAGACAGTCTCCCATCCAAAGGCAAACCAAGGTGGGCCCTGCTTCGCAAAGGAGACAATCCATACTTGTGACCTCAAGACCAGCTATTTTCAATAGGAGTTCCCGCCACCTTTTGCCTAGGCATTCCCAACAGTACCTACAAGCTCTCTGCCGTCGGCAGAACTTCAGAGTGGGCAGCTTGGATCACACAGAGGAGGCATTCTGAACCGGGAAGCCGCAACTACTACGCAATGGACGTGGCACTGGGACGTGGCTGCTGCCCACGTAGCGTCTTTATGGCAATCTGTGCCACCCTTTCTCTGCAGGATAAGCAGCGGCAGCAACCTGCACCTCTGGGTGCAGCACGGCCCGTTGTCTTTATCGTGAAAACCTTGCACCCTGCACTTTGCCATTTCCTTTTCAGGAAGCAAATCCTGCAATAAATCAGAAGCCTCACTCTCCGCCCACCGATGAAGGTGACTGGCACTGCTCAAGTCAAACGTTCAAAACTCAGGGCATATGTTTACATCTGACGCGCACATACATGAGGCTCTAATTTGCTTTGTTTTAAAAACACATGCAATCATAACTTCAACTTCGGCTCTGCAACCAGGACTCGCCCTTGGAAAATAGAAGAGGCTTCTCAGAAGAGACCCTAGTAAATAGTCAAGAGACAGGAAAATGACTGATTGGAAGCTGCCTGCGGATTGTGGGTCCTCGGTTCCCACTCTTGATTAAAAAGTGGGCTGGGAACCGCCACAAAACAGCAAAGACTCAAACTATTGTTAAAAAGAGGTTAGGAAAGCCTATTTTATCTGGGCGGGGGGGAATTAATCATTACTGCTTTCCATTTTGAATGTTCAATTAATTTCACGGTGGCCAAAACTGATGCAAGTATTCAAAGCAATGATTCCCCCACACACCCCCAGTGGCAGTGACTGTGTGTTCCAGATGGGAGGAACAGCACATACGTACGCTCATCTCAGTCTGCATAAATCTGAATGTTAATTCAGGCTGACATGCCCATGTAAAAATAGCACATTAGCCAATGTTAAGGCTGGGCTACAAACTTTTTCTTCCCTCACATGAACTGCAAAACTAAACTAGTCACTTAGAGCTTATTTCACATCAGCCAGATTTTAACCTCTGATCTTCCCCTTCATCGGAGTGTCAAGAGCAATGGTGGGCATGCTCATTATTGTGACTGCCCACTGAAAGGGACAAGCCATAATGAGTGGAACTTGCGTTGAAAGGAAAGAGAAGGTCGATGGAGGTGTGTGGGTGCAGAGAATCACTGCCTAGACCCGGGGTGGGCAATCTTGGCCCTGCAGCTGGGGATGATGGGAGATGTAGTTCAACAACCGCTGGAGGGTCAGGTTTGCCCACCCCGGGTCTAGGACAACGATCCTCACTATTTTTCAAACAGGGGCCACTTGGAACTACATTTCCCAGCATTCCACGTGTGCCTTCCAAGAGCTGCTGTTATTTGAGCAGGATCCATTTCCCTTAAACGAACGCCGCCGGTGTGTGTGGTGGTGTCAGGGAGGCTGTGCACAGGCCTAATAAAAATATTAGGGGGCTGCACTGCGGGTCTTACAAGGAAGAACACCGGCCTAGAAAATTTCAGTTCTTTTGACTTTTACCCAACTGTGTCCCAGTGTTTACGGAGCACATGACTGAACCAAGTTGCAAACAGGCACATACCCTTTAAGTAACCCTGAAAGAGTTACTAGACAAACAACCGTCTCACCAATAAAGTGACACACTTTTTACGAGTTGCTCATTCCACAAGCACGCCAGCAAGGTTAATTATATAGGTGTGGCTAGTGATTTTAATTTAAGGAACAGATCAGTGGCTGAGCAAAGCAAATGTTTGACTCTGTGTTCAAGCAAAAACTTTTTAAAAACCCTAGGTGTTGTTTTCTTGTCTTTAAGACAAACGTTCAAGAACTACCCACACTTGTGTTTCAAATACTTCTGAATACTCCATGCTTTGGAAATGAAAATAAAGTTCGCATGGAACCCTGATTCTAGTTATACTTGAGTTTCACCGATTCCTGATTCCTAAACTGCAGTGGTGTCATAATCATATCAGTTACCCCTGCTAACTAGCAAAGAGGCACCTTTTAACGTAGTGATTCTCTTTATTTAGCAGGGAAAGAGTAACTGGCCCTATCCACCCCCAGCACAATACTGCCAGTGTCCTTTGGGGACAGGGATCCATCTTATTTATTTATTATTTCTCTGTGTGAACTGCTCTGAGCCATTTCTGGAAGGGCGGTACAGAAATCAAATGAATGAATGAATGAATGAATGAATGAATGATGATGTCACACGCATGTGGCAATACCTCCAACTGTGCCAAACCTCTACTTATAATACACAGAGTTTCACATTGCACAGAATGCTTCCTAAAGGAGCACACACTTTCCCCAAAACTTGGTCCAGTTATTTCATTTCCATTAGGAATATTGCCTTAGCCACACTGTAATTTGGAAAAAAAAGGAGTGTCGTAGAAGAGGAATAAAACGAGTATTATGCACTGGTGCTGGCATGTAGCAGCCCCCATGCTGCAGCCCTGTGAGATCTTGAGCCCTTTCTCACAATCAGCGAGAAGGGCTGGAGAGCCCGGGGGGAGGAAGGCTGCTGAAGCTTACCGCCCCCGTTGGGTCCGTGCTGGGCACGCAGATCGCCCGCCCAGACGGACATGGGCTGCCCCCAGCAGCACAGAGGCCTGGGATGCCTCGTCCCACCCCCTGGAAATCCCATAATGCACTGCGTGAGCATGTGGTGTATCGTGGGGATCCCTGCGGCAACGGACGAGCAGCCAGCGCTGTCGATGGTAACAAAAACAGGGCCAAGGTCGCATTCGCTCCCTTCACCTCAAAGAGGCTGACTCCACAGGGAGGCCTGCCCCCGAAGCGCGGCTCTGGGCATGATCCCGGCGTGCACATGCACATCCCGGGCGTGGCTGCGTGTGAGAACAGCCTCCTTGGCTGCTGGCGGCAGGTGCGCATGGAAGCGGCATCTATATGAACTGGCCTCCGTATATGGAGCCCATAGGCGAACGCCTCCGTTCCCATGAGCACTTTAGCGGCTCTCCAGCTCTTCCGGCGACAACTCCCATCATCCCCAGCCATGGTGGCCAACAATCAGGGATGCTGGGAGTTCGAGACCAGCAACAGCTGGAGGGCCAAGGAGAGCAGCCCTGGTATCGGAGGACTCTTGTGCAGGCAAGGAGATGGCGGCAGCCCGGCACACGGCTGGGACGCATGCGCGGGAGCTGCCGCGGGCCCGAACCAGCCCTGTGCTTTGACGTGTGTAACTTAAGATATGGATGGCAAATCCAAACAGCTGCCGGACTCGAGACAGCGTGGTGCAGATACATGAAGGCAAAGGTCCCTCGCAAAAGCACCCATCTCTGGGCTGGCAAAAAACACTGACACGGCTGCGCCAGAACCTGCCCTCGAACCCCAGCAAAATACACTTCTCTGTAAGGAGGGGGACGGTACCGGTGGGTGCACAGGCACCCGATACGCTTCTTAAGAAAAAGAGAGAGTCATGATATAGCCTATATATATAGCCTATAGGATGAAGCCTAAAGTACACAAAGAATGTATAGTTCTCTCTGCATGTATCCTTCCTCTAAATAGACAATGACTCTGAATTTAAGATGGCCCCCTTAAAAAATGCCGGTTAAATAAGGTGATGTCTGAATTTACCTGAAAGGCAGAGGACTCTGAATTCAAGACCCCCCACTCCAATTGCTAACAGCAAAGAACTGGGAAAAACCCTAGTCTTGGGTTCAAGTAAATAGGGTATTGTGTGAGTATTAGGTATCATCCAAATGATCAGCAAAGGCATGTTCCTACTGCACTTGGTAGTCTTTGCAGCACAATCCTTTAGGTCCTTACTCAAAAGCAAAACTAAGATGTCAAGTTCTCATGCAGCAATTTGGAGTGTGCTGTAGTTTGGCATTCAAAACCACCACAACACACCACCCAATTATGACACATTTAAAAAGCAAGAGGGGCATTCTCACAGAGTGGGGGAACACTGAGCCATTCAAGAAGCATTCAAGGGCGGAAATAAATCCACTTCAGATGCCCCAAATAGGACAGGGACACAGACTTGCACCACTCGGTCCCACAGGTGCACACGAAATCAGGCAACTGCATTCCACACGGAAGTCGCAATAGCCAAGAATGAGGTTGGGGGCGGCGAGGGAAGGGGCAGGAAAACAGCCATTTCCCAGGTACACATATAGTGCGAAGAGCATGAAATGACCTCTCAACAGAAGGGCGGCCTTGGGGGAAGAGATCTAGATTGCATACAGCCAGCGTGCCTCTAACAGGGATTCCAGCTGCTGTTCGCTGCAACTTCCATAAAGTGTGCCGTCAAGTCGATTTCGACTCCTGGCACCCACAGAGCCCTGTGGTTGTCTTTGGTAGGATACAGGAAGGGTTTCCCATTGCCTCCTCCCACACAGTATGAGATGATGCCTTTCAGCATCTTCCTATATCGCTGCTGCCCGATATAGTACCAGCGGGGATTCAAACCGGCAACCTTCTGCTTGTTAGTCAAGCATTTCCCCGCTGCACCATTTAAGCCGGCAACTTCCATATCCCCAGCAAAAGGCCATTGCAGCTGGGGATGCTGGGAGTTGTAGTCAACATCTGGGAACCCCTGTTCCAGGGATCACTGGAAGACAGGTGCATTTTTCTTGCGCTAAAACCTGCGAGCCTAGAAGGATCCCAAGATGGGCAAAAATCGTATTTGCTGTTTGTTACTGCTTTGGCTATTTCCATCAGCTCTCTTTAGCATTTCAATATGAAACTGTGCTTTTCTAATAATGTGGGGTCTTACAATATAGTTTTTATGATGAGGTTTGAAAACCTCCAAGACAGCGACACGCATTTCAGATCTATCAATCCCTACAGAAAGTTTAAGATCTGTAGGAGCTTTACAACTACTGAATTCCCAGTAGACTTAAGTTTATTTCATTCAAAGTACATGAGGAGGAACAATCTCCTTGTAACAGTTGCGGGGGAGGTACTAATATGGCATTCAGAGTCAACAGATTTTCTGCCTTATTTTTATCCTGGTACTTATCTGGAAGTACATGGTTAAGTAAACAGGAGAAGTAAATTATAGTAGCTAATCCACAGAAAAGAGAATGGAGTATCTCCCTCACTTGACCTCATTGGTTGCCATCTGAAAAGTGTATACACTCTTCTTTTAGGTCAAAATCCAGAGATCAGTCCAGTAGAATCAAGCCAACAAAAATTATGCTTCTTATGGACAAAGCAGGCCCATGGCTCAGATATCAAACACAAGATTTGGAGTTTAAAACTCCCTGATACAGGTAAAGTGTGCTGTCGAGTCGGTGTCGACTCTTGGCAAACACAGAGCCCTGTGGTTGTCTTTGGTAGAATACAGGAGGGGTTGACCATTGCCTCCTCCCACACAGTATGAGATGATGCCTTTCAGTATGTTCCTATATCACTGATGCCCGATATAGGTACCAGCGGGGATTCGAACTAGCAACCTCATGCTTGCTAGGCACGTCATTTCCCCCTGGATGCTCGCCCTGAAATCAATGGTTGAGGGAGATGTGCCTTGAAGTTACAAAACCAATAAGCACTCTCATTGGCGGTTTTAATATCACGTGCTAGTAGAACGCGCAGGTAAGTTAGGTTCAAACTTCATTTTTACTGCACCTTAATTAGCAGATATTAACAAACTGCCAGTTATACCAGCCAAATGTCATACTCTGGGGAGGAATAATTCAGCAATTTCAGAATGATGACATTTTAGAATGAAAGAGTTTGAAGTTTCACTTTCCACTTCAACAGAGCGAAGTTCTTTTTTTCCCTTTTCCTGGTTCACTTTAGAAAGCAATGCCAGCGACACCATCTGCTTTGCTGTAACAAGCAGACCTTGCATGGGTGATGAGGGAAGATTCACACATGTACGTGTAGTGGCAGCATTTTGTACATCACAACAACAGCTATCCTCTTGACGTGATCTATATTACTAACATCAATAAGTAATATAGGCTTATAGCATCAGGGCTACCGCCTTATGTTGGAGAGATGCATGAGTTATCCTAAGCTGCAATCCTAACCAGGGAGTAAACCACTGGGCACAGTAGCACTGCCTTCTGAGTAAACACACTTAAGATTGCACTGGGCATCTACTTACATGTGTGCGCATCAGCTCTACCTAGCAGCCCTGTGCACAGTCGTGAGCAGACGAATGCTGTCCACTGCTGCATTACTGCCTCTTAAGTATATTAGGAACTGTGGGCCATTCATCAAAAATACGCAAACCGCAACAATATGGAGATTTAAGAAAAAAGACAAGGTTGTTAGAGGAACAGCCAAATTTGGCTCCTTACCCCAAATGGCAACTGATACGTCATATCAGCACCACAGGAAGTGGCTCTACTAAAGGGCAAGTGCAAAAAACATAAAATAAAAATCAATCAATACAGCACTTAAAAAAAAAAAAGATCCTTCCTAGTATTTTTCCTTTCCTAGTCAAATATCATGACTAGGAGACATGCACCATTTCCCTTAATCTGGAACAGGGAGTCTCACTCCAGAGTAAGGTAACTCAATAACAAGGACTCTTACTCCAGAATAAGATTATATTCCACAATAAGGGAAATCATAAATTGTCCTGTTATGTTTGAAATCACTCTGCTCCCAGAACTGGCAACGTGAGAAGTAAAGGAGGTTGTCCTGTGGTTGTCTTTTGGTAGCATACAGAAGGAGGAGGACACGGATAAGGACATTATTATTATTATTATTACATTTATATCCTGCTCTTCTTCCAAGGAGCCCAGAGAAACTTGAGTTTCTCTTTCACAACAACCCTGTGAAGTAGGTTAGGCTGAGAGAGAAGTGACTGGCCCAGAATCACCCAGCTAGTTTCATAGCTGAATGGGGATTTGAACTCGGGTCTCCCCGGTCCTAGTCCAGCACTCTAACCACTACACCACGCTGGCTCTAAACATATCGACCATGAAGGGACATCAGCAGAGCACAGAGCAGCTGCCCTCTCCTAAGCAGTGTGTCCGCTAACAGGGATTCCCAGATGTTGTGGACTACAACTCCCAGAATCCCCAACTGCAATGGCTTTTGCTCAGGGATTCTGGGAGTTGTAGTCCACAACATCTGGGAATCCCTGTTAGAGGGAACACTGCTCCTAAGTCAAGTCCACTTCCAGTTCAGACCTAAGAGGAATTAAATCAATTCAAGCAACACCATTATTAAACTTATTTGTTTCCTAGGTTCTGGCAAGCAACATATTCTGAGTAATGTTTACTAAACAGATACATCTTAGATCTATAACCAATGCCGTTACTGGACTATTTTAAAAATGCAGTGGATTGATCAACTAATAGTACGTTTCCACATGAGTAAACCGTTGGGAAGCAAAAAGTATGTTTTGTTTATTTTCGATCACGTATGCATATGCACAATAGACATCTTAGAAGAGGCATTCTTTTTAAAAAGTACTTTTAATGCAAGTATTTATAGCCACCATAGATGGCAAGCACTATATCCCTTTGTCCTGTGAAACGGTTCCCCTTTCTTTCACAGGACAGAACGCCTCTTCCAAGACAGAAGTTGTCTCTATCTTTTATTGCATTTTATGATTATGTATCCAGTTTTATAGTCTTTTATTGTGGATGTTATTCTTTTATTGCAAACTGACCCAAGCAGCAGTGTGCTGGAGGGGCGGGATATAACTATTGTAAGAATTAAGATGGTGCTTGCAATCTTTGTTGGCTACAAATACCGGCATTAAAAATCATATTTATTTTTTTAGTCAGGCAGCTTGCTGCCCAATTGACTAAAAAGATGCCCTCATTTAAAAGGTTTGTCAATCAATTAATCTGACCAAACACTGCAGCTTCATTCATAAGGCAGCAAATGCTGTGTGCAGCTTGTCATGCAATGGTAGTATCTGGACAACACACAACTATACAGATTAGCACAAGGAATATACCTCAGTATATGAATTAACAGGTTAACAGAAACTGAAGATGTTTATACAAAGCAGGCTTCAGTCTAGGTATATAGAGCAGTAAACCAAACTTGAGAGCGCTTGAACTGTGTACTTTGCTTCCTTGAGAAATGGGTTCTCACATTTATAGGAACTATAATCCTAGAGAGAAGATTATGACCTGTGACTACATCTTTCAGAGGGGCAGATGTGTTAGTCTGCTAGAGTAGAAACTAAAACTCATCTGCAGGATCCTTCTCTTTATATAATCCTACAGTTTAGGAAGAACAATGGTCTTAATCCTGTTACTGACTTCCTGTGAATCATGTGTAGTTCAGGAGGTCTGAAAACTTCAAAGGCGGCAAAAAGGGGGGGGGGTCACTTTACTTGAAGTGGCTTCTGAACCCATTCCAAAGCTTATTCAGAGCTTTGATGATGATGATGATGATGATGATGATGATGATGATAATAGTAAACAACCTTCTCAACTCATTTCAGAACTTCAAAATGGGGCAGTGCGGGTAGCCGTCTCCTTTAATGAGACGTAAGTCATGACTATCGTGCCCTCTCCATTTCAACCAGATTTAGCCGTGACTCTTGAACCCATTTCCAAAATTATTTGGAGCTTTGAAAAAGGAAAAAAAGCCCTCTCCTCTGAATTGGCTTTTGAACCCATTTCCAAGCCTATTCAGAGTCAGTGAAGGGAAAACTTCCAAACCCGCTTCAAACTCACTGGGAGCTTTGAAAGGGGGGGGGGGAGAGTCTCATTCAGTCAGTCACGACTATGAAGCCCCCTTCATCCCGACCATGACTTTCAAACCCATTCCAAAGCATATCCGGAGCTTTGAAAAAAGGGGGAAAAGCCCTCTCCTCCTAACTGACTTTTGAACCCGCTCACAATCAAAGAAAGCGAAGGGAAGACTACCTAACCCCCTCCAAACTCACCTGAGAGCTTTGAAGGGGTGGGTGGGAAGGGGAGTCAAATTCAGCTAGTCACGACTCTCAAGCCCCCTTCATCCCAACGGGATTTAGTCACAACTTCCAAAACCCATCCCAAAGCTTATCTGGAGCTCCAAAAAGGGAGTGGTGGGGAAGAGGCAAACCCCATCCCATGAGCCAAGTTAGTCAGGACTATCAAGCCGCTTCCACCCCTACAAGCCACGACTGAAGACCCCAATTCAGAGCTTTGTGAGCTGAGAAGGAGGTGGAAGTGGTGGTGGACTCTTTGGAGCCTACCCCCAACAGCCCACGCAGAGCTCCTGTGTTTCTAAAAGGAGCTGCCAAGACAGAGGTGCTCTTACCACTGGACTTGGGGGGCCAACATCCAAGGCCTCCATACCCCCCGGAGGAAGGACCCAACCGGTCTTCCCTGTAAGAGGGATTTCCAGATGTTGTGGACTACAACTCCCATAATCCCCAAGCAAAGCCTATTGTAGCAGGGGACACTGGGAGCTGTAGTCAACAGCATCTGGAGAAAACTCTAACACATGTTAGAGGGAACACTGCGCCCCAAATGTTGCTCTGGGTGGTGTGTGGCTTGTGCCCCAAGCACCGGTGGGTTAAAAAAAACAAGGCCTAACTTGCAGGGGAAGGGGGAAGAAAGAGGCGGCCCCTCCAACAGGGATTCCCAGACGCTGCAGACTACAACTCCCAGCATCCCCAACACCTGGAAGAAAGAGGGAACCCCTCCAACAGGCATTCCAAGACACTGTGGACTACAACTCCCAGCATCCCCAGCTGCAGGAGAAAAGGGGGGGGCACCCTTCCAACAGGGATTCCCAGATGCTGTGGACTACCACTCCCAGCATCCCCAGCTGCCATGCCTCCAGCTTGGGGATGCTGGGAGTGGTAGTCCCCAACCTCCGGGATTCCCCGGGAACCCTCCTTCCCAGGGCCTTTTAGGTCCAGGCTCCAAAGCCCCCTTTAAAAGGAGATGAGGAAGGAGCGGGGGGGGGGGGAGCACCTCAGGGCTAAGACACGTGAAAGCCAGACTCGCCCCTCCAGAGAGGGCAGAGCCAGAAACACCGGGGGGGGGGAGAAGAAGAGGCCACGCAGCCCCCACCCCGAGAGAGAGAGAAGGGGGGGCAGTGGGGGGAAGGGGGGGCAGCCTGCCTCCCGCGCACACATACCCCCGTTGCCAGCCCCACCACAAAGGCCGAGGGCGGGGCGGGGAGCTGCCCCCGCTGGAGCCCGGGGGGGGGGCTGAGGGGCGCCGCCGGCCGCCCTCCTCCTCCGCCGCCGCCGCTGCTTCGTCACGGCCCGCCCGCCTGGGGTGGGGCTGGCGGCAGCGCGGTGCGGGGGGGCGCCCTCAGCCCTCCCTCCGGGCCGCGGTGGGACCGGAGAGGGAGAGGGGAGGAAGGAAGGGAGCAGCCGCCTCCGCTGCTCTGGCGGCGGCGGCGGCGGCTGCTGCTGCTCCGCCGCCCGGCCGCCCGCCTCGGCCTGCTGGGCTCCTCCGGCGGCTCCCCCCGTGGTGGCCGCCCCAGGGGGCGCCTCCCGAGGCCCGGCGGAGGCGGCGGCCGGGGCGGGGAGGGGCGGGCGTCGGCGGGACCCCACCCCGGCTGCCCGCGGCCCGCCCGAGGCCCTGCCCGGCGCCGCGCCTGCCTGTTACCTTCATCAGCCTCCTGCTGGCCGCCATCTTGGATCTGCCGCCGCCGCTGCCGCTGCCGCCGCCCCACAATGCATGGCGGCAGCGGGAGGCGCTGCCGGGCCCGGCCGGGCCGAGGAGGAGGAGGAGGAGGATGCTGCCGGCCGGGGCCTGCGCTCCCTGGGCGGGCGGGCGGAGCAGAGCGCGGCCGGCGCAGGCAGAGGCGCCCCCGGGCCAGCCCGAGCGGGGGGCAGGCGACGCGGCGGGGTGTGTGTGCTGCTGCTCCTGAGCCTGGAGGCTCTACTCCACGTGGTGGTGGTGGGATTTAAGTTTCCTCCTCTTCCCCCTCCCCACTCCTCCTTCCCCTCCTCCTCCTCTCTCCCCTCCAGAGAAAGGGCAGGATCCGGACCAGTCAATGGTCCTGCCCGGCCGCCTGCCCTGCTCCTTCCTTCCCCGGCTGGCTGCGCCCTTGTGCTGTCAGGAGGTGTGCTCCTGAGTGAGGAGGCTCTACTACTGCGGCGGTGCAGGCAGGGGAGGGATGGTCCCCGGCTCCAGAGGCAGCCAGGCTCTCTAGGGAGCAGCAGAGAGAGCGGGCAGGAGGATCCAGGCCAACTGGCCTCCTGTCCTGGAGACGAGGCCCGACTAGCTGCCCGCGGGGCTGTTTTAGGTCCCTGGGAGGAGGAGGAGGCTTGCTCCTGAGTGAGGAGGCTCTACTCCACGTACTCGGGGGCGGGGTGTGTGTGTGTTCTGGCTCCAGAGTGTGGCTCGATGGATCCGGACAAGGGGGCATCCCAGAGACAAGTTGGACATCTTGGCGAGCTGGAGCCTTGTTGATATCAATGGGATGTAGTCAAGATTTGGTTGGTTGGTTGATTGATTAAGTGCCGTCAAGTTGGTGTCTACTCTTAGCAACCACATCAATAGATTCTTTCCAGGAGGATCTGTCTTCCATTTGGCCTTTAAGGTCTCTCAGTGGGGCATTCATGGCTGTCATAATTGAGTCCATCCACCTTGCTGCTGGCTTTCCTCTTCTCTTTCCTTCAACTCTTCCCAGCATGATGGACTTCTGAAGGGATCTGGGTCTTCGCATCATGTGTCCGAAGTAGGATAGTTTGAGCCTGGTCAGTTGTGCCTCGAGTAAGAATTCTTAATGGGTTTGTTCTATGATCCATTTATTTGTTTTCTTAGCTGTCCATGGTCTCCTCAAAAGTCTTCTCCAGCACCAAAGTTCAAAAGCATCAATACGTTGTTTATCTCGCTTCTTCAAAGTCCAGCTTTCGTATCCATAGAGTGTCATGGCGAAAACCATGGTCCAAATGATTCTAATCTTAGGTATAGACACGTCATGGCATCAAAATATCCTTTCCAAGGCCTTCATGACTTCCTTAATAGCAATAGCAATAGCAATAGCACTTTCATTTATATACCGCTCTATAGCCAGAGCTCTCTAAGCGGTTTACAATGATTTAGCATATTGCCCCCAACATTCTGGGTACTCATTTTACCGACCTCGGAAGGATGGAAGGCTGAGTCAACCTTGAGCCCCTGGTCAGGATCGAACTTGTAACCTTCTGGTTACAGGGCGGCAGTTTTACCACTGCGCCACCAGGGGCTCTTCTTTTTACCACTGCGCCACCAGGGGCTCTTAAGTCCTGTTAATTTTAATGGGGTTCAGTCATACCTTCCTTAAGTCTTGTTAACATTCCTGTTAAGCTAGTCCCTTGAAGGAGGAGTCTTACTCCTGAGCAAGCATGCTTGACTCCACATCGAGGGCTCTTACTCCAGGGTACGGCTCTTTGTTCCAGAGCGGAGACAAGATTCTCATGACTACCTTAAGCCCCATTAAAGTCAACGGGATGTAGTTGTGACTACTTCAAGTCCTGTTAACTTAAGTCCTCTGCTAACGGGGCAAAGAGGCACCTTTTCAAGGTGGTGATTCTCTTTATCTAGCAGGGGGAGAGGAACTGGCCATATCTACCCCCAGCACAGGACCTCCAGTGACTGTTAAAAGCTGGTGTCTGTCTTATATTTCTTTTTTGATTGTGAGCCCTTTGGGGATAGGGATCCATCTTATTTATTATTTCTCTATGCCAACCACTTTGGGAACTTTTGTTGCAAAGCGGTATATAAATATTTGTTGTTGTTTTCAACAAGAAGTTCCCAAAGCGGTTTAAATCGATATAAACAAATAAATAAAATGTCTCCCTGGCCTTAAAGGGCTCACACTCTAAAAAAGAAACCTAAGATACTTTTATGTTTCAGCAACAGCCACTGGAGGGATGCTGTGCTGGGGACGGATAGGGCCAGTTGCTCTCCCCCTGCTCAGTAAAGAGAATCGCCACTTTAAAAGGGTGCCTCTTTGCTCAGTTAGCAGGGGACTAACAATGCCATCAACACCTATACATCTTCGTATCAGTTGATATACAGGCGACGCAATACGCATATTAAGAGAACGCTCTATTTCTCCTTCAGGACCTTCGTTTATTGTGTAATAAATAAAAACTGGAGTTTTTATATACCTCTGTCATACTAAATGTGAAGTTGAAGGTCCTCTGAAGTACTTTTGGCAAATGTGCAGTTTCCATCGTGCTGATGTGAGGCTATAGGGTGGAAATTATTCAAGTAACCAGGAAATGGGTATTGCTGCAGTTCAGATAACGGAGCGGCTAGGGTTTCGTTTCATTGCAGCAGGAGCCTCTTAAAAGTTTTTCAGACCTGAGAATTGGCATTTGATCTGTGATCCTCTGCAAGCGCCCCCTGCTGGGTGGACTTTAAATTAATTTAGGCTTCTAAAAGTAGCTGAGTTTCAGAGTTCTGCTAGGATATCTAGATTGGGATTTCCAGGGGAAGTGCTTTGTTTGGGTGGCACCCAAATTGCGAACAGGATGCGGAAAGCAGAAAGAGCCTGGGGCTTTTTAGCTTAGAAAAAAGATGACTCAGGGAGGCATGAGAGAGGCCTATAAAACAATGCATTGAATGGAGAGAGTTATGAAACTGATTGCCAGGAAATTTCGGGCTGACAAAAGGTAGCACTTTTCCCACACAAGACATAATTAACCTATGAATTCTCTGCCACAGGATGTGGTGGCATCCACAGGCCTGGATGGCCTAATTGGGAGAGCTGGTCTTGTGGCAGCAAGCATGAATTATCCTCTTTGCTAAGCAGGGTCTGTCCTGGTCTGCATTTGAATGGGAGATGATGCGTGTGAGCACTGGAAGATATTCCTCTTAGTGAATGGGGCCACTCTGGGAAGAGCTCCTGCCTGCTTGCATGCAGAAGGTTCCAAGTTCCCACCCTCCCTGACATCTCCAGCTAGGGCTGAGACACACTTCTGCCTGCAACCTTTTATGTTATGTATTTTTAAAATTTGAGATCATCTTTACCTTTGTATTTTAATTATGTATTGTTTTACTTACATTGTAAACCGCTTTGAGATTATTTGAATGAAAAGCAGTATATAAATTGAACAATAAAACAAACAAACTTTGGAGAAGCCGCTGCCAGTCTGGGTAGAAATACTCAGCTAGGTGGACCAAGGGTCTGACTCAGTATATGGCGGATTCCTATGTTCCTAATTGCACCAGTGTATATGGCTGACTGCCTTTTGATGCATCTGGAAGCACGGGAGCCCTTGGCTAGGCTAGGCTTGCTGGGAATCTCTCTGGGAGACGAGTTCTCCTGAAGACCCTGTGCTGAAAGACGAGGGTTGCCAGACTTTCAGGATTTGGCATCAATCTCTAGGTAAATAGTGAAAGCAATTCGGGACATTTTAATGGCTCGAGAAAGAACAATATTGGGGGAAGACGTCTCCCAAAAGAGTTTCAGTCAGAGCCGAGAGTCCCGTGTTAGTCCCATCATGGGATTTCTTCAAGGGATTCTCCAGTTCTCCAGATTAAAGGGCAAAACTAATACCCGAAAGCAGGAAACTGGGACAGCAAATCCCCAAAGAATGCTGGGAATTGTAGTAGGGCACAGAAAGTGCCTTGTGACTGCAGCTGCTGTGGTGAGTGACTGAGAAAAGACAGAAGCACTGGGGACAAAGAACAGGAAGGAACCATTGGCGGGGATCGTGAGGCCTTGTCTGCTGAAAGAGACGAGTGAGAATTCACTCTGCAGAGGCCTGATGAAAGAGCGCTGAAATCGACGGGACAAGAAGCGAGTCACGACTAATGTAAGCGGAGCATGACTCGCGCAAATCCTGTTGGGAGGAACTTTGACTGTATCCCGGCACAATGCTGCCGGCTCTGTAGCTCTTGTTGAAATCCCCCCTCGCCCCAGGTATGCCAAGATTTCCCACCATATCCAACCATCACAGGACTGGTTTCAGTAATCACCTAAGCCACCGTCACGGGTTCGGTTCAGCGCATGCCCAGTCTGTGTACGGTGCACACATGCGCAGTGATCCCGACGTCGTGTTCAACACACATACAGCAGCGCACCTGCTACCGGTACCCTGAGTTTGAGAGGGTCTGTACCCAGATTGAGTTTTGCAGAATGTTTTACACCATCTGCTGCAATATGGCCGGAATTCTTATTGCAACAACAACAAATATTTATATACCGCTTTTCAACAAGAGTTTCCAAAGCAGTTTACATCGAGGATGAATGAATGAGATGCATTCCTGTCCCCAAAGGGCTCGCAGTCTAAAAAGAAACACAAGGTAGACACCAGCAACAGCCACTGGAGGGATGCTGTGCTGGGGATGGATAGGGCCAGTTGCTCTCCCCCTGCTAAATAAAGAGAATCACCACATTAAAAAAGTGCCTCTTTGCCCAGTTAGCAGGGGTTAACGGAACGTTTGTGTCCATGTGGGTCTGAGGAAAACTTGATCAATTAATTTATTTTGTTTCAATTTCTATTTTAAGTCTATTGTAATATTAGAATAATGATCTTGTTGGAATCCTTTAATTTCCAAACCCTATGTTACAAGAAAAGGAGCCAGCTTTTTCACTTCTGCCTTCAAAGTACATGGCAAACTGGTACAATCCGATCTTATTGCTCTGAATTATTCTGTGTTTGCATTTGAGTGTCCCACAATTTAAAAAATGTCATTCTATTAATACATCACTTTGAGTCAAATCTCTTTGTTGCAGCTGTGGTTAAACAAATAAAGCAATCAGTTGGTTTTTAGAATGAGTTCATCTACATTCATTCACATAAACATATATACATGTGCATGGGAACCAGTATGTATGTACAACGTAGTGTCTGGTAAGCTGGCAACCCTAAGAAGTGAAAGAAAGATTACAATAAGGATGCAAGTGTATGAAGAGGTTAATGAATCTAGATGCATAGTCCAATCCACACTTGGGTACCGTCTTTTGGACTACAACCTCCATCATCCCCAGTGGGTGTGGACCAGGAGAGATGGGCATTGTAGTCCAAAAACAACCAGTTACCCCAGACTAGTATAATCCCAACAGGTCCGATCCAACATCTGATAGCTGAACAGTAGAACTGAACGCTGACCCTTGTTGAAATCAATTCAGTTGGTCAGAATAGTTGAAGCACGGACCAACCCAATTATAGTTTCACTTATATCAATCTATGGAGTTAGCATCTCTGTCCAGAAGAAACATGCGCCAAAGCAGAAATACTGTTATCCGCATGCTATGTTCTTTATATAGTGATGCTTAATGTATTTAAATAATGTTACAGTACTCTACTGGATGGAAACAGAACCCATTAGCCCATGCAATGGACATTACATTAGCCCATGTAGGACTTCACTCAAGATCAAGTTGGAGTTCCCTTGGGTCCCTAGATGCTGGACTACAACTCCCATCATCCCCAGCCACAATCTATCCCATATCACAAACCACTGATCATCCAGGATGATTCTGAGTCAGTTTCCCATGTGACTTTCAACCCCTAGGAGATGTGCACATCTCCAATGTGCATGCATCCAAAAAGAGAGAATATTTTTGGTAGTATAAAGGATCAGTAATGAAAAGTATAAAGTATAGTATTCGGTAGTATAAAGGTAGTATAAAGGCCTTTTAGGATCAACCACCAACAAGAATGGATCCAGCAGTCAAGAAATATGCCGCAGACTAGCACTTGGTAGAGTTGCAATGAAGGCCATGAAAAGGATATTTCGGTGCCGTGACGTGTCTACACCTACAAAGATTAGAATCGTTCGGACAACGGTTTTTGCTGGACTTTGAAGAAGTGAGATGGAAAAAGTACTGACGCTTTTGAACTTGGGTGTTGGAGAAGACTTTTGAGGAGACCACGGACAGCCAGGAAAACAAACAAATGGATAGTAGAAAAAAATCAACCCAGAATTTTCACTTGAGGCACAAATGACCAGGCTCAAACTATCATACTTTGGACACATTATGCGAAGACCCAACTCCCTTGAGAAGTCCATAATGCTGGGAAACTTTGAAGGAAAGAGAAGAAGAGGATGACCAGCAGCAAGGTGGATGGACTTAGTTATGACAGCAGTGAATGCACCACTGAGAGACCTTCAAGGCCAAGTGGAATACAGATCATCCTGGAGAGAATCTATATGGTTGCTAAGAGTTGACACTGACTTGATGGCACTTAACCAACCAACCAATCCATCAAGTGCTTTGCAGCAGCATCTTTCAAACTCTGTTTATGGGCTACATAGGACAAGTCTGCAAGCAGGATTCTTTCTCAGCCCTATCTGGAGATGCCAGGGAGGGGATATGGGACCTGCATACAATCATGCAGATGCTCCTAGGGTTGCCAACAGTCCTAGATCAGCTGGGACATCCTGTATTTCTGGTGGGGAAGCGGTCATCCCACCGGGATGCCATGTCCGAAATGTGCTCTGCCTGTTTCTGACAGGGCAGCATGCTCCATCAGCATCAGCATGCTCCAAGGACAGAGGGGTTGTGTCCCTCACCCGCAATGGGCCCTTAAAACAAAAAACTCAAGCTGGAGGACGGTGGAGGGAAGGCTGCTGCACCACAATAAACACAAGGCTCCCCGCCTGAAGCCTGGGTCTTCCAGGTCATCTTTACAAGCATCGTCTTGGCTTTGGCTGGGCTACATGATCCAGACACTCTCTTCTGATTGGCCACTCGCTCACTCCAAAGGGGCCTCAGGTGAGAGAAGGGAGCTGTCGCCGCCCGCGTTTCGTGGGTCCCCGGTGATGGATCGGTAGGACTAGCCGTAGGGAGGTTGGGGCCAGTGTGCGAGCGAGACGGCAGGGCCCGGTGGCGGTGGGTTGCTTCGGAAGGGTCTCGTGTGCAGAAATGATGGCCCCGCCCTGAGATGCGACACACACACCCTGACTTGTGTCCTGTATTCGGGCAACATCATGCTGGCAACCCTATCTTCCACTGAGCTACAGCCCCATCTCCTGAGGGATGTCTTCCAGTGCTCACACGTCATCTCCCATCCAAATGCAAAGAAAGGCAGATTCTGCTTAGCAAAGGCTTGCTATCACAAGACCGCAGCCACCTAGTGGCGCAGCAAGGAAATGACTTCATTATTAAGCCAGAGGTTGCCGGTTCGAATCTCCACTGGTATGTTTCCCAGGGAAACACCTATATTGGGCAGCAGCCATCTAGGAAAATGTGGGAAAGCATCAACTCATACTGCGTGGGAGGAGGCAATGGTCAGCCCCTCCTGTATTCTACCAAACCACAGGGCTCTGTGGTCACCAGGAGTCGAAACCGACTCGACAGCACACTTTACCTTTACCAGAAGACCAATGATGATGATGATGATGATGATGATAATTCATAGGAACATAGGAAACTGCCATATACTGAGTCAGACCATTGGTCTATCTAGTTCAGTATTGTCTTCCCAGACTCCCAAAAATGGCTCAGGGCGGTTTACACAGATAAATAATAAATAAATAAGATGGATCCCTGTCTCCAAAGGGCTCACAATCTAAAAAGAAACATAAGATAGACACTGGAGGTCCTGTGCTGGGGGTGGAGAGGGCCAGTTACTCTCCCCCTGCTAAATAAAGAGAATCATCACGTTAAAAGGTGCCTCTTTGCTAAGTTAGCAGGGGTTAGGGTTAGCATTATAATGATATATTCATTCATTCGATTTCTATGCCACCCTTCCAAAAATGGCTCAGGGCGGTTTACGCAGAGAAATAATAAATAAATATCATGATGATAATTACAATCATAAATATTAATTAACATACTACATCTTTGCATAGTGCACCCTTGATCTTCCTTAATTTGGGTAGTTGTTTAATCCATCCCCACCAACAAAAATGTTATTTTTTTTTTTTTTAAATTGCTTCTATTAATGTTGGACTTCCTGGGTTTTTAATCATTTGCATGGTATTTTGCGTCTGCTCCACACGGTGGCGCTGCTGCTTGCTCTCGAGGAATTCCGAGGCCAATCCTCCCAATTATACTGGGCAGCTCATTAGTTAAAAGATGCATGTGCCTAGGTTATCATGTTTTCAACTGGAAAAATTAGGACACCTTCCCTTCCCACTGCCTTAACAAAAACAACTAGCCAGTATCAAGGCCAGGCCTAACAATTGCTTCGAATGCAGCAGCTGCATAGCATGGCCCATTCAAATTCGAAACTCAAAGTACCCATTTCAAATGCAATAGGGGAGAGAGAGAGCTGGTCTTGTGGTAGTAAGCAGGACGTCCCCATAGCTAAGCAGGGTCTGCCCTGGTTGCATATGAATGGGAGACTAGAAGTGTGAGCACTGGAAGATCTTCCCCTCAGGGGATTGAGTCACTCCAGGAAGAGCATCAGAAGGTTCCTCCCCGGCAGCATCTCCAAGATAGGGCTGAGAGAGATTCCTGCCTGCAACCTCGGAGAAGCCGCTGCCAGTCTGTGAAGTCAATACTGAGCTAGACAGACCAATGGTCTGACTCAGGATATGGCAGCTGCCGATGTCCCTATGACGATCTCAATGGGTAGCAGGGCTCGTAAGGAAGATGATGTTCTCCAGTGTCCTATCCAGCCTGTCTTCATCCGATTCAGCTACCTGCACAGACATTTCTCCTGCCTCCTCCCTTAAAAGTTGCAAACACATGGCTGAAAATCGGGAGCGAGCCCAACCTGCCTTCCCAGGCTGGGGGCATCTCCTCCCCTGCTGTTAATCGTGATGAGCAAGCCTAAGAATTGGCGCTTGCCTGTGGCACTAATCCAGGTTTGCTACGTGAACGTCCGTTAAAACCAACAGTGGTTCCGTATAGTTGAGATCCTAAGGGACAGCTTCGTGCTGCATCGCCGGTTGTCCCTTTGGAGACCGCTGCGTGTGCTTTGCTACAAAGTGTGCCGTCGAGTCGGTGTCGAGTCGTGGCACCCACAGAGCCCTGTGGTCGTCTACGGTAGAATACAGGAGGGGTTGGCCATGGCCTCCTCCCGCGCAGTAGGAGATGATGCCTTCCAGCAGCTTCCCATATCGCTGCTGCCCGATACGGGAAACGCACCAGTGGGGATTCGAACCGGAAACTTCTGGCTTGCTAGGCAACTCATGTCCCCGCTGCGCCATTAGGTGGCTGGCGCGCTTTGCTGTAGACCCCCTTAAATGCTTCACGGCCAGGTGCTGCCTTTCCGGTAACTCAATCCCCATTCCTCTGCTGCTCGTAACCCGCGGCAGGTCAAGAGTTGAACCCAGCGACTGGGACCGCGTGCCAAGTCGCCAGCACTGTGTTCTGCAGCCAACATCTGGAAAGCGTCTGTGACCAATCAGAAATGAATGTGCGGGATCTGCCAAAGAAGCAATCGTTCTGGCATGGCGCATCTGGAGCCTTCTAAGATGCTCCTGCTGGCGTGGAAAAGCTGCTGTCATGTTTTGCAATAACACACAGAGCTCAGCCCAGCCAACAGCTAGGCCCGGTGGATAATGGAGTGTTTACTCAACACTGAAGGATAATGATATGGTCCTGATGATCCCCCAGACTCAAAAGGGGGGTATCTCAGCCCATCTCTCTTAATTTCTCCATCCTTTTCTCCCACACCCTTGTGGTCCCAAAATGGATCGCTCCACTTTTCTCCTATGTTTATGGTTCCATCTCCAAGAAGTGGAGAAGCCAGCGGGGTGTAGTGGTTAGAGTGCTGGACTAGTCGGGAGACCCGAGTTCAAATCCCCATTCAGCCATGAGACTTGCTGGGGGACTCTAGGCCAGTCACTTCTCTCTCAGCTGAACCTACTTCACAGGGTTGTTGTGAGGAGGAACTCAAGTATGTAGTACACCGCTCTGGGCTCCTTGGAGGAAGAGCGGGATGTAAAATGTGAAGAAGAAGAAAAAGAAAAGAAATGTAGGCTCTGAATTGATTCCGATTTTTTTAAAAAAAGAAGTGGACTGTGCACTCACACCTGCCTGACTTTCCACGTTCATCTGATGCAGCTTGCTGGAAAAAAAGCAAAATGGAAGACAAGACATTGGGGAGACCAGATTGGGATATAGGCAGGATTTGTAGCCTACTTTCCTTCAGAACGTAAATGTATGAGATCACCCAGCACTGTGTGTCGCTATTAACTTCACAATGCCTGGAGCAATTTGGGCCAAATTTGGTACAGTTGTAGAAACACTACAGGGCACCTCAATGGTGTAATTTGTGATGATGTACTCTACCCCAGTCAAAGATGGCAGATGTGTGGATGTTTGAAGGGCTACCTTGCAAACCGCCTAACTGATCTGGACCAGATTTGGTACAGTTGGAATCCATTAAGATGACACTGAAAGGGAAATAGGCAGGTTAGATCTTACCAGAAATTCTGGTTAGTTTTAATTTAGGGGCTGTATATGCCCCTAGTAAAAACCCACCTAATGGCGCAGTGGGGAAGCAACCTGCCTAGAGAGCAGGAGGCTGTGAGTTCGAATCCCCATTGGTGTGGTTCCCAGAATATGGGGAAACTCCTATATCGGGCAGCAGTGATATAGGAAGGTGCTGAAAGGCATCATCTCATACTGCGTGGGAGAAGGCAATGGTAAACCACTCCTGCATTCTACCAAGAGAACCACATGGCTTTGTGGTCGCCACGAGTCGACACCGACTCGACGGCATAAGCTTTCATTTTTTCCATATCCCACTAACCAAAACTACACACCTTGCATATATATACAATCTGGTCTCTCCAGCGCTTGTGGTAGGGCAGGCCCCTCAACATCGGGGCCCCAGTTGTTGCTGGACTACAACTCCCATCATCTCCAGCCACAATGACGAAAGCCTGGATTACCTGAAGATTACTGATTAACCAGGATGTAGAAAAGAATTTGTCCTATAAAACTGTGCATTTAAAAAACTTCTCCACTGTCGTAATTGTATAATAGTAGCTGTGCCTATCACAGTGGTATATTAAATGTGTATTAAATGTGTTTTGAGCATAGTTGGGATCTGTTTGTTGGTGTATAGATCTCAGCATGCCTTGCGTCGCCTGGACTGCAACTCCCAACATCCCATGCAACAATGGATGATGGGATTTGTAGTCCAGCAATATCCAGAGAGCAAAGGGCTTTGCATTTTTAACTTTGTTTTCCTTTGGCAAAGGAGCAAAAAGAGTTCTCTAAGCTGGTCTTTCAATGACTGTTGGAAGCAGCAAGGGTTAATACCAGGGGCTTCTCATGATTGCTCTCTCGCTGGTGAAGGATACGACAGTTGCATATTACTGGTGTGTGTATGCGTGAGAGAGGCGGAGAGAGCTTGGCACTCCAGCTCCCCCCTTGCCCAAATCCTGGAGGCCTCTTACTGCTGCAGGTCACACACCTGCTCACTCAGCCCTTCCCAAACATACGCCTTGGTAGGGATTCCCCCATTCCAGCAGTCAGCAGGGTGGGGTGGGAAACCTAGCAGCGGAAAACAGAGCCAAACACACAGTCTGCAGGTTGCTTTGAAGGCTCTCTCCTCCACCCTTTGCAGACTCCTTAACCCTTGGGCTGCTAAGGTGCTGTGCAGTAGAGACACTGTGTGTTCTGAAGAGAGTAACGACGATACAGCAACGATACGGCCGGGGTGTGCACGCAATGCATTCTCTGAGTTCCATTCCGAGCTCAGGACGGAACACACAATGTGCGGAATGTTCCAAGCGCCATTTTGGAATGCATAATGGCCATCTTCTGGCCTCTGCCCATGCACGACAACTAGAAGAGCACCATTTTGGATTCCAAAGTGGCACCCAGAAAGGGTCCGAATATCCCACTTCAGAATGGGTCGTTCCATTCAGAGTCTGAAACAGGTCTCCTCTAAGGGTGTTCTGTTTCAAGCTTGGAACACTCAAAATTAAACAGGGTATTTAAGAGAGCGCCTTCTCTGTCGTGAACTTTGTCGCCTATTAAGACCATCAGGAGAGGTCCGGTTACAGTTGCCGCAAACTCGGTTGGTGGCAACTCGGGACCGGGCCTTCTCTGTGGCTGCCCCGGGGATTTGGAACGTGCTCCCTGCTGAAATAAAAGCATCTCCTTCTCTTTCTGTTTTTCGGAGGACACTCTTTCTGGGTTTTAAAAATGCTGGTTTTTAGCCAGAAATACACCGAGATAAGCTAGCATTTGCATCACAAAGCCCGATTTGTGTGCGGAGTGGGTCCAAGGATCTCGAAGGGACTTCAGGGTCAGTTGGGCTGGTGTGTGAACACACACACTCTCTTCGGAAGGAGATTTGGGGTAGAAGCCCTGTCTATAAAGCCACCTGGGTGCCCTTCGTCTTATTGATGACGAAATAAATGAGTGAGTCCTCTCTGATTGGGGAGGGTTTTAGCCCAGGTTTCGAACCACCAGGGAGGGAATGCTGCCAGGGACCAGGGATGGTTCGGTTCAACCCCAAACGGTCAAACCGAACCAGTTCGACATCGAATGTCGAACCAAACCGGTTCAACATGGAAGATGCTTGACACTCAACCTGTTTGCACATCCCTAATGCTGGCTTTGGGGTTCTGACATTTATCTCCTTCCCCAGCAAGAATAAGTGACTCCTCAAAACCTCCCTTCTCTCTCTCTGGTTCTTCTCTTCTCTGTGGGTATGTTCTTCTCCTCCTCCTTTCCAATTAACTGTGGTCATGCCCCAGCACATCACCTTGGCTGAGCTGGACGGTTTGCATTGCCAGACTTTTGCATTCCTGAAAATACACAGCCCGCCAGCACTGCCGTCCAGCTCCAAGAGAGAAACACCGCAGAAACCGGGCAACTCTCCCAGACTTCAGCAGACTTCCAGGAAACTGTTGCGAAAGAGAGAGAGAGAGAGAGAGAGAGAGAGAGAGAGAGAGGGGCCACACTTTGGCTCACCTCTGGCAACTCTGTGAAACTGCTGGGACTGCAGAATAGCGGCCAAAAAAAAGGTATATGCTTTACCACTTGATAGAAGCTTCAAACAAACAAACTATAAAACGCCACTGCCGGTCAGTGCAGGAAAGTGTTCCCCGTTTTAAGCACACACACACACACACACCCGCCGCCCACCCACCCTAAATCCCTAAATGCTGCTCCCTGACTAATTGTAGGGATGTGTACAAAACTGGTTAGCCCGGTTCGGTTCAAATCCGAACCGAGTCAAACGGCCAGCGTGCATGTGAGGTGGGCTCCAAAATGGCCACCGCGCTGAGAAAGGGCTGAACTAGCCCCAGAACAGGCCAAACCAGCCCTTGTGGGACCAGAGGCGTAACTAGGGAAAACGGCGCCCGGGGCAAGCACTGAAATGGCGCACCCCCCGCACCCCCCCCAACATACTACATTATACTTAGGTTTTTCCTCACAAGCGCCCGCCGCCGCCGCCAAGCCAGGCCACTGACTGGCCGCCAGGCGCCAGCAAAGCAATGGGGGGGCGTGGGCGGCGCAGAAGGGACCACTCGTGGGGGAGGGGGCGCCGACGCGCTCCCTTGACTGCTGCAGCGCTGCTGCACTGAGCAGGAAACATTTGTATTAACAAAAAATAAATAATAATAATAAAATATTTTTTGTCATGGCGGTGCCCCCCACGTGACCAGAAGAGATGGCGCCCGGGGCACGTGCCCCCCCTGCCCCCCTATAGTTACGCCTCTGTGTGGGGCTGGTTTTGGGGGGGCTGCCAGAGACCTTTCCACAGCTGCGGAAGTACCCCCGCCCCGCACGGACCCAGAGGTGGTGAATACCAATACCAATATTTTTACCGGGGGGGGGAGGTCCCCGGCACCCCTGAACCAGCCAGAAGGATTTGGCCCGACCTCGACCCCTTGAACTGGGCCGGCTCAAGTGCGAATTGGCTTGACCTCAAGCCGGTCCACACATCCATAACGACTTGTTTATTGGGCCTGTGCGAAGCTTCGGCCAAAGCTGAATTCTCTGCACAATCCCCGACACCATCTGGAGATGACCATTCTGGCGGTGCAGTGCTGCATTTTGCCCGGCACCCTCTCGGAAGGTGGACACAGAGTAGTCCTCTCCAGTGTTTCCCCCGCAGAGCTCTTAAGAGAGGTCCCCATCGGGCTAAAAGGGCCCCTCTCAGCGCTGAGAAAGGCTCAGTACTGTGCGGAGGTCAGCAGACGGGGACACGGCGCTCACATGGAGGGTCTTATTTTTAACAGGTGTCCCCCCACCCCACTTGAAAAACCATGAAGATAATTCGCTTAGGGGCTCACATCATGCCGGGCCCCTGGACACAAAAATGGGCTGATTTTCACGTCTTACGTATTTGGTTGAAACATTAAGGCAAAAATGGGGGCGGGAAAGGACCCTAAACCGGACATGATTGTTCCGACGAGACAAAGAGATATTCTTACGATGACACAATTATTTATCAACAGCCCAGCTGAACTGGGAGGAGAGCTGGTCTGGTGGTCGCAAGCATGACTTGTCCCCTTAGCTAAGCACGGTCCGCCCTGGTTGCATATGAATGGGAGACTAGAAGTGTGAGCGCTGCAAGAGATTCCCCTTAGGAGATGGAGCCGCTCTGGGAAGAGCATCTAGGTTCCCAGTTCCATCCCTGGCAGCATCTCCAGATAAGGCTGAGAGAGACTCCTGCCTGCAACCTTGGAGAAGCCGCTGCCAGTCTGGGTAGACAATACTGAGCTAGATAGACCAAGGGTCTGACTCAGTATACGGCAGCTGCCTATCAGCTGCATGGTCACGCTACAGCCACCTTGCGAAGGCAAGATGATCTCCCTTTGGCCTGTTAACCCCATGTTTGCTGCCTTAGGTCCCAACAGTAGCCGAATCAATCATGATGTTGGGCGTGTCTAGTTGGGGAACAGACCAGCCAAAGAAAGAACACCCCCCACCCCTCCGGCACAGACTGTATAGTCAAGCTGCCAGAATTAATAACTCGGTTGCATCTTCTGGTTCCTCTCCCTGGAATAAAGCAGGCCTGTCTGGGAGAGTGGCAAGGCCAGAAAATCTACTCTAGGGGCGGGAAAGAAAGCAGGGTGGGGGAGGCGGAGTGTTACAATTGGACTGCCAAAAATTCACCCCGGGCTTGAAAGCTTGGAGAACAAGTGCTGTAACTCAGGTGTGGACGGACAAGAATAGATTTCAGGGATTGGAGGGCTGCAAGCCGGCAGGGTGACATCAGTGGCTTCTCACGGCCACGCCCAAGGGACTGTGCACCGAAAATGGGGAGAATGCAGCAGGATTGAGTGCATCCCCCCCTCACCGCACGGGGTCTGCACAGTAAGTGCACTGTTCTCGTCTATATACTGTCCTTTCAAGCGGAAGGGTCTCGACCCTGGTTTCCAGACGTTGCTGGGCAACCACTCCCCAAATCCCCAGCCAGAAGGATTGAGGAGGAGAGCCGGTCTTCTGGTAGCAGACATGAAGGGTCCCCCTTTTGCTAAGCAGGGTCTGCCTTGGTTTGCATTTGGATGGGAGGCTGCCTGCAAGCGCTGTCTGCGGTAAGATATTCCCCTTAGGGGATGGGGACATAGCTCAGTGGCAAAGCATCTGCTGGCAAGCAGAAGGTCCCAGGTTCAATCTCTGGCAGCATCTCCAGGAAGGGCTGGGAGAGACTCCTGCCTGAAGCCTTGAAGAGCTGCTGCCAGTCAGTGTAGAGCACACCTGCTCAACTTTGCCCCTCCCAGTTGTTTTTGGACTACAACTCCCATAATCCCCAGCCACAGTGGCCAATAGCCAGGGATTATGGGAATTGTAGCCCAACATCTGCAGGAGGGTCGAAGTTGAGCAGCCCTGGTGTAGACAATACTGAGCTAGATGGACCAAGGGTCTGATTCAGTATAAAGCAGCTTCCTGATTAAAAAGCCATTGTGGAGGAACACTGGCCCACTCTGTTTAGGAGAGCACTGGTGGGGTGGGTGGGGGCAGAAGCAACGGTCAGGGACAGGCAGGCAGGATGCACCTTCCCGGTCCCTTAAATTGACCCCCGCCCTCCGAACCAGCTCAAATGCTGGACCTTCAAACGGGCTCGGTGCTCCAGAAAAGGAGTGCTGAGCCAGTTCCATGCACATCCCTACTGTGAGGATGCTTGTTCCCGGCTAACTGTTAGAAGTGAGAATTCTGAAGCATTGCTCTTAGCACCTGCAGTTACCACTTTTGGCCACTAGAGACATGGTGAGATATCAATAGGTCTCTCTTGGTCAGTTAGATATCAATAGGTCTCTCTTGGTCAATTAAGAGTCAGTTTGTTCTGTTCAGTTGTTGTTGAAAGGCCAGCTAGTGCCTCTTTAGGTATGTTGGTCAACATCTCTCTCTCTCAGTATGTGATGTTCCAGTTACTTAAATCTTTGTTTTTAAAAACTCAACCTACTGTCATCAGATAATCTCTTGGGCTTAACTTCTTTACCACCAGAGCATACTCTGCTGTGTGAGGATTTTACTGTTTCTCCTCACACTCCCTCAACATTAACTGGCCAGTTTACATGAAGAAAGGAGGGGGGGATTTGTCTCTCAAAGGGATCATGATCTAAAGTAGGGATTCTCAACATTGGGTCCCCAGATGTTTTTAGACTTCAACTCTCATAATCCCCAACCAAAGGCCACTGGGACTGGGGATTATGGGAGTTGAAGTCCAAAAACTTCTGGGGACCCAACGTTGAGAATCCCTGATCAAGGAAGGAAGGCACAAGGAAGTTTCCAACAGGAGGGAGAGATGCTATGCTGGGATGAACTGGGAGAGTAGTTCTCCCCCTGCCAAATGTAAGAGAACCACCACTTACAACGTCTCTCTTTGCCTAGCTTTTTTGGTTGATTCCAAACCCCTAGCAATACTATGACACTATATTATTTAATCATATCCAGGTTCAAAACCACTTTTGGATGATTTTTCCAGGTTGTGGTATATCACCATCTGGACACAAAGCATTTGCAAGATTTTTGTTGTGGTGCTGCCGGCTAATTGCATCCAGAAACAACACACATTCAAGATTACCATTAAAAATCAACTTGCATCAATGGTCCTCAAAAGTGCTGGATTCTCAATGGGGTTGCACTCCCCCCTGAAGGGGCAGGTACGTAGCTTGGGAGTGCTTCTGGACCCAGGCCTCACTCTGGTTTCTCAGGTTGAGGCGATGGCCAGGAGCACTTTCTAGCAACTTCGGTTGATACAACAGCTGCATCCGTTCCTTGAAGACAGTGATCTCAGAACCGTGGTGCACTGGTAACCTCAAAGCTTGTCTGCTGCAATGCTCTCTATGTGGGGCTGCCTTTGTATGTGGTTCGGAAACTTTGTGGCGGTTAGATTGGTCTCCAGGACTTCTCGTAGAGAGCATTTTTTTTTAAATTGAATTTATATACAGCTTATTATAAAAATTTCTAGGGGGTTAGGCATATTACGCCTGTTAAAGCCATTGCATTGGCTACCAATAGGTTTCCGGGCAAAATACAAAGTGCTGGCGATTACCTTGAAAACTCTAAACGGCTTAGGGCCGGGTTACCTGGGAGAGGGCCTTCTTCTGCATGATCCCCACCACACATGAAGGTCATCAAGAGAGGTTCGTCTCCAGATGCTGCCAGCTCATCGGTAGCGACTCGGGAGTAGGCCTTCCCCGCAGTCACTCCTGGGATGTGGAATGCGCTCCCAAGAGCCAGTCGTGATTCGACATTTTTAACTGCCTTTAAAAGATCCCTTAAGACACATCGTTTTAGCCTGGCTTTTAGTAACCTAATAATAGTAACCTAACAAAAACAACCACCACCACCACCACCTGTGAGTGTTTTAATGGTTGATTCATTTTGCCTCTATTGTATTGTATCACAGCTTTTAGAAAGCATGTTAAATCCTGGCTTATCACCCTGGCTTTTATATGATTGTCTCTGAAGCCGCTCTTGGTATTTTTGTACTGTATTCTATGCTTGTGTTTTAAATTTTTGATCAGATTTGTTTTATGTTTTTAGCGTAATATTTTAATTGTGTGGTGTCTTTTTTTTTTTTTTTAACAATCTTGTCTATAAATGCTGCCTTGGGATTGTTTTAATGAAAGGCGGTATATAGATTTAACAATAAAAATAAATATTATTTACTTTTGTGAACCGCCTAGAGCCTTCGGAGTCAGGCGATATATCAATCAATCAATCAATCAATCAATCAATCAAATAAATAAATAAAATGCCGCCACGGAGTTTGGATGCTGCAAGGTTTCCTGCAATAAGGGAGCTAAGCTTTGCCTGCCTCTGTCATCCCGTACAACGCACGAGGAAGAAGCATCCTGGTTTCCCCAGAGCTCTAGGTCCTCCATTTCGCACCCGCTCCTGTGAGGAAATGAGCTCGGTCTCTCTCAATCCTCCAACCACAGCCCTCCATTGACCAACAGAGGTTTAGCAATGCTCCCCCCCGGGCAAGGAGGGTGAGTGTGCACAATTCCTAATTCTCCTCCTCCTCCAGGGCCTGTGATGCAAGGATATTACAAAAATGGACGTCGTCGCCAGGAAAAGCTCCCTTGCATGGGCGAAGAGCAAAGCTTGGGTCTCCGACATTTTAATGGCACTCTTGCACAAGGAGGTCGAGCCTGTGCATGGCTGCTGGGCTAATTAGTTGCCCCAAACCAGCCAGACCAGTGTTCCCAGCACTCTGGGCATGCCTTCCAAACTGGAGTGGGGTTCAAGAGGGCTCCGTTTCCCTTAAAGGAGCCCCCCCCCACCGGCGGATGCTGGGCAAAGCACACCAGATAAGAATGGGCCCTTGCTAACCTTACCCCGAACTTTTCATCGGTGCAAAAATGACTGTAATATTACCCGAAGGGTAGGGGAAAATAAGCGGCAATAATACAGTCATCCCTCACTAACCTGCGGTACCTGTCGGACCGCATTTGCCCATATGGATCTGCCAGGGCCTTCTGCTCATCATCTCAGGCCCTGCTCATGGCCCTGGCAGTAACAGAGATCTGGTTGGCGGGGCTAGAGACAGGGCCTTCTTGGTGGTGGCCCCTCGGCTTAGGAACGCTCTCCCTGAAGAGCTTCACTATGCTCTCTCCCTCAGTGTTTTTAAAAAAGATCTCAAAACACACCTTTTCAAGGAGGCTTTTTAATACTCCACTATTGTTTTGTTATATGTGGAAGGTTCTTTAGCTTCTTCAGCTTTTTATAATTTTCCATTTTAATTTGAACGTAATGATTGTCGTTTTTAATCTGACTTTAAATATTTTTTTAAAAAGTTAATTTCATTACTTTTATTGTATCTGTGTCTATCTTATGGTTGTGAGCCATACCGAGCAGTAGTGCACTGGAGGGGCGGGGTAGAAATATTTTGAATGAATGAATAAATAAATAAATAAATAACCACGACGGTTCCGTTCCGGCAAAACCTCGCCATTGGCAAATTAGCAGTTGGCGAGCAATTGAAATCAATGGGAAACGGGGTTAGGGAAACTGCGGCGGTGAAAAGACAGGGGGGAAATCAAAGAAAGAAAGAATTTTTTTTTTTGCCAAATATCACCCAGAATCCCTTAAAATCACCAAGAATAAGCAAGAGGAGTGAGCAAATCGAACCTCTGGAAAATTCTGAACCCCCCTAAATCACTGAAAGGTACATTTGAACCCTCCCCCATTCAAAGCCACTTTAAATTACGAGGAGTTGGCAGTGTCAGCAAGAGCAGATTGAACCTCTGAACCCCTCCAAAATTGCAGAAACCACCACCACCCCGCACTCACTAATAAATCTTCGCCAAACCACAGATACTTGGGTCGCGGTTGGTGAGACCGGCCACAATTTCCCAGTTGTGGATACTCAACACCGCAATTGGGAAAAGACACAGACAGCTCAGCAATGCTATCACCCATTCCCCATTTCATCTCATGAAGATTTCATCTCCACTTCTCAAGAATTCGTCCTTTGGAATGGTATTGATGGTCAACATTTGTGGGCCAAGATCCTGGACTCTTCGCACTTTCTTCTCAAATCGTTCTGAAGCTGGGAAACACGGAATGAAACCACTGCGATGCCATCAAAAAGTTTGGGAGGAGATTTTTATCCTCACACATCCGATCGGTAGAGCTTGCTGAAGCTTCCCATATAAAGCTCTGACCCGTGCCTCACCTGGCCCTTTGCAGACAGAGCTGTTGCTGGCATCCTCTCCAGGAACCTAAAGTTCTTCCACAGCTCCTTCCTCATGGCACTTTCTGCCCCAGCATCCTGGACGAGATTTTCTCATAAAGGTTTTTCTCAGCGGGGAGATACGTATTTTTTTTTTTTTTTAAAAAGATGCATGTTTCCCGAGAATAGATGGAAAACAGCTGTGCAGGGGAGAAAAGGGGGAAGAAAAGAATGAGTTTACCAGGCGGACCAGTGGAAAATCCAGATCAAGCTTGGGTTGTGCAATTCCTGTGTTGGCCTTTGGCTGACGAGTGGAAGAGAACGCAGCTGTAGCTGGCTGCAAGCCACGAGCAGTCAGGCAAACAACTGGATCCAACCCGGAGACTCTGGCAAACAAACCCAGTGTTCGCACCCGCGCTTAGTTTCCAAATGGAGTGGCACTGGCACCCAGGCTCGATTGGAATAATGTTCTCCGAGCTGAACATCTTCACCTGCAAGGCAACGTGGATGACCTCCTGCCTAACCAGGAGAGCTGGTCTTGTGGCAGCAAGCACGAATTTGCTAAGCAGGGTCTACCCTGGTTTGTATATGAATGGGAGACTACCTATGAGCACTGTAGGGTGGATATCTTACTGTGCTCACATGTAGTCTCCCATTCATATGCAATCCCCTGAGGGGATGGGGTCACTCTGGGAAGAGCACCTTCATGCTTGCGTGCAGAAGGTTCCAAGTTCCCTCCCTGGCAGCATCTCCAGATAGGGCTGAGAGCGACTCCTGCCTGTAACCTTGGAGAAGCCGCTGCCAGTCTGGGTAGACAGTATCGACCTACATGGACCAATGGTCTGACTCCGTAAAAGGTAGCTTCCTATGTTCCTGTCCAAATGGAAGCAAAGCAGGGCCCCCTAAAAACAACGAACTGGTTTCTGCACACACAGAGGACTCCCTAGGTGCGAAGAAATATATTAGTTTGGAAAGCAAAAGCGATTAATAATTTAGAGCCAGTGAGGTGCAATGGTTAGAGTGTCGGTGTCAACACCCGGCGCCGTCGAGTCGGTGTCGACGCCCGGCACCCATAGAGCCCTGTGGTTGTCTTTGGTAGAATACAGGAGGGGCTTACCATTGCCTCCCCCCACGCAGTATGAGATGATGCCTTTCGGCATCTCCCTATATCGCTGCTGCCCGATACAGGTGTTTTCCCATCGTCTGGGGAACATACCAGCGGGGATTCGAACCGGCAACCTCATGCTTGCGAGTCAAGTCATTTCCCCGCTGCGCCATTAGGTGGCTAGTGCTGGACTCGGGCCTAACTGGCTTGGACATTGCCAGCTCTCTGTTGCCATCCATTGTTGAGCCCAATGCCAAATTCCCGTCAACGGATGGCCCTTCCACCCTGGCCTGTGCGAGATAGATGAGCTCGTGTTCCACTTCCCACCCCCAAGGCCAAATCTTGCCGCGGAGTTTCGATAAGACGCCATCTGTTTGATTCCCCACCGAGAAGCCGCCTCCAAGTCGTGGGGACAGGCTGAGCCAACCATGATCTCACGCCGATACTGGGAAACAGACGGGCAGAGAGGGCTGGGAGCCGTACCAAAGAGGACCGTACAACGGGGGCTGGAAAACGGGGCTGTGAGAAGAAGCCACAGGAAGTTGCTCAACAGGAAAGGAGAAAAGAGCAGCGAGGCCAGGGCTGGGAGCCTTGGGGGAGAGGAGAGAGATCTCGTTGACGGATCGGGGTCCCTCGGGAGAAGAAAAGCTGCCAGCTAAGCAGAGAGGGAGACAGCCCAGGGCCTGGATGAACGCAAGGCCTGCTGTGCGATAGATCAAACAGAAAGCAGAACCCCCACGGCAGCGAGGAAGCGGGCGGTGGGGATAATAAATGCACCCGCTTGACAACCGAGCCGGACGTTCCAATGCCAAACTGACGGCCGGTGCTTTAACACTTTCCAAAACGCTGACACGGCACAGGCAAAGCATCACGGCGGTCTGGTGGGTGGGGGAGCGGGCAAGAGCGTTCGGCGGAAGACCGAGACCGATTCCGCGTCGAGGAAACAGCGACGGACTCCGGGGTTCCGAATCGGAGCGCACGAGCCGAGGTGCTCGGCGCAGGTGATAGGGGACAGGCAAGAAGGGCCAGGTTTTGCCCCCTGCGTCTGAAGAACGTAAGAAGCAAAGCCCTGCTGGATCAGGCCAAAGGCCCATCCAACCCGATAGCCTGCGTTATGCCGTGGTCAACCAGCTGTATCTGAGAAGCCCAACTTTGGCCCTCCTGCAGAGGTTGGCCTACAACTCCCACAATCCCTGGCTATTGGGCACTGTGGCTGGGGATTATGGGAGTTCCAGTCCAAAAACAGCTGGGGGGGGCTAAATTGAGCAGGTCTGCCCCCCCCCACACACACACCATGACACTTTTTTAAAAAAAAACATGTGGGCTCTTGAGGGCACCAACAGCCACTGAACTCGCACAAATGTCAGAATAGAAAACAGGTCTATTTATGCCAATATGCATGCGCAGAAACATTTCGACACGCCACTCAAAGTATCGCCATCCCACAGGTTTCTTTCTCCACTCCCCACTCTGTCTCTAAAGCAGGAGGTCACACCCAGCCGCCCCGGGCAGTGTGAGCCAGCAGCAAGGTATGGCAACCACACCACCCGGGACAGACGAAAGAGGATTTGGGAGCCCCGGACTCCGGCCCGCAAGTCCAGGGGTCAGAGCGCCTCTGCTCACACGCCATCACCCATCCAAATGCAAACCAGGACCAACCCTGCTTAGCAAAGGGGACCATTCACGCTCGCCACACGGCCCGTTGAAAGCTCTCCTCTCTGTCCTTTATCACAGGACTGTACAACTTCCAGCTGCCTGCAGATGTTTGCCTACAACACCCCGACTATTGGCCACTGTGGTTGGGACGGAGGGGAGTTCGAATCCGAAAACAGACAGAGGGCCACGGTTGTGCAGCCGTGCTTCACGGGACGTGCAGGCCTGAATCGAAAGACGTGTGCACGTATTTGTGCACAGGGCTGGAAAGGGAGAAGGAACCCAACTGAGTCGCTGGAATCCCCCCGATAGGCATAGCGCTTCGTCTGTTTTCTTCTCTTTGCCGTCCTTCTCTTTGACCTTGTTGGGTGAGACGCATCTCCAAGGACAGCTGAAGTTGATTGTCTAACCAGCCCTGCTGAGTTTGCAACCTGCCAGAAACGCCAGGCTCAATTCAAAGCTCCAACCGTCAGTCACTTTAAAATATAGCCAGCCTTGTGGACGCTCTGGAGAGCTGGGGGCGGCCGAGAGGGGGAGGGAAGGAGATGAATTTTTTTAAAAAAGGGAGAGTTGCCTGTCAGCATCTCCCTCACCCGCACGCACGCACAGCTGGGCTGGCAGCAAAACCATCCCATCGCTCCAACATTACGACACAGGAAATCATCTCTAAACATCAGGCTTGGATTTGATGCCCTTGTAGGGAAAGCTGTGGGGCGCGTGACAGGGACGATTTGGCTTTCCAAACCACTGGGGCCAAATTAGATGCCACAGGTATGCGTGAGTGAACCTTCTCAGTAGTTGCCTCCTTCCTCTGGAACTCCTTGCCACCTGATCTTTGGGTGGCCCCTTCCTGGGCAATTCAAAGAATCTGGAGACACTTCCTATTTCGGCAGACCTTCCACAAAACCCTCAGCCTGTTGGTTTTCACTGGCTTCTTCCATTCTGCTTCTTACACTGCCTTATGCCATTTGTGCAGTGCTTTTTCATCACTGCTGCCGCTGCTCTGCTTTTATTGCATTTAGTATCACTGTGTTTCAGACCTCTTCGTTAGCTGCCTTAGGTCTGTGGGGAAAGACAGGGCACGTATTGAAATTAATGAATCGATCCCGCTTTTGGAGCTCCTGGTGTCTCTTTGGCCTGACAGCAGGCTTGTTTACATGATTATGACAAGCCTCCTACTCTAGGAGTTCAGGAGAAGCACACACTTCCATTTTCTGATCGGCTGCAAGTTTAAAAAAGGTCGTTGGCTGGGAGGTTGATTGTGTGGTAAACCCCAGCTGGGTAGGGTGGTTTTTGCTCCTAACCCGTTCCGAAGCTGGGGAAGGAATCTGAACGGGATGATGAGCAAATGGGGGTGTGGACAGCTCCCTACCTAGGGAGGACACTTGCCCTACCCTAATATCAATATCATCATCATCATCAATCTCCCTCCCTCAGTGTTTATAAAAAACAACTGAACACACATCTTTTTAAACAGGCTTTTCAATGCTCCATCTTTGGTTATATCTGGTAGATCCTTTCGTTTTAAGTTTTTATAATTCTCAATTGGTAGCTTTCAAAATAGCTTTTCATTTGAAACGTAATTCTGATTGTCGTCTTCGCCTGACTTTGAACTTACGTATTTTGGTTAATTTTATTACTTTTATTTTACATCATCTCTATTTTGTTGTTGTAAGTCGCCCCGAACAGTAGAGTACTGGAGGGAAGGGGTATAAATCTTTCAAACAAACAAAACAAATAAACACACACACACACACACACACACACACACACACACACAAGCTTATTCTCTGTTCAACTTCAATTCTAGTTTACAAGATTCAGGCAGAGGTTGCAAAGTCTGGCTGGGAACTGAACCCTGGCAGGTTTGGACACGCCCGCTGGGATGTCTCGGTGCCGGCAAATAGACAGACCTGGTCCCCAACACACTCAGATCAGAAGTTGCCCCGATGCTTTGACGACACCCCGATGCGAAGAGAAACAGAAGCGCAACGGAATTTTCAATCAACCTTTTAATGAAAAGTTCATAAAATAACAGTTTCTCATCACTGTACATTAAGACTGCAAATTTCTGAATGCTGAGATCATATTATAATTTCTGTGTTTTTACTTATTCCCGCCCCGTCCCTGCCCCCGCCCCCAATATGACACGAGTTGGAGCTGCAAAACTGCAACTCTGACCTGAATTCAAGCTCTTGAAGGAAATGAACACAACATTGGAACAGGAATGTCAGAAGCCCTGGGAGAAACATCTGGGGCTCTTGGTTCTGATCAATAGTTAAGGCTTAAAAGAGGGAGGGAAAGCACCGCCCCGTTCCAGTTGGACTGTGAGTTTAAAAAAAATAAAAAAATTCCAAACTAGGTCTTTGCTAACCCCCCCACAAGGAAAATATCCAATTTCTCAATCAAAGCCAGCTCCTGAAGCTATTGCAGCAGGAGCTCGTGATGAAGAAACCCACACACCTCTCATTCACCGGTAAAAGCAAAACCTATGAACTGCCATGCAGTGACTTTTCCCAGCATGCCTTGCTCTAACCTAGGGCTTCCTTCTGCCACCCAGTGTGAGCTATGGCAGGGGTTCTCAGCCCTGGTCCCCAGATGTCTGACTAAAGCTCCCACCGTCCCCAGCAAAATGACCAAAGGATGATGGAAGTTGAATTCTACTGAGATCTGGGGACCGAAGGCTGAGAACCTCTGACCTATGGCGGTCACTGCACCCACCCTCCCTATCCCATGTTTGGTCGGGAAGCGAGGAGAAGAGAAAATAAAGGAAGTCACCCTCAACAAAATGCTCCGATCCTCCGAGTCGTCCCCAAGAGATCCGAAAGATACAGGAAGAAGTATTGCAACACCCACTGGAGGTATAAGTGAGGTAGAAAGGGGGCTCTTCCCCCTAGACGTGAAGCTACACTTGGGGGGGGGGGAGTTCGCACAAGCCAAAAGGACCTCACACCCAATTCTAGTAGGGTCCTCCTTTTCAAGAGAAGCAAGTTTGGAAACGGTTCCAGAAACGGAAAGAAAAATAAAAGGCTGCCTCAACTGAATGCTCAGAAAGGAGCCAGAACAAGGCCCATTTTGAAAGAAGGGTGGCTTTAAGTGGGCAAGAATGCATTTCACGTGCACGCCATTTCTGATAAAGTCTTCTCAACTTTTCAAGAACGACAACAGTGTTATGTTACAAGTGCATGGAGTTGTCTTTGGGGAGGCGGTAAGACACCCCACACAACCTGCCCTGCCGGCATAAACATCCACTGACAAAGCGTCAATCTACAGGCGTCCCTAATATTCCGTGCCTTCCAGCCCACAAATAAAATACACTTCTCGAAGTTGAAAACAGACACACGGAAATGTGACCCCGACATGCCTTTTCAGCAGGAAAAAGCCACATTCAGAAAGGGGATCAGAAAAAGGAAAGGGTGCTCAACACAGCCTCTGCAAGCCATTCCATTATCTCAAAGGCTCTCAAGATGGGGGTTCCCCAACTTGAGTGCCCAAATATTAAGACTACAGCTTCCAAAGGCTAGGGATAGTGGAAATTTATATCTTTTCCTACAAGAGGTGTAGGAGAGAGAAAAGGCTCAGCGGAAAGCATGATGGGGAACAAGAAAAGCAGGCAGGGAAAGGGTTCAGCGTGCACACGCCTTCCAGGAAACCCTGCAGATGAGTTAGGGTTGGTTTTTTGTTGTTTTTTCCCCAAAGTGTAGGGGGACACATCAAAGTAATGCATGAAATGACTAGGCAGGCCCTTAGAACTATTAAGCCCAATGGGAGAGTTTCTGATTTTAGTTTTGGCCCTTGCATGTGGTAGATGGTTGATGACCACTTGATGGAACAGTGCATCTAATGTCTGCAGGCCAGGTGGAGATGTCAGCTGATTCGCAGATCTCTGAGAGCACAGCCTTGTGGAAAGACCTATAAAAGACCCCTCGAAACCCGAAGTTTGGAGGCACGCTGGGATATGATCAGTCTCGCTGATCTCTGACCGTACAGGCGTATGATCGTTGTGACACACTACGGACAAGAACAGGCAAGTGCCGTTGGCTGTTATGAGCCATGCGCCCGAGCATGGGCAGAATGCAGAAAACTGCCAGACCTCAACGGTGTTCACAGCACGGTATTCCTGGTGGACGAAACATCCCCCTCAACCCGCCGTTTGCCTCTTAAACCCCCTATTTCTGTGCCCATATGTTTCACTATTATTGCTTAGGCTGTAAACATTGAGAAGATAGGCTAGAAATCATTACGGCTTCTCCCAACTTAAAGCACTTGCATGGAGTAGGACTAATTCTGCCTCCATCTGCGTTTTCTACCCCTCTGTTTGGCCATGATAATCTAATAACTCCCCCCGTCCGCCCGCCCCCCAGCATAGGTTTTGCCTTCTTTTATCCGACACCCCAGATGTTTCCTCTTTGGGCCCAACATTCCTGCATTTCAGAACAGAAGTGACGTGATTAAAAATAAAATAAAATACTGCTAACCCACACTTTGAACCCGCACTGTGAAAACCAGTGCTCTGCACACTTGCTCACATATGCACACACGTGTACACACGCACATACCTACACGCACACCCACATGAACATATGAAAGGAAGAAAAATAAAGGACAGGAAATCGTTTGAGTGACATCCTAACTGGAAACATTTAAATACAGCAAAACAAAAATCTTTTCTATGCAAAAGCTACAAAAGTCCAGTCTCTGTCATGTCTTCACAGGTTATGGTTTATGGCTATGCTGTGAGTCTCTGAGATCTTTATTTTTTTTTTAAACATTTTTAATACCATTTTTTTCTTCTGAAATCCTGTAGCGAAGACCCTGCGGACACACCTTTTTGTCTTTGCAAATTGCTCTGAGTTTTCCTTGCAAAACTGTGCATACAGAATCTTGAGAAATAAATACATTCATTACTGCACATACATATTGATACAAAACAGAACACTTGCTAAAAAGTGTTTGCACCATCTTAGATAGATATCAAGACCAGGCAAAATTAATCCTTTGGTTTTCCATCAGCCTCTCCTGCCTTTTCTCACCCCAAAGATTTTCTCTCTCTCATTTTTACGGTTTTTGAAACATGAGGCGGCTTTGGCATAGAAAGCGGGGCAGGAACACAGCATTACATTTATACAAGAATGTTTATCATTCTTGAGAGAGGGAGCTTTAGCAGAGAGGTGGACTAAATTGTGAACTGGGTTGGATAGCCTACCACGCAAAAGCTCCCTAAAACATTTCATTGGAGTAAATTAGTCCAAATCATTAAAAAAAAAAACCCTCCTCCCAGAGTGGAATAAATTAAGCAATTTGGTGTCCCATGTCTTCACACCAGACAGGACACCTAACCAATAGACTCTGACTATCTCCTAGACAGGAGATAGTGTATCATCTCCTTCTGACTAACTGAGGTTGGTCTTGACAGGCTGGTTCAAACATCACTCAGAACCTCAGAGCTGGGTTCTGTCCTTGAACCTCGGGAATGTCTGTTCCTCTTTTCCATCCCCTCACAAGCGTCTACTTCCCATCCTGGTTCAATAAACCAAGATTGGTAGGTTAGGATGACATGATCAATCTCGCCTTATTGTAACCTACTTGCTTCAAATAATCCAAGATCTGAGACTCACTTCAGACCTTGGGCACAAGTCTCGGGTTATGTGAAGTGAGTAGGTTAGAATAAGCAGAGAGTGGTCATGTCATCTGAACTCACCCGTCTTGCTTTAACCTAGATAGGATGTCGGCACGGGGACTGGAGGTGGACAGAATCTTTCCAAGGCTCAGGTACGTTGTGTGGAGCCTGGCTCTAACTGAGTCCCATTTGACCAACACGCCCTTGAGCCCTGCCACACATTTCAAAGTAGCGCAGAAGGTGAGCGGAGGGGTGGAATTCCTTTCTACGATGCCTTCTCGGCATGATAAAGCTATTGGTCTGAAGCTCTTTGGCTTTTTCTTTGCAACTCCTCAGACCAGCACAAAGTTGGATTCCGATAACTCCCCATTAGCAAGAACCGAAAACCAGAATGGCTCAAGAATATAGTTGGATGCACTATAGTCTTGTAGGGAATATTGGGTCTACTCTGGGGTTGGCCAGCCTGAGGCCTTCTAGCTGTTGTAAGCCCTGGCAACGGATCACTGTGTCTCAGGATGGTGGGAGGTGTCGTCCGACAAACTGGCCATCCCAGTCTATTCTTCAACTTCTGAAGACAGTCTCCTATAAGTCTGTTTCATTTTCCATCTGTCCTGTCACCCCTCTCTGATATCTGATTTTTGGTGAAAATATCCGTCTACATTCTCTCTCTCTCTCTCTCCACCCTTCAAACTAGCGTCTTATCTATTAAACAAAGGGATGCCATTTCTTTCTGGACCATGTTGTTTTACCAAATGAAAGCCCATCCTTAAGTAACCCTCCTACTCGCTTGACATAATCCTGCCCTCTAAACTCTTTAAAATGGGAGACTCTTCTGATCTAAGGGCGTCAACTATTGAAGATCATAAGCAAACAAGAACAAAAGTATCATGCTTCCTTCCAATCAACATGTGCTGAACAGATTACCTCCTATAGAATGGGAGAGGATCCTTTTCCCCCCTTTTTTAAAGGTTTCCTTGTGATCACCGTTTGACAGCAAAACCAATGGAAAAAAACAAAGATTAATTTTGACTGGCCTGTAGATCTGTTGAGGTCTGAAACTGTAAAAGTTTATGTAAACAATGAGATAAATATATTAACTTTTTTTTTCTGAGCCCAGTGAGGTTCCATACTCATTCAAATGTGCTTTGGTTTAAAAAATAGTTTTCTGAATTTGGGTATGAGCTATCTTTTCAATACAACTTTTGCTACTTTACTCTTTATTTTTCCTCTCCTGTTACTCCGAAAACATTCTGGATCTAAACTGACAAAAGCATATCATTAAGCTGCCAGGCCTCAGCATTTTAAACCTTTTTAAAAAAAAAAAAAATTCCTCATGAGGCTCTTTGTGTATTTCAAAAACAAAAAACAAAATAAGAAGGACAAAACACAAAAAAATAAAAAATAAAATGCAATTCCCTCCCCATCCCAACCCTAGAACTCTTAAAATCTTAAATATGAAACTAGTGTTTTGCTTTTTCATTAAAATACAGAAAATGCTTGTTACAATACTATGTCGTATAAATGCAGTTGAGTGTCCGGACCCTCTAAATGGGCCCTGAACAGTCCCTGAAGTTTTGAGTATTATTAGGTTTTTCATTATTATTGTCACAATTTTGGGGGGAAAGTCATTAATTCAGCAAATGGAACACAAGTCTACAGAGCTACTTTTTGCAAAAAAGTTTTTTTTCCCATTTTTGTACAATACTCATGCTGTACACAGACTTGTCGTCGTATTGTTTAAGTGCTGAGGGGAGAAACAAAAAAAGGAAGGAGGCTTCTTTAACAACAGAAAACCCCACAAAAACCCCAACAATAATGGATCCTGAAATTTCTAGAAGATCCCAAAACTTCAAACCATAAACAACAAAAATCCAAACCAACCCTAACACCTCCACAGCCATCACACACAACTCTAGGGTCTAATAAAATTCGGAGGGATCACGGTAGAGTTTGCTCTTCGCAAACCCTACACACCTTAGGGCTCCTCTTTGGATAAACTACAGCTGGACATTTACCAAGAGGTAACTTAATATGGCGGCAAGAGTTGCCCATGTGGTGAGAATTCATAACAGACATCCACCACTTGGTCAGGAAGTTGGAGAATGGTTAAACTCTCCTCGTGATGTGAAGGGGTGCTACAAATAACCCTATGGTTGTGTGAATCTCATGCATAAGTCACCCTTTGGGATTCATCTTGGTTCAAAAGATGTTTAACTCACGCCTAACTGGTGCCTTGCTCTTCCGCCAGCTCTCCGCCTTGGTTGTACTAAGGTCAAACCTGGTCAATACTAATTAGAAGATGAGAAAATGTGTAAGGGGCCCTTCACACAAACTGTGGCATGGAATGAAAAGGATTACTGTCACGTTAACGACAACAGGACGTGCAAAGGGGTGTTGGGGGTGGAAGAGTGAGGCGTTATCCCACTTTTTTGGGGGGGGGCAGAGGTAGTCATATAGATTCTTGACTCAGAGATCAGATTACTGCTCAGAACTCAGCTCTGAAGGCATCTCAAGAGCCAGAAGGAAAGAAGAATTGCTGTCTCGATTGTTGTGAAGTGAATGGTGATTGGGACGGAACCCTGGTCACTTGTATGGTTTAGACATGAAAATTGTGCACCTGTGCCTCTCCCAAAGTAGAGTTGCACAGATTGCCAACTTGGGGCTCTCTTCCTTCAGCTCAACACAAGCAGGGAGCTAACCAATAAAGCCACCCAGAATTCCTCCATGGGAACTTCTGTCCACTTCTACGGCAGTTGGGCAGCTGGTTCCCGAACAACCTTTCACTGACACAAACTCCTGGTACAAAAGAAAGTGCTCGATGGATTCCATGCATGCACGTATTTGTCATGACGACTGAACTGCCTTCCTCACATGGACTCTCTTTATTTGACTGGGAGTGAGGAGAGCAGCTTGAATGGAGGAGGGGGGAAATGCAGGGCCCCCGGAACTCCACGACACTGCAGCACACCCACACAGGGCACAGTGTGAATGTTTCAAGCATTCGCTGGACTACAACTCCCAACATCCCCCCACTACAATAAACAGTGGCAGGGGGTAATGGGCAATGTAGTCCAAAACCTGCTTGATAACCGTGGGTTGGCCAGCCCTGCTTTAAAGGGTGCATTCACTTTTTCTCCCTGCCCCCCGCCAAAGGGGACAATGTTTGAGATATTAAAGAAGAGATTCTTACTATGGGGGTGAGGAAAAAGCAACCCCTGGGTGAGGTAAAGTTACACGTGTTCCCTGTAACGTGATAACAGTTGGGTTTAATCTGTATTGCATGGGGCTTTAGATTCGAGTTCTCCCCAGTTCATTCAAAGAGACCCAAAACACTTCAATGGACTAACCTATTTTTTTAGTGGGGGAGGGAGAATTATGGGTGGGAGGAGAAATGAAGCTTATCTTTGTTTTATGTGAACATGCTCACTTTTTTTTGGTCTAAAACTTAAAGATGAAAAGTTTGTTTTCTCTCTCTCTCTCTCTCTCTTTTTTTTAAAGAAAAAAGACAAAGGGCTTCAGCAAGCCCTCTCAATAATAATAATAATAATAATATTAATAATAATAATAATAAATGAGAACAATGGTTTTGAGCAAGAAGTTAAGAGCGGGGAGGGGAAATGTAAACCTTACTCAATTTCGGAGAGGATGCTTCTAAAGGGACCGAATTTGTACCACCAAATACCAACTCACTCGGGGGCGGGGGGGGGAGCCATTGCTTTTCACAAACGTCACGCCAACTAAGTCGAGGGGCCCAAAAAATATATGGCAGGGATACCTGGTCCTCTCCTTCGAAACCTATAGCAGCTGTTGGCTGTGATACAGATGCTCCGAGAAAACCTTCTCTTCCATTTTTCCAACTTTTGTGTTAAGGTTTCCTTACTAAAATGAACACACAAAAAACATACCCACATCCAAAAAAAAAAAAAAAAAAAGAAAAAAAAGAAGAAGAAGAAGAAGAAGAAGAAGGGGAAAAAGGGGGGGATATGAAACACTTTGGTTAGGCCCCCCCCCCATTCTTATCACACTCTGGATCCAAGCAGTATACAGCCTGCTCCTTCAGCATTTCTTCATCCGGTCGGATGCTCAGTCACATGCTAATCCAGAAAGCAACGGGTTCAGAGATTCCCTCCTCATGGCAAAATCAAAACTGAAGAGAGCCCAAATGCTCTTGGGGAAAAAAAATGTATTATTATGATTTTAAAAAACCACAAAAACATATATAGGCAAGAAATTAGGAATTTGGTGAGCCAGAGACCCTACAGAATTATTCACTTGGGTCCCTGGCTGGGGGAAAAAAAAAAAAAGATTCTACCTACTGTCTTTGGCCAAGTATAATTGTTTTAGCTGACTTCTTGGTGATAAGGAGGAGGTGGTAAAAATCCCCTAACTTTCAATTTAAATTTCTACTTTGTACACTTACTTACAATGGAGTGGGGCGGGGTTTGGGGGGATAAAACAAAGCCACACCTAATAATTCACTAACCATCTTATTGTTCTCATGAATTCAAGAGGTAGCAAAGAGAACAGACCAATCCATACTGACCCGTTCTTTAGTGAGGGAGAAGAAGCTATACACATGTACGCACACACATACACACACACACACACGTTTTTTTTTCTTAAAAAAAACAAAACCCAAATAAAAAGTACCTAAAGGAACTTGCAACAATTCCAGCCTACGTTGACCCCACCCGCAACCCGCTCCGAATAATCAACCTTAGAACTTCCAGTTCCAACAATTACATAAACGTTTAACAATGCGTTTTCTCTCTCTTAATAAAACAAGTACCTCTAAGCAAAGATTCATACGAAACAATAGCGGTGGGGGAAACGTAAAGACGGACCCCTGCTCACTGAAATTAATTCCCCAGGGGCACCCAGACCCCATTCAGTCATGGTCAAGGCTGAAGAGGTGAGCGGGAAGAGGTTGGAAAAGGCTTCCATGTTTGGGTTACATGTGCCGAGGCGAAAAGGCTGGACGCCAGAAAAAAGCGGGGTGGGATGGCGACAGGACGTGATGTCACCTTCACTTCCTGTCTTGTTTTGGTAGCACTCCTTTCCTAGCATGCAAAAAATCCAAAGGTGGGCTCTTTTAGCTCGCTCCAGTTGTCCAATAAAGCAATGGATCAGACAGCCAATGGCTTCTTATACTTTCGCCAACAACCAAGGCTTCTATTCTCGTCTGCGACGAAAAAGAACCGAACACACACATTCGCGGGAGGAATCGTGGAAGGGCTATTGAACGAAACACAAAAACAAACCCAGAACAGGGCTCAGTTGGCAAGAAATGCCCTCAGGGACAGCTTTTAGGGAGAACGATCACGGTTAGATGGTCGAGTGGGGGTGGGGAAATGAACGCCCGCGGCTACCAAGAGCAGCAGCAAGATGGCAGGAGGCTGTGCCTGGCGTCAAACCAGCGCAAAAGGAAATAATACTTGGGGTCAAGTTTGTAAAGTAATTCCAAAGTGCTAAGGAAGTAAACTGAGGAGGGAGGAGAAGCAGCCGCCGGGGGTCTCTCTTTTCAGCCAGAAAGACCACCCCTGAAACTGCATTTCCAATTAAGATCAACCTGGAAAGTGCCCCCCCGACACACACACACACACACACACACACACACACACACACACACACACACACACACCTGGCTCAGAGTTAAGCTACATGTTCCTGCAGCCTAGCAGAATATTGGCATTTCTGGTTATCGTTTGATCTAATGGCCAAGTGGGGGGAACACACACACACACACACACCAAAAAAATGTGGGAGGCAGCAGCTTCAATGTGGACTGGTTCTCTTTGTATTTTGGGGGAAGGAGGAGTGGGGGTGTGGGGGGGAGAGAAAGAAATAAAGCTCTGTTTGGTTGAGGCCCCCCCATGACTGAAGAGGGAAGGGAATGCCCCCCCCCTGGTTAAAGCAGCAAGTCTAGGGAAAGGTTATGTTCATGGCGGGTCGGCTCGTTGGAGAGTCTTTGGCTTATGCAGGAGAGGTATGCATTCTCAAGTGGCTGATGAGGTTGCGCTGCTGGGTGAACTTCCCGCCGCATAGCTGACATTCGTAGGGCTTTTCCCCTGAGTGGACGCGCATATGCTCTGTCAGTCGATACTGCCGAGTAAAGCGCATCCCGCACTCCTCGCACGCAAAGGGCTTGAGGCCCAAGTGGCTGCGCATGTGCCGCGTCATGGTGCCCCGCTGCGTGAACATCTTGCCGCAGATGTTACACGGGAACGGGCGCGTCAGCCAATGAGTCTTCTCGTGCTGCCGGAGGGTGGCCGGATCTTTGTAGCTCTTCTCGCACACGGAACACTTGAAGGGCCGCGACTCCGTGGTGTAGGGCTGGTTGGGGTTGGACAAATCCTCGGCTTCTTCCTCCTTGTCGTCGTACGTGCCTTCTTCCTTGATGTAGAGATCCTCCTCCGTGTGCGTTTCGACATGGGCGTTCAGCTGCTCGGAGCTGGGAAAGCCCTTCCCGCAGGGGATACAGACGTAAAGGTTGTCCCCAAAGGCCACTGGCTCATAACCTTCCTGTCGGTAGACGTAGTTGGCGCTGGTGTGCCCACCGCTTTCGCTCTCGCTTTGCCCACTGTCGTCACTGTTCTCCTTGCCGTTCTCAACATCCTCTTTACATGGGAACGGCAGCTCTGCCCCGTAGGGACCCAGGCCCCGTTCCGCTGACTTACACAAGGAGCCCATCAGAATCCCGTTAGGCAAGCCTTCCCTCTCCTCGCTACCTTTGCCACCCTCTTTCCTGTCAAAAGCGTTGTCCTTCTTGATCCACTCCTTCTTGCGGGACGAGTGACGCAAGCTTTTTCGCTGGCTGCCTTCAGGGAGGGATTGGCGGTCCTCGCTCAAGTCCATGTCCATGGGTTCACAGTTGTCCGCTAGGTTCGAGGGGGCTCCGGCGGTGGACTCGTCAAACGATGAGGCACTGTTGGCTGCAGGGGCTGAGGCAGGTTGTGGGGAATCGCGCTGACTTTCGCACGGCTGTGGGTCATCCTGGGAGGCTGCTGTCGGAAGCGAAGGGCTTTTCTTGGAGAGGTCCAGACCAAGCTCTTGGTCTGCCCCACTCCCATTGGCGCTGCTGCTGCTTCCGTCGCCACCATTCTTCCCTACTCCCCGACTTAAAGCATGAGAATTCTCTTGGTTGGAACTGCTAATGAAGACCTCATCATCTGAGATCTTTCCCTTTGGCATCTCCTTGGAGTGAGAGCCCTTCATCCCCTCAGTTGACCCTGAATAACGAGTGATGACTGAAGCAGTGGAAAGTCTCTGACTCCGCGGGGGTCTCCCGACACTGAGGGCGCCGCCGGCTCGGCCAGCAAAGGACCTCCCATTGCGTTTCAGTTTCTTTCGGCAAAGGGCCGCCAGGTCATGGAGTTGGAGGTAGCTTGCTGCGGTGAGGAGAGCATTAAAGTTCTGCTCCCCAGGCTGGTCAGTCATTAAGAGCTTCCCAGTATAAATAAAGTCCAAGATCTGCCGGAACACGGTGGGGTTGACCATGTCCGTGTCTAAGTTGATCAGGTTGTCGTGCAGGACGAGAGATTTGAAATACATGCTGCTGGCAGCCAGGATGTTCTTGTGGGCACGGAAGAGGGCATTTTCGACGACGATGATCACGTCACAGAGGAAACCTTTGGCTCGTTGCTGATTTAGCTGCAGCAGCAGTTGTTTGGCATGATTTGGCAGTTCCATTTCCACCTTGGCTTCCTTTCCCGTTCACTTTATCACCTGCAAAAGAGAAAAGGGCAGGGAGGACAAAGATGGTGAGCCAATTCCCACTGGCCACAACACTCGGTATATGATTATTTATTAATTCAATTTTTATACCACCCTTCCAAAATTGGCTCAGGGCGGTATTGGCTCATTCCCGCCAACAATGCTCCGATGAAAACAGGGATCATGGGGTCCTTTTAAGACCCCGTTCCCCCCGTAACGATAACTGACAGGCTGAGATCTCAATCACTGCGCTGCTGGAGGCTCTAGAGCAGGGGGTCCCCAACTGGTGGTGCTCCAGATGTTGCTGAACTACAACTCCCATCATCCCCAGCCACAATACATTGAAAGGAAAGGAAACTTGCAGAACATAAATAGGCGTGGGCCTACTCAGTGCTTATATGGGAGACTGTCTGGATTCAAACCTCTTGGGTATCATGATGGAATGAAGACAGAACAGAAACAAAAGGAGGAGGCTTAAGCCTTGGGTGTGGGGTATTGCCTTGAGTTCCATGAGGGAAGGCGGACCGAGTCAAAATGGCGGACGGAGGACGCCTATCTCTTCCCAAACCTGCCTTGCTCGGTAGACTGATAGCTGTGTGCCAAACATATGGCAGAACTGTCTGGTACTCCGCGCAGAAGTGGATGGTGCTTTTTCAAGCAAGAAAAGTCAGAGGGTGGAGAAGAATGAAAGACTGTACAAGAATCTAAGGCAGAAGGCATCATCTTAGAAGGTGTTCCCCCTACTATTCCACATGCGAGAGTTTCTTCCTAAGATGGTGTCTACCGCAAGAAGCATGTACCAGCTAAAAAAAGTGATGTTTGCTTTTTTGCCTTCAGTAGGACTAGCTGAAGGTTTATGCAGATTTAACCAACCTAATAATAATAAAAACAGTAGTGGTGCCAATAGTTGTTGGTGCCCTTGGTGCAGTACCAAAAGAACTTGAACACCATCTTGACACCTTGGGCATCGCTAAATTGCAACACATCAGCTACAGAAGACCACACTACTCGGGACAGCATGAATACTACGACGCTATCTTTAATTTTTCTTTAGTTATCCAACAAATCTTTATTTCGGTCGGTGACCAGCACAAAGTTAAAACAAATATAAAAGAGAAACTAATCAAACTTCTACTTCAGCCAACAATACCAAATAAGCTAAGAAAATCCTTCTGAAGTTTAGTTATCCTAGACCCTTGGAAAGAGCCCAATAATTAAAGTACCAAATCCAGTCAATAACATCTGGTAGACTGTGGGTAAATAGGTAATAATAAATAATAATAATATTAGTAATAAACAAATTTGTTAGCTGCGCCATAAATTCTTCTCTGGGCGGCTCACAAGTCACATGATCACATTTATACAGATTTAATCAACCGACTACAACTTTTATGATCAACTAAGATTTCTTTCATTGGACGACGACCCTAAAACGGAAGTGTGGGCAAGTGATGAATGGATGCAACCAGGGAGGATGAGCAATCAAGGCAGGGGCGGGTTACTCCTTCCTGATCCTGGTCGCATCCCACTACTATTATTTATATACCGCTTTTCAACAAATATTTCCAAAGTGGTTTACATAGAAAAATAAACAATAAATAAAAATCAGATGGTTCCTTGCCCCCAAAGGGCTCACAATCTAAAAACAAACACAAGGGAGACACCCGTAGCAGCCACTGGAGGGATGCTGTGCTGTGGCTGGACAGGGACAGTTGCTCTCCTCCTGCTAAATACAAGAGAACCCGCACTTCAAAAGGTGCTGAGTTAGCAAGGGTCTGTCTGGCTTGGTCAGGCTATGGACTGGTTCAACCAGGAGGAGAGAGCAAGCAAGATCAGGTAGATTGCTCCTTCCTCCTCCTGGTTGTGTCTATCAATCGCCTGGCTAAGGCCCCACGCCTGAATTTCCAGGCACCATGGTCAGCTGGCGGCTGGGAATGGGCGAGCCCTGATCTGTGGTCCAATCCAGCAGGGCTCTTTTCATGTCCTGCGAAATCCTGGCATTGGGCAGATACAGCCAGTGCCAACTGCAGCCAAGGTGAAGCAATTAACAGAAGGGACACGCAAGCAGAACGACACAGCAGCAAGAGGCCGGGCGCAACTAGAGAGAGGGGGTGTGTGGGGAGGGCATGTAGGTCCATCTTGGGGCTCTCTCTTCGAATGTGGTCGTGTCATTTAGTATTTTTTAAAATTTTTATATTTAATTTCTATAGTGCCCTTCCAAAAATGGCTTGGGGCAGTTTACATTAAAATGAAACTAAAATCAATTAACTGTTAAACTCAAAAACTATAAAACATTTTAAAAAAACGTTTAAAACAATTTCTAAAACCCCGGAAAACCGGGCCAAACCTTTACAGTTTAAAAACCCTGGAAGGCTAGGCCAAAACAGAGGGGTCTTGTTGTTGGCTAATTGCCTGGAGGCAATTTCGACTCATCATAAGTGGCCAGATGAAAGCAGAAGTTATGATGGCCAGGGAAAGGAAATGTTTCGGTGGAAATATATAGATCTATCACCCATCTCCTACTTTCTTCTAAGAAATTAAGAACTAATTAATTCTTATTAATTAATAATTGATTCTTATATTTTATTATTATTCATCTAATAAAACAATACTAATACTATTCTACTAATAAAACAATACTATTATTCTGATAATTAATATTATTATTCTAATATATTTATTTATTTATTTATTCAATTTATTCATTTTATTTATTTTTACATTTTATATCCCGCTCTTCCTCCAAGGAGCCCAGAGCGGTGTACTACATACTTAAGTTTCTCCTAATAACAATAAACTAATATTATTCTAACAACAATAATAATAATAATAATTGAATATTCCAATAAAATAATAATAATAAAATTAAAATAATAATAGAGGAAGCTGCCTGAGTCAACCCTTGGTCCATCTAGCTCAGTACTGCCTACACTGACCGGCAGCAGCTCTTCGGGGGTGTCCGATGGGTATTTCTCAACCCTACCTGGAGATGCTGCCAGGGACTAGACCCGAGACCTTCTGCGTGCAAAGTAGGCACTCAACTGCTGGGCTACATTCCTTCCCCTTCACCCCGCCCCAGTTTTTCCAGGCCTTCATACCACACAAGGCAAGCAGATCTTGATCAGGGCAAATTTTAAGCCACAGCTGCTACAAACATTCTGCATGATTCAAGAGCAACCTCTAGAGAGGGGAGCAAGCCAACGTACAACGCAAGAGGTTAACCCTGCAGACGACCACATGGGAGGTTAAGGAGCGGAGCAAAAGCTCAACAAACCTAGGATCTCGGCTTGGGTGAAGCAAGGAGATGCCGACAATGAAAGCGAGACAGCCCAACTAACCGCTTGTAACAGCCGCAGGGAGAAAAGGAGGGAGGGGTGAAGCCACACTGCCACACGTCGAGACCCTGAGCATGAAAACACAGGTTAACCCCCGTTGTTGCCGCTTACCATGCCAGGTACCTTGGGCTAAATGCACCTCCTTCCCGTGCTCCCTGGCGTGCCCGGTACATCCCATGATGTTCCATTGAAATCCCAACAGGCCATCAATAGAACGGGGCTGAACACTTGCTGAGTGAAGAGCCAGCAGGGATCACTGTCAAATGCAATTGAAAAATTGCAATCAAAATCGAAACATCCATTTTTCAAACAGAGAAAGAGAAGGAAAGAAAAAGCGGGGGGCAGGGAAGAGAAAAACCACCTAAGACACCAGCCAAATGTTGCGATGAAATTAGGAAAACCCCTCCTGAGTCTTGAGTGAAGGTGGGGGGGGAGAGAGGAGGATCGCACACCTTTGGAGCATACTGAAAGAGCTAAATTTCAAGGCATTCGAGGAGAACAGGGAATTGGGTAACAAGGGACATGTGGCTAGTATCCGATGTGTCACCAACCTCTGTCGATCTGCAAATCAAAGCTGCGCGCCATTAAGTCGCAGGCATCACAAAGGACCACATTCTTCTGCTTCAGCTCATTCTCCCGCCCCCATATTGGTTTTCTCCCCTTGGCCCTCATTCTACAAAGGAGATAATCATTCCAACACAGTGGCGGCCCTTACTTGAGGCAAGGTGGCACCTTAGGTGGCAGATTCCTGGGGCAGCAGCTGGGGTGGCACAAGGTCTCCCATCACGGCCCTTGGAGTATCGTCAGCACAGATCTGACCTTGGCAAGCTATGCAAGGAACGGTGCTCCTCGCATAGCTTTCAAGAAGTGCAGGGACTGAAGAGGCGGCTGCGGGCAACCTTTCCTGCTCCATGCACTTCTGGAGTTAGCCAGCGTCAGTTTTGAAAGGGGGCTGATCCCCGCCAGGAATGTGGGGCAAGGAAGCATTTGGTGCCCCACTTCAAGCACCGTAATACCTCGGGTTGCCGCCAGTTACCAGAGCTTCGCCATCTTTATGTTAGGGATACCACACTTTTGAAATCTCTTTGGAAACATTTACCATTTCTCGAGTTTACAAGGCATAACTCAGTCCCGTTCAATAAATAATAAACAAACAACAAACAATAAACAGGGCTGCAGAAACCCACTAGTCTACTAGTCTGTGACGAGTGAAAAATGATGCCGAGCGAGTGAAAAAAGTCCTGATGAGCAATGTACTGACATAGCTTAAAAATATTTTATCTGGTTGATAAACTCAGCCAACGTTTCTTCTCCTTTGATAATAAATAACTTGCTGGCCCAGAAGGTCTACACAACAACTAAGAAAAGGGGGGACTTTAAATGCAGACCAAAGGAGAAAAAGGAAACAGACAGTAACAGAGATCCAGTTGGCGGGGACTAGAGACAGGGCCTTTTCGGTGGTGGCCCCTCGGCTTTGGAACAGCCTCCCTGAAGAGCTTCGCCATGCTCCCTCCCTCAGTGTTTTTAAAGAACAACTAAAAACACATCTTTTTAAAAAGGCTTTTTAATGTTCCATCTTTGGTTATATCTGGTAGGTTCTTTGGTTTTTAGTTTTTATCATTCTCAATTTTTAAATAACTTTTAATTTGAAATTTAATACCACTTGTGGTTTTTAACCTGACTTGGCTTACTTAATTTGGTTAACTGTGTTACTTTTATTGTATATTGTATCTATTTTATTGTTGTGAGCCGCTCTGAGCAGTAGTGTACTGGAGGAGCGGGGTAGAAATATTTTAAATGAATGAATGAATGAATAAATAAAGACAGCCATTTCTGAAGCTACAGAAAAGTCAGTGTTTTTTGCAAACGAGATCAGCCCAACAGGTTCTATTCTATGCAGCCCTCCCTCTATTATTATTATTATTATTATTATTATTATTATTATTATTATATTGAATTTATTCATTGAGCATATACCGCCTGATGTGTCTCCCCCTAGGTGGTGTACATAATTCAAAAAACTACAGATGTAAAAACAGAACATAGACAATTAAAACCCGTTTTACAGAATACAAATATTAAATTCCTTAAAATTCGTTTTGATGAAAAGCCCAAATAAACAGATGCGTCTTGAAGGTCCTTTTAAAAGACAAGACAGAGCTCTAAAAGATTAAAAATCAGATTTAAAAAGTTATATACATATACATGTGTGTGTTTGTGTGCGCGCGCATGTGCGCCGAGGCTAAGGCAGGCCTTGGATCCAAGAGACAGCCCACAGACCACAAACCGCCAGACCAGGGACAATTGACAAAATTACACATAAATATATAACTTCTCTAGTTAGTTGTCATCCAGACTGTACAAATTCTTTTTATCTTGATTAGCTTTTAACTGACCAGAATGACTCAAGGCTTAGGCAATATGAGGCACGAACATGCGTGGTGCGCTGGAGGTGCCTGGAACGCCGAGGAAGAGGAGGAGGATGGCCAAGTGACGGAGCAGGCTGGAGGAGATCCTCTAGTTTGATGACTACAATCTTGATGGGTTATTCTGCTGGGCTTCTGTAGGGAGATATTATTCTTGTACTGGTCTGTGATTGTAATAAAGTATGGACTTGGTGACAAAATTACTGGACGTAGCGATGGACATTGCAAAGGGGGAGGGTGAACAGGCTTATTTTTATCCCCTTTATATTTAGGACAAAGATCAGGCTGGCTGGGACTAATAAAGATAGTATTAAATAACTCTACCTCTGAATATCCTAGTCTAGGCGCCATGTTTTTAGATTGTGAGCCCTTTGGGGACAGGGATCCATCTTATCTTATTTATGTATTATTTCTCTGTGTAAACCTCCCTGAGCCATTTTTTGATGGGCATTATAGAAATTGAATTAATAATAATAATAATGATAATAATAATAATGTTTAATTTTCTAGGTGCCTCGGGCCCCTGGCGCCTGGGATTTGCAAAGGGATCAAGTGTGTGCCAAGAAAGGGATCTTGTCTGTCTACCAGCTCAAATTCTTGCAGGCCTGCAGAGTAAGAAACCCTCCCTCCTCTGCTGCTGTTCTTAAAGGACAGCACGATCCAATTAAAACGCGCATCACCAAGTCACATTCTTGGCTTCGTGAGATATCTGGCTACTGTCTAATATGGATAAACAAGAGGCAGTCAATTGACATCCTCCGACAGAGTAATTGACAGATGCTGCAACTCCAGGGCGGTAGTTCGTCAGCAGAGCACCTGTCTTGCATTTAGAAGGGCCCAGGTTCAATTCTGTGTATCTTGAATTAAGAAGATCGTAGATTGCACGGATGAGCAGATTTCCCGCAGAGAAATATTTTTCCTGTTGCCAATACGAACAGTACTGGGTTAGTTGGACTCAGTCCTCTCTTACGATGCTTTCACGAAGTCGTAATATGAATTGTTTGATAGCTGTGGCAAAATTTGTTAACTGGTTTATTTTTTGCCCAGTGAAATATTTGAAATACTCCTCCATGCTTTGCTGCATTCTGTACTGTATTTCTGTAATGGCCTCTGGCTGATATGGAAATTGAACTGAGACAGGGATGGAGGCACAGTATAAAAAGGTAAATTCACTGCATCTATTATACTCTCTCTCTCTCTCTCTCTCTCTCACACACACACACACACACACACACACACACACACACACAGAATTTATACATTAAAATTCCATAAATGAGCAGAGAAAAGCTGGTGAGGAGAGTTGGGGTGTGCACAAAACCGGTCTGCCCGGTTCGAGTCCGAACAGGACTAACCGAACCGGGCATGCTTGGTTTTGTGCCCTCTGAACAGAGCTCCAGCTCGAATTCGAGCCAGTTTGGGGGTTTTAAAGTTTAATTTAAAAACAAAAAATCCACACATTGCCGGGCCCGGCCGTCTCCGGAGGTGCAGCCACGCAGGGGGTGGTGGTGTTTGTGTCTGCCATTTCTCCCTCTCTCCGCTGGCCTCCCCCGCTCTTCCAAGGGCCATGCATTTCAGCCATTTCTCTGGCGGCGGCAAATTTTGGAGGCCACTAGTAATGTGCCCTGGCCATTTGTGTGGCTGGGTCATGATACAAGTCACGCAAATGGCCAAGGCGCATGCACAGCGGCCTCCAAAATGGCCGCCACCACTGGAAAAAGGGCCAGAATGGTCAGAAAACGACCCTTGGAAGAGGGGAGGGGAATGGCCGAGAACCCCTGCAGCTGAGGGCGAGACCTTGAGGCGGTCCGGCTCGATAGCGAATCTGCTCGACCCGGTTTGCACATCCCTAGAGAAGAGCTGGTCTTATGATAGCAAGCATGAATTGTTCCTGTTGCTAAGCAGGATCTGCCTCAGTCTGCATTTGAATGGGAGACTACACGTGAGTGCTGGAAGGTCTGGGGCCACAGCAGAGTTCAGCATTGAATTAAGACGATACATCCAATTCAGTATCGTCAACTCTGACTGGCAGCGTCTCTCCAGGATCTCAGAGACGCCTTTCCCAGTCAACCTGGAGATGCTGCCAGGGATTGAACCCGGGACTTTCTGCACGCAAAGCAGATAGATGCTTTACCGCAGAACTACAGCTTAGCCGAGCATTAAGCAAACCCAACCACCCAGTCGGACTTATGGCTCAGTGTGCCTTAAGTCTAAATCTCCCTGGTCCTAAGTCCTAGCATTCTAACCATTTCAAATTTGAACGTATCTGCTCATTCAACCTGAAACCTTGACATGTTTGCATATTCCCAGTGACTGCCCCCGTGCCATTTGATCACCTTCATCGCCTGCAGCGTCTCCAACCGTGTTTCCTCAACTCCTCCATAGTGATTTCATCGGCAGCTCCTGTTTTGCATCTGTTAATAGGTCGTGTCTGCCTTTGGGCAAACGGCCTATTGAGATGGCGCAATCTTCATCCTAAGGACTATGAGGATCGCTCAAGTTTTTGCAACGGATGCTCTTTCAGTGGCTTCGCCCCAGCAAAAATGATAAATTGTTCGGCTAAAAGGTGGGGCAAAATACAGACTATCTGGGTGCTTAGAAATATGCATAGTTTACAAGAATTAATAAGGAAAATGTGCATAGTTCCCACAAAAGACACAGAAACACCCCTACACACACACACACACACACACACACACACACACACCCCTTTGCCTGGCAACTACTTTAAAAGCTTATAGAACTCAGTTCTCTCTTTCTTTTCCAAAGCAAAACAGCCTAATTTCTAACCCCACTTCCCATTGGTAAGCTACTTAGAGGGGTCTCCAGATATTCCTGGACTACAACTCCCATCTTCAGCCATTGTGGTTGAGGTTGATGGGAATTCTAGTTGGGGAATCAATCTTGAGAAGCCTTGATTCAGAGTAATCTTCAATATGTGCAGACCCGGAATTCCCTTTGACCTTGGAGAAGCCGCTACCAATCTGTGTAGACAGAACTGAGCCAGGAGGATCAATCGTCTGACTCAGTATAAGGCAGCTTCCTATGTTCCTAACCCAACCTATTACATGGGATCAATTTTTTAGACTACTTCCTAATCTAAACATTTATGAAATCTCCATGTCTGTGTGTGTTCATCCAAATGTCTCCTTCTAATAAATAGGGACGTGTGAACCCAACCACCCCCTGTTCTGGTCCGACCCCGGACTCAAAACCAAATCAGACCAGCTGGTTCCGTGCACAGCCCTACTAATAACTACTGGAGTTACAGTCAGATACAAACCAGCACATCGGAACCAAATTTGGATACAGACCAAATATCACAGCACATGGAGTACCCCGATATCTGAGAGCACCCATCATGACGTCCTCCATGCAAGTCTCTGTAGCAGGGCTTGACAAATCCCAGGTGCGAGGGAACCATGGTGTCTAGAAATTTAACCGTGGCAGCTAGACTAGGCTATTCAGAGGAAGAGTTATATTTCATAAAAATTATATTTGTCCCAAGTAGCCCTGTTTCTGTTCTAAAAGGAGTGTTATTGGCAGGGGTGAAGAAATGTTGGCTCGGTTTATCAGCCAGACAAAATATTTTATTCGTCAAGCTATGTTGGTACATTGCTCATCGGGACTTTTCCCACTCGTCACAGACCAATAGATTTCTGCAGCCCTGGTTATTGGAAAAGAGAAGTCTATTGACTCTCCATCTCCACAATCTCCATCACTAAGCTAGGTAATTTTGTCAAGTGTCCACTGTCTGGCTCCTAAATCTTTGGGCTGACTCCTAGATCCAAAGCAAAATTTGTCAAGACCGGCTTGATTGCACTGATGTTCATCCTAGCGGGCTCTCTACACACATTCCAAGTAATTCTTTAAACATGTTTTGAAGTGCAGGGGTCATTCGCATGAGCAGCTTATCCCCACGTTAGAGAGAGACATCCACAGGTGACATCGCATGGGGAACTCTCTCAGGGAAGGGAAGTATCGTCCGAACCAGCCTGGCAGGTTCCGGATTGGAACAGCAACAGGATTCTGTCAAAAGGGGGTCTTTTTTGATGCATAATTTGGTATGGCTGAGTCAAGAGGCAGGCCAAACTGGTTCGCCCACTATAACAAAAGTAGCAACAGGTCTAGAGATAGGTGGCATCTAGTTTCTATGAAGGTATTTAGAGTAGGCATTTGAGTGCGTTTTAGTCCCAAGAACCAGGCAAACACCAGTTAAGCTGCTTATATCAACCTGATTAGTGATGGCATTCTAGGGTTTAAAAATCGGGATTTACAGATACTGAAAAAGTGCCTAAATGCAGGTGAAGGCGGAAAGCAAACAGAAACCATTACTGATTGCTTGGGTGGGGTGGGAGAGAGGCGTAGACACATTTTATACAAACGGCAGCAAGGCGGTAAGAATATACGCAGGGGGGTCAATAAATGAGGAGAATTTAAGTATATCATCAAAACTGTTTATTCCAGAACATGAGCATATACGAAGGCGTATGCCCTGAACTAAGTAGGAAAAGTGTTCTACCCAGCTTTGGAAGGTGCGTGCGTGCGTTCCCGATTTCCAGTTGAGTGCATGTTAAAAGCTAGATCAGAAGAGGGAGAAGTGATTGTGTGAAAGGCAGGAGCAGGCCCCGATGGCATCATGCCACCCAGCACTTTCTAGCAAGTTACGAACACGGATGAAACCAGCAACGCCCCCCCCCCGGATGAATATTGCCCCTCTCCTTCCTAGGCTATAGCTCACACACGATTAAAAAAAATCATGGGTGCGCAGAGTTCCCATATTATCCACATGCATTTACTGCCACAGACACCTATATTAACTCTCGTTATCGTATACCGGAAAGGAAAGGTTGTGCTGTCGAGTCGGTGTCGACTCGTGGTGCCCACAGAGCCCTGCGGTTTTCTTTTTGGTAGAATACAGGAGGGGTTTGCCATTGCCATCTCCTGCGCAGTATGAGATGATGCATTTCAGCATCTTCCTAGATCACTGCCGCCCAATATAGGAGTTTCCCATAGTCTGGGAAACACACCAGCGAGGATTTGAACCCACAGCCTCCTACTCGCGAGGCAGGTTACTTCCCTGCTGCGCTATTACGTGGCTCTCTTATACAAGAGGCCCTCTTTATTCACTGGGGTTCCATTCAAGCAGATAAGGAAACCACAAGCAGATAGACCTTAATCCTGAGGGGCATTGGGGGGGTGAGGTGAAATGTGCTGAAAGTCACAATTAAAAAAGGGGGAGGAGAGGGGCAGAAATAAACATAGTACTTTGCTCTCCAATTCCCCCCAATCGATTTTTGGCCATTTTTTCTTTCTTTGGGGGTGGGAGTAGAGAAAGCCACAGCAATGACTCCGGACTCCAAAATGACAGCAGGAGATGATGCCGGATAGGCAAAAATAGCCTTATTTTCATCCTGTGGACAAAGAAACTGCATCCCTATGACCCAACTGCAGGTACGTGAAACCGAGGGTGGAGAACCCCTGAATAACAAGGGTCTCCTGTACAGTAGCTTTTGTGGTAGCTTCTCAATTGTCAGAAGCTGCTGCAATGAAAACCAGTCTTGGTTAAAACGTGGGATATACTAGAATATATACATACATTTCTGTGTGCATGGAGGAGACCTGGTCGCTTAATAGTAGCAAGGGCTATGTACTTGGAACACGCTCAAGCATGTATTTTAAAGCTAACCCCCGGCACCAAGAATAAAATTCAAGTGCAAATTTGGTACACCCTTGAACTCTGCTTTTTTTCAGAAATTCCATCCCCAGAAATGTCTGACGGCTTCAATAGATGTCAAAGAAATTCCATATGATTCCTGAAAACCTAAGAACTCACTTTGAGTCAACCTTACACATGGACCAGGAAGAAAGCACTATTAGGTAGTTCCAACAATCCTTGGATTTGTTATCGATTTTAAAAAGCTTGTTTGCTTGTGGATTTGTTTGTGCAAAATAAAGTCTCACTTATTTTATTTATCATATCACTTCTTGGTTAAGCTACACATCTCAAACTTTGCATAAACAATTCTGACATTTAAAGCAGCTGAATGCATTGCTTTTTATACCGGAATATGCAAGGTAAAAGGTTTAAATAATTATGTTCATTTTTCATCGGACAAAAACCATGCCTTCTTATTAGAGTTCTAAAAAAAATTCAGACCAAGTTGCCTGTTCAGTGGTCATTTTCGTGCAAACGTTTTTACTGTTACAAATCACAAAATAATTCAAATTCGTTTTGCAGAAAGAGTAACGGAAGCTTTACTTGATAAGAGCTATCTTTTTTGGCATTCATATTAGATCTTTATTTCTGTAAGAGTAATCTATGCAAAATGACTTTTTGGGGGGTCATTGATGGACCTCACCCGCTTGTTTTTAATATTTATGTTCAGCTTTTCAACAACAAAAATGCTCTCAAAGAGGGGGGGGGGGAAGCAGAAGATGATTCCCCGTCCCCAAAGGGCTTACAATCTAAGATGACAGACAAGTTGAGGACAGGAACTAGGAAAAATCAGCCATGACTCAGTCCCACTGAAATGGAAATGAATGCGATTTCAGCCATGACTAAGCTATCTCATCTCTTTCAACGGTGCTTAGGCAGGACTAACTAAACCGGGATCCTGCCCATCTTTTGAGAATTTCAAGTCTCAAAGATAATGAGATGGACGCTTAACATCCTCCACTTTTTCCAAAGGAAGGAATGGAGGAACACACAAATTGTGTGGGTAGAAGAAAGGAAGACCCTCACACATACCCATTCCGCCCCTTCCTGAAGCATCTAACAGCCTTAACGAACAGGTGTGTCCCTTTAAATACCCTAGGAGGCACATTTGCGTCCCGTAGACACCATTTTAAGGATTATGTTAGTGCCACGAAGCACCAGCTGCAGCTCACTCCACAGGGGTATCTGGTAACTGCCCTCAAAAGGGAAGTTATTTTCAAAAGCATACAGGACCCCCCTGGCCTCTGACCTCAGAATGCCTCAAGCCGGGAACATTTGTGCTCCAACCGTGTGCAAGAATGCTCATACACCGCTCTAGAGGAAGCAAATGTTTTTGCCCGACGTGCAGCGGTGGTGGGTTGGAATGTCATTTTTTGGTTCATTTTTGGATGCCTGGAGGGGTTGCAAGCATTTTACCGGGGGGGGGGTTGGGAGTGAAGTCCAGGATGGGGGGGAAATGGGAACACACAGATTTGTTTTCCCCAGGGGGAAAAAATCAGTCCCTGTCTGAGGGCAGGGACTTACCCCACGTCAAGAGCGACAGAGAAGGAGAAAGGCGCCGATAACAACCCGGCGTCTCTGTTGCTCACAAAGCTCTGTTGCTCGCAATGGCATTTCTTGGGACAGGCTGGAAACAGGTTCCCCAGGAATATCGGAAGCGGCCTTACACCAAGTCAGACCATTGGTCCATCTAACTCAGTGTTGTCTACACCAGAGGTAGGCAACCTTGGCTCATAGGAACATCGGAAGCTGCCATATACTGAGTCAGACCATTGGTCCGTCTAGCTCAGTATTGTCTTCACAGACTGGAAGCAGCTTCTCCCAGGTTGCAGGCAGGAATCTCTCTCGGCCCTATCTTGGAGATGCCACCAGGGAGGGAACCTGGAACCTTCTGCTCTTTCCAGAGCGGCTCCATCCTTTAAGGGGAATATCTTACAGTGCTCACACATCAAGTCTCCCATTCAAATGCAAACCAGGGCAGACCCTGCTTAGCTAAGGGGACAAGTCAGGCTTGCTACCCCAAGACCAGCTCTCCTACCTCATGTTGCCAAAGCTGGCTTTGTTTTCTCTTGGTGAGGGTAGAACTGGCAATATGGGGTCTGAATTATAGGAACATAGGAAGCTGCCATATACTGAATCAGACCCTTGATCTATCTAGCTCAGTATTGTCTTCACAGACTGGCTGCGGCTTCTCCAAGGTCGCAGGCAGGAATCTCTCTCAGTCCTATATTGAAGAAGCCAGAGAGAGAACTTGAAACATTTTGTACTTCCCAGAGCGGCTCCATCCCCTGAGGGGAATCTCTTGCAGTGCTCACACTTCTAGTCTCCCATTCATATGCAACCAGGGCAGACCCTGCTTAGCTAAGGGGACAAGTCATGCTTGCTACCACAAGACCAGCTCTCCTCTCCAGGCTCGTCAACTGTTGAACTACAACTCCTATCACCCCCAGCTGCAACCAATTGCAGCTGGGGACGATGGCCGTTGTAGTTCAGCAACCACTGGAGGGCCAAGGTTGGCTTTCCTGACTGGCAGAAGCTCTCTACGGTCTAAGCTCTCTCATCCCTGGAGATGCTGCCAGGGATTGAACCTGGGACCTTCTGCACGTCAAGCCGATGCCCCACCCCTGAGATACTCTCAGAAACGGCTGCCTTTTATACAAAAATAAGCCTTTTTATTAAACACCTCTACCTCTAAATAGCCTAGTCTAGGGACCACAGTTAAATTTCTAGGCGCCACGGTTCTTAGAACAACATATTCTATTGTATTATTTTGCAAGATCACATTATCAAAACGTTTGGAGGCGCAAGCTCACTGGGATAAAAGGAAAACGAAGACAAACTCTCACAGGAATTTGCAGCTGCACATTCCCAGCTCATGGATGCCAGGCAAGAAGCCTGCTTTGAAAAGTTGCCCTTGGTCAGGAAGAAAAAAATCTAGGATAAGGGGGAATAGGGAGAAGACGGGGAAACACAAACACACACACACACACACACGCCAACCACACACTGGAGCACAGTTTTGGCTCAACTTCTTGGATGCGATTGTGGGGTGTGATGTGAGTAGGAAACATTTCGAGCGGTGTTGCCAAAGTGAATATTTTTGAAAGGAAGAGGCACAGCAGAACTCTGCCAAAATGATGGATCTCGTGGATATACTGGATTTCAGATGCTGATCCAAGGCACACGTTTTCATGCTACACAAAACTGGACAGAGTATTCCAAGTGAGGTCTGACCAGCACAGGACAGAGGAAAACGATCTCATGAGCTGGACACCACGCTTCCGTTAACGCAGCCTAGGACTGTATTCGCCTTTTTAGTGGCTGCACCACACTAGCGGCTCATATTCAACTTGCTGTCCACTAAGACATCTAGGTCCCTTTCACATGCAGGTCTCCCCAACCCTGTACTGGTAATAAAATTAATCCAAGTACATCCCCAAAAGCCAGGCAACACTAAAAGGTCTCCCACTGCCATTTAAACACAGCACAGCCACTCTCTCTCCTGGCCTAATCTACCTTGCAGGGCTGTTGTGTGGATAAAAAGGGAAATCAAACACATATGCTGCCCTGAGCCTCTTGGAGGGAAGGATGGATAAAACCTGGAAAACAACATTTTGCTCACCTTACCTGGGTCTTCTCCCACTAAACTAGTCTTTCATAGTAAAAGTAAAGTTGTGCTGTCGAGTTGGTGTCGACTTCTGCCGCCTACAGAGCCCTGTGGTTATCTTTGGTAGAATACAGGAAAGGTTTGCCATTGCCTCCTCCGACAGAGTATGAGATGATGCCTTTCAGCATCTTCCTATATCGCTGCTGCCTGATATAGATCTTTCCCATAATCTGGGAAACATACCAGCGGGGATTCGAACCGGCAACCTCTTCTTCCCTAGGCAAGTTACTTCTCCGCTGTGCCATTAGGTGGTTTAAAAAAAGGTAAAAAAACAGCCTAAAATGAGAGATCTTTGTCCTATCTTATAAGCCTGCCTTACTGGATCTTGGCTGACCCTTTCCAGAGATTTACAGTTCCAAGGAATATTACACACCCTCACGTGCTCCAGAGAGGGGTGGGGAAGGAAGCAACACACAAAAATTTTTCCATGCCGTGTAAGTAATTGCGATCAAGAGACCCAGTCCCATCTTGCAATCCCTTTTCCTCAGCCAAAAGGGTCAGGAGGAGGTTATGGGAAAATATGAAACATGTGTCTCTTGGATAGAAAGATGTAACAAATGCTCTCTGCAGGAAATGTACAGGAAGGCACTCAGAGGAGCGGTGAACCCTTTCCCCAAACGCTCCCATGGAAACGGAGCCTAAATAACATCTCGGTTATGTATTCCCCATCTGTGCTCATTCACCTGAACCGCTGGCTTCGGGCTCGAATCGGGCTTCTTTTTAAAAGAAGTGCGTTCCCTCCGGCGATCAACACTTTCGGGGTAGAAGGGTGAGAGCAGGAAGAGTGCCGATACCACAAACCAACAGTGGCCACGGACAATGTCTGGTCCTTGGCTGAAGGACACAGAGACTGTTTTTGCCAGGACATCTGGCACTCACGTGGGTATCGTCTGCAGAAGGACATGGTGGGAAAGAAGGACATCTGAATCCCGCCCACATCACTTTCCCCAGAAAATTCATTCAATTTCAATTCATTCCATTTCTACACCGCCCTTCCAAAAATGGCTCAGGGTGGTTTACACAGAGAAACAACACATAAATAAGATGGATCCCTGTCCCCAAAGGGCTCACAATCTAAAAAGAAACCTAAGATAGACGCCAGCAACAGCCACTGGAAGTGCTGTTGGTGGATAGGGGGTGGATCGGGCCAGTTACTCTCCCCCTGCTCAAGAAAGAGAACCACCACGTTATAAGGTGCCTCTTTGCCAAGTTAGCAGGGATGGAAGTTAGCAGAATGAAGCCGATTCACAAGATTGGGGTTTTTTTTAAAAAAGTGCATTATTGTTTAAATACTTATACACCGCTTTTCAACATAGATTGATATACTGCTTTTCAGCAACAATTTCTCAAAGCATTACCTAGTAAGAGGAATGGGAAGGCGGTTCCCTGACCCCCAAAGGGTTCACAACCAGTTATCTACAAACCTACTTAACTTTGGCGCGTGCTCTTGGCCCTCTGGCAAGCAGGCCACACAGATCTCCGGTCTCATTTCCACTGCTATTTCTGAGTGGCCAAAAAACAGTAGGGAACCCTTTCTGAAGCAGGAAGAGAGGACTCCCGCTGGTTCTTACTATCTCCAACTCCCCGGTGCAAATGACAGACGACCTGTTTCTCTCCCAAGACCTCTTCCTGCCAGTGTGCCAGAAAGATCTGTGGAACAGGTGGCAACCAGAAGTGATGGCTGGCAAGTGAGCTGAATCTCACTTTGTTGAAATACTCTAAACAAATGTAAGCAAGGCCCACGAGGACAGACATTAGGAACACAGGAAGCTGCCACATACTGAGTCAGACCACTGGTCTATTTAGCTCAGCATTGTCTTCCCAGACTGGCAGCGGCTTCTTCAAGGTGTTGCAGGAAGGAATTTCTCCCAGCCCTATTTTGGAGATGCTGCCAGGGAGGGAACTTGGAACCTTCTGCTCTTCCCAGAGTGGCGGCTCCATCCCCTAAGGAGAATCTCTTGCAATGCTCACACATCAAGTCTCCCATTCAAATGCAACCAGGGCAGACCCTGCTTAGCTAAAGGGACACGTCATGTTTGCTACCACATGACCAGCTCTCCTCTCTTTGATTGAGGCGATTCGGTCTAAGCCAGGGGTTCTCAAAAATAGGTTGCCGGATGTGGCTGGACTACAACTCCCATCATTCCCAGCCACAAGGCCACTTTGGTGAAAAGAACAGATCAGTCTGCTCTGATCTAAGCAAGGCTGGCCTAACCCAGGGGTTCCCTGAAACTCGGTTCCGCAGATGTCGCCGGGCTACAATCCCATTGCGGCTGGTAATGATGGGAGTTGTAGTCCAGCTGCCGCCATCTACAGCTTCCGCACTTCGTTCGTTACATACACAAAACCACACCCCCTTACTCCGATCCGCTCATCATCTGGAGCAACCACCACGCCACAACCTATTCCATTGCCCTGATGGAAAGGGCAAGAGGCAAACCACAAGACAACATATCTAAGAACATCAGAACAGCCCTGCTGGATCAGGCCCAAGGAGGCCCATCTAGTCCAGCTTCCTGTTCCACACAGTGGCCCACCAGATGCCGCTGGAAGCCACAGGCAGGAGTCGAGAGCATGCCCTCTCTCCTGCTGTGACTCCCCTGCAACTGGGACTCAGAGACATCCTGCCTTTGAGGCTGGAGGTGGCCTGTAGCCCTCCGACTAGTAGCCGTCCACAGACCTCTCCTCCATGAAGCGATCCAAACCCCTCTTCAAGCCATCCAGGTTGTTGACTGTCACCACATCTTGTGGCAGAGAATTCCACAAGCTGATGTTGCATTGTGTGAAAAAGTACTTCTCTTTCTTGGCCCTAGATTTCTTGGCAATCAATTGCATGGGATGACCCCTGGTGCTAGTGTGATGTGAGAGGGAGAAGAATTCTTCTCTCTGTCCACTTTCTCCACCCCATGCATGATTTCATAGACCTCTCTCATGTCTCCCCGCAGTCGTCTTTTTTCTACACTAAACAGCCCCAGGTGTTGTAGCCTCGCCTCATAAGAAAGGTGCTCTTGGCCCCTGATCATCTTGGCCGCCCTCTTCGGCACCTTCTCCAGTTCCACAATGTCCTACGGTCTAAAGAGTCTTGGGCACCGCCGGCAGGAGGCACCTTTAACTCTACATTCGTAGGTGTCACCTCTCTCCCCGCTGTGCCTGAAAGCTGTTCCGAGCAACGCCGCGCCGCCCAGCACCCGATGCGGCGGCAAATCGACTCCGCCACTCAACTGGCGGAGGCCATTTTGACGGCCAGCAGACGCGCCTCCACACATGTGTGGAGACCAGCGGAGTGGTCTGAAGAGCTTCCAGGTGTGGCGGGAGGGCAGGTAAGCACTGATGAATTTACGGTGCCTCCCGCCCCGCCGGCGGCGCCCACACCAGCCATCGCTGATCTTGGGTGTGCAGCGCCAGAGAGACGATTTTGCAATCGTTGTTAAGAATTTTGCTTACCTCAGACACCAACAGGGGAAGCTCGCCCTGAGGCAACAGGCAACATTACCTGTAGGAAGAAGGAAAGAAGAGTGAACATTCTGCTGCACTACTCGTGCGTAGCAACCCCTTCATCCCTCCTTGCCATTATTCCTGCCTCCTAAAGAGTTAAGAACAGGGGCCGTAGCTTCGGGGCAGAGCATCTGCCTTGCGTGCAGAAGGTCCTAGGTCAAATCCCTGCCATCGCCAGGTAGGGCTGGGCGAGACTCGTGCCTGAAACCTGAGCGAGCCGCTGCCAGTCAGTGCAGACAATATTGAGCTAGACGGACCAAGGGTCTGACTCTGTTTGGCAGCTTCCTCGGCAAGCAAAAAATAATAATGCACAAGAACTACTGGGAAATCGTCTTCTTTTGCCTTTCCAAGATGATGTGTCAAAACTTTAAGAGGACTGCATAGCTCTTGCCCACCAGTTTTCTCTCTATTATATTAACACAGTACCTCCCACCTCTAGACGAGGGCTCTGCCTCAAAGTTGCCTTTGTCTCGCTAGCCAGATTTGAGCAGCCACCCAGAGACAATATGTCATCCCCATTCAAGCACATTTCTAGCTCAACAGGTTCCCCAAACGCCCTTGCCGGGGTAAAAGGCGCATAGGGTGGGCTGAAAAGTCTCTCCTTCTGCATGCTTTTGGGCCCAACCCAACGTAAATTAAGGCCCAGATCTTTAAAAGACTCAGCAAACAGAGACTGTTGGCAAAGCAAGCATGTCGAAACCCAGTTTAGCTGAAATGGCCCGAGTCCCAGATGCAAACACCACCACCCTGTCCCCAATCAAGTCTGCTAAACATTTCTGGCTTCAAATACAATCCATCCCCAACAACAGAGAGCAAGAGATTCCAAAAGGGTATTGGAACCATATGATAAATTACTTTAAACACAGACACAAAAAAAACCCTGCAACAGATTCTGAACCACCTCTGCCTGCCAAATACGCAGAAGGGGCGACCAGGGAAGGATGAGGCTCTATTTGCACCATTCGGAATTTATTATTATTATTATTAACAACATTTTATATCCTGCTCTTCCTCCGAGGAGCCTAGAGCGGTGTACTACATACTGAAGTTTCTCCTCACAACAACCCTGTGAAATGCCTGTACGTTGATCTTACCAAAACCTATTATATATTATCTTTTCAGGAGTTTGTTTGGGTATGCGTGTGTGTGTGTGTGTGTGTGTGTGTGTGTGTGTGTGTGTGCGCGCGGAATTAACTCACAACTTAAATTCCCACAATAAGCCATGTTATAATAGAGGTTTGGTTGCTGAACCAAGCTTGGATACCTATTATTATTATTATTATTATTATTAGGCTCCTGAATTTGGTATTTTGCTTCCTGAACCAAAGCTGGACACCCTGTTTTTCCCCTGCTGCTGTCAAGCCTGATGGTGGATCAGTCTCAACCATGCAGCAGAGAAGTCGCGGGTGGAGAATTAGAAGTTGTTCACTCTTGCCACTCTGATCTGGCTCTCGCTCTGATCTTGCCAGATCTGGCTCTCTCGCACTTTTTCCATGACAGAAAGGAGGCAAGAGGTAGCAGACTTCCATCTCTTCCTCCTCCTCCTCCTAGGTTAGGGTTAGAAGAGGAAGGAAGGAAGGCTAGTGAGAAGTGGAGTGCGGGCTGGATATGGGCGGGCCTCTCTCTAGCTTCAGAGCCTGAAGGAAGAAGAGTGGCAGCAGCAGTGGCGGCAGCAGTGGCAGGGCCATCTTGGATGGGGGAGTCAACCAAGCCCTCTACAACCTCAGATGCCCCAGAAGCTGCCACCAGGACTTCCAGCCTCAATGAGAAGGTGAGCCCGAGCCGACACCATGGCCTCGTCATCCTCCTCCAGCCCGCACACCAACAGCCGTCAAGTAGAGCTGCCCATTCACTCCACCCCAAATGTTGTGAAGCTGAAACAGGGTGGCATTGCACATCTTAACTTGATTCCTCTGCAGCAGTCTAGAGATGCCCGTGGTGAATGCACTCCCATCAAGCGATCGCTGAGCAACTGTGGGAATCCAGAGATTGCCCCCCTGTGGTGATCTACAATCCAGAGATTTCCCACCCCATGGTGATCTAGAATCCAGAGATTGCCCCCCTGTGGTGATCTAGAATCCAGAGAGTGCCCCCCTGTGGTGATCTAGAATCCAGAGAGTGCCCCCCTGTGGTGATCTAGAATCCAGAGAGTGCCCCCCTGTGGTGATCTAGAATCCAGAGATTGCCCCCCCTGTGGTGATCTAGAATCCAGAGATTGCCCCCCCTGTGGTGATCTAGAATCCAGAGATTGCCCCCCCTGTGGTGATCTAGAATCCAGAGATTGCCCCCCCTGTGGTGATCTAGAATCCAGAGATTGCCCCCCCTGTGGTGATCTAGAATCCAGAGATTGCCCCCCCTGTGGTGATCTAGAATCCAGAGATTGCCCCCCCTGTGGTGATCTAGAATCCAGAGATTGCCCCCCCTGTGGTGATCTAGAATCCAGAGATTGCCCCCCCTGTGGTGATCTAGAATCCAGAGATTGCCCCCCGTGGTGATCTAGAATCCAGAGATTGCCCCCCGTGGTGATCTAGAATCCAGAGATTGCCCCCGTGGTGATCTAGAATCCAGAGATTGCCCCCGTGGTGATCTAGAATCCAGAGATCCCCGTACTTTGTTCCTTTTAACTTGATTCCTCCGCAGCAGTCTAGAGATCCCCGTGGTGAGTGCACTCCCATCAAGTGATCGTTGAGCAATCGCAGGCATCTAGAGATCCCCGTAGCGATCTAGAATCGCTCCTAGAGATCCCTGCAGTTCATTCCTCTTAACCTGATTCCTCTGCAGCAGTCTAGAGATCCCCGTAGTGAGTGCACTCCCATCGAGCGATCTAGAGTTCCTGCCAAATGCAAGCATCAGCTAAAGCAAAATGTGTATTTGGATGAAGACCTCACTGGAGACGGGAGGGTGGAGCAGAGGATTTCCAAGACTGAGGGGGTGAGAACCGGGTAAAAGCCAGCAAGTACCTAAGAGCAGAGGAGGATATTTCTCAGCTTGGAACCAGCAAGCAGGGACGCATTCTGTGAAACGAAGCCAGCTCATTAAGTGGTTATATTCCAAAGAAAGCACATCCAAATCCCGCCGCTCAAGCGCGGCTGGTTTGCGGCTCCTGTTCACGGCATCTATCAATTGAATATCAAACCACATTTTCCGCCTTCTGAATAATAAAATAGGCCCTTAATAGTTTAGGGCTCCCATATGGTCTATTGTGAAGCGCTTTCCAAAGACTGCCTGCCTGTCCATTTCCAAAGACTCCCATTCCATTGAGACCAGGGATGCACAGCTTTGGCCCTCCAGCTGTATGGGGACTACAACTCCTATCACCCCCAGCCACGGTGGCCAATAGTCAGGGATGTTGGGAGTTGTAGTCCAGCACCTGCAGGATGGGCCCAAGTTGTAGAGCCCTGGCTTAGAATCTATCTATCTATCTATATAAGTCTCTTAGACGTACCCATTGCTAATCTCATGTGTGGCAGCTCTCGCGAGAGTTTGAGTGAGGGGAAGGGGAGAGGAAAGCAGCGGCAGTGGGGAACATAAGGCCAATGGACAGGCCAGAGAACAATGAGGGGGGGAGAGGGAAGAGGAGGGGGGAAGACCGAGAATGAGGGAGAACTAGAAGCGCAGATGCTCTGTGCCCGGGACAGCTAGTATTACTTAAAACCTAAAAACAAACACACATATGGAGAGAGAGAAAACTGGACAAAAATTAGAGACAAAAAGCCGCCCATGCATCAAAATGAAGGGCTTTTTACATGGAAAAGCTGGAAATACACCACGGTACGTAGCAAGTTGCTTTATACCGAGTCCGTTCTTTGGTCCATCTAGTCCAGGACTGTCTACACTGACTGGCAGCCGCTCTCCAGGATTTCAGGTCTTTCCCAGCCCTACCAGGATCTGCTGCCAGGGCCTGAACCCGGGATCTTCTAAATGCAAAGCAGATGCTCTTCCACTGAGCTACGGCCATCCCCATGTAGACTTCTACCCCATGCGGTATGTTCGTGAAATTCATGCGTGGAGCATGCGCCACTACAACACGCAACTCTGCAGTTTCCTGGCCTGCATGCACAGACTTTGCTGCCCAGAGTCATATTCCCGGATAGTTAGAAGCCTACATGACCGACTGATTGATTAAGCCTCATCACGTCAGTGTCGACTCTTCGCGACCACATAGAGCCTACACAGAGTGGGAGAAACCCCACAGAACTGGGAATTTGATAGCACTGTTGCAGAAGAGGGTTGTATTCATCGGGTAAGGCTGGGAACTGGCAGAGGAGTCTGTAGGAAGCATTTTTTGTAGGGGGAACAGAGATGGGGATGCTTGACCGGGGTTCCAACGGAGCTCTGGATTACTCACTTGGCTTTTCTCATGGTCATTCATCACTTTAAGGACTGCCCTGATGGATCAGGCCCGAGGCCAAACCCGTTTAGCATCCTGTTCCCCCACAGTGGCCTACCAGATGCAGCTGGGAAGCCCACGGCCAGATGAAGGTATCACTTGTCTCCTGCCATGGCTTCCCTGCAGGTGATGTGGTGCTTTTTGCATCATCAAACACAGGGTTCCCCAACCAGTGGTGCTCCCAGATGGTGCTAAACTCATAGGAACATAGTTCCCAGATGGTGCTGGAACTCATAGGAACATAGTTAGCTGCCATATACTGAGTCAGACCATTGGTCTATCTAGCTCAGTATTGTCTTCACAGACTGGCAGCGGCTTCTCCAAGCTTGCAGGCAGGAATCTCTCTCAGCCTATCTTGGAGAAGCCAGGGAAGGAACTTGGAACTTTCTGCTCTTCCCAGAGCAGCTCCATCCCCGGAGGGGAATCTCTTCCAGTCTTGCTCACACTTCTAGTCTCCCATTCCTATGCAACCAGGGTGGACCATGCTTAACTCAGGGGACAAGTCATGCTTGCTACCACAAGGCTAGCTCTCCTCTCCCATCACTCCCAGCAACAAACAGGACGACAAATATTTATATACCGCTTTCAACAAAAGTTCCCAAAGCAGTTTACATTGCAACGAACAAAACAAACAAACAAGTCTCCCTGTCCCAGAAGGGCTCATGATCTCAAAAATAAACATGAAATGAAACTGACACCCGCAATAGCCACTGGAGGGATGCTGTGCTGGGGGTGGATAGGGCCAGTTGTTCTCCCCCTGCTAAATAAAGAGAATCACCACTTTTAAAAGGTGCCTCCTTGCTCAGTTAGCAGGAGGGGTACAATTCATGGTGGCTGGGAATGATGGGAGTTGTAGTTCAGCAACATCTAGTGCCAAACAACTTTTGCACGACTTGAATTTTTGAACTGCACAAGTGTTCTTTTAGAACGACACATTTATCCCATTAGTTTCACAGAACGGCACGCTTTGTATCTGGAAGCACCTTAAAACAAGTTCTGTTAAGATGCTAAGGAAGAGGGAAATCAAAGTGAAACACATACCGAGTTTCTGGTTAGCCGGTATAAGTAGCAGGATCATTAGAGTAACGTCAGGGTATAACATCATTAGCTTCTTTTCTGATTTTGAGGGCGGGGGGGAGGGGGGCTCTCAGAAACGATAGACCACCCTAACAAAAGGCGACCACACAGAATCCAGCCGCGCACAATGAGAGCCCGGTTTGATTATGTCACTATTATATGAGTCCCGTGAGTTCAAAGAAAGAGTGAAAGCAAGACACCAAAACAGGTCTGCCAATGGCAATTTTTGCAAAACAGAGGAAAGAAATCCTTTGGGAAATGTCAGATTTTGGAAACCCAATGTTACAGGCCAGTATCTGTTCCTTAATATTCACTGCTAAATGCAAGAAACCCTCAGGAAAATCCAGAAACTGATAGCAAGAACTGTGCCCCCTACACAACTGCTTCAACCTCTGCAAAATGGAAACGCACACAATTCTTTTTTTTTTTGTAAACAACAACCTGGTGGTAATTTCCATCAGTTTTTCTGCCAAGAAAAGCATTTCAGATCAATGTAAAGCCAGTGAAAAGCTGCATGCGTTATCATAAATATTGTTTATAAGTGGAGTAGCAAAGTAACTGAGCTGTGAATCCAGAGTTCCCCAGCTCGGATCTCACCAGGGCTGGGCTCACATGTATCACAGAACCAACGGTCTGGCCCAGCCGCCAGAGCGCCAACGGTATGCACGCCATCTCCTTCCGGACTTGAGAAGGATAGGTTGAGATGGGTGGATTCGTACGACACACCCTATCCCGGCATATTCCACCCGACTTGCGGTACAGATCCCGACATCTATCCCTCGTTACAAATCTTTCGGTGTTGGGTACCATACTGCAAGTAGGGTGGAATATGCCAAGCAAGTTGGATTTGTACGACACGCCAAATCTTGGCCATGTCATACGAGAGCGGAAGTAGAGCCTGCTCACGTGACTCGGCCAGGAAACTGCCAGTTCCCTGCTACGCATGAATGCGGTCAAGATGGCCTGAGGTCGACTGCTCCGTCTGTGCTTCACGGGGATAGTGACACAGGCAAAATGGGAAGGACCCCCAAGGAACGTACAGTAAAAGAAAAAGAGAGAGAGAGAATGAAGAGAAAAATTTAATACTCTCGTTCAGTGCAAGAAACTGCAGCAGCATCCCAAGAGTTCTTTCCAGCCGTTGTTTCAAAACCTCCAGCAAAGGAGAGCCTATCACTGCATGAGACAGACGATTCCACGGCCAAACAGTGGACTAGAAATGCTTCCTAATCTCAAACCTAAATCTGCTTCCTTGTAATTTCAGCCCACCGGCTCTAGTCCAGGAGCAACCGAGAGTGAATTCACTCATCCTCCTATGTGGGAGATCTTCAGATATAGCGCAGCTAGCATAGCGTAGTGGTTCCTTCACAAATGGGCTATAGGCCACCTCCAGTCTCAAAGGCACGATGCCTCTCAATACCAGTTGCAGGGGAGCAATGGCAGGAGAGAGGGCATGCCCTCAACACCTGCCTGTGGGCTTCTCAGAGGCATCTGGTGGGCCGCTGTATGAAACGGGATAGGAGCTGGTCTTGTGGTAGCCAGCATGGCTTGTCCCCTTAGCTAAGCAGGGTCCATCCTGGTTGCATATGAAAGGGAGACTAGAAGTGTGAGCACTGGAAGAGATTCCCTTTAAGGGGATGGAGCTGCTCTGGGAAGAGCAGAAGGTTCCGAGTTCCCTGCCTGGCAGCATCTCCAAGATCGGGCTGAGAGAGACTCCTGCCTGCAGCCTTGGAGAAGCCGCTGCCAGTCTGCGTAGACAATACCGAGCTAGATGGACCAGTGGTCTGACTCAGTATACGGCAGCTTCCTATGTTCCTATGATTCTGGACTAGATGCGCCTTGGGCCTGATCTAGCAGGGCTAATCTTATGTTCTTATCTAAGAAAAACTTTTTTAAAGTACACCTGCACATGTCAAGCTTTCAACCCAAAATTCCAGCTTCAATAATTCTCCAGTGACACAAAAATGAGCCATGACATGTTTACACTGGAACGTTTCAAGACAACTACAAAGGGAACGAGCACCATTGATATCCCACTCTAAACTGACAATAATCCCAAACATAGCAGCTGATTATCCGACATCCATCTTCCTGGGACTTTGCGCATATGCGCACACATGTGCGTGTGCACACACATACAGACCTCGTCTGGCAACCAACAGCAGGCTACTGAAAGCACCAAGGAAGTTTCCACTGGCAGTTGTAAGAGACTGGTTTACCTCACCTACTGCCATCCACCCAATAATTACATACGAGGAAACCTGGTCAGTCATGTAGAGGCAGTAACACTGGCAAAACCTGCTCAAGGCTAACCCAGGTTTATTTCACACAGGCCTCTCTTTAATCAGTTCCCTGTCCCTGGAGGGCACTGGTGACTGAGGAAAGGTATTGGATTTGGAGTATAAATAGCAAGCGTCACGAAATGTTTGACAAAAGAGAAGAGAGGGGGACCCTCCCACTGAGAAATCAGTATGCATTCATCAACTCCACCGAGAATATGAGAGCATTCCTAACACCAGTCTCTCTCTCTCTCTCTTACACACACACACACACACACACATACACACACACACACACACTTTGCAGTACCATCAGACATACACACGCACACACAAAAACTGTGAGAACTATGGAAGACAAAAAATTTTTTAGAGAAGATTTTCTTTTTTGTGCCCCCCAAAAGAAGGCATCACCTTTTACAGTAATATTTTAATGCACAGGTTTTTGCAAGCTATTGAAAATAACAACAATAAATTGTGTTGCACCCTGTTTATGGAATAGCCTCCCCAGTGAGGTTCACCTGGCTTCATCACTTTTGTTCTTTTAGATGCCAGGCAAAGACCTTTTTGTTCATCTAGGCCTCACCCCCTAAGAGGAATATCTTACAGTACTAATACATGTTGTCTCCTATTCAAACGCAAACCAGAGCAAACCCTGGTTAACAAAAGGGAACGATTCATGCTTGTTACGGCAAGGCCAGCTCTCCTCCCTAAACTTCCCAACTGTTGTATGGTTCAGTCCTGCGTTTACGAGGATTTTCGCCCCTTGCAGGTGATCCAGTCAAGGTTTTTGAAAACCACCTTCGGGGTATCACACCATGTCCCCAACGCTGTTCTCTGTAAGGAGTCGGGGTCAGTCTCATTAGAGGCATAAACCTGGTTAAATAAGATCAATTTCTGGCTCAAACGAATGTTTTGTGCTGCCATCGGTTGTACTGGGGGAAGAGACCTCCAAATTCCTTATGCAGAACAGATTTGTCCCTGCCAGATGGGAGAGGTTGAAACTTTGGACCATGTGCTATTATACTTCCAGTTTTACAGAGACATGTGTGTGTTTTTAATAAGCCCAATTTTAAAGAGGTTTCCAGGCAGCTCAGACAAATTGTATACCCTCTCCTCTTCTTTTGGACTCCAACATGGACATTCCTATTAATGTTGCAAAAATTTGCTCCAGGCCCTGCTCCGTTAGGCGTCAGATGGTTAAATCTGTAATTTGATCCCCTGGGGACGCGTTGGTCTCCGAGTATTGATTTCGTGTATCCGTAATATTGTAAATGGATGTCAATGTAAGCTATAAGCTTGTATCGGTCTTTCTGTAAGACGGCATTTCCTCCCTTGTTTCGTTTCGGCACACTGCCCCCAAGATGGTGCTGAGGACCAAAATCGGTGGGCCCTAGACCCTAGATGAACCTTTTTTTTTTTTTGCTTCTCGGCTCAAGCGTCAACACACCAGCGGTTTATCGGAGGGAACGCAAGACACAGACACACCAGGTGAAAAATGCAGGCCGTTCAGACCACCTTACAAAGAAGGCGTGCACGTCTTTGCCTGACTGCACAGCTGTCTCGGCTGCCCATTCCAATCGACTCAGAAAACTGGTTTGGAAGGGATACGGCTCAGACATACCAGCCACAGCCATACCAACCACATTTGGGGAGGGCGGTGGAAGGAGAGGGTTGCAGCTGCAAGAGATGAGACACAACCTCATTTCCCAGGAGTTGCAACACCTTTTCTCTCCCCTCCGCACCCTTGCAAGGGGGTGGTGGTGGCAGAAGATTCTCCAGAGTCAGCAAGAACGGCACCAGGGGTGGGAGTGCTTTCCACATCTCAGATACCCACACCCCTAGCCAGGGCCTTGCAGAAGAGCAACAGAGCCACAGAGACATGCAGGGGAGAAGGGAGAAGGAGGAAGCAGAAATGCTTGTGCTAGTTCATTTCGGTCCCGCCGCCGCCGCATTTAGACACCTGGACTTGGGGGGAATATTGGGGGACCGAGGGAAGGAGAGAGGAGGTGAGGAAACACAGCACTAGATGCTAATCTCAGACCCTGGTGCAGCTCACGGGTTCCAACGCAGGTTGTTTTTGCAGTTGGCCAAGTCCTCTTGCAAAGCCAGCCAACAACGTTGGACAAGTTTTAAAGGAAAGCTAGGCTCTTCTTCGTTCCCTTCAAGCAGGCTTAGAAAGATCACGGCTATAAGCATGCCTCGGAAGCTGCACGCTGAAATGAGATCCCAGTGCGGGACTTGGGTGGGCTTGTGGCCTAAAAAGAACCATCTTCTTTTGCCTGTTTTTTTAAGGATATTTGGATTTAATTGTCATTTAAAACCCGCTTTTAATTGGTTTCTGATTTGAAGCGTTGTGCATTTCTGATTGTAGCGTAAACTGCCCTGCGCCACTTTAGGAAGGGCATTTTTATTTATAAAAGTAAATAAATAAATAAATTGGGGGACCAATTGTCCAGTTTTCTACAAATCCAGAGGGGAGTACCCCCAGCCCTCTGGCGAGCAGGACACCTAGCACCACACAGATCGCCTCCCTAGAGGTCTCCTTTCTGCTTCTAATTTTGACAAGCAGGAGCTACCTAATGGTGCAGTGGGGAAACGACTTGACTAGCAAGCCAGAGGTTGCTGGTTCGAATCCCCACTGGTATGTTTCCCAGACTATGGGAAACACTTATATCGGGCAGCAGCGATAGAGGAAGATGCTGAAAGGCATCATCTCATACTGCGCGGGAGGAGGCAATGGTCAACCCCTCCTGTATTCTACCAAAGACAATCACAGGGCTCTGTGTTCACCACGAGTCGACACCGACTCGACATCACATCTTGAGCGTAGAGCAGGAAGATCCAAGTTCAAATCCCCACTCATCCATGAAACTCACTGGGCGACTCTGAGCCAGTCACTTCCCTCCCAGCCTAACCTACCTCACAGGGTTGTTGTGGGGAGAGACATAACCATGTATGCTACTCTGGGCTCCTGGAAGGAGACTGGGATCTAATTGTAGAAATAAATAAATAAATAAATACCCTGTCTGAGCAGGAGGAGCGGGCTTCTTACCATTCGCACGCTCAATGGCAAATTTATTATTTATTTATTTACATTTTATATCCCGCTCTTCCTCCAAGGAGCCCAGAGCAGTGTACTATATACTTAAGTTCCTCCTCACAACAACCCTGTGAAGTAGGTTAGGCTGAGAGAGAAGTGACTGGCCCAGAGTCACCCAGCAAGTCTCATGGCTGAATGGGGATTTGAACCCGGGTCTCCCCGGTCCTAGTCCAGCACTCTAACCACTAATCTGATCCGTCCAGCTCTAGCACAAGTCCTCCAGTGCCACTTCGAACCAAAGTTTAGAAAGCTGGGCAAGGCTCCTTTAAGAAACAGTCTTCTCTAGAGAAGGGTAGGACCAATTCACTCTACTTGGGCAGCAGCTATAAAAGAACAGCAGTCTGCTCCAAGCAGCTGCTGGAGCAACATCCCTCTTATGTTGCTAGATCCAACATGTGGGGTTTCTGCTTGGAGCTATCCAAGGTGCTGACCCCTTTGCCTTTGGAACGGTCCACGGTCTGCATCCCTCCCAGATCCTTGTCTCAGTGGAGACCCTGGCTTGGCCTAGAACAAGATAGAACTCTATGATTCTGGTTAGTTCAAGGGACCTTGTGGTTTACAATGAAAGCAGTCATTCAAAGGAGATTCTAAGGAGCCACCAGCTAAGAATCTGAGGCTAGCCAGAACTTAGGGCACATTATTTAGCATTTACATGCTAACTGAGCAAAGAGGCACCTTTCAAAGTGGCAATTCTTTTATATTTAGCAGGAGGAGAGCAACTGGCCCTCTCCAACCCCAGCACAGCATCCCTCCAGTGGCTGTTGCTGGCATCTGTCTTACGTTTCTTTTTAGATTGTGAGGCTTTTGAGACAGGAAGTCATCTTATTTATTATTTTTCTACATAAACCACTTTGCAAACTTTTGTTGAAAAGCTGTATATAAATATTATTAGTAGAAGAAGATTGTGCTTTAGAATGTTCAAAGGGCTGCCCATCAAGAATCTCAGCACGACCCTTACAACAACTCCGTAGGCAAGTCGAAATGATCTCCATACTACAGATAGGGAAGACTGAGGTCAAGAGAAAAGTCTTGGCTAAGGTCAGCTAGTGAACTGATGATTAAGTAAACGTTTCCCGATTTCGAACTCTGCTGCTTAACCACTTGCTTAACGAGGTTGGTTTTTTTGGGTTTTTTTTAGTTTTTAAGGAGGTGCACACACATCAAGGTTTGGTTTCCTTGGGAAAGTGGAAACCTATATATATTTGGCAACCTGGCTTCTTTGTTTCTTAAGTGGACCCTGAAGACACACATCTGGCTGCGTCCGATTCCACTCACTCTGTTTGTACAAATTGCTTTGCTTTTCACTAACTTTGCCAACAGTTTGATATACTAGCTGTTGTATGTGATTCCAGGATATGAGCATGGGCGTGTTCTCCCCCTTTTCTGTATTTTCTTCCAACTTTATCCTTCCTTTCAACATTCTAACTTTCTTGCCGCATGCCTGTGTCGGATGGTGTATTTTGCACATTACCAAAAAAAATTCAAATTAAATAATTTAAAAAGTGGTGTTCAGGAAGGAGACCTTTCTCACTTAATGTTCAATTTGCACTCTCTGGAATTTTGGGAAGTCACAGACTATTTCTCTTCAAACCGGAACGGGACACAAAGCAACTCATAGAGTTCAAGACGCCCCAAACCCAACACTCTCCCTTCACAATGGAGTCAGAGTCTTCCCCACGCCGCCATCCTCCTCCCTCTACTCCCCAAATTAAACACAGATTGATCACTCTGGTTCATTTCTGTATTTTAGTACATAGGGATGCCTTCTACGGAGTCAGACCTTCTACGGAGTCAGACCCTTGGTCCTTCAGGTTCCAGGCAAGAGTCTTTCCCAACCTAAACTGGACATTTGGGTAGTTGAACTTGGGACCATCTGCATGCAAAGAGATGCACTTCCATTTAGCTATGGCTCTTCCCCAGAACCTTGGACCATCTAGCTCAATATCGTCTACTCTGACTGGGAGCAGCTCTCCCGGATTTCGCACAGGAGTCCTTCTCAGCCTTACATGGAGATGCCAGGGATCGAACCCTGGCATTGAATCGACGTACAAAGCAGATGCTCTATGCCTGAGCAACCGTACCACTTCCCATGTCGGTTGTGCCGTCGAGTCGGTGGCGATCATAGGAGTTTCCCATATTCTGGGAAACCTACCAGCAGGGATTCGAACCGGCAACCTCTTGCTCTCTAGCCAGGTTACTTCCCCACGATGCCAATACGTGGCTGCTACTTCCCAAGTCAAGTAACCCAATGATCAGAATCTCTTAACACTGTTACGTCCGGCCCTTCCTCCATCTACTTCCCAAACCTTGGAAGGTTGTTTTTTTAAAAAACAAAATGAAATATATAATACTGTAGGTCAAACAATGGACAGGCAGATTACAATGTTCAGGAAAGTTTGCACAGTTTGTGCAAAACCCAGAGTGGTGGTGGGGATTCATGAAGAAAATTCCATGAAGATACTCTGGAAATTATTCCCAAAGAAAACCCACATGTGTTAAATTTTTCAAAATTTTGTTCCAGCAAAGGTTACATCAGAAGATCCATCAAATATAGCAGTAAAACCTCCTTGATATGAAAGGCTGAAAAGCTACCCTCAGACACTTGAAGAACAAGTTGGACAGTAATTTCCGTTTAGCCAGTTTTCTTCTTTGTTTACCATCTGGAAAAGCAACATCGCAGCCAGAGTTCTTCAAATGAGAGAGAGGTGGGTATTGATAAAGAGGCAACAATAGTCGAAGCTAGGAAAATTGTGTGCCTCTCGAACAATTCCATCACCCTCAAATCTGGGTATGTCTTTATTAGGTCAGTAAACAGTAAATGGATTCATCCCCTCCCATATAATCAACGTAGCATTTTTATTTTATTTTTTTAACTGCTGACACTCAGGAAATACTTTCCAGCTTTCTGCAGAGTCTTTTGCCAAACACAGACACACATCCATCATGAGCTGGGTCCATTTCTCTCTCTCTTTTAACTTCCCTTCCTCTCTACACCTACCAAGTCTATGGGTCACCTTTTCCCTTGATGCAATCCTCTCCGACCAACAAGATCAACACACGATGGGTTCTTTAACCAACTTTTTTTTTTTTGCAGACAAAGCAAGAAGAAGGGCCGTGCCCAACCACACACTGCAAGAATCCAGCAAAACTGGACCAAGCAGCCGAAGTTTTGCCTTTCCTGCGTGACTGTTAAAAGCACCGATCAGAGCATTAAGAGCATTAAGACACCTGAAAGCCTGCTTGTTCTACGCTGCTTGCTTATGTCGGCTTTATTGAGATCCTGCAAAATATGAAACAATATCTGCAGAGGAGACAACACACACTGCCGTCATTTTAGTTCCTACCAAGGCTCCCTCTAAGGCGTACACACATGCGCCTGCTCGCAGGTTTTTGGATGTCCGCTCAGTTAATTTTAGATCCCGCTCAGGTTGAATCAGGAATGACTGCACATGCGCACACATTGCCTTGATACTCTTGCCCAGAACAAAACCCATTCTGCACACAGATGAAAAAAATTAGTGAGAATACTGATTCCTACAGCAGAAAAACAGAAGTCAAAAGGACCACATATGAGGCACCTCACACAAGGCGGCTTCTCATTAGGGCATTAGGTCTACAAACCAACTGCCAACTCGTCAGTGATTAGTAAAGTAGAGTTGTGCCGTCGAGTCGGTGTCGACTACTGGCGCCCAGAGAGCCCTGTGGCTGTCTTTGGTAGAATACAGGAGGGGTTGACCATTGCCTCCTCCCGCGCAGTATGAGATGATGCCTTTCAGCATCTTCCTAGATCGCTGCTGCCTGTTATAGGAGTCTCCCATATTCTGGGAAACATACCAGCGGGGATTCAGAACTAGCAATCTCTTGCTCGCTAGGCAAGTCACTTCCCCGCTGTGCCATTAATTGGACTACTCAGTAATGAGTATCTACCGTATACACACCATAGTCTCCTCCTTGAATTTACTTTGTGTGGGTACATTTGTAAGTTAATGGAGGGTTTGCTTTGATATTCCCTCCAAGAGGCCAGTGACCCCTCTAAGAGGGATTCCCAAATGTTGTGGACTACAACTCCCAGAATCCCCAAGCAGATGCCATTGCAGCTGAGGATTCTGGGAGTTGTAGTCAACAACATCCGGGAATCCCTCTTAGAGGGAACACTGCAACAGGTCCCAATAATTCTCAAGAGCGTTTCTCCTGAAACAAGAGCGTGTCTCATTGGTTGAAGGTAACACCATCCTGTCCATTTCTTGCTTTGCTCCCCCTAAGTTTTAAAAGTGCTTTTCTACCCACCATTGTAGCTTTGATAGAATGATGAACACCAAACAGAATGGCTAATGCCATCGACAAATATTTATATCCCGCTTTTCAACCCAAGTTCCCAAAGCAGTTTACACAGATATAAAATAAATAAATAGAGGAGAGTTTGGAGAAAAAAAACAAGGAAAGAAGAGCAGAGCAGTATCAGGGAGAAAGAGTCATTGCAGGCAGCGTTCCCTTTACGGCATGAGCATGCAACCACACATTTTTTTTCATGCCCACTCAGTTCATTTTAGATCCCGCTCAGGTTGAACCAGGAAGGCCCCACTCTGAATGCACATGTGAACGCACCCTGCCTTGATACTGCCGCCCAGAACAAAACTCACTCTGCACACCGATAACAATTTTTTTTTAGAGAGAACACTGGTTGCAGGGGGGAGGGGGAAGCCCTTGTCCCCACCCCCCACCCCATTAAATGCAGCTGCTTAATAGGAAGCTGCTGGAGACTGAGTTAGACCGCTGGTCTGTCTAGCTCAGTACTGTCAACTCTGACTGGCAGTAGCACTCCAGGGCTTCAGGCAGGAGCTGAACCTGGGACTTTGGGCATGCTAAGCTGATGCCTTATCACTGAGTTAGGGCCCCATCCGGCATGTGCGGAAGGCAGAATGCAACATGAATCTGGCACAACCTTCAGTGCCCCTCCTCCTAACTACATTTTATAACCACTTCTATGTCAGGCTTTTCCCGTTGGTCCAACCTCTGGCAGCGTCCTTCGACTCCCAACCATCTCCCCCACAAAGGCACGAGCCTACCCAAGAGAGAGTCTTTCCACATCTGCAACATCCATCCAGACCAGCATACATTTGAGACAGACACACACAAATCTGCCCCATTCCCACTGAAGACATAAACCTGTAGCCCTTTTGGGACAGGGAGCCCTCTTTATTTCTTTATTTCCCCCTATGTCAAAAACTTTGAGAACTTTGGTTGAGAAGCAGTATATAAATAGTATCTGGGCTGTACTTCTACGGGTGGGGACTGATCTCTCTTCATCACACACAAACACACAAACCTCCCTCTGCTACCTTTCCATGTGTAGGATTCTCCTCCTTTCAGCTATTTTCCTTGTTGAGAGCACTCCATGCAGTGGTCCTTTAACTTTAGGGGGTAAGACAGAGGACCTCTAAGGAACAATCCAGGTCTACAGTTGTACGATACAGCCCAGATACAGGTGTACCACTGCAATGAGAATCAGACCTTGGGAAATCTGCTGCTGCTGCTACTAATACGAATATATCACTTTTCAACAGAAGTGCTCAAAGCAGTTTACATAAGGAAAAAGTAAAATAGAATGGCTCCCTGTCCCCAAAGGGCTCACACCCTAAAAAGAAATATAAGGTAGGTACCAGCAACAGCCACTGGAGGGAAGCCGTGTTGGAGATGGATAGGGCCAGTTGCTCTCCCCGCTGCTAAATAGAAGAGAACCACCACTTTAAAAAGCCACCTAAAGGCACAGCGGGGAAATGACTAGAGGCTGCTGGCTCGAATCCCCGCTGTTGTGTTTCCCAGACCATGGGAAACACCTCTGTCGGGCAGCAGCGATATAGGAAGGTGCATCGTCTCATACTGCGCGGGAGGGGGCAATGGTCAACCCGTCCTGTATTCTACCCAAGGCAACCACAGGGCTCTGTGGGCGCCAGGAGTCGACACCAACTTGACGGCATGCTTTACCTTTTACCAATTTAAAAAGGTGCCTCTTTGCTCAGTGAGCAGTGTTTTGTTTTTAAGGCGATGTACAAAATTTAATGTGCAAGTTTTTTTAAAAAAAACAACAACACCTGGCTAACACAATACCCCATCAGTCGTAAAAGCCAGCCGGAAAAAGAGCAGTCAAAGCTTTCTCAGTGAGAAACGATTACGCAACCACCCTCGTCGTGATGAAATGCTGCCTGCACCTCCTGGCCAACCCCACCAATATTATCGTGCAATCCAAATCACTCCCAACAGGGCGAATTTGATAGCGTTGACTGGTAAGGGTTGCCACCTGGCTTCCGACCAACCCACCTTGTTCTGCTACCTGGCCAGATGCCACCTCTCCTCCCCGGCCCGCCTCCACTCGGCTTCAAATGATGGTCCTAGGGGACGGGAGCGAGGCTGCAGCGAGGCAGTTAACAGATTGTAGCTCAAGTACCAACATGATACACATCAGGGATCCCTTTAAGAAAAGCCCGGCTGGCTAAAGAAACCAGATAACAGACGGACGCGCATCCCAGGGCAAAATGACGGCTCTTGCTACTGCACTGAGACAGCATTCGGCACACTCAACCCAACCACTCGTTTGCTGGATCCTGAAGGGATCCAGCAGGACCCACACTTATAAAATGGGTCCTTAAGACTCATCTGCTTAGACTGGCTTTTAATTGAAATTTCCATTATGCCAGGATTACAGTATTACATGGAGAGCAGAGCTGGTCTCGTGGTAGCAAGCATGACTTGTCCCCTTAGCTAAGCAGGGTCTGCCCTGGTTGCATATGAATGGGAGACTTGATGTGTGAGCATGGTGAGATATTCCCCTTAGGAGATGAGGCCACTCTGGGAAGAACAGAAGGTCCCAAGTTCCCTCCCTGGCAGCATCTCCAAGATCAGGCTGAGAGCGATCCCTGCCTGCAGCCTTGGAGAAGCCGCTGCCAGTCTGGGTAGACAATACTGAGCTAGACGGACCAATGGTCTGACTCAGCAGATGGCAGCCTCCTATGTTCCTGTGCACACTCTTTCCCCACTGCTGTGTTTGCCTTGCACTGGGTTTCTCTTTCTTATAACTGTATTTTTGTCAGCAGCAAGATCCAGAGTAAGTCAAGTCATGACTCAGTGAAATTAACCGAGTCAAATTTGTGACTCGATGTCCCGAGTCAAGTCACGACTCAACAATTTCAACGACGCTTAGTCGTGACTTCAACTGGAGCATGCCCTGTGGTTTTCGGTTCTCGTTCTACTGCTAGCTAGTTTGCATAAAGCATTTCATCTTTACTTTTTCTATGCTTCTTTTCCAGAAAAAAAAAGTTCTCAAAGAGGTTTACTTGGGGGAACGGGGTGGATTAGATGGTTCCCTGCCTCCAAAGTGCTCACAGTCTAAACAGTCGCAAAGGGTGGACCACCAACCAAGAGAAGCAATAAACCAACATTTTAAACAAACAAATGGAGGACACAATTTCTGAATCAAGACTCCGCTTCTGTTGAAGCAAACTTGCTATGGATTGTTGGTTAAAAGCACTTTGGCTTTCCCTCCGGTCCCTATAGCTACAGTCAGAATTTGCTTCTCAAGGCAGATATATTTGGAAGACACCAATTTTTGCAAGATCTATGCATTAGATTTATATCCTGCTCTTCCTCCAAGGGGCCTGGAGCAGTGTACAAGGTTATGTTTACCCTCACAACCACCCTGTGAAGTAGGCTAGGCTGAGAGAGAAGTGACTGGCCCAGAGTCACCCAGGGAGTTTCGTGGCTAGTTTAACACTCTAACCACTACACCACGCTGGCCTCACATTCAAGATCTATAGTCTGGCATTTCAGCCCCAAACATGGAGTTTTGACCCATGGATCTTAAGACCCGAGAATAGCTCCATCAGACCGCAAGTTTCGGACATAATGAGAACACAGGAAAGCACATATGTCACAAAAACATTTGTGGGGGAAAGGAATTGGTTAGGGTGGGTGGGTGGGTTTGAGAGCGTAAAAACAATTTGCCATCTTCCTTGCCCAGGTGAACGCCCAGAAACTTAAAAAATGCGAAGACCGAAGGGTGCCCTTTATCTCGGCCAACTCCCCATTCCAAAAATTCAGTTGCTGTTTTGCCACTGTGCCAGAGGGCCCACCAAGGCCTCCGGAAGGCCATTGACCGAGGACAAGGCTATAAATACCAGAAAAATTACTAATGGGCCTTCTGTCGGCCCTTTGGGCAACCAGCAGGAGTATGGCCCGGCTATTTACCCAACTCCCACCTCTTTCCTTCTGACCACCGTCCACGCCTCTTTCCCTGCCCGGTTCTAGGCAACCAAGGTGCCCCATTTAGATAAGCACATCCCAGGTTCTTCAGACACTGCCACCAGCATGCACATTTCCATATTTCAGATCTGCACGGGTGGCTCTTTTTTGCAAAACAGAACCGGGCAGGTCGGGTGAGCTTGGAGCCCAGGGGAAGATAATCTCTGAGACAGCCTGGAGGAGGGAAAGAGCCACATATTTGATCAGCGAGATCACAGCAGGGTTTGGGCAATACCCACCTCGCTGTTTGTGACTCAAGGCGGGTTTCATGGCCTCCCATTTGGCTTCCGCAACAGAGGCCGGACCCCAAAGAAGACGACCACGGAAGATGATCAAAGTTTTCAACCCATTGTGCAAGAAGGGTGTTAAAGCAAGCAAGTCCGAAGCTGCAGGAGGGAGCTATCCTTCCTTTATCTCTCTCGGCCCAGCCTTCCTCTTGCCTTGCGAAAGGCAGAGACAAAAAAGGAGATAGCCAAGGCCTGACTGGTGCATTGCAACCGGGCATGCCTTCCTTCTGGATCTTGCCTCAGAGATTAGAGATGACATTTCAGGAAAGATTTGCATACCTCTAGATTAAAGAGTACTTTGCCCATGGAGGTTATGGGAGTTTCCCCCCCACGCCAGCTCTTTTAGAGGCAGGGGAGAGCTAAGAAAAGAACACAGCAGAAAGTGTGGGGCATAGTGCAGAATCGACATTCATGTCCTAGAACGGGTGTTGCAGAATCATGGAATTTCAGAGCTTGCTAGTCAAGTCATTTCCCTGCTGTGCCATTAGGTGGCTCTTCACATAAGAACTGTTAGGTAACCTCTAGTTTTAAGGAGATCGTCTTAAATTCAGAGCCGTCTTCTATTCAGGTAAATGCAGTGATGTATATATTCCAATATGTAAAATCCAAAATCATCATCATTTGACAGCAGCCCCATAACACATTGTTCTCTGGGCGGCTCACGTTTCACACATGGTATTTCCCCATGCTCTGTGAAGTATAGAACCATAGAGAGGGCGAAGCGCTCTCTTAAGATGTCTATGGGGGAAGGTGCCGGGAAGGACTACACTTCCCAGCATTCTGTGCACACCTTCCCAACTGGGACTGGGCTCAAGAGGGCTCCATTTCCTTTGAAGGACCCTCGCCACTGGGTGCCGGGCAAAGCACAACGTTGCACGTTGAGAATGGTCATCTCCACTTTGTGCCAGGGGGATAGTGCAAAAAATGAAGAACAAACTATTAGGCAGGGGGTTGGACCCCCTGGGCCTTACAGTGATGTATCATCTTGCATTAACAGGCGGGAGCAAGACAGGTGAACATCAGAAGCTGCCTTCTACCAAGTCAGACCCTCGGTCCATCTAGCTCAGTATTGTCTTCACAGACTGCCAGCGGCTTCTCCAAGGTTGCAGGCAGGAATCTCTCTCAGCCCTATATTGGAGATGCTGCCAGGGAGGGAACTTGGGACCTTCTGCTCTTCCCAGAGTGGCTCCAACCACTAAGGGGAATATCTCACAGTGCTCACACATATAGTCTCCCATCCAAATGCACACCAGGGTGGACCCTGCTTAGCAAAAAGGGACTATTCATGCTTGCTACCACAATGCCTTGATTAGCAAGCCCGAGGTTGCTGGTTCGAATTCCCGCCGGTATATTTCCCAGACTATGGGGAACACCTATATCGGGCAGCAGCAATAGAGGGAGATGCTGAAATATTGCGTAGGAGGCGGCAATGGTCAACCCCTCCTGTATTCTACCAAAGAAAGCCACAGGGCTCTGTGGTCGCCACGAATCGACACCGACGCGACGTCGGAACTTTACCTTTACCACAAGACGAGCTCTCCTGGTGGTCTTCATCTAGTGGCCAAAACGCAGATCAAAATAGTACTACACAGGAGTTACTCTAAAGGACTACTAATTTCCAACAGAAATAATTCAGCCTGGACACCAGCCACGGATTGGAAAGTGGAGAAGGAGAACATGCGACAAACGCATGCTGCATTTTGAGAGAGATGCAAGGTTGCAACTTCCCAGTAGAGTTGCAAGCCTTGCAAATTCAGAGGCTATGCACAGCTCAGCTTTTTATTTTAAGAAGAAAGCATTCATTCCTGCAACTGCGGCCAAAACGGTTTTTTCCCCTAAACCGAGCTGTCATCCGTGCTTCAAGTTTGGCAACCAGAAGGGAAAAAAACCTGACCATCATCTCACGATTTCTTGCTCTAAAAATCTCAATTCTCCCCCGGTTCATGCTAAAAAGAATGCAAGGTGCTAAGATTCTGCTTCTCTTGAAGCTCCAAGCGATTAAAAAGCAACATGTGGACTGCAAATGACAGCATTTTTGCATCAAAATCTGATAAATTGTTTACTCCAGGCAGGATATAGTCTAAGTTAGACATGACTAAATTATCTCATTGATTTCAATCGTTGTGAATAACGTCATCCCTTAGGAATTTCCCCATCTCTGTATTTTATAAGTTGTATTGTAGGCAATTTTTATGTGATTTTTATGCATTTTATTGATTTATTTTTACCTTGTAAACTGCCTTGGCATAAACGTATGAACGGTGGCATATAAATTGAACTTTAAATACAATTATAAGCAGTCTGGATCCTGCCTCCAAATTCTTATCACTCAATCATCCAATTCCCCAAACACTTCTTAGAATGTTATAGTTTGCTCATGCTTATATTTTGATGTATCTTTTGCCACACAGTTACCATCCATAACTTAAGTCTTTAAATAAAACCTGGAAGCTTTCTTTACCTGAACCTCTGTTGCTTTGCTGGAACTGGGATCCAGAGGCATCTCGTCCCTGAAAATGAAGGCGGTTTGGAGCCATCAAGACCATGGATGGATAGACCTGCCCTTTATATCAGGCTTAGACTTTTTAACCCTACAGCACAGGGGTGCATCAAGGGCCTCATGGAAAAGGTGGTTTTTCAGGAGGAATAGGAAGGAAGGAAGGAAGGAACTACCAATATAAGCATTTTCAGATTTCTAACACGCTAGAAGGGCCATTACTTTTTGACTTTTGAGCATTGCAAAATTCCTAAGTAAGGTCGAGCTGCATTCAAAAGGGCCAGAAACCCATGCCTAGGATACTACCTTATCTTGATTTTCTACAAAATATGGTAGGGGTTCTCTTCTATGGGCCCCCAGATGCTGCTGGACCAGTATGGATAAAAATCAATTTTAAAATAAATAGATTTTTAAAACTGAAATTGGATTTTTTAAAAGAGAAAATGCTATACACTAGATTTCAAATCCTCATTTTAAAAAATGGTTACAATTAAATCACAAACAATCACCAATACTAAAAATGAATTTGTGACTACTGCATACACTGAGTTACCTACCACTTATTTATTTGTTTGTTTGTTTGTTTGTTTGATTTTTATACCGCCCTTCCGAAATGGCTCAGGGCGGTTTACAATTAAAACAGAAAACATTAAAAACAGTTAAAACAGAGAAAAGTTTAAACAGTTAAAACTTAAACATGGGCATACTCCGAAACTGACGTTTTCCATTGGCGATTTAAACTGTGGTGAAAATAAATGATTTAAAACAATCTCCCCTGTCTGTGTTGGATTACAATTCACAGCATTCACAGCCACAGTGGCTTTGGTCATAATGGGCACAAAGGATGCGTTGTACTTCAACAGGATCTGAGGACCGAAGGTTGGGATGGGATCCCTTGATAGATGGGAGAGCTCGCAAATTATTAGCATGAAGAGGTAAGAATAGAGGAAATCCAAACCCAATCAGTTCATTAAAAGCATTGCAGCTTGAAAAACTGGTTCCTGCAGAAATTTGCACAGGATTAAACCCTGTCCTGATAGCCCTGGAATGTGAACAGACTTGAGGATAAGATACCAGCCATTTTTGGTATCCAGATGAGGATACCAGATTTGAAGATAAGACCTACAAGACGACCAAAATGAGCATTCCTATAGGAATTAAGCCTTTTTCTAAAAAAAAAACCCAGCAATTTCAATCCTCCATACATTTCACTTGAGGTGGAATCAGAATCAGGTTTGACTCAGGGTTGCAAAAGCTGAAAATAACTCCTTACGCCTCCTTAAAATCATCTGAAAAGGCCACCGAGAACAATTCAAATCATATACAACGCATACTCCTATTCCCAGGTTCCAGGAACAGACCAGAATTGCTGGTTAAGAGCTAACCTTTTCTGAAAAGAGTAGGCCAGTACAACACACCTTCTAAAGATTAAAATGAAGCACCACACTAAAAGAGACGTAAGAGACCGCAACCGAGTCCAAAGGTATGAAAAGTCAGCATATGCAGCAATTGTGCCGAAACCCGTTTGTCAGAACAGGGTTTCTGCAGGACGGTTTAACTGATTGTTGTCTGTTTACTGTAGAAACAATCAAAATCCCCCAGTCACTATTGCATTTCAGAGAGCGATCTGTGAAAAGGTTCTTTGGCTGAAAGTGTATTCAGTGGTGTGCTGCATTTCTGTGCTTCCCTGTAAAATTTAAGCTAAACGCATCACACCAGCTGCTTGTCATGGTCCAAAAATGTGAGGATTTTTAAACTTAATTCTTCGCATACATTCCTGTCAATCATCCCCCAGGGGCATAGACGACAGGAGGCTGGGATGGATTTCAGGCATGGCACCACGATTCCAGCCCCTCCGAAGACAGAAATCCTCCAGAGAAAGCGTTCTGCACAAGAATTCACAGGCTGTCTGCACTGTGCACATGGGCGATTTTGCCGTTTAGAAATATACCAGGGAACATAAGAACCGCCCTGGTGGATCAGGCCCAAGGAAGCCCATCTAGTCCATCATCCTGTTTCACGCAGTGGCCCACCAGATGCCACTGGAACGCTACAGGCAGGAGTTGAGGGCATGCCCTCTCTCCTGCTGTTACTCCCGTGCAACTGGGACTCAGAAGCATCCTGCCTCTGAGACTGGAGGTGGCCTGTAGCCCTTCTTCTAGTAGCCGTTGATAGACCTCTCCTCCATGAAGTTATCCAAACCCCTCTTAAAGCCATCCAGGTTGTTGGTTGTCACCACATCTTGTGGCAGAGAATTCCATAGATTAATCATGCGCTGTGTGGAAAAGTACTTCTGTTTGCTGATCCTAAATTTCCTGGCCATCAATTTCATGGGGTGACCCCTGGTTCTAGTGCTGTGTGAGAGGAAGAAGAATTTCTCTCAAATCACTTTCTCCACACCATGCATGATTTTATAGACCTCTATGTTGTAGCCTTGCCTCCTAAGAAAGGTGCTCCAGGCCCCTGATCATCTCGGTTGCCCTCTTCTGCACCTTTCCCAGTTCTACAATGTCCTTTTTTAGATGTGGTGACCAGAATTGTACGCAGCACTCCAGGTGTGGCCGCACTATCGATTTGTATAAGGGCATGATAATATTAGCATTCTTATTTTCAGTCCCCTTCCTAATGATCCCTAGCATGGAATTGGCCTTTTTCACAGCTGCCGCACATTGAGTCGACACTTTCAACGAGCTGTCCACCACGACCCCAAGATCCCTCTCCTGCTCAGATCCCATCCCTTGAATGGCGCTTCCTCCAAAGACTCCAGGCGGTGAACAAGAACAATACCAATAACAATTTTTTTATTTGATTTCTAGACCAGCTTTCCAAAAATGGCTCCAGGCAGTTTACACAGAGAAATAAATAAATAAATAAATAAATAAATTAAGTAAGTAAGTAAGTAAGTAAGTAAGATGGCTCCCTGTCCCCAAAGGGCTCACAACCCAAAAAGAAACATAAGATAGACACCAGCTTTTAACAGTCACTGGAAATACAACATTTTAAAGTGGCGATGCTCTTTCTTGAGGAGGGGGAGAGCTGCTGGCCCTATCCGTCCCCAGCACAGCAACCCTTCAGTGGCTCTTGCTGAAACATAAAGTATCTTAGGTTTCTTTTTTTAAGAGTGTGAGCCCTTTAGGGACAGGGAGGCATTTTATTTATTTGTTTATATCGATTTAAAACCGCTTTAGGAACTTCTTGTTGAAAACAACAACAAATATTTATATACCGCTTTGCAACAAAAGTTTCCAAAGCGGTTGGCATAGAGAAATAATAAATAAATAAGATGGCTCCCTGTCCCCAAAGGGCTCACAATCTAAAAAGGGACATCAGATATAGACACCAGCAACAGCCACTGGAGAGATGCTGTGCTGAGGACGGATAGGGCCAGTTGCTCTCCCCCTGCTAAATAAAGAGAATCACCATGTTAAAAGGGGGCCTCTTTGCCCAGTTAGCAGCGGTTAGTGAGCCGGTGTGCCACTGGCATATTATGCCAATGTGCAGTACAGTGTGCTCTCCCTCTCTTTTTAAATCCGAGTGCAGAATGAGTTTTGTTCTGGGTGGCAGTCTCAAGGCATTGTGCTTGCACCTGCATTCAGAGTGCGGCCTTCCTGATTCAACCTGAGCGGGATCTAAAATGAACTGAGCAGACATCAGAAAATGTGTGAGCGTGCGCATGTGCGCACACCTTAGAGGGAACACTGGTAGGGTAGTGGTTGGGGCAGGGCTTCACAACCTTGGCCCTCCAGCTGTTTCTGGACTACAACTCCCATCATCCCCAGGCACACAGGCCACTCCTTGGAGGAAGAGTGGGATATACAGCTAAATAAATAAAGTAAGCATGAGGAAAATTGACTCATCCCTAGAGAAGTTGTGCCGTCGAGTCGGTGTCGACTCGTGGTGACCTGTGACCTGTAGTCGGTGTCGACTCGTGGTGACCTGTGGTTGTCTTTGGTAGAATACAGGAGGGGTTGACCATGGCCTCCTCCCACGCAGTATGAGATGATGCCTTCCAGCATCTTCCTATATCGCTGCTGCCTGATAGAGGTGTTTCCCATAGTCTGGGAAACACACCAGTGGGGATTCGAACCAGCAACCTCTTGCTCCCTAGGCAAGTTACCTCCCCGCTGATAAAAGCCCATGGTCAATACTGTCCAAGCTTTGGATGCCAGACCTAAAAAGGCCGGTAGGAATGAAGGGCCAACACTGAAAACCCTGAAAGGCTTGGGTCCAAGGTATTTAAGAGAACACCTTCTTCTTTTTAACCCCGCTGCCCATTAAGAGCATTGAGGGAGGTCCGGTTGTGATTGCCACCAGCTCAATTGGGGGCCACTCAAAACGGGGCCTTTTCTATAGTTGCCCCAAGACCTTGGAACACCCTTCCTAACCAAATTTGTACCTCATTTGTACTGGATGTTTTTAAGAAAAACCCGAAAACAACATACCTGTTTATTTGGGCTCTTGGTTTCTAGTTCTAAAATTTGAATCCATATTTGAAAAGGTTTTAATTGTGTTAATGTTTTAATTGTTACATTTTTAGATGGTGAACCCCCCAGAGATTTGCATATAGGGCGCTAAAGAAATGTGCCAAATACATAAACCAGCTACGACAACAGCTGCAGCCAGGTTGGGGTTCTTAGGCAAGGTAAACCAACACCACATTTCGTACGGGCTCCAAACCACCACTTCTGTTGCAGACACAGTCTGTTGGCAGATCCCCCTGGAAAGTGCCCCTATCTCCAGCACAGATCTGTCGTTTTCTCCTGGTCTCTGAAACACGATCGCCAACGAAATGGCCAGGGCACGCATTTTGGACACCCTGCGCTTGTTTATCTGGACTGATAAGCCCGTAATCTTGGACGACGGTGGAAAACTCCGAGTTTCAGCCTCTGCTGTTCTTGGGGGGAGAGCGCTCTCAAAATTAACTTCTACCTAGCCGGTTCGCTAACTGAGCAATGAGGCACCTTTTTAAAAGTGGCAATTCTCTTTGTTTAGTATGGGGAGAGCAACTGGTCCTATCCGTCCCCAGCACAGCATCCCTCCAGTGGTTGTTGCTGGTGTCTATCTCACGTTTCTTTTTTTTTTTAGATTGTGAGCCCTTCAGGGACAAGGAGCCATTTTTATGTATTTATTTCTATACAAACCGCTTTGGGAAACTTTGGTTGAAAAGCAGTATATAAATATTCGTCGTATTCGCAGCTAGTATGAGAATTAAGGATAGGTATAAAAAGGATTTTAATTTAACTGTTTGGAGTCAACCCGGATTTCTGAATACGGGATCTATCAGTCCACCCAGTTGTAGCTGCCTTGCTTCTGCACACTTAGATGGTGGTGTGATCATGATCATAATTAGTATGATTATTACTTATCTTTAATCCTTACACTACAGTACATAGGAAACTGCCATATACTGAGTCAGACTAATGGTCTATCTAGCTCAGTATTGTCTTCACAGACTGGCAGCGGCTTCTCCAAGGTTGCAGGCAGGAATCTCTCTCGGCCCTATCTTGGAGATGCTGCCAGGGAGGGAACTTGGAACCTCAGATGCTCTTCTCAGAGCGGCTCCATCCCCGGAGGGGAATCTCTTCCAGTGCTCACACATCAAGTCTCCCATTCAGCTGCAACCAGGGCAGACCCTGCTTAGCTATGGGGCCAAGTCACGCTTGCTACCACAAGACCAGCTCTCCTCTCCTAATAGATGATAGAACCTTTTAAAAACAACAACACACTTTTAAGTCAATGGCTGCTGTTTGTGCGATGGGCCTAGAACAGGGTCCCCAAACAGCCATGGGTGATGGAAGTTGTAGTCAAACCACAACGGGAGACCCAAGGCTGAGAAACCCTCGCCCAGAAGCTCAAGGTCTGTTTGACATTTTGAGAGATCAATTTTTGCAATAACCGGCAACTCCCAAAGTTCAAAGTGTTGTGGGTTTTTGTTGTTGTTGTTGTTGTTGTTTACAGACCTTTTCCTCTCGGCGTGATGTCATGCTTTACCAAACAAATAAAAAGTTCTCATGGCCGTTTGCAAAGCGAGAGGGGTGAGGAAATGGCTCCCAGTCCCAGAGGGACTCACAACCTTACGGTATAACAACCAACAGTGGAGAATCTGAGACCTCAAGAACGCTGCGCAAATGCCCCGTGGCAAGTGAGATTCCCGCCTGCAAGAGGAACGGGGGTAGAGGGTCGGGTGGTGGCTGGGAAAAGGACAAGGCAGAGAAAGAACAGCGGTCAGCGGTCACATGTCCTTGCTCTGAGACTGACGGACCAAGCTAATGAGCGGCATATTTTGGGCGAAACAAATTTTCAGTCCATGTGACTCAAGTCACACTCCCTTGATGAAGAGAAGCAACCCTTCACTTGCAAACGGCTTCTCAAATGGGCAGGAGCAAGGGGGGGAGACACACACACACACACACACACACACACACACACACACACACACACACATCCCAGAGAGAGAGAGAGAGAGAGAGAGATCAAGCCTGGACAACTTTCCTTTGGCTCTACGAGCCAGGCCCAGACGGTGTGAACCAGACAATGGACACTTGTCCAAATTACTCGATTTAGTGACCGACATTGTGTAATCGGGCGTCTCCCGTTTCCGTGAAAATGGGGTTCCTAGGTTCCGCACACAGGGAAGGTGTGTGTATGGGTGTTGTGGTTGTTTGCCAAAGTGGCCCCTTCTTGAAAAAGAGTGATGAGCAACGAGCTAGAACCATCGTCTCAGTCACCCAAACGCAGATCAATAGCACGGTTGCCAGCTGCAAGGGGGTATTTTTTCACCTTGCCGTTGGATAGCTCAATGCTCCTTCCCCTCACTCGCCTGCAACAGTTATGCATAGCTGAGCTCCACACTGTTTATGTACGTCACCCGTGATAGAAGATCTAACTGCCAGAAAGCAGAGATTGAGAGGGGATCGGGCCTTTTCATCTTGTCACGCAAGTGGCTGGCGGGGGGGTCGCCTTCTCTGGGAAGAGACGTTGGGACGCCCTTCCGTTTGGCGGGGAATCGGTTGGCTCTTCTTACATCTCCACTCCGCAGGTACAGCAGCGGAGGATGCATTCACCGGAATCCTCTACCTGAAGCTGCTGCCAGTCTGTGTGGACAAGACTGCGCGAGATGGACCAAGGGTCTGACTCAGTAGAAGGCAGCTCCCTATGTTCCGATAGGCTTTCGGTTTCACAGCAGTAGCAAGGACAGAAACCGGAAGGCAGCGGGGTTAAAAAGAAGAAGGTGTTCTCTTAAATACCTTGGACCCAAGCCTTTCAGGGTTTTCAGTGTTGGCCCTTCATTCCTACCAACCTTTTTAGGTCTGGCATCCAAAGCTTGGATGGTATTGACAATGGGTTTTTATCAGCGGGGAGGTAACTTGCCTAGGGAGCAAGAGGTGGCTGGTTCGAATCCCCACTGGTGTGTTTCCCAGACTATGGGAAACACCTGTATCGGGCAGCAGCGATATAGGAAGATGCTGGAAGGCATCATCTCATACTGTGTGGGAGGAGGCCATGGTCAACCCCTCCTGGATTCTACCAAAGACAACCACAGGTCACCACGAGTCGACACCGACTACAGGTCACAGGTCACCACGAGTCGACACCGACTCGGCGGCACAACTTCTCTAGGAATGAGCCGATGTCCCTCGTTCCCTTTTATATCCTTCATAGCTTCATAACACCTGTAAGGTATTTCCCTTAGGGGATACGGCCTTAGCTCAGAGGAAGAACATCTGCCTGCTTGCATCAAGAGGTGTCAAGTTCCCTCCCTGGCATCTTCACTATAGGGCTGGGAGAAACTCCTGCCCCAAACTTTGGAGAATTCTGAGCTAGATGGACCAGCTAGAATTTTGAGCTAGATGGCTTGATATAAAGCAGTTGCTTATGTTTCTATTTTGAAGGGCGGAGATTGGCAGTGACCCCAATTCATGGCTGGTTCGTGAATGATGGCAACCTTTGTGGACGGTCGCCACAATACCCCCATCGGCGTATTCTCCGGTCCCCTTAATCCCAAACGTTTCGGACTGCACACGCTGGCCAGTCAATTTCACGGCTCAAACCAACCATCGGTTCCCTCTGCCCTACTTCCGAGGAGCCAGACCCGACAGCTCTCAGCTCAACACAACGTGACACTGCAGAGAGGCCACATGACAGCCAACTCACCACAACTGCGTAACACCTTCAACATTACTGTACTTCCCCAATACATGTTTGGCAACTCAAGTCAGAACGCCTTGAGGAGGACCAGGGCATGGTTTCAAGGCTCACGAGACAGACACCTGACTGAAGGCTAAATAGGGCTGGGGCTGGTCAGTGGATGGATGGGAGACCAAGAGCTGGTTTTGTGGTAGCTAGCATGAGCTGTCCCCTTTGATGAGCAGGATCCGCCCTGGTTTGCATTTGAATGGGAGACTTGATGTGTGAGCAGTGGAAGACATTCCCCTTAGGGCAGGGGTTCTCAGCCTTGGGTCCCCAGATGTTGATGGACTTCAACTCCCATAATCCCCAACCAAAGGCCATTGAGGCTGGGGATTATGGGAGTTGAAGTCCAAGAACATCTGGGGACCCAAGGTTGAGAATCCCTGCCTTAGGGGATGCAGACACTCTGGGAAGAGCAACTAGGTCCCAAGTTCCCTCCCTGGCAGCATCTCTAGATAGGGCTGAGAAAGACTCCTGCCTGTAACCTTGGAGAAGCCGCTGCCAGTCTGGGTAGACAATACTGAGCTAGATGGGCCAATGGTTTGATCCTGTCCACAGCAGCTTCTTTGGGAAGGATCAGAGCTCAGTTGACATGCAGAAGGTCCGCAGTTCACTTCCTGGCATCTCCGGGTAAGCTGGGAGAGATTCCTCTCTCAAACCTTGAAGAGCTGCTGCCAGTCAGTGTAGACAATACCGAGCTAGATAGCTCAGGGCCTGACTCAATATAAGGCAGTCTCATATGTTCCGAGGAATCATGTGCAAGTGGGGCTTGCTTGGACATATAGTTTGAATGGACCCTTTGACTCCCCGCCCCATTATTAGTTTTAACAATTTTATAAACAAACAAGGCAGTCCAATAATTCACCCGAGGAAAAGAAAAAGATAAAAACACAAACCTCGGGATTGTTTTAATGAAAGGCGGTATATAAATTTAACAATAAAATAAAAAAGCAGCCCGGCGCAAGAAATTTTAGGGGAGCAGCACTATCATTAAGCTAAGTGGATTTTTCAGGATTCTGTCATTATAAAGCCTAATAATTCTGCTCATTGTAAAATCAAGACAATTTGTTCCATCAGCCGGAAATTCAGTGTGGAAAATCCATCGTACGAAGGGTATAATTTGACCAAATTCCAGACACTTCTCACCAGGAACAACAAAGTTATAGCAGCTTTAAAAGCAGCTTTGAACTACTGCCTTCACATTGTTGGCGATCACTGTTGTGACAATGCAAGACACATTTTATAACATCTCCTTCTGGTGGTTTAGGTGTCATAAATTCAAGAATATGGCAGAGACGTGCCTTCAGCTGGTTTGAGGCTGATGTGCTGTGAATTCCTGAAGTTATGAGGTTTCAAAGTTCCCATTAAAAGCTCCCCTCTGGAGGTTTCAGGTAGGCACAGAGGGGTAGGGAAATTTTTTTGCTTCTCTTCCCTTGCTGCGGAATTGCTTTCCGTTTACCGGAAGGAAACTGGCAAGAAGGCAGAGAAGTGGGCCAAAGCTTCGACACCCAAACCACACCGGCCCCGATTCAACCCAGAATGGCCATGGGTTCGATTCGGCCCGAATCCAAATATTTCAGTCCCAATTCAGCCGCTGACACATCGCCCGCCCCGACATATTAGAGGATTCAAGTATTAAACATTAGAAGGTTAAGTGAAGATGATCAAGGTTAATCCTTAGCTTTAACTGTTCATAAATCATTCTAAGTGCAAATTGTCCGGTCGAAGTCATCAGCTTCAGCCACGGCCACAGTGCAAGACACAGGTCAGATGGGAAAGGCAATGAGCCCAGCGTGACTCAGTCCTTTCAAGGAAGACTGTACCACGTAAAAAAAAACCCTCAGAGGGCTTGCTGAGATGAAGAGCCACAAACCCACACCCTGATATTGCATGAAAAGCTTATAATTCAATACAGACAACACCCTAAGGATGAATTCTGAGTTGGCACCATCCCTTTAGGAACACAGGAAGCTGCCTTATACCACGTCAGAACATTGGTCCATCTTCTAGCTCAGTGTTGTCAACAATGACCGGCAGCAGCTTTCTAGGCAAGAGTCTCTCCCAGCCCTAACTGGAGATGCTGCCAGGGAGTGAACATGAGGCCTTCTGCATGCAAAGCAGATACTCTGCCACTGGGCTATAGCCCCATCCACAAGGCCAGCATACATGGGTCTCCCATGCAGACATTAACCACACCAAGACCTGCTGAGCTTCAGGGGCTGTATAATGTGCCCTTAGACCACGTCTTGGGACCCATATTAAAGAGCCATACAACACCGGCCATATTCTGTGGAAAACGGCAGCACATATTAATGGGATTCTCTTGATGCCCTTTACAAGACAATACTCCACTAGTTGGACAACCGACTGACTCTGTATAAGGCTGCTTCGTATTTAGAGATCATATTTTTATACCACCCGATATGTACATCTCTAGGCAGTGTACAAAACTTAACACAATATTAAAAAGTAAGCACAGACTAAAATTCCACAAGACTCAATAAAGACAACCCCATAAAACCAAACAAATTAAAATCAAATCCAGTTAAAAAGCCTGCGGGGACAGATAGGGACTTGCGGGTCTTCCTGAAAACAAACAGAGAAGGAGATGCTCGTATTTCGGCAGGGAGCATATCCCAAAGCCGCGGGGCAGCCACAGAGAAAGCCCTGTCCTGGGTCACCACTAGACGAGCCGGCGGCAACCATAACCAGAGTTCTCCAGAAAATCGTGATAAGTGGCTATGGAACTTTAACACCTGGAAACGTCAGGTCATTGTTAGGTCCGAATAAGGTGAATGATAAAGGGAAATCTGTCCATAAGACGACATGAGAAATCTCCACAACAAATAAAGTTTGCGAAGCAACATTTGCGAAGCAAGTTTGCGAAGCAAGTTTGCGAAGCAACATTTTCCTCGCCTTGGGAAAACTCACTTTGTATGTCGAGGACCTCATGGGTAGCCGAACACCCATTCCAATCCTAAACCACAATTGCACTGGCAAGGCCCACTTCTCATGGACTGGTTGCACGACTACTGGGCGAAACGTCATTAACTTCTGTGAGGCTATGTTTTTAGACTGGTCAAACAAGGATAACAGGATGGCCAAGAGCTTCCTTGTTTATAAAGCACTCTCCGATCTGACTCGGTAAAGACCATTATACGAGCTCTCCCCAGACCTCTAGTAAGGGTGTGCTTGGAACCGGCTAGTCCGGTTCGAGTCCGAACCAGACTGGGCCAGTTCGGTCCAGCACCCCCCGATTCGGGGGGGGGGGATGGGGGACACAACTTTATTTTTAAAAAACTTACTCCCTCCGGGGGTGTTATCCAAGGAGGTGGCTGTGGTCTGCAGAGGTTCCCTCTACCCCTGACGGCCTCCCTTTAGTCATGCTCCCTGGCATGACCATGAGGAGTCCCATTGTGCAGGCATGGTGGCCTCCAAAATGGCCACCGAGCTGAGGAAAAGGCCCGAACAGCCGCCAAATGGGCTCACTTTGGACCAAAAGGAGGCCAGCGGGGAGAGGGGGAACCTCTACCGAGCCCCCCGCTGCCTCGGATAACAGCCCCAGAGGGGGTAAGTTTTTTTAAAAAATCACAAACCCCCTGAACGGGCCAGGGGGTTTCAGTCCGGGGTCAGACCGAACAGGGGGGGGTTTCGGTTCGACCCCAAACCATCGAATCGAACTGGTTTGCACATCCCTAATCTCTAGTGATGCTTCCATTTGTACGGGAGCCATTTCTGCTTACTTCCTTCAAACTCCAAAGTCCGAGACTGATGTCCTTTTTTAAAAAGTCTCACCCCGGGCACATCAATCACCCCTCCACACTTCCCTTCCCATGCCGTTCACGGTTAGGGCAGTCATCTGAAAAGGTGACCATTGTCAACTGTGAGAGGCTTGGGAGGGGCGGGACTTCCACACGGGGGCGGGGCGGGACTTCCACACTCTCCTCCAAAAGCAAGTAGGGCTTTAAAAAAAAAAAAATCACATCAATATAGGACTTCAGACACCAGCCATATTCTATGGAAAACGGCAGCACATATTAATGGGATTCTCTTTATGCCCTTTACAAGTAACAGAACAGGAACAGGGCCGCATAGGATCAATTAATTTTTTATTAAATAACATCACTTCTAAATATCCTAGTCTAGGTAAAGTAAAGTGTGCTGTTGAGTCGGTGTCGACTCCTGGCAACCACCGCAGTTAAATTTCTTGGCACCATGGCTCCCTAGTGCCTGGGATTTATATCCTCTTATGGGTACGAAACCACAATCTGCACTCTTGCAAATGCCTCAAAGTTGCCACAAACCATGTTTCCCCACATTATTTTCACCCTTCTGAGCTATCTGAACTACCTTCATTTTCACACTGCACGAACCACTACACCTTTGCACAACCTTAAAAACACACAATGCAACGTGACTCCAAGGGTAACATACAAAAGTGAAAATATCCAGAGATTTTCTAGCGAAGAAGCCAGCGTGCCAAATGAATTGACAGTCAGCACCGGACCAAATTCGAATTGGCAGTCTGATTTTCCACCGCAATCAATTCTTCAAGATCAAGCAGAAGGGAGGGAAGACAAGAAACCCTGCAGTGAGCTTTGCAAAAATAAAAAATAATTTTTTTAAAAATAAACTATTTCTTCACATAAGACATAATTAAGGCATACAGCTCATGCCCGAGGGATGTTATGTTGGTTGCTGGCACCATTTTAAGATCAGATCATTAGACAGAAGTCTCAAAAGCAAATGGGCTGACCACTCCAGACGTCACACAGAACCATAATTAGATCCTGGTTCCGTGCAAGGCCTTCGAGCTTCAGGGGTATGTGTTACACCCCACCCCACCTTGCTGCCCACACGAGCCTTGGGAAAAGTTCAACTTCCAACTGTGGCTGGAAACCAACCAAGATCCGTTGTGATGTCTGTACCGATCAATCTTGGCCTATTTCAAAGTAGTGGGTCAAAATAAACCAAGATTGCTCGGGTTGGGCACCAGAACTGAACTTTGTTTCTAACCTGAGTCCAAAGTAGAATTCTTTAGACATGAGCACCGATTGGGCTTTTAAAGATGTGCAGCCAGACACAAAACGTGCTGTTCCAAAGGGAGAGAGAGGAAAAAGTGCAATTCTAAAATTGCATTTATGCAGCTCAAACATTCAAGTCCTGCAAATGTTGTATTGTGTGGGGTCAGGGCTGGAAAACTGTCCCACTAGAGGACTACAGATCCCATCACCTCCAGCACCAGTTGGACTACAGATCCCATCATCTCCGGCCCCAGTGGCCAATAATCAGGGAGGGTGGGAGTTGTAGTCAAACAGGAGGGCCAAAGTTGTGCAATACTGTGTTAGCTGATACAAAAAGTGACGGGTAACCCTGAGAAAAGTCGAGGGAACCCTGATCCCCTAACCTACCTCACAGGGTTGGTGTGAGGATAAAAATAACTGCTCTGGACTCCTTGGAGGAAGAGCGGCATATAAATATATAACCCTCTTCTGCGTCCATGCTGTCCAGTTCCCACTTTGGAGAATGTTCTCCCACTTTACGCAGCTCTCTAAGCGTCATGGATTGCAACTCCAGGCAACCAAGGGTGTGTGCACAGGCAAGAAAAAATGCACAGCTGTGTTGTAACGGTGCACACTACAAGTGCAAATTACACTCACAGACCACCGCACAGTCCTGAATTCTCCTTCTTTTTAAAGGCCTGCGGCGTTAGGGAGGGGCAGCCCATGTTCCTGAGGCTGGGAGATGCTGATCAAACCAAGATCAGCCTACGTTATCGGGCGTGTCTGAACTGTCCACTTCCTAGCCACAGCATAAACCCAGGTTCAAATGGAAGCGGAAAAAGGGAGTGGGGGAGAATCCCGAAGGTGCTGGATAATTGATGAATTTTCATTCCTATCGCGTTTCGAGCAATGAAATCTCTTCTTCAGAGACAAATGCATTTTCTCAGCTCTTTCTCTCAAAACCCTCAACCACGAACCATGGTGGCAGGAGATGACGGGAGTTGTAGTCCAACACCACCTGGGGACCCAAACCCCACTCGGGTCTCCAGGTGGTGCTGGACTACAACTCCCATCATCCCCTGCCACCCTGGTTCATGGTTGAGGCGGGTTTTGAACCAGGAACCCTTGCCCTTAAACTTATACTGGCACTGGCAAAACGCCCGCACCGCTCCCAAGAATGTGGCATCCACCAGCCTGCGGTTTCGGAGAGTTCCTCGAAAGCGGTTGGCAGTGCACAGAGCCCATTTGCTGCCAACATAAATGTGACCGAGAGCAAGGGGGAAGTTCTCCCCACCTGCCCCCAGGGCTTCTGGAGTGGCTGAGTCACGCTCCGTGCTGGCACCAGACCACATCACCCAAAAGGAAACACACACACACACAAACAAGACCCACACAGGTGATGCTCCTGGCCACGGTTCAGAAGAGGGGCACAGCAGGGAAAGTGGGTGGAGGAAAACCATCTCTTTTGCAAAACAACACGCCGTAGGGCACCTAAGTCTTACATGTGGGATGCCGTCGTGCCCGGGTTCGATACGCCGCCTTGGCAAGCCAGGCCCGCAAAGCAAACTCCATAGACATCTTCCTCGACTGGTTAAGAACATAAAGACAGTCTTGCTGGATGAGGCCCAAAGCCTAAATGTTCCAGCATCCTGTTTCCCACAGTGGCCCACCAGATGCCCCTGGGAAGCCCACAGGCAGGGGATGAAGGCAGGCTCTCTCTCTCCTGCTGTTGCTCCCCTGCAACTGGGATTCAGAGAGGAGAGCTGGTCTTGGGGTTGCCAGCATGACTGGTCCCCTTAGCTAAGCAGGGTCTGCCCTGGTTGCATATGAATGGGAGACTGGAAGTGTGAGCACTGTAAGATATTCCCTTCAGGGGATGGAGCCACTCTGGGAAGAACATCTAGGTTCCAAGCTCCCTTCCATGGCATCTGCAAGATAGGGCTGAGAGAGATTCCTGCCTGCAACCTTGGAGAAGCCGCAGCCAGTCTGTGAAGACAATACTGAGCTAGACCGACCAATGGTCTGACTCAGTATATGGCAGCTTCCTATGTTCTTAAAGGCATCTTGTCTCTGAGGCGGGAGGTGGCCTATAGCCCTGAGACGAGTTGCCATTGATCAACACTGGCCGATTATGAGGAACGGTCTCAATCTTATCAAACCTCTATGAATGGTAAGGATTCCATCCATCTCCTGCCTGCCTCCCATGATATGACTCTCAAGTGGAGAACATGAAGGTTCCCAGGTAAGTCGGCCATTCAGGTACTGCTCATGCCCAGAGGGGTTCCATGTATTTATTTAGCAAAATGCATTCATTTGACCGGGTGCAGCTCAGTGACGGAGCATCTGTTTTGCATACAGAAGGTCCCAGGTTCATCCTTGGCATCTTCCGGAAGTTTTCCACACCCGGCTTTTAACTCACATCTCCTTCGGAATGGAGGGGGTGCATTCACACATCAGCCAAATTTACCCCGAAGTCCCTGCAAGCTCTCGGGGAACACTCCAGACACGATTTGGGTTTTTCGTTGCGTGTTAAGCATGTAGCCTGATTTATATCCAAGGTTTTTTTTAAAAAAAAATCCACTTTTTGCATCGGTTTTTTGGGCAACTTCGAACTCGCAGTAAAGCCTTGCAGAAAACCTGCGGTAAAGCTTGCTATCTGGGAAAGCTCCAGGTAGGGCTGAAAATAATGGCCCAGCGGGGAAATGACTTGACTAGCAAGCCAGAGGTTGCCGGTTCGAATCCCTGCTGGTATGTTTCCCAGACTATGGGAAACACCTATATGGGGCAGCAGCGATCTAGGAAGATGCTGAAAGGCATCATCTCATACTGTGAGGGAGGAGGCAATGGAAAAACCCTCCTGTATTCTTCCAAAGACAACCACAGGGCTCTGTGGGCACCACAAATCGACACCGACTCGACAGCACATGTTATCTTTATTGAAGATGGGCCACATAGCAAAGGCTCTTTGCTCCGTGGCAGACACCTGCTTTGCACGCAGAAGGTGCTGGGTTCGACCCCTGACAGCATCTCCAAGTAGGGCTGGGAAAACCTGGAACTCTGGAGAACTGCTACCCGTCAGTGTAGACACCGGTGAGGTTGATGACCCAAGGGTCTGACTCAGCAGAAGGCAGCTTCCTACGTCCCTAGGATATTTTTTTTAAGAAAACGCATAGGTCCTCCCATCAGTAAGGGATTCCTACATAAATGAAGTGGAACAACAGAAAAATCAATGGGCATCACAAAATAAGCAGCCGCATAACCAGCGAAATCAGTAAATCCATAGAAGCCGGTTAGCATTAAACAAAAACCACATACACACACACACACACACACACACACACACACACACACACACACACACACACAAAACCATACTCCAAGACAGCTCGGATGACCAAGCTCTCATCCGCCAAAGAGTTTCATGTGCCACGGAGTTTCAGAGGCCCCACGGACAACGCCGTGAGCGAACTTTTCCAGCAGCATCAATCAAACCTCAGTTGCAATTCAGATGCTCTTTTGCTCTCAACACAATCCTGGTCTCGTCCCTTGACTTCCGGCCACGTAGCGAGTACGCCATGCTTCCTCTCAGCCAGGAAATGCGCTGGATATTATGGAATCGAAGCACAAAGATTCCTTAAAGCAGCGGCAGGCAACTTCAGCTCTCTAGCTGAACTACAACTCCCAGCATCCCCAGATGAAATAAACTTGTGCCCCTGCACAACAACCCGGCGAGGTAGGTTAGGCGGAGAGGGACGAGACTGGCCCAGAGTCACCTAGTGAGTTTCATGGATGAACAGGGATTTGAACTCGGGTCTCCGCAGTCCAAGTCCAACACTCTAATCACTACACCACACTGGCTCTTAGACTGGCAAAATCACTTGGACTAAAGTGGACATTGGGGAAAGGGGAAGAGGATAAAAGGGTTTATCCTTTTTACTAGTAACATACTTAGAACAGAAATAGGTATGCCTGGGAAAAGTAAGGATTGTATTAAGCAGGAACACAGGAAGCTGCCTTCTACCAAGTCAGACCCTTGGTCCATCTAGCTCAGTATTGTCTGCACAGACTGGCAACAGATTCACTTTTAAAATGGACACAGGTACAGCCATTCACACAAACATGGGTACAAGCCTAACGACATTTGTATGCTCATACGATATAGTGTCTGGATCGGGATCCTGTGCCACGCTTCTATGCACACAGTGCAGAAGAAACATTAGTTCTGAGCAGGAGAATCTTGCACCCATGCGGGATAAGCACCGATCCACAAATCCATCCTCTTTCTTACCATCTCGAGAACAGCCCTGGAAGTGGGACTTCCTTCGAGGCAGAGTTCCCTCTAAGGCATGCACACGTGTGAACGCTCACAGGTTTTTGGATGTCCGCTAGGTTAATTTTAGATGCTGCTCAAGTTGAATCAGGAACGCCCCATTCTGAATGCACATGGACACACACTGCCTTGATACTGCCGCCCAGAACAAAACTCATTCTGCACACAGATGAAAGAACTTTGAACACTGCTGGGCGGAGAACTGTGTGGTGTGGGTTATCCTGCTCGCCCAACGGCTAGGGGGACTCGCCATAGGCGAGCTGGCAAGTGGATTCGTAGCTCTCTGATCTTTCAATCTCAAGCTGGGTGTTTCCGACTACAAAATCCCTAGGCCACCCAAATCAGGTGTTGAAAGCACTCCGATGACACACTCAGAGGTGAGCTGGGCTTAGGAACATCGGAAGCTGCCATATACTGAGTCAGACCCTTGGTCCATCTAGCTCAGTATTGTCTACCCAGACTGGCAGCAGCTCCTCCAAGGTTGCAGGCAGGAGTCTCTCTCAGCCCTGTCTTGGAGATGCTGCCAGGGAGGGAACTTGGAAGCTTCCCAGAGCGGCCTCATCGCCTAAGGGGTATATTTTATAGTGCTCACATGTTGCTGCCCATTCAAATGCACAAGGCTTGCGGTAGCAAGCATGAATTCTCCCCTTTGCTAAGCAGGGCCTACCCTGGTTTGCATTTGAATGGGAGATGACATGAAAGCACCATAAGATATTCACCTCAGGGGATGGGGCTGCTCTGAGAAGAACATGCTTGCACACAGGAGGTTCCAAGTTCCCTCCCTGGCAGCATCTCCAAGATAGGGCTGAGAGAGACTCCTGCCTGCAACCTTGGAGAAGCCGCTGCCAGTCTATGAAGACAATCCTGAGCAAGATGGACCAAGGGTCTGACTCAGTAGACGGCAGCTAACTAGGTTCCTACCAGGCTCCAAGAACATTTTCAAGCACTGGCAGGAATCAGAGAGAGCTGGTCTTGTGGCAGCAAGCATGACGTGTCCCCTTAGCTAAGCAGGGTCCACCCTGGTTGCATATGGAAAGGAGACTAGAAGTGTGAGCACCAGAAGAGATTCCCCTTAGGGGATGGAGCCGCTCTGGGAAGAGCAGAAGATTCCAAGTTCCCTCCCTGGCAGCATCTCCAAGATAGTCCTGAGAGAGATTCCTGCCTGCACCCTTGGAGAAGCCGCTGCCAGTCTGTGAAGACAATACTGAACTGGATAGACCGATGGTCTGACTCAGTATATAGCAGCTTCCTACGTTCCTATGGCTATTGGGTCCTTGGCACACTTTGCAAATATGAGCCTTTCCCTCCCCATAGTAGAACACCCCAGAACCTAGATGCCCAACAAGTTAATTCCTTGTTTAAGATCTCCCAGTACCAACCCCCCCCCACACAAAAAATCACCTCGTCCTGGGTCAAATAATACTGGTTCTCCGGCAACACGATGGCTGTCATTTCAATAATGCAGAAGCCTCCACTCTTGCTCTCCGGAACAGCTGACTGCAGGCGCCCAGCGAGGCACTGCTTATTAACAAAATGAGAAATCTGATATATAGAAAGAAAACACTATGTGGAGATTAATCCCGGAGTGCCGTTCGTAGCCAACGCTGGGCTTCCATCCAAGCACAGATGAGGAGCCACGGACCGTTTCTCCCACCTATCCCAGCAGGTACTGCCACTGCATCGCTGGAATTTCAACGGCCTCGCAACGCCATAGGCTGATTTCCATTTCGAAGCAGGAAACTTTGGCTCCAGGAATCGCTAATCAAGTCATGGCTAATTCTTAGAAGTTTGGACAAGGGCCAGGATCCCTGGACGTGGGTAGAAAAGTCACCCTGCTTTCAGCACTGGCCCCTGTGGACAAGCACACAGCCTTGGAGCACATCAGGGTGTGGCTACCTGGCACGCATCCATCCCATCTAAAAGTACCCAGAATTATAATGCCTGGATAGGGTCCAGATTCTGGACCGGCAATGAAGAACAACTGGTTGAGGCAGCTTTTAACGGGAAGGGTTCTGAGAATCTCAAAAAAGCTTCCAGTACAAGTTTCCAGCCGGAAAAAAAGAAAAAAAAAGACAAGAGAGTGATTCACACATACCATGAACACGGCACGTTAAGAAGGTTCCTCTGACACAGTAAGTGCAGTACAAGGACATGAAATATCGTCGGCTCCATTACGGACTCAAAACTGCCGGCTTCGTTTGCAGAAGCAAGACAACGGAGGGTCCTCTGGCACCTTCAAAACTAACTCGGTCTCTCGGGGGCACAAGTTTTTACAAGTTGCGTTACTGGATTCAAAAGCTCGGAGCACAATACAGCTAGATCAGAAGGAGAACCATCCAGGATTCGGCGGGAGTCGTCCCCACGCCCATGTCGATAGGATCAACCTAAATTCAGAGTCAGCAGCAAATAATGTTCTTTAAAAAAATATCTAAGCTGCCAAAATTCCGCAGTATTCATTCCGAGGCGCCCGGAATCGCAGAATCGGATGCACAAAGACCCGCGTATTTCCTCGCTCACTCACAACCCTGCCCACAAGACGCTCGGGAAACTGACCATCTCTGGAAAAAGCCCAGTTCCATACGAGTTCGATCAAATCTGGTCTTCCTAATAAATAAAACACATACACACGGGCTTTGCCATGGGTCTTAGAGGAGCGTAACCCTCTCGAACCGCCTTCCTCCAGTTGACAGCCATCTCCAACTCCTCAAGGTTTCGAGAAATGAAATAAAAAGAAGACCTCCAGCATTTGGTGGGGCTTAGGTTCTCGGGTAAGTCGTTCGACAGCTGATGCCTGTTAATTTTTCGCCAAGCCCAAGAGGACAAGCATGTCCAGGGATGCTGAAACACAACCCGCTCTTCCAGCCCTTCCCCCCACGGCTTCAGACCCCACTGAGCTGAGACTGTAGCAGCCCACATAATGGCTGAATCACAAATGCAATTCGTTCCCCCCCCCCTTTTCCCCACCTCCCAAGACAACATCTGCTGCTAGCCTGAAAACTAAGGCCTTCTCTCAGAGGCCGGGGCGGTTTTTTAGTTGACACTAAAAGCCAGCAGCACAACATTGAAAGAAGAAGGGGATTCCAAGCCAAAACAAGAGCGCAAAGAGGGCTGGAGCTAGCCGACAAGCTCTAGGAAAGAATTCGGGATTTCTTTGTTTTTTTGAAAAGAAAACAAAACACACCCTTCTCCTGGATTGGGAAGGCGGCCTGCTTTTCCAAGTGGGAAAGACGGCAGGCCGTTGGGAGGAACCATTTTTGGAAGCCCAATTTTGGAAAGGGGGGAGAAAAAGCATCACTCCACTCTGGTATGGTCCTCCATGCAAGTACCAGAACAAAGCTACGTGTGCTTTCTCACACGCTGCCCACTCCACAAACGCAGGCAACCATCAGGAATGTGTTACGGAAGCCGTGTGACCGCCAGCTCCCATGTCCGAGAGAGCCTCCCCATGCTGGCATTTCTGTGTGGTTTTTTTGTCAACATTTTTGGTCGGCATTTGAGACACCTTTTTGGAATGGCAGCAACTCTCGGTGGAAATCCATTCGAGTTTCAACACAATACAGCCGTGCCAATTCACTGCTCAGGACTGGGGTTCTCATCACACATTTCTACATCCAGGGCGGACACGCAACAACTCATCACACGTCCACAGGCATCTTCAAAACACATATATTACTCCAAGCCATTCAGGGCAAACATCTACGAGCTCTGCTATTTATTTACACCTCACAATATACTTTAGGAACCCTTTTAAAAAAGGAAACTGTTTTAGCCTTCCTTAAAAAAAAATATTATATATATATATATATATATATATATATATATATATATATATAGGCATCTGAGCCACATCTCTCTAGCTCAAAATCTACTACAAATCCAGAAACTAAAACACACTTTCCCCCAAATTGGCTTCCTGTTGAAAAAAGTGTACCCACCCACCCTTAGAATATAAGGGTCACACAGCAAGAATTACACACACATCTTCTGCAAAGACACACTTCCCTCACTCAAAATTCAGACACCTAGATAAATCCTCAAGTTGTTTCCAGTTTTAAAAACTGGGTGCGCACTCCCATTTTAAAATCCAAGCACTCCATAAGAGTGACTTCCACATCTCCTGCAGAGACTCTCAAAAATTCTCGCCCTTATTTTGGCATGCACAAGTGTGCCTGAAGTCGCTCTCAACTGATATACGGGTGTACCTTCAAATGTGCATGTACACACCCATTTCTTCAGAAAGTAACAATTTCTAACCTTTTTAAAGAAATCGGTAGGCACACCCACTGCTTAAGATGCATCCACATGTGCAAGAAATGCATTTTAAGACCCCAATGGAACATAACGCATGTGCCCCCACAGATATAATAAATGCAGTGGGCTTTATTCTCCCATTTATTTTCGATCCCCAGTTGTTGAGATGATATGACAGAAGCAGGTGGCAAACTGCTAGTGCACTTTTAAAAAAAAGAAAACAAGAAAAAGAGGCTCGGATCCTGCACTCACCCAACCTCGATCTCATTATCTCACTGAAATCAACAGGACTGATGCTCATGGAAAGAAAAAGTAAAGTTGCAACCACGATTTTAAGATGCAATCCCGTTTAATCTCAGCAGTTATACCGGTTTAAGTAATTCAACCTAAAACAGGCTGCAATTAATTGCTGGAATTGTATTCGGGATTAAACAGCGAAGACACAGAAGGAACTACTGCCAGTCGTGGAAACAACGCCGATTTTTGATCGTATCACCGCCAAGACGCAGTATTTTGCAAACACATTCTCCCCAAGAGCCATTTAAGCCTTCTTGCTCAAACTGCTGACAGAGGAGATGAAGTTCCACGTCTTTGGGGGGGGGGCGACCCTACACACACGCATATCTTGTTCCGAAGCAGATTTCCCCCTGTGGCTCACAATGCATGCATGTATCCCCACCATAAGCAAAGGAGCACCGACTTAGGGACAAAGCTGTTGGACTAGAAAGCAGTTTTGGCAAAAAAAAAATGTATTCCATACCAACATCGCCCACCGCAACCAATGTCAGCGCATGGATCTGCGGGTAGAATTCCTCGCGTAGAAATATCCCCAAATGGCAAACCAGCAACTCTCGGGGTGACTTTTGGCTCCCCACACACAAGGTTGCAGAGGGATTTCGAAAGGCGATGCATTTAAAGTCTGCTGTCAAAAGCCCCCTCTCTGGAGGCAGCAAGGCAAGAGACACCCTCAGTAAAAATGACTCAACAGTCTGAGGCCAGCTGGCAAGACAGATAAAGAAGAGGGCGTCAGGGAGGAAGCCGGCTGTCCCAGTCTCCTCCACACCCCCTTCTCCTGGGGTGTCCAGTTCTACCTGGAAGAAATGTCCAAACAGGCGTTTTTCCGGGCCTCTTTCTTTCCCGCCCCTCTTCCTAAACTTCTCACTCCAAGGCCCTAAGGCAGGAGAGCCAACAGGACAAGCAGAAACGGCTCACAGCAAGCACCAAAGGGAGGATTTCCCACTTGCAAAGACCAACCCTCGGGTTAGAGACCGGTGGGTCTCTTTCCCAGGCAGGAAGCCCTTAAAAAAAAAAAAATCATTAAAGTGCATCCAAAGCGACCACACACATTCACACAGCCCAAATATTATTCCCCTGCAAACAATGAGCTGAAGATAACAGCCTTCTGGCTGTTTGGAAACATGCAAAGTTGGGACTTTTTTGTTGTTGTTTTGTTTTGTTTACAAGCAACCAACAAAAATCTCTTTCCGGGCTGACTGTATGTCCTTGCTGGAAATCTTGGTTGATGGAGAGAGGAGCCCTATTCAGGGCAGCGGGGAAAGCCGTCACTGCAAGTGGGACCCCTAAGTGGCCCTACAAAGGGGGTTCTTTGGGGAAAGTCTTCAGGGCAGGGCAGGGATTTGTTTTAATTTTTTTTTTTTTAAACCAAATATTCCAGGAATTTCTCCAAGAGATCCTGAGGTTGGGGAGGAAGGCGGGGGGGGGGGGGAGGGACGGCCTGGGAAGCCCCTTCTTCCCTTCGCTCCTCCAAAGGGAAAGAAACCCCCCAGCCCTATGCAGTTCCAGGCAACAAAAGCCCCACAACCGTCTCTCTGGGATCTCAATGGAGACCTGAAGGGAAGAGAAAGGGAGGGTGTGGAAGGGGGGGGAGGGAGATGGGGCAAAAGTTCAATGCAGCTGGCAAGGGGGCCTGGGCGGAGAGGGGCTCGGGGAGGGGTCACCTTTCAGTCGCCATAGACCGGGGTCCCTCCGATGGCCTTGCAGAGGAGATCGGGGGAGCCTCCAGACAGCCATCCAGGGGTCTCTCTCTCTCTCTCTCCACCGTCCTCCTCCTCGCCTCTCTCTCCCCCCCCCCACTCCACTTCCAGAGGAAGAGGGAGGGGAGGGGAAAGGGAGGAGGAGCTGGAAAAGGGGGGGGGGATGAATTGCACCATGGAGGCGCACACCCACACCATGCCAAGAGCAACCCACCCACCTACCCCTCCCTCCCTCCCTCCCCCCTCCCTGCAAGCCATTACTCAGACGCAAGCCCCTTCCAAGGGGGCTAGCCTGTGCCTGGGGAAGCCCCCGCCCCTCCTGCCTGGCTGCTTCTCCTCCAAGGCAGCTTGCAACGGCTTCCCTGGTGCGCCCCCCCCCTCCAGCCTCACCGCCCTGCCACTCTCCCCCACCCCACCCCACCCCACCCGGCCCCCTCTGAGCCGCAGCAGCAACCAGGCACCCCACCCGGCATTAGGCAAAGCCAAGAGAGGGGCGCCAACTTCCCCCCCCCAGCAGCCCCCCACCCACCCACCGGGCTGGGGTCCTCTCCGCACGCTCGGCCAAGCAGACAATGAATGCAAGCAGGACTCCCCCCCCCCCCCGCCGCCGCTTTTTTCTCTTTTTTTTTTTTTTGGCAAAGCGAGCGGCAGCCGCTAACGTGCTAGTCCCTAAGAGGAGGAGGAGGGGGGGGCGCGCGCGGGGCGGCGGGGCTTTGTTGCCGGCCGGGCGGGCGGGCAGGCGGCTGCCTCGCGCGCACACACCCACCTTTTCCCTTTGTGTGTCGCCTCCTCCTCCGTCCTCGCAGCCGGGACCTCCGCAGACAGCCCGGGCGGCAGCATTGGCGGCAGCAGCCAGCCGGGCTGGGTCCGCATGCTAAGCGCGCGCCGCTGCTGCTGGCGGCTCCGCGGACACGCGTGGGCGCATCCCCACGCCCCCTCCCAGCAGCGCCCTGCCCCCGCTCCACTTTCTTTGCGGGGGGGCGGGCAAGAGCTCCAATGCTGCTGCTGCTGCTGCTGCTGCTTCTCCTCCGCGCGCGCGCGCGCGCCCCCCCCCCGCTTACCTCCTCCGCTGCATGCCTTGGGGGGGCCCTTTCCTTGCCCCGGCTGCGCGCGCCCCCCGCCTCTCCCTCCGCCGCTCTCCGCGCCCGCCGGGTCTATGCCAGCCTGTGCCTCCTCCTCGTCTCGCCTCCCAGCGCCATCTTGCAAGCTTGTGACGCTTAGGAGCCGCTCACCCCTGACCCACATTTGAATAGCAGCCAAAATGGGGAGGGGAGGGGGAGAGCCAGAGTCCCCCCCCCCGAGGGAGGGAGGGAGGGAGGACCCCCTGCAGGAGCTGCCCAAGGGTGTCCACCACCCCCCCCACCAGCGCTTGCATGCACACTCAGCCGGCTGGTAGCATTTGAGCTGCTTTTTTAAATTATTGTTTTGGTGGTTTTAATTTGGGTTTTATTTTCTGTTGCAATGCCCTGGACCAGAGGAGAAGAGTTCCTCCCGCGGCAGAGGCAGCCGTCCCCGCGGAGAGTGGGGGAGATGCATGCACGCGCGCTCGCGCGCACACACCCCTGCGCCCCCCCCCCCGCAACCACACACCCCCCCTGCCATCCCATCCTGCGAAGGCGTCCCTGGGGGCAAAGCAAGCAAGAGCGGAGTTGAGTCGTTGCGCGCTTTGCAAAATGCCAAGGGGGCTGGGTGTGTCTGCAACTTCTGATCTCCGCGTCGTTTCTGTCCCGACCCACCACCACTCTAAATCCCCCCCTTTCCACTCCTCCAGGCCCCCCACAATGAAATAGATTCCGTCTGCGCGCTGGCGCATGGATGCCCACGCGCGGGATTATCCGCGCGTGTATCCGGGCCGGAGGCGCACGTTCCGTTTGCGTGGTGCTTCTCGGCAAACGGGAGTCCAGCGCAAATGCAACCGCGGGAGGGGTTTTGTAGGGGGCCTGGCCACAAAGCTCCTAGTGGGATCCTGCGAACACTTAAGGATAGCAGGAGTTCTTCTCCTGGGCGTGCAGGGAGTGATTGCAGGATCGAGCCCATCCAGTCTGCTGCCACTGATCTCCCAAGAAGAGAGCTACTGAATCTGAATTGGCTTTAAAAACGGAATCCACACAAAGTTTTCTATCAGTCCCCTCCTGCTTATCAAAGGTGGAGCGACTCAGGCTGAAGCTATTTTAGGAACAGGAAGCTGCCATCTACTGAGTCAGACCCTTGGTCCATCTAGCTCAGGATTGTCTACACAGACTGGCAGCGGCTTCTCCAAGGTTGCAGGCAGGAATCTCTCTCAGCCCTATCTTGGAGAAGCCAGGGAGGGAACTTGGAACCTTCTGCTCTTCCCAGAATGGCTCCATCTCCCTAAGGGGAATATCTTACAGTGCAAACATGTGGTCTCCCATTCAGATGCAACCAGGGCAGACCCTGCTTAGCTAGGGGAACAAGTGGTGCTTGCTACTACAAGACCAGCTCTCCACCAATATTTTTCACTTCATCAAGCCCTTAACTCCCCAAGGATGGCTTTCAATGTCACCTGAAGATAGATTCCAATTAAGGTGCTAAATTAAGCCCCATTCAGACGACATGTTGTACAAGTGTACAGATATCTGTGCACTCACACTTATTTTTGGGCTCGTTCAGACAACCACCAGCCAGCAATATAATTTTTATATCTGATTGCATTGATGATTGTTACAATTGTGTTTATTATTATTTATTATTATTTATTTATTTACACAGTCAGACAGGTGTTATTGACTGGTTTGTTTTATCCAGACATCGAGTCCTTCCCAAGGACCTGGGATGGCTGGATTTTATTATCAATGTTGTTGCTATTATTATTAATAATAATAAGGGATTTGAACTCGGGTCTCCCCAGTCCTAGTCTAGCACTCTAGCCACTACACCACGCTCTCTCTCTCATAAGGCCCAGGGGCTGGATCTGGCCCATGGGGACTCTGGCTGGCCCCAGGGATGGGCCCAAAGTTTTGTGGTGCAGTGGAAAATGTTGCCTTGCCCCATGGTCCTGGTGGGGGTCAGCCTCCTTTCGAAATTAAGCTTTGGAAGTCCATAAGGGGCAGGGAGGAGGAGAGGTTGCTAATAGCCTCCTCTCCTCATGCTGTGGTTAATTAATAATTGCTTTCATTTATATTTGATAATTTTAATGTAATCATTCATGTGCTCAACATTTACCTCATTCTTCCAAACCCCCCCCCCAAGTCATGGTTGGTTCTGGCCCACGGGGCTATTTGAGTTCTGCACCCCTGTCCTATAGCGATAAGATTTATTACTTGATGTGTTCTCAGAGCGGAACCAAATATTCTCCTATTTTGATTTCCAGGTCAAAACTTATTTATTTTATTGATGTACGTATTTATATATTTAATTTTGATTTATATACTGCCTGACTCCGGAGGCTAGGTGCTTCACAAACCGCAAGAACACAAAACAAAACAAAAACGATTAAAACCACCATGAGTAAAAATAATTTAACACAATTGCATTGTTGGTGCAGAAGTGTTTCTCCCCAAACTCCCTAAACTGTAAGTAAGTAAGTAAATTTATTATGGTCCTTAGACCAGCTTAACATTTAAAATAATACATTTATAATTTACAAAATTTTCAAATCACTAAAACAAGCTCTACGAAGTTTGGATGCAACAAAACAGAACTTGGCCACATTTATAGAAGTAAGAGATTTTTCATTTTTGCTATTATATCTTTCTCATTACTGCATCTCCTTGTCCCTTACTGAGCCAGATGGGGAATTCTAGCCAATCAGGGATGACATACTGGTGAAAGTAACATCATGATGCTTTGGAGCCATTCAATTTGGCTATATGACAACATCACTGAGGCAAACAAATAAGGGCAATATCCCCCATATTAGTCACATGGAGGATCTCAACTGGCTTGGAAACATCTAGCAAACACCATGCAATAACAGTACTTGCATTGCCAATCAGATCTGGCAATGTGCTGACATTACTGAGGGCAACTATAGCCAATTCAGAATGAGGGCAGTGAAAGCACTGCCCTCGTTCTGAATTGGCTATGCAGTGGGAAAATCTCTTCAAAGCAATAGTTGAATTTTTTCCCCAAAGGAGGCACTATTCAATGTTGTCCTTCAGCTTTTTCAAACAATTCTTCCCCCTTTCGCCTAATTTTCATCATTCTGTTTCCTTGATGCTTAAAAAAACCAAACACAGTTCTGTATTTATCTTTTAGCATGTTGCCATTGACTTCTTGTTTTCAACAGGGACTCGAAGATCAGATCAGATAGAAATAAAATAAATATGTTCCTGGGCAATCAATACAAAACCCCAGCTTGCTTAGCCCTCGTCTGCCAAGAAAGTTGCTTTTGTTGTTAACTTAGAGTTCAGAGTTTCAGCCGCAAAGGTTTCTCATTCCAATCCAAAGGGCCTGCCCAGGCAAATAAAGATAAGAGAGATGCCAACAGAATGTCAGAAGATCTCCGACCTTTAGTCCTCTTACCGTCCACTTAAAGAGAAGAAGCCTTCCGATGTAGCAAGAATGGCCAAGCAGATTGCCTGGATGGAAAAAGGAGATATGGATCAATCTGAGAGTTCAGTGGGAACAGTACCCAGCATATTGCACGATGTCCCACCTACCTTTTAACAGAACGTGCACGTAGCTGTGCAGGCGCAAAAAATCCAACAAACCATGGACAGCCCTTATTTGCATTCTTCTAGGCCTGTGCGCTCACATATACAAGCAGTCGGGTCCAATCCGACCCAAATTCACCAAGTCAACGAAGTTGTCAGTTGACCTGGTTGCATATGAATGGAGGACTACAAAATTCATTCGAACTGGTCAGTGAATCACATGGCACATCCAAGCCCTTTTGGAAATTTAATGGAAATAACTTAAAAACAAAGGTCTTACCAAACTTGAGCAAACGTGCTTCAAAGTTAAAACACCATTCTCAATGCTCTATATCAAACAGCTGGAAACTCTTGAGCATTGAAATGTGTTTGCTTCAAAGAAAGGAAGAAATTGAAGTTCATGTTAAACTCCTTGTAGATTTCCCCCTTATTCCAGGGCCTGGCAACTGGATTATGTCATGATTAATTAGTCCTCATGAGGATTAAGGAGGTTTGGGGGGTCACATTTAGGAGACATTTGTAAATTGTAATTATCAGTGGCAACAGTAACTCTTTTTTTCATGAAATGAATAGTTTTGTGTGGGTTCCGCGTTTGATCTTTCCTTAGAGGTTGTGTTTGCTTTCTATTAAAAATAACTTCTAACATTCCCGTTAAGGATAGTCCCTGCTGCAGATTCCACATGACATTTTGTATATTAATCTTTTGTGCGTTTGAGAGAAATGACAAAGTTTCATGTTTTAATAATCAGTGTTTTTCTCCGAGGAGCTGTAAAAATTTATAGAGCTTCTCTTTCCTATTTGATTTTACATTTTCCAGAGTTTGGTGCTAATGATCCATTCAGGCTGTTTACTCTGATCTCTCTCTCTCCCCGCACTCCTTTAAAAACTGTTTTTGTTTTTTTCATCTTTTGTTTTCTCAAAAGAAAAAGAAAATACGCTCTTGCAGATGCTATCAATATAAGAAACTATTTCAGGGGGAAAGAGGGGGTTAAAATGATTTGCACCATCTCAGTATAACTTGACCATTCCTTCATCATCATATAGGGATGCCCACCCTGTATCCCCCCCCCCAATATTTTTTATTATTTGTTTATTTACAATTATATCCCTGGTCTTCCTCCAAAGAGCCCACAGCAATGGGCATGGTTATGTTAATCCTAACAACCGTGTGAGGCAGGTTATTTTATTATTTACTACATTTTTATACCGCCTTTCTGCCTTGACAAAGGGCACCCAAAATGGTTTACAATATTAAAAGAAGCAAAAGCCAGAAGATTAGGTTAGAGAGAGAGAAGGGGACCGATCCAGAGTCACCCAGTGAGTTTCATGGTTGAACGGGAACTTGGATTCGGGTCTCCCCAGTCCTAGTTCAAAACTCTAACCACTACACCTTGCTGGCTCTCAACACCCCCATTCTATTGTAAGTGCCACCTACTAGAAGAAATGTCCAGTCAGAAATGCAAGAGATCCATTGATTGATTGAGGAAGTGCCGTCAAGTTGGTGTCGACTCTTAGCGACCACATAGATAGATTCTCTCCAGGATGATCTGTCTTCCGCTTGGCCTTTCAGGTCTCTCCGTGGTGCCTTCATTGCTGTTATGACCGAGTCCACGATCCACCTTGCTGCTGGCCGTCCTCTTCTTCTCTTTCCTTCAACTTTCCCCAGCATTATGGACTTCTCAAGGGCGCTGGGTCTTCGCATAATGTGTCCAAAGTAGGATAGTTTGAGCCTGCTCATTTGTGCCTCAGGTGAAAATTCGGGATTGATTTGTACTATGATCCTTTTCCTGGCTGTCCATGGTCTCCTCAAAAGTCTTCTCCAGCACCAGATTTAAAAAGCGTCAATATTTTTGCTATCTTGCTTCTTCAAAGTCCAGCTTTCGCATCCATAAAGTGTCACGGGGAAAGCCATTGTCCATAAGAACAGCCCCATGGCCCATCTAGTCCAGCATCCTGTTTCTCATAGTGGCCCACCCATCTGTTATCAGATCGACCATCCCTCCATAATCCCTTCCTATAGGTGCACCTGATGGATTTCTGCCTGATCCATTGTGATATTCTCCTTACCGCATCTCCCTGGAGGCTGGCCCCAATGATCCTGCAGAAATCTCATCAACGTAACCAAACAACGCACAGGGATTTCATACCCTGTATCATCTTGTCCCCACAAAGGCCTAATAAATGTTAACTACCACCAGCTGTGTGTTTTCCTGAAAACAGAATCGGTGCCTTTAACAGCCCTACAATGGGCTGACATTCTGGTGAAAGTGGCACACGGTGAATTTCTGCCCGATGGCTCTGCTTGAAGAAGACTGTAAACCAGATGTTACAGCTTCATCTGGATACATTTGGGTCTGCAAGCTTTTGCCAACCACGGATCCCTGTGCACTAAACACTGCTATCCGGACTCGGGGTCTAGTAACATCTGGAAAATCCATTCTGGTGTCTTGGCGCTTGATCCTTTTGGCAGACATGGCTTTCAATTTCTCTTCTGCCTTATTTCAATCCTGGCTCAGTACAGAGTTTTGCTCTTTTGATTATTGCATCTCTCCATGGAGTGGGCTGCCTGCAGCATTTGGCGGAAAGAATCACTGCAAAGTTTAAACCAATCCTTCATTATCAACTATTGGCAGAGTTCAATTTTATTTTATTGCCAAATAATTTACTCTCATGTTCTCCATGGACCTTGCCCAATTCCACTTGAACCCTAGAGTACAGCATAAGGCTGCCTGTTGGAGAAGGGAGTAATTGGTTTACAAATTATGTTGAAGCAACCAAAAAGAGGGAGAGAGAAGACGTTCTCAGAGGCCTGAGCAAAAGCACTCTGTTTCAGGCACTCTGTGTTTCCTATCTCAAAGTAGAAACCAAGCAAAAAGAATTATCCACGCTATTTTTGCCTTAAGCTGACACATCCCAGAGTTAACACTTGCACAAAACCACACAGCTCATCCAAGAAATCACATATGTGTCTTGCTGCTCACAGACCTTTTAGGGGCAAAAACTGACCATCCAGCGCTTCACATAACAAAAATCCTCGCAGAGAGGAGAGCTGGTCTTCTGGCAGCAAGCATGGATTGTGCCCTTTGCTAAGCAGGATTCACCTTGGTTTGCATTTGGCCTAACCCGCCGTTCACAGTAAGTATTCTCCCTTTGCAGTTTTCTTTTTACAGGAAGAATGGATGGGAACACCACCTGAATCTCAAAGTCCTTCATCTTTCTTCTCAGAGCTGGTTAAGGATGGTCAGATGCAATAACTGTGCCTGGCATTGTCATCTGTACCTCAGTAAGGGGGAAAACAAAAACAAAAGGACATTGAAAGAATGGAGAACTGGGCTGAAACTAATAAAGTTAAATGCTACAGAGACAAATGCAAAGTTCTGCAAGTAGGCAAAAAACATTTCTAATGCTTCGGTATAAGCTGGGGGATTCCTCTCTTAGCAGTAGCATATGCGAGAAGAATCTTGGGCTTGCAATCAATCACAAGCTGGTTACGAGCCAGCAGTGTGATGCAGCAGCAAAAAAGGCAAATGTGATTGTGGGCAGCATTAACAGAAGAACCAAATCATGGCTTCCAAATCATAAGTAACAGTTCTACTTTATTCCTCATTGGTCAGGCTTCTTCTGGAGCATTGTGTCTCATTCAGGGATGCAGACAAATTGGAACAGATTCAGAAGAGGACAAGGAAAATGGTAGCAGTCTGGTAAATAAGCTCTCTGAGGAAAGATGGAAAGAACGGGGTACATTTAGCCGATGGCTGGAGTCAGCAGGAACAGGGGTTCTCAACGTTGGGTCCTACAACTGACTACAACTCCCATCATCCCCAGCCACAATGGCCAAAGCAACAGCGAGATCTGTCAGACTGAGAGTTCCTGGCATAGGGCAACAAACTGTATTAAAATGCTCAATCTCCGTGAGAAAATTCATTGCCACGAATCCTTGACGCGGCAGAAGAAAGCTGGAGTGGACCCACCAAAAAGCACTAAAAAATCATTCTACAGCAGGCGGGGTTTATGCCTGGCATTTCTCCCCCCCCCCCCCGTCCCGATCCCCTCTCTGTTCTGCTTGGCTTCCCGGCTTTCAATAGATCTCAAGGTCAGGCTGTGATTTCTTGCTAGGCCCAACTGGCAACCTCGCTTCCGAACAATGCTTCGGCTCCGCATCGCATCGGAGCAAGGAGGGCCACATGGTAATGCTTTTGGCAGCGTTGCTAAGGAGGTTGCTAGGGCCAACTGATGTCACAATGCACATTATAAATTGCTTTTACCCTGCTGGCCCCCTCCTCGGCCCCCCAGCACACAATGACCTGCGAGATGGCATCGGAGCGCTCCGAGCGATACGGCGGAGCGGAAGGCTCCGAGACCCTGAACTTGGCAGCCGATTCGTGTCGGGTCTGTTCAAACAAAGCTGCTGTTTTCAACGCAGGGAGACACGCTTTAGACTCTAAGAAAAATTGGGGTGGTGGTGGTGGTGGTGGGGGACAACCTATGATGACTCCCATTCTTTTTACAGCAGGTATGCATTAAAAACCTGTACGGAGCTAACTTTCCACGTAGCCATATCCAGACGTGATGTCGTGCCTGTATGATGTAAATCTCTTCCTTTCCTCTCATAAGGCGAGGACTGAAGCATCACACACTAGATTGTGCTTCAAGATGTGTCACTCCAACGCTCTATAGAGATGATGAGGAGAGGAGAGCTGGTCTTGTGGCAGCAAGCATGACTTGTCCCCATAGCTAAGCAGGGTCTGCCCTGGTTGCATATGAATTGGGAGACTTGGTGTGTGAGCCCTGCAAGATATTCCTCTCAGGGGATGAAGCCACTCTGGGAAGAGCAGAAGGTTCCAAGTTCCCTCCCTGGCAGCATCTTCAAGATAGGGCTGAGAGAGACTCCTGCCTGCCTGCAACCTTGGAGAAGCCGCTGCCAGTCTGGGAAGACAATCCTGAGCTAGATAGACCAAGGGTCTGACTCAGCATATGGCAGCTTCCTATGTTCCTATGATGTTGTTGTATGTGTGTACACACTAGCCAGAGTCAGCCTGGATCCAGTTAACTGGATGCAAGCCACACGCAAAGTCTTATGCCCTGGAGACCACATAGAGCTCATCGATCATAATGACAGGCAAGGACCCTCAGACCCCGTAGATTTCTACATAGCCCTTAAACAGGTGTTAGGACTAATTTAAGACCTATATTGGGCAGCAGCGATATAGGAAGGTGCTGAAAGGCATCCTCTCATACTGTGCGGGTGGAGGCAACGGTCAACCCCTCCTGGATTCTACCAACGACCACCACAGGGCTCTGTGGGTGCCAGGAGTTGACACCGACTCGACGGCACACTTTACCTTTAATCACTCGATGGATGCCAAAGCTGGACTTTGAAGAAGCAAGATAGAAAAAGCATTGACGCTTTTGAACTTGGGTGCTGGAGAAGACTTTTGAGGAGACTGAGATCCTAGAACAAATCAATCCAGAATTTTCACTTGAGGCACAAATGACCAGGCTCAAACTATCGTTCTTGGGACACATTATGCGAACTTGGCAAAGAGGCACCTTTTAACATGATGATTCTCTTTATTGAGCAGGGGGAGAGTAACTGGCCCTCTCCACCCTCAGCACAGGACCTCCAGTGACTGTTGCTGGTGTCTATCTTGTGTGTGTGTGTTTTTAATTGTGAGCCCTTTGCAGACAGGGATCCATCTTATTTATTTATTATTTTTCTATGTAAACTGCTTTGGAAACTTGTTGAAAAGTGGTATATAAATATTTGTTGTTGTTGTTGCTGCTGTTGTTGAAAGCCCAGCTCCCTTGAGAAGTCCATCATGCTGGGGAAAGTTGAGGGGATATAGCAGGATATATATTTCTATATAGCACCTATATAACAGGACTTTGAAGATGCAAGATAGAAAAAGCATTGACGCTTTTGAACTTTGGTGCTGGAGAAGCCTTTTGAGGAGACCCTGGACAGTCAGGAAAACAAACCAATGGATCATAGAACAAATCAAGCCAGGATTTTCACTCGAGGCATAAATGACCAGGCTCAAACTATCCTACTTCAGACACATGATGCGAAGACCCAGCTCCCTTGAGAAGTCCATAATGCTGGGGAAAGCGGAAGGAAAGAGAAGAAGAGGACGACCAGCAGCAAGGTGGATGGACTTAGTTTTGACAGCAATGAATGCACCACTGAGATACTTTGAAGGCCAAGTGGAAGACCGATCATCCTGGAGAGAATCTATCGATGTGGTCGCTAAGAGTTGACACCAACTTGACGGCACTTAATCATGGATCATGTCGGTGGTGACATAATACGTGCCTGGTGCCATGAGGCCTATCAGAGCATGCACAACTGCCTTAATGCTCATGGGTCCAATGCCCCAAGTGCCCACAGATGTCCTTACACATATACAGCTTTTTGTGTGAATCACTGTCTGCAAGCTCTCTTTAAAATCAAATCTGAGTACAGGCTTCCTTGCATGTCATGCACCCAACCCAGATGCTTCCCCCAGTTTCAGAACAAGGTAGGTGGAGAAACTGTCCTACCTAGTGGGACTTAACCGATGACCGGGTCCCCACTTCCAACTTTGTGATTGTCTAACACACAATTGCCAGAGCCTTTGTGGGGTCAGTCAGTATAGAAATTAAATCAGTCTTTCTTACCATCACAAGACGGGAGGGCACCCAAATTCCGAAACAGGGTAGGACTGGTCTCCTACCCCATTTATGGTCATGTGAGCTGCGCTAGTATTGTCTACTACTCTGACTGGCAGCAGCTGTCCAAGTCTTTCCCAGGCTGGTCTGGAGAAGCTGCCAGCAACTGACCCTGCATCTTTGGCCTGCAAAGCCGATGCTGTACCACTGAGCTGCATCCCAATGGAAGGCGAGATCTGTCGTCCTCAAGGTTTGTTTGTGGGAATACAATACAATACAATACAATACAATACAATACAACGAATATTTATATACGTGGGCTTCCCAGATGCATCTTCCTTCTGGCCACTGTAGGAGGAGCAATACTGAATTAGATAAACATTTTAGTCTGCTCTGGCAGCTGCCATATACTGAGTCAGACCCTTGGTCCATCTAGCTCAGGGTTGTCTACACAGGCTGGCAGCGGCTTCTCCAAGGCTGCAGGCAGGAATCTCCGCCCTGTCGTGCAGATCCCAGGGAGGGAACTTGGAACCTTCTGCATGCAAGTGTGCGAATGCTCCAGAGCAACCTACCTCACAGGGTTGTTGTGGGGAGAAACTTAAGTATCTAGTACACCGCTCTGGGCTCCTTGGAGGAAGAGCGGGATAGAAAATGTAAAATAAATAAAAAATCCCCTAAGGGGAATATCCGCAGTGCTCACACATGTCATCTCCCATCCAAATGCAAACCAGGGCAGACCCTGCTTAGCAAAGGGGACAATGCATGCTTGCGACCACAAGACCAGCTCTCCTCCTCATTCCTTGCCTTCATTTCAAATGTCTTGAAGTGACTTGCGGGAGAGGTGGGGGGGAGTTCGAGAGAATTGTATATCCCCGATTTCATTCCACAGGGGGTTGCCGGCACATCCTCTGCAAAGAGAAACAAGTGCGGGCCTGCTGGCAGACCCTGAACATTGCCTCTAAGGGATGAAATGCTATATCCTTTCAGTTTGCAAAAACGAAGTCAGAAGGAGTGGCGTCGGCCCCGTTTCGCATGAAACCGAGCAAATTCCTGAGTGTCACCCTCCTCCAGCCTTCACTTTGCTCCAGCCTCCCTTGACAAGCTGTCTTGCACAAGGGCCTCGGGGGATTTTCCAAGGAGCAATGTTGCCTCACCTTTCTTGCCTCCCTCTTCTCTTCCGACGCCGAGACGGGGCCTCCGTTTTCGTCCTCGCTTCGGACATCAGCTTCCCTTGTCAGAAACTTACGGGTCGTCCCCGGACGTTCCCTAGAGACCAGTTCTTGGCACAAATGACTCTGGAAAGCCAGTTCAAAAATATCCGTCTAAAATATTGCTATGCTACGACAGGCTTGTGCCGTCAGATCGATAGCCCCGCGTCAGAACTATCGGAATTCATTCCGATAGAAGTGATAAGGAGGGAAGTCCCATAGTCGGAACTCCAAGTAAATTCTCTCGTGTCAGAACTAAACCCGCCCCATCGCCATGCTTGTCAGAAGGAGAGCTGGTAGAGAGCATGAATTGCCCCCTTTGCTAAGCAGGGCCTGCCCTGGTTTGCATTCAAAAGGGAGACTACGTGTGTGAGCACTGGAAGATATTCCCATAAGCAAGACTGCTAACTTAGGGCTCCCAGCTGTTTTTGAACTACAATTCCCATGATCCCCAGCCACAGTGGCCAATAGCCTCTTAACGACCACATAGACAGATTCTCTCCAAGATGATCTGTCTTCATCTTGGCCTTTAAGGTCTCTCTCTGGTGCCTTCAGTGCTGTCGTCATCGAGTCCACCCACCTTGCTGCTGGCCGTCCTCTTCTTCTCTTTCCTTCAACTTTCCCCAACATTATGGACTTCTCAAGGGAGCTGTTTCCGTTTCCGTTGGCTGTCAGGTTGCATTGTGTGTTTCATTCAGAGGGAAGCTCTCTGGGTTGTGGAGAGTCTATGTACAATAATTAAAGCCCAGCCTGAAAAGGCATGCCCTCTGAATTCCTGAAGGGGGCATTCAGCAGTTAGAAATGAGTTTGGACAGAAAAGCACCAGTCCTCTAAGTGTCATGGCCCAGATTGTTGGGATTCGAACCCAGAGTAGTGACCAGTGTTCCCTGTAACAGGGATTCAAGTTCCCTCTCCAGGAGAGCTGACAAGGCAAGGTTGCAGTACCATGGATAGCTCCAAGGGAGAAGTTGCTCTGGCATCCCTCAGAAGTAGACCGAGCCCTCAAATACCACTAAGCTCCAGCTACAGGCTTTGCCTCCCTGCCTGGAACATGGGAAGCTGCCATCTACTGAGTCAGACCATTGGTCTATCTAGCTCAGGATTGTCTGCACAGACCGGCAGCAGCTTCTCCAAGGTTGCAGGCAGGAATCTCTCTCAGCCCTCTCTTGGAGATGCTGCCAGGGAGGGAACCTGGAAGCTTCTGCTCTTCCCAGAGCGGCTCCATCCCGAGGAGAATATCTTACAGGGCTCACACATGTGGTCTCCCATTCATATGCAACCAGGGTGGACCCTGCTTAGCTAAGGGGACAAGTCATGCTTGCTACCACAAGACCAGCTCTCCTCTCCCCTAGAAGCCTCCAAGGGGCAGCCATCTGTCCTGGGGTCTGGCCTTTCTTCCCTTCCTCTCTGCTCAATTCTGTCTGTCTGGTGCCAGCACTGGCATGCAGGTATCAGGGAGTGCAAGCATGTAGGAGTGACTCTAGGTACTACTCCAGTTCCAGTGGTACCAATGACACTGTCCCATGCTGGATCTAGAGCTGGTCTAGCCCCCTCAAGGTGTGACGGGGAGTCACTACCACCGTTCCCCATTGAGTTGTTGACTACAACTCCCATAACCCCCAGCCAAAGACCACTGAAGCGGTGGATGCTGGGTGTTGTAGTCAACAACATCTGGGAATTCCTGCTAGAGGAAACACTGGTCACTACTCTGGGTTCGAGTCCCAACAATCTGGGCCATGACACTTAGAGGACCGGTGCTTTTCTGTCGAAATTCATTTCTAACTGCTGAATGCCCCCTTCAGGAATTCAGAGGGCATGCCTTTTCAGGCTGGGCTTTAATTCTTGTACATAGACTCTCCACAACCCAGAGAGCTTCCCTCTGAATGAAACACACAATGCAACCTGACAACCAATGGAAACAAGGCAATATTAGGAATCTACAAGCAGAAGGTTGCCGGTTCGAATCCCCACTGGTACTATATCGGGCAGCAGCGATATAGGAAGATGGTAAAAGGCATCCTCTCATACTGTGCAGGAGGAGGCAATGGTCAACCCCTCCTGTATTCTACCAAAGACAACCACAGGGCTCTGTGGTCGCCAGGAGTCGACACCGACTCGACGACACACTTTACCTTCACCTTACCATCACAACAGCACGGCCAGAATCAACTTCCCTGTGAATTTTATAGAGCTGAACAGGACTAAATAAATGCATATTTTGAGAGCAAGAAGAAGAAAACAGACTATTTAACCAACGGTGAGTAAACACCCTTTCACTGTCAGGATCCTCATACAAAACACATTAGGAAAATATTAGCACACACACACAATCGCCCTCTTTAAAAGTAACAGCCCATTTGGCCTTGTTCAGGCAGAGATAAAACTATGCATTAAGGATGTTTTTATTGTAACACACGGTATTTAGAGACCTCATGAGGTGCCTTGTAAATACCCATTAAAAGGAATTTAAACCGTTGAGTCACCAAAGTGGCTATTCAACACTTGCCAATTTTGCCTCCAATAAAGAGCCGAGGTTCCCCGCGTCTGCATTTCAACCCTCTTCTTCATTTGCCCTGCATCAGATTCACCGAGTTTCTCCATTCAACGGACTTTGCTTTCCTCCCACTTCTCTTCAATGTTTACACAGTGTTCCATTCCTTTAAAACAAAAAACAAAAACCATATTTTATTACATCTAATTACAAAATAAAAATAAAAATGAAAGGGGTCACATATATTAGTCTTGTGGTAAATTGTGCCGTTGAGTCGATTTCGACTCCTGGCGCCCAACGAGTTCTGTTGGTTTCTTTGGTAGAATATAGGAGGGGTTTATTCAAGGGCATTCCCTCCCTCCTGCTGTGACTCCCCTGCACCTGGTACTCAGAGGCATCCTGCCTTTGAGGCTGGAGGTGGCCTATAGCCCTCCGACTAGCAGCCGTTGATAGACCTCTCTTCCAGGAAGTCATCCAAACCCCTCTTCAAGCCATCCAAACTAGTAGCCAACACTACATCTTGTGGCAGGGAATTCCACAAGTTGATTATGCATTGTGTGAAAAAGTACCAGCTGGGTGGGGTCTTGGAACATGGCGTCCTTGGAAGGCTCTGAGGGTCCCCCGTGTGATGCTGTGGTTCCGAGCCCTGTGCTCCATCTTCTTCCTCATCTGAGGTCTCATCCAAGGTGGACAGAAGAGGTCTCATTGGGGGTCATGACCATCCGACGTGTGGGTCACGACAACTGCCTCTGCTCACCTCATGGAAGCCAGCCCCCCTGCTGTGTGTTGATGCATGGATGAATGGGACCAACTTCCTTCTTGCCTTTCCAGAACAGTGCCTGTCTCCTCCTGAGCCCTCCCCTCAGCCCTCCATAGCAAATTCAGTGTTCAAAAAACAATTAAAAAAAAAATCCCCACTCTGACACCACGGCCTGTATTTTTTAATTGTTATCACTTGACCTTTTGGCCCAAGCTTGTTCAAGGCAGACTTTAGGCAAAAAAAAAGAAAAGAAAAAGAAAGAATTAACAACGCAGGGCACACGGTGACAGAACTGGAGTATGCCCTAATTTAATTTTAATTAGTGCCAACCTCTGCTTTCCTCGCTAATGAAACAGGGCTCATTAGGAAGTGTAATTGAAGACCCCTAGAGGGAGGGAGGCCTGAGGGCCTCACGGTGTGGTTCCCAGGCATCCTGCCCAATAAATATCCCCCTCCCCAATGAAAGTTGCGTCGTCATTAATTCATGCTGGGGAGGGGGCGATACGGCACTTGCTGAATACAACCGACTCCTCAGCAAAGACAGATGCTTGTGTGGCATTTCCCCTTCACAAAACCAAGCCTTGTGGGGCTGGGCACCTGCCTACCAACAGACCGGCCTCTCCCACCCAGTTACATCCCATCCGGTTAGATAATCTCAGATGGCCCTTTTATTGGTCCCTGATTTCCAGAATCCCTGATTTCCCGAATCGGTCCCTGATTTCCAGAATCCCTGATTTCCCGAATCGGTCCCTGATTTCCGGAATCCCTGATTTCCCGAATCGGTCCCTGATTGGTCCCTGATTTCCAAGAGGTTCGGAGCTCCCGTTCAGATTCGTCTAGCCCTTTCCGTACTGATCTTCAAATCTCTATTGAAGGCTTTTCTTTTTCGCCAGGCTTTTGCCCTGCCGTTTGCTTCATTTGTTTTTTCTTAGTTACTTTAGTTTTTAATTTAGAATGTAATTTTTAATGTTGCCTTGTTTGCATGTTTCTGTGCACCGCCCGGAGTCTTCGGAGTGGGCGGTATATTAAATGTTTCTAATAAACGTTTCTAATAAATAAATAAATACCCTGTGTCACGGTTACAGCATTCTGTGCCTCGTAAACCTTCGTCCCCTTCAAGCACCCGCCGTACATCGATCTCATTTACTCTAAGCCCATTCTCACGATCAAAACCACAGTAGGATAGGCAGCCAGCCAGCCTCTCAGACCTGTGTGTGCTCCTGAGAACCAGTTGTGTGGGGGTAAAAAGCAACGTAGGAGGACGAGAAAGTGATCGTGTGCTAGCTGATATGTGCAGGACAGCATAGGGCACGCTTTTCTTCCACCCTAGACAAAACGCTGTGCAATTGATTATTTTATTTATTATTTATCTAAAATATTTATACCCCGCCCCTCCAGTACGCTACTGCTCGGGGCGACTCACAACCATACAATCGATACAATCTACAATACAAGTAATAACATTAACCAAATTGAGTCAACAAGTTAAAAGCCGCAATCAGTATCAAGTTCAAATTAAAAGTTATTTTAAAAGCTAAACACTGAGAATCATTTTTTTAAAAAAAACTAAAAACGAAAGAACCTGCCAGATATAAGCAAAGATGGAGCATTAAAAAGCCTCCTTTAAAAAAGTGTGTTTTTAGTTGTTGTTTTTACAAACACTGAGGGAGGGAGCATGGCGAAGCTCTTCAGGGAGGGCATTCCAAAGCCGAGGGGCCACCACAGAAAAGGCCCCGTCTCTAGTCCCTGCCAACAATTGACGCCCGTTAGCCATGCTATCTCTACCCAGATTGTGGCTAGCACACTGTAACTTTCCCGCCCTCCTACCTCAATTATTGCCGACAAAATTTGCTGGTCAATGACCGAATAAACTTATATATATATATTGCCGACAAAATGGCTGGTTCTTGGGAGCATGCACAGGTCGAGAGTCCTGGCTGGTGGCTTCTCCTGCTCAGCTTTTGGTTGTGAGAAGAACAGGCTTTCTCGGGGGGGGGGACATGCCCTAGGGGAAGGGCATGTTTTGCACAAAGAAGTTACCCCTTTCAACATGCCCCCCTCCTCTTGACTCAACTCTCAACTGCAATGGATCTTTCTGGTGGCCTGTGAAATATGGCCAATCCCATTCAGAGAGCATCCCTACCATAACCAAGGACTATGCCTTCATCCTCTGATTTGGAGGGCGCCCTCAATGATCTGCTGCCTCAAGTCGCGTTCCCCAGCATTGCCAAAGTCCATGCTTAGAAAATAGGGCAAGGTCTCTTCCTGTGGGAGAGAAGAGGCAGTTAGAGTCATTCACAGCCGGAACGTGGTAGACCCCCCTGCCAAGAAAGAAGGCTTTATTTGCCCTAAAACAGAACAATGTTTGGGCGGTTGGTCTCCCCTAGTCTGGGTAAGGGTCCTTCTTCTTTCACATCTCTGATTCCAGCTAAATTTTGCATACAGAAAATCCTTGGCAGGTATAGCTGGGAGAAACGCCTGCCTGCAATCTTGGAGACGCTGCTGCCAGTCTGGGTAGGCGATACTAAGCTAGAAGGACCCATGGCCTGACTCAGTATTTGGCAGCTTCCTATGTTCCCTTTCCCCTGATTGTGGGGTTCCCCCCCCCACACCCTGGGTATTTGGCCCTGTCGCATTGAGAGGTCACCCACCCCCTCCATCTCCACCACCTCGCTCTCCCCCTTCTCCGACCTCGCCCGAGCGAATACCATGTGTCTGATATTAATTATAGGTCCAAGCTCCATGCAAGCCATTGAAATTTAATGAGAACAGGGGGGCAGAGCCACCAAGCCAATGGCATTCATTAGGGGTTGCCATGGAGATCCCATCGCCAGGCCTGACCCACATTAAAAAGGGACAGAGGCCAAGAGGGCAGGGAGAAGGAACCCCCGTGCCAGGGAGGGGCTCTCAAGTGCACAGAATCACGCTCTTATCAGCCGCTCTCTGGGCATCTGGAACCTGGTAGATTGGGACCCATAAAAATAAAAAATAAATAAAAATTAATTAATCACTTCAAAAACAACAACAACAAAGATCTACAAATTGCAATGGGAAGGCTGTGGCAGAAGAAGACCAAAATCATCCCAGTGGTCCTTGGCGCCCTGGGTGCAGTTCCAAAAGACCTTGAAGAGCCCCTCAACGCCATCGGGGCCACAGAAATCACCATCCGCCAATGACAAAAAGCAACTTTGCTGGGAACATTTTGCAGTGATACCTATAACAACAACACTGATAACAAAATCCAGCCATCCCAGGTCCTTGGGAAGGACTCGATGCTGGGATAAAACAAACCAGTCAATAACACCTGTTTGACTGTGCAAACAACAACAACAACATTTTTATTAAAAAACTCAGGCTTCTCTGTAACAAGTCCACTTGACCATCTGACAATAGATATCCTCCGTTTCAGAGACGGAAAGAGGGATGCATTTGAGAGCCAGCGTGGTATAGTGGTTAGAGTGCGGGACTAGGACCGGGGAGACCCGAGTTCAAATCCCCATTCAGCCATGAGACTTGCTGGGTGACTCTGGGCCAGTCACTTCTCTCTCAGCCTAACCTACTTCACAGGGTTGTTGTGAGGAGAAACTTCAGTATGTAGTACACCGCTCTGGGCTCCTTGGAGGACGAGCGGGACATAAAATGGAAATGGAAATACATGTAAATTTGGAAGGTCTGTGTTAACATACCAAAGACGGTGGACCGTCCCCTCCCCTCAAGCCCTCAATGTTGCTAACCCCTCTGCTCTGTTTGCTGCATTCATTTACTTGGCTGCTTGTCCTGTATTCTTTGAGAAGCCAAGAGAGTGTTGGATCTTTACAGGGGTGGCCCTTTCCTGAGGCCAAGAGAGATGGTTTCCTCAGGTGGCTCATTTTGCCTCACCCTTCAGGAGACTTGATGTGTGAGCACTGGGAGATAATCCCCTTAGGGGATGGAGCCGCTCTGGGAAGAGAACCTAGGCTCCAAGTTCCATCTCTGGCTTCTCCAAGACAGGTCCGGGGGAAGAGACTCCTGCCTGCAACCTTGGAGAAGCCGCTGCCAGTCTGTGAAGACGATCCTGAGCTAGAGAGACCGATGGTCTGACTCAGTATATGGCAGCTTCCTGTGATCCTAGGAGTACAAGCTTCATCTGTGTGTCATGGGGGAGTTCTGGCAGCGATCCCGGGGATAAGAAGTGGCGCATTACAAGGTTTTTATCTGTGGAATCATGAAGCGTATGATCCGACACCACTTTGCTCCCCCGCCCTCGACCCCTGCCTGCCAGTGGCATGCTCACAGCATGCTCGGGTGGAAGGCACTTTCAAGCCGCTGGGGCCGTGGGGAAGATACCACACGCCCGTGCATTATTAACGCTTTCCGCCACCTTCCTTCTGCCAGCTCCCGCTTAGTATGCAGGCCGGGTTGGCCAGTTGCTATAGCAATCCATCGGAGTCTTCATAATAAGGCAGGGAACCAGATCAAAAAGACTTTATTGTAATTTCAGGGATAAGGGGTAAGGGGTGTGTGTGTGTGTGTGTGTGTGTGTGTGTGTGTGTGTGTGTACGTGTACACACAGGGGAAAACGACCACCGTACCGTCACATGTTTCCTCCTGGTTTGCAATAAAGACAGAACAGAATATAAGACAGGTGAAAATGCTATCCGCCATTAAGCGGGGGGGGGGGGGGGGGGGACAAAAGTGGATTAATTTTACTATCATATCAGCAAGACATGCATAGCTGTCAGACTGTTGGTCCACCTAGGCACTGTAAGATCTTCCCCTTCAGGGATGGGGCTGCTCTGGGAAGAACACCTGCCTACTTGCGTGCAGAAGGTCCCAAGTTCCCTCCCTGGCAGCATCTCCAAGGTAGGACTGAGAGAGATTCCTGCCTGCAACCTTGGAGAAGCCGCTGCCAGTCTGGGCAGACAATCCTGAACTAGATGGACCAAGGGTCTGACTCAGTAGAAGGCGGTTTCTTGTGCTCCTCTGTGGCCTATATAGCCATCAAGACTAGAAGCCCTTGGAAGACTTGTCCTACACGAACGTGTCTGTGCCGAGCTTAAAACAATCTGAGCTGGTGGTCTCCACCGCATCCTGTGGCAGAGAATCCCATAGGTTAATTCTGCGCTGTGTAGAAAACTAGTTCCTTGTTTGGGTCCTAAAGATCCTGTTCTTCAGTTTCATGGGACGACTCCTGCTTCTAGTGTTAGGAGAGGAGAAAAAAATTGCCACTCTCCATGCCATGGATACTTAATTCTACCAGGGGCGTAACTACAATAGGGCAAGGGGAGACAATTGTCTGGGGGCCCACTGCCGGGGGGGGACAGAGGAAAGTCACATGACTGACTCCCCCAGCTGTGCACCCGCCCGGGCTTCCTTCAGTTGTATTCATCCTCCGAAATTGATGCGAGTGTTAAGACCTGGAGCTACCAGAACAGCAGGTCTTTCTCTAGTCCCATGAAATCACTTGCATCGTCTACAATTTGCAATTTAAAATTTAAAAACAATTTAGGATGTTCTATTGTGGCACATAGGTTATCTATCTATATCTATCTATCTATCTAAATAAATTTTACTCTGCTTTTTGTTACCACTATTCAGCCTCAATTATGATTTCTTTACTTCATGAGCTGAGGTTCAGCGAGGGGGGGACCCATCTTAAAATCTTGTCTCTGGGCCCCCTCCAACCTTGCTACGCCCCTGAATCCTACGGACCTGTATCACGCCTCCCTGCAGTCGCCTTTTTTTCTAAATAATAATAATATTTAATTCGTTAAAGTTTAATCACTCATTTTTAACGGTTTTTCGTGTTTTTAATGCTTAACGGTTGGGATGTTTGCTTCTCAACCTGTTTTTCTGGTTTATTTGTAAACTGCCCCGAGACATTTGTATGAGGCTGGATATACATGGCATAAATAAATAAGATCGCTACCATTTGTTATTCCATTATTTATCATGATTCACTAAAACAATCCCCCCCAATAACTGCTAACTGGGCAAAGAGGCACCTTTTTAATGTGGTGATTCTCTTTATTGAGCAGGGGGAGAGCAACTGGCCCTATCCGTCCCCAGGACAGGACCTCCAGTGACTGTTGCTGGTGTCTATCTCATGTTTCTTTTCAGATTGTGAGCCCTTTGGGGACAAGGATCCATCTTATTTATTTATTGTTTCTCTGTGTAAACCGCCCTGAGCCATTTTTGGAAGGGTGGTATAGAAATTGAATTATTATTATTATTATTATTATTATTATTATTTAATTAAAACGTTTAGTGAAAACACACACACACACACACACACACACACACACACACACACACACCATTTCCAAATTCAGGAAGCTGAACGGGTCTTTCCCTTTCCCGAATAACCACCCCTCGGCTTCCTCCTCTGGGTCCGGCTTCTGGCGACCTAGGAAGCCGGCGAGCTATTCAGGACTCCCCGGCGGCTGCATTATGATCCCATGACGCAGACAGGGCCATGTTGTTGCCTGTTCTCTGACCCCAGGCATGTAAACACAGCCCGCATTCTGGCAAGACATTGAATGTCCCTGATTATTGAGACGTTCTGGGCTAGGTGCCAGCCGGGAAGACCCTGGCCAACGCTTCCCTTGGCAAGGCGCCCAGGTCTGCGCACTGACTTTCAGGAGGTGGCAGGGAAGGAGCCCTCGGCACAGCGGGGGGCCATGTCAGCACTGGAGTTGCTGTTATACACACACACACACCCCCCAACCCCTTTCTAATTTCACTCGCAGCAGCAGCAGCAGACAGGCGAGAGCCACGGGCTGCCGCACTGCTACAGCGGGCCATTTAAACATAGGAAGCTGCCATCCTGAGTCAGACCCTTGGGCTATCCAGCTCAGTGTCATCTGCACTGGCCGGCAGCAACTCTGCAAGGATCCAGGCAGGAGTCTTTCCCAAACATAGGAAGCTGCCATACCGAGTCAGACCCTTGGGCCATCTAGCTCAGTGTCGTCTGCACTGGCCGGCAGCAGCTCTGCAAGGTTTCCGGCAGGAGCCTTTCCCAAACATAGGAAGCCGCCTTATACTGAGTCAGAGCCTTGGGCTGTCTAGTTCGGTATTGGCGACACAGACTGGCAGCGGCTCTCCAAGGTTCCGGGCAGGGCTCTTTCTCAGCCCTACCTGGAGATGCTGCCAGGGATTGAACCGGGGACCTCCTGCATGTAAGGCAGATGCTCCACCAGTGAGCTACGGCCTCATCCTTCATGAGGCCCCCAAATGGCTGCTAGCCCTGATCTGCGTAGGGTGGAGTCCGCTGTGCTTTCTTCCCCCCTCAAGACAGTGCTGGGTTAACTTTGTCGGGTCTCTAGCATGGCCCGATGGGAAGGACCTGGCCTACCCAGACGGGAAGGAGCAAATGATCAGTCCTCTCGCTCCGACAACGACACATATTTAGATGCTGCTTTCCAGCACAAGTTCCCAAAGCAGTTGACATGGAGAAATCATCATCAAGGTGGCCGCCTGTCCCCAAAGGACTCACCATCTCATAAAGAAACAGAAGATGGACACCAGCAACAGCCACTGGAGGGCTGGTGTGCTGGGGGTGGAGAGGGCCGGTTGCTCTCCCCCTGCTAAATAGAAGAGAATCGCCACTTGAAAAGGTGTTCCTTTGCTCAGCTAGCAGGTGAGAGAGAAGGAGCCGCTCATGAGAATGTTTATGGAGTTTTCTTGTCTTCCCCTCCGACGCATGGCCGTTTCCCCCTCCGACGCATGGCCGTTTCCCCCTCCGACGCATGGCCGTTCCCCCCTCCGACGCATGGCCGTTCCCCCCTCCGACGCATGGCCGTTCCCCCCTCCGACACATAGCCATTCCCTTCCCAACCAACACATGGCCATTTCTCCCAAAACATGGCCATTTCTCCGAAGCACACATGGGTCTTGGCGCTTCCCTGGATGATCCTCCTTGGCAGTCGGTCATGAAGACGGGCTCTATTTTTAACACCACCATGCCAGAGGGTGCCATATTTGTTTTTCCTTCCATAGGCTCCAAAACGCTTGAGGCATCTTTTGGGTTTTTGGCTTTATTCTGTTTGGGATTTAAAAAAAAAAAAATGAAAGAGAATTTAATAATGAGAAGCTCAGGGAAGCAGCCCAATTGATATGAAAAAGAATCAATCCAGCCCAAGAACGCTTCCACACACAAAGCCGCTGGGAGATGCCTCTTGATGCTGCCGTGAAAATAATGAAATCTGCATAGCAAGGCACTCTCTTGTCTCTGATATTCTGTCAAAGGAAATGCTGCATCCGTGCAGCTGCTGGGGAAAAGGAGTCCAGGGCCCTCGACAGCGGAAACCAAGATAAACTTTTGCTGCAAATATCAGGGAAAGCAGCACCATGGAGTACAGCAAGCATGGAGATGTGCAAACGAGAGAGGAGCAGTTGATTCTGTTCCGATTCTGATAGCTCTCCGGGGGCTGTTGTCAGGGCAGGGACTGAGGCTGGGGTGTATTCCTGTTATTCCTCTGAACTCAACTCTGTTGAGCTGGTATCCAGATGAACCCTGACAATTTCCATGCATGTATACAAGGGACAACATGCATCAACACACATAGTGTGCACACATTCATATTCTCTCTCTCTCTCTCCTCGCAGAGATTTCACTCCTAGACATAGGAAGCTGCCATCTACTGAGTCAGACCCTTGGTCCACCTTGCTCAGAGTTGTCTTCACAGACTGGCAGCAGCTTCTCCAAGGTTGCAGGCAGGAATCTCTCTCAGCCCGATCTTGGAGATGCTGCCAGGGAGGGAACTTGGAACTTTGCTGCCAGTCTGGGTTGGCAATACTGAGCTAGATGGGACCAATGATCTGACTCAGTAGAAGGCAGCTTCCTATGGTCCTAAAATTGTCTCTGACAAAAAGGAGAGACTTTGCAGGGAAACCGCTAGGAAACTGGGGCTGATAAATACAGAAAGCTGGAATATACAAGACTGGTTTCTACCACTGCGAGGTCTCCAGTTTCCCATGCTGGGAGTTAAATTCCACATCCAGTGCTGGATTTCCTGCACAGAGAAATGTAACTCATTCCATGAACTTTAGAGAACCCCGATTTAATTCTCTTTCCACGCCACTGTGCCAGACAAATACCATTTATGTATTCTTTTAGGGTAGCTGCTTCGACCTTTAAAGGTGAAACCTCCAATAAATATATGTGGTGTATAATTATTTATATTTTAGTTTTCTTTTCTTTAATTTCAGGGCCTGCCATTAAAGCCTATAATTACATGATAAAAACAGAGAGAAAAGTATGGCTGCAGTTTTATGCCCTCCATAAATTAAACCACTTTTGTCAGGATGATTCTTTGCAGCACTTAAAAAACATCTGAGGTGAGTTGCTAGTGCAATCAGCAATGTGTGACAAAATGCTGCTGCTTCTACTTTTTCTTCTCCTGGGGACACTCTAGCCACTCTAGGCTTCTGCAAAGCCAAATGACAGGACTTCCATAGGTTGCATAGGAAGCGGCTTCTAATGAGTCAGGCAATTGGTTCCTCCAGCTCAGGATCGTCAACTCTGACTGGCAGTGTCTCTCTGGGGTCTTTCCTAGGCCTACTTGGATATGGATCCTTGGACATTCTGCCTGCAAAACAGACACTCTTCTGCTGAGCTGCAATCCTTTCTGAAAGCAGAGAGTGTTTTTCCTTTCTTTTCATAAGAGATGGAGGGATAGGAAAAGAGGAAGCTGCCATATACTGAGTCAGACCCTTGGTCCATCTAGCTCAGGACTGCCTGCTCTGACGGGCAGCAGCTTTCCATGGTTTCTTGCAGGGGGTCTCCCCCAATCTTAGACTGTGCATTTTGGGGCCCAGAATCTGCTAACCCTTATAGTCAAGACCCTACTCTGGGGTCGTTCAGGGGTTCAAAATGACAGGGAGAGAAAGAGTTTGCGGATGACACTAAACTATTTAGGGTAGTGAAATCCACCAAGGAGTGTGGGGAACTCCAAATGGCTCTCTCCAAACTGGGGGAGTGGGCGGCAAAATGGCAAATGCGGTTCAGTGTTGGCAAGTGTAAAGTGATGCACATTGGGGCAAAACACACCAACTTCACATATACGCTGATGGGATCTGAGCTGTCGGTGACTGACCAGGAGAGAGATCTTGGGGTTGTGGTGGACAGCTTGTTGAAAGTGTCGACTCAATGTGCGGCAGCTGTGAAAAAGACCAATTCCATGCTAGGGATCATTTGGAAGGGGACTGAAAATAAGAATGCTAATATTATCATGCCCTTATACAAATCTATGGTGCGGCCACATCTGGAGTACTGCGTACAGCTTTGGTCACCGTATCTTAAGGAGGACACTGTAGGACTGGGAAAGTTGCAGAAGAGGGCAACCCAGATGATCAGGGGCCTGGAGCACCTTCCTTATGGGGCTAAGCTACGACACCTGGGGCTCTTTGCCTTGGAAAAGAGGCGACTTAGGGGAGACAGGATTGAAGTGTATACAATTATGCATGGAGTGGAGAGGGTGGACAGAGAGAAACTTTTCTCCCTCTCTCACAACACTAGAACCAGGGGTCATCCCATGAAACTGAAGGTTGGGAAATTTCAGGACGGTCAAGAGGAAGTCCTTTTCCACACAGCACATAATTAATCTGTGGAATTCCTTGCCATGGGATGTGCTGATGGCCACCAGCTTGGATGGCTTTAAAAGGGGCTTAGACAGATTCATGGAGGGCAAGTCTATCAATGGCTACTAGTCGGAGGGCTACAGGCCACCTCCAGCCTCAGAGGCAGGATGTCTCTGAGTCCCAGTTGCAGGGGAGTCACAGCAGGAGGGAGGGCCTGCCCTCAACTCCTGCCTGTGGGCTTCTCAGAGGCATCTGGTGGGCCACTGTATGAAACGGGATGCTTGACTAGATGGTCCTTGGGCCTGATCCAGCAGGGCTGTTCTGATGTTCTTAAGAAGTGGCCGCGTTATATTCTGGCACTGTTTATGCACGCGCACACACCCAAAAGACCTGGCAAATGAGGCCCCGGTGTTCCTTGTTAGTAAGCATCTAAGTGGTCAGATCAGGCTGACGTTGAAAAATGAAGTGGAAGCAGATTTTGCCGCCCTGACCCTACCTTTCCAGGGTTTGCATGGCCCTCTTCCTGCAAGCTCAGCACATTTTTATCATGGCCTTCCTCATTAGAGGCAGTATTATTCCCCATCTAAGAACCAGAGGGAAAACATGCCAACTTGTTTACTGAGAACAGATCACGGCCGCACAGCCAGGGCATATGGATACCATTTCCTGCCCTGCATCTGGAAACGGAGGACTGCTCCTTTCCTTTGCGTATGTCCTTATAAGGCTTTACTGCTCAGGGCAGGGCAGTTGAGGGATGGGACTAAAAGACGCCATGTATTTAAACTGTGGACTGGCTCGGGTTCAGTTCTGGCCCTGATCAGTTCTGCTTCTTCCCCTTAGGAGTTCTTCATCAGTTCTTCCTCTTCCTCTTAGGAGATGGAGCCGTTCTGGGAAGAGCAGAAGGTTCCAAGTTCCCTCCCTGGCAGCATCTCCAAGATAGGGCTGAGAGAGAGATTCCTGCCTGCAAGCTTGGAGAAGCTGCTGCCAGTCTGTGTAGACAATACTGAGCCAGATGGACCAAGGGTCTGACTCAGTAGGAGGCAGCGTCTTACGTTGCTATCAAGAATCAAGACCTCTCCCTACTGGGGAGGTCTCCGGTTGCTTATTAGAAGAAAAATCTGTCGCCACGGCACAGAACATGTCCATCTCCTTCGGAGTTTAGATGAGTGGCATTTGTCTGCCTGAATATATGCCCTTTCCAGGTCTTGCAGAGCAGAAGTTCAGAAAACGAAGGACAGGGAGATCCGAGGAGGAGGAAATGATGCTTTGTGGGACATGATCTTTTACACGGGGCGTTGAGCCCTGGATGCATGTCACAGGCGTCCCGCGGAAGCAGCTCATGAGAGATTCATGAGGAATGGGCCTTTGATCACACACAGCTTCTCGTGCAACTCGGGGCTCTTGCTTTCGCTGGCGAACTGCCCTGCGCAGTAAATTGACGAGGGAGCGAATAATGATTATTCAGCAATCGCGGCCCTCTTCCAAAGTGAGGATTCTGCCAGCAGATGAAACCTGGGAGAAAAAGGGCAAACGGAGGTGGGTGGAGGAGATCAGAGCACAGAGAGATTACAGCAGCGTCTCTTTGGTGAAAACGATTTGTGGGCCCAGGGTCCGATCTCCCATTTTGCAAAACTTCAGCTGAAGCTGGGAAGCCGGCTGACCCATGAAATTCATTTGCGTGGGGCTCGAGCAGGATATATTTGGGGTGAATTGTGCCCCATAGAACAAATCGGTACGAAACAAAGGCTTTCATAGGTGCATAAGAACATAGGAAGCTGCCACATACTGAGTCAGACCCTTGGTCTTCCTAGCTCAGGATTGTTTTCACAGACTGGCAGCGGCTTCTCCAAGGTTGCAGGCAGGACTCTCTCTCAGCCCTGGCAACGTACTGTATGCTTTGGTAGTTTGTTGGTTCAATTTAAAAAAATCTTGTCCTATTAAAATAAATAAATAAATCTTGTCCTATCTTGCAGATGCCATGGAAGGAAACTTGGAACCTCAGATGCTCTTCCCAGAGTGGTGGCTCCATCCCCGAAGAGGAATCTCTTCCAGTGCTCACACTTCTGGTCTCCCATTCATATGCAACCAAGGCAGACCCTGCTTAGCTAAGGGGACAGGTCATGCTTGCTCCCACCAGACCAGCTCTCCTCTCCCTCGATAGACAGACAGATAAACGAAGGCCTTTGGACACCACCACCCCGCTGCAAGTTAAGCATCGTTTTTTTAACATGTAGGTTCTTGAGGGCACAAATCACACCGCCCAGGACAGGCTAAAGAGGATTTGGAGGTCCCCCATGGGATATGGGGGCCAAATCTGGGTGCCTAAATGGCATTTTATGTAAACTGGCTTGAAAATAATGTTTGAGCAGAATTAACAACTGCACATTTTGCTCCAGAACTCCTTCTGCCAGGGCTGGAGCTTAGCTGGGTGGAAAAATAAAAGGGGAAAAAAGAAATCTGAGTGGGCTAAGCAATCTGGGCGAGATGCTTACAATCCGGGTGAAAGCCGGAATTGCGGAGGGCAAGGCAACTCGAGGAGGCCCCGGACTTCAGCCCCCAAGTCCAGGGGTCAGAGTGCCTCTGCTTCCACACTAAGACAAATGCGGCACGATTTATTCTCGACAAACTCCTGCTGGCGTCTGTTTTGGTCATGGGCTGTGCCTAGCTGGACATTTTCTTTCTAAGAGATTCCAAGGCTCCTGCCACACACGCATCCTCCAGGGCTCTTTCCCCCTTTTCAGCCTTTGCCCTTCCGTTTCCTCTTCCTGCCTCTTCAGTTTTTGCAGGCTCGGGGAGCTGCTGAATTATTTACCAGCCTCGCGGACTTCAGAAGCTGCAGAAGACTGGCGAGTGAACCCACAGGAGACTCTGCAGAGGGGAGAAAGCAGAGAGGCCGGGTGGCGGAGGAAAGGATAATTAAGTGCAACCTTCCCCCCCATTGCAGACCCTTCACCAAATAAAATGCTCCTTGGAGGGCCGGCTTCCCGGTCACCATGGCACCTGGGAAGAACAAGCTGTGTGCAAAGCTAAAAGCTCTGCTTGGAAGCATCACTGTGTGGTTTGATGCGACTCTTGAGATGTGCATGGTCCTTGCCATTAGCAGATGCAACCACCCCCCACCAGAAAGGAGAGCTGGTCTGGTGGCAGCAAGCAGGACTTGTCTCCTTAGCTAAGCAGGGTCCACCCTGGTTGCATCTGAATGGGAGACTAGAAGTGTGAGCACTGCAAGAGATTCCCCTTAAGGGATGGAGCCGCTCTGGGAAGAGCATCGAGGTCCCAAGTTCCCTCCCTGGCAGCATCTCCAAGATCGGGCGGAGAGAGACTCCTGCCTGCGACCTTGGAGAAGCCGCTGCCAGTCTGGGTAAGCAATACTGAGCTAGATGGACCAAGGGTCTGACTCAGTATATGGCAGCTTCCTATGTGGCCATGCCGAAGGGCTCAGGTTCAATCCCTGGCAGCATCTCCAGGTGGGACTGGGAAAGACTCCTGCCTGAAACCTCAAGAGAGCTGCTACCTGTCAGTGCAGACAACCCTGAGTGAGTTGGACCAGTGGCCTGGCTCAGCAGAAGGCAGCTTCCTATGTGCCAAAGGAAAGCGACTAGGGCCCTGTTTGGACGGTTGCCTTCGATCCCTGCCTTTTTATGACCCCAGAAGCGGCTGTTTTCGCAGAGTTTTACTGCGTTTGCCTTGCATTTTTTTAAAAAAACTTTGCCATTAAAACAGCCACGCATTCACAGGGGAAGAATGGGCAGCCGATAGAAATCGGTTCAATGCATAAATAAAAGGCAGGGGGGCTGGGTCCTTGTGTGCCTACCCTGTCGGTAATTGTGGGGCTGGGCTGGGGGGGGGGCGCCTGTGCTTGGCTGTGGGTCCTGGAAGCCTGCAAATCTATTTCAGACCCGTTCGGATTCCCTAAGCCAATTCCCTAAGCCAAGCGTTGTCTGGTTTTAAGTTAAAACCTCTCCGCGGTTCCTGCCCCAAACCATAAATCTCCCCTGTCACCTTGGGCTTGGGGTATGCATGCTCAAACTTATGTCTGCAATCATGGAAAACCAGACCCAGGTTCATCAAAAGGTTCCCAAGGCAGCCTCTGTGTGTGTTAAAAGCCTCCAAATGGCCAACTCTCCCTCTCTCTCACACACCTCCACAAACATTGCAACATATTGCACAGCGCCCGTCCACAGGCTGATGGTGCTCCCTAGTGATCACAGCTGAAGATGGAGGAAAGTGGCTCATTTGGAGACCTCCGTTACGGACCCGGTGTGGTGTGGTGGTTAGACAATTGGATTGGGACCTGTAAGAGGAAATCCCAGATGTTGACTACAGCTCCCAGAATCCCTAGCAGCAGTGGGCTTTGGCTGAGGATGCTGGCAGTTGTAGTCAACAACATCTGGGATTTTCTGTTAGAGGGAACACGGATTAGGACCCAGGTTCAAATCCTCACTGGGCCGTGAAACTCACGGAGTCACCTCTCTCTCACGCTGACCTAGCTCACAGGCTCGCTGTGAGGATAAGTGTAGCCATGTACCCCACTCTGGGCTGCTCCTTGCAGGGACAAATCAATAGTAAAAGAACCGAAGTACAGCCCTGCTGGATCTGACCCAAGGCCCATCGATGACAGAATCCTGTTTCACACAGTGGCCCACCAGATGCCTCCGGGGAGCCCAAAAGCAAGAGGTGAAGGCATGCCCTCTCTCCTGCTGTTGCTCCCCTGCAACTGGGATTTAGAGGCATCCTGCCATCAGAACTATTTTATTTAGCTAGTTTATATTCTGCCCATCCCAGAATAAGCAGGAAATTTCTCAGCTTGAAGAATACTCCCTCGAGACAATCACGACCCCTTCTGCCTCTGAGGGGGGGTCGGTGTCTAAAATCCTTGAGTATCCTCACCAGCCATTTCACCCCTTTGTGATTCTGAGGGGGAAAGGGTTTGACACATTTACGCTCTTTCGGTGGGGACTGACCGCCCCCAAACAATATCACAACAACTGCACGTATCTGGACTCCCGAGGACCTGGTTAAAAAGTTGTGCACTGAATCTGCTGATAATTGTACGCGTGCATGCATACACACACACATGCACAACACTCATCTTTTTTTCACATGAGGGATAAACATTTTGTTGCGGGTCTATACCTGTAACATTTTCATAAATAAATAGAGCACATTTTTAGGAGTAAATAATAATAGAATGTATTTATTTATTTAACGTATTTTAATTTAACTTGGAGATCTAGCGAACGCTGGTCTTCAGTCCTGGTTCAATATTGATTGGATTGATTGATTGATTGATTAAGTGCCGTCAAGTTGGTGTTGAGTGTTAGCGACTGCATCGATAGATTCTCTCCAGGATGGTCTGTTTTCTGCTTTGCCTTGAAGCTCTCTCAGTGTGGTGCATAATATAATACACAGCTATTCTATGCTATACAGTATTCCCTTTAATTGGGCTGTGCAGGCCCCATCCCTAAATTCATCTATTTCTCCCACCCGGGGCAAGGAGCAGTTACCCAGATGTGGATTTTTCTTCTAAGAAAAGGAGGAAAAAAACAAGACAGGTTTTTCTTCTACGACGCTCAGAGAAATGCAGAGCAACGCTCAGGAAGACGGCATTGCCAAAGATCTCTGGCAGGGTTCCCGTCCTGCTTGTTCCTTTTCATCAGTCTAATGTCAGGGGTTTAGAAGTCTGGATTCTGGTGAGAACAGAGCAACGCCAGAGGCATCGAGATCCAAACGGGACTCAGACTTGCGTATGGGGAAGAGATGCTTTCAGTGGGGTGGGAGTGGAAGCCCAGCTCTAGATGAAAGCCCGACACATGGGAAGAGTTCGCTGGGGCTTTCACCACCACTTCCCACCATTTATCAAACGACATCTGTTCTGTAGCATTTTATTTTTTTTTTAAAGGCACTTTTAACCATCTCAAGGACAGAAAACCTAAGGAAGTGTTCCTTCCTCATTTTATCTACACAAGAACCTTGTCAGATGTTTCTGGGGATGTTTTTCTCCCGGCTTAGTGAGAGAGCGTCGGCCTTACATGCATGAGGTCGCAGGTTCGATCCCTGGCAGCATCTCCAGGTAGGGCTGAGAAAGACTCCTGCTTGAAACCTCGGAGAGCCGCTGCCAGTCTGTGCAGACAATACTGAGCTAATGGACCAAGGGTCTGACTCGGTATGCCAGCTTCCTAAGTACCAAATAGCTTAGGCTGAAAGATGGGGAAAAATAGCCTATGATGAGCTCCTCCACCGCCCTGATGCAGCAGGGATTTGAACCTTGGTCTGCGCAGCCCCATTCTGACCACATCTCCGCACTATCAGAACGGCAATTTGCCAGGGCTAAGCAATCTAAAATAGGGGCTGCCCCCAGATATATGGGGCTGGTTGGCATGGATGCGGATTCCGACACTGGAAAGAGCCGTGGTCCACTGCCAGCGCATCTGCTTTGTAACCAAAAGGTCCCAGGTTCAATCTCTGGCAGCATCTCTAGGTAAGGCTGGGGAAGACTCCCGCCTGAAACCCTGAAAAAAGCTGCTGCCAGTCAGAGACGGCAATCCCTGAGCTAAGTGGACCCATGGTCTGACTCAGCAGATGGCAGTTTCTTATATTTCACAATCCACAGCATTGGTACGGAAGATGAAGTCACGGTACCTACTCCCTCCCCCCCGCCCCAGCCCCAACTTCAGGCTTAAGCTCTAAACACCAAGGCAGGAACGGATGCATCTTCCATGCAGAAGAGTTCCAACAAGCACCCGGGGCCCAGCAAAAGTTATATGATATGGATTTAGCCAGGGAATCCTTCCTGCCCTGAAGTCAGCTTTTCTGAACATAAATTTGTTGTGTGGTGCCCTCTGCTGGCAACTTCATACAACTGCCACAAGGATAAAAGTCATAGGAACATAGAAAGCTGCCATATACTGAGTCAGACCCTTGGTCTATCTAGCTCAGTATTGTTTCCACAGACTGGCAGCGACTTCTCCGAGGTTACAGGCTTCTCTCAGCCCTCTCTTGGAGACGCTGCCAGGGAGGGAGCTTGAAACCTTCTGCTCTTCCCGGAGCCAAAAGGTCTGACTCAGTATCAGGCCGTAGAGATCAGGGGCAGAACATCTGCTTGCATGCACAAGGTCTCACGTCCAACTCCTGGCATCTCCAGGAAGGGCTGAGCAAGGCGCCCTGTAATGGTGAACGGGCTGAAGCTCAATAGTAGAGCATCTGCTTTGCATGCGGAAGTTTAACCCCTGATCTCTCTGAGCAGGGCTCAGAAAAGCTCATGCCTGAAAATTTGGAGAAGCTGCTGCCAGTCTGGGTAGATAATGCTGAGCTAGATGGACCAAGGGTCTGACTCAGTATATGGCAGCTTCCTATGTACCTCTGATTCAGTACAAGGCAGTTTCCTTTACTATTAACCCTAAACACACATACACACACCCTCTGATTTCATGAGGCATTGCATTCACATAAACTTGATTCTTTTTTTCCTCTTTTTTTAAGGGCAACAGAGACATCATGTATCCTAAGGTCTTTTTATTCCATCTTTAAGATTAAATATATATTCAGTAGTCTCTCTCTCTTCTTTTAAAACCACACAAGAGGGGGAAAAAATACATTCTTCATATATGTAAGAAATACTGACCATCGAGCAGGGACCATTTACAGTGCAAAGTACAATATTAACACAGATGCAAGGACATCACCACCTAGGAACGATTATCGCGACAATTTCTACAGCATGAATTGGAGCTATTTGGTGCCCCCTGCCTGCCCCCTTCGCCGTCTGAGATTCTACAGGGTGGGCGTTCTAAGGGTTCTCGCTTAAAAAAAAAAAAAGCTACAAACCCTTGCATTGCTCAGGGACCATCACGCACGCACCTCAGATTTAGGAGTGCCTGTTTACTTATGCACATCCACAGCCGCAGGAGGATTTCAAGTCTCTGGTTCCCGCTCAGCCCCTGCGGAATCAAGGAACAGCAGCACCCCAGAACAGATCAAGGAATTCAACTGATTGATTGTGTTGTAAGAGCCAGGAAAGTGAAGGCATCCACACACACACACATATACACAGTAGCAGAAAGAGTGTGACCAAGAGTTCACGTTTCTAGGCTGGAACGAAGGTGGAGAGAAGGTGGCGTCTCCGGCAGAATTCCACTCCTTTCAGTAGGGAATATCATTCTGGTAGTACTGGATCATATCGTAGGTCTTACTCCTAAAAAGGAAACGACAAATGCACAGAGAGCCACAAAAACACATGTTTCAGAGCCTCATGAGTAGGTTAAGCGTGCAGAACCCCAGCTGCTGTGGGACTACAACTCCCATCATCCTCAGCCACAACAGTTTGAGGTGGTGCAGTCCACCAAGTTTCTTTTTTGGCTGTGCCAAAAGCCAGATAAAGCCCAGAGGAGAGAGAGGGTTTACACGGCCGTGGCCGGTTATGAAGGCCAACGATGATGCCGAAGAAAGGTTCTAGTCCAGAGAAGCTCCTGCCGCCATGGCTGCTGGTTGCTGGACTACAAACCCCATCACCCCCAGCCACAATAAATTGCAGCTGGGGCTGCTGAGAGTTGCTGAAGCAGCTTTGCGGGCCTGCTCAACTTAGCCCCCCCCCCGCGTGCGGTTTCTGGACTACAACTCCCATAATTCCCAGCCACAGTGGCCCACAGCCAGGGGTTATGGGAGTTGTAGGCCGACATCTGCACCCCAAGTTGAGCAACCCTTCAGACAGAGAGTCAAGGGTGCCGATCCCCGAACTAGAGGACGGCCAGGAGGGAGGCCGCCAGCAGTGACCAACCTGTTGCTGAGGAAGCAGCTTTGAATGATCTTGATGATGAAGTTGGCGGCTTCCCGCTCCGTCATGTTCGGGCTGAACCGGTTCCTGCGCAATCGGGCAGCAAAGCAGAGAGTGCAAAAGACGCAGCGGTTAGTAAAGCCCCGATGATTACCGTGCTGCTGGAGCGTGCCCCTTTCGCCCCAAAGCAAGCCCCGCTGTGTTCAAGGGGACTCGATCCCAATCAGAAAGCATGCGCGGAATTACAGGCAGCCTCCGCCATTTTTGTCTGACCGAGGTTTGCAGGAAACGCTCCCGTTCCCATCGCTCCCTGCGCCACTCTGGGAGGACTGAATTTCTATTCTCTCTTTTGTGGGAACTCAGGGGAAGGAGAGCTGGTCTTGTAGGGGCAAGCAGGGTTTGTGCCCCTTGCTAAGCAGGGTCCGCCTTGGTTTGCATTTGGTTGGGGGACTACATATGCGCGCTGTAAGGTATTCCCCTCAGGGGATGGGGCCGAGATGGACCAGGGGTCTGGGGAAAGAGTCCAGGGTTTCTAAATTGTTTTAATGTTGTAACCTGCTTTTTCCAGGGTTTTAAAACTGTTTCGAATGCTTTGACTGTTATTGTTTTATGGTATTTTACCATCTCTGTTCTTAACTGCTAATTGTTTGTTTGTTTAATGGATTTCTATACCAAAGTCTAAAACACATTTTAACTGTTTTGTTTTAATGTAAACCGCCCTGAGCCATTTTGGAAGGGCAGTATAGAAATCAAATGAAAGAAAGAAAGAATAAATAAATCAATATTGTAAAAAGAAGTTCCCTCCCTGGCAGCATCTCCAAGAGAGGGCTGAGAGAGACTCCTGCCTGCAGCCTTGGAGAAGCCGCTGCCAGTCGGTGTAGACAATCCTGAGCTAGAAGGACCAAGGATCTGACTCAGTAGGAGGCCGCTTCCTATGTTCCGAAGACAGGTCTCCCATCCAGGCACTAACCAGACCCAGAACTTCAGACCAGGACTTTATCTTATTTATTTGTTATTTCTCTGGGTATACTGCCCTGAGCCGTTTTTGGAAAGGCGGTATAGAAATTGAATAAATAAATAAATAATACATAAGGCTGCTGCAGCTAGGTGCCCGGACGCCCTCTGGTTAAAAAGGACGGGCCACTTACTTCAACAGCTTGATTGTCTGCCCTCGGAAACAAGGCAGGCCTGTGTCCAGCATCAAAGTCACCAGGGAGACCACGGCATCCATGTAGGGCCTGCGGAAGGAGAGAAGAGAGGGGACGTTTGGACCAGTGCTCTCCCCCTGTAGAGCCCGGGGGCCAGTGGTGACCCACATCAACCCTGAGCCCGGCTCCCCGGACAACTGCTCCTTGGGCCTGGGTGAATCTGCGGCCAAAGCTGGATCCTTGGCACAGTCTGGCTGGCACCGTGCGGAAATGGACTGTTCCCACCGGGCCGTGCGGCGCTCTGCCCGGTGGTGGCGGTGGCGGGGTGTTTTAAAGGAAAACGGAGCCCTCTTGAGCCCCTGAAGAGAGCAGGTCCGGTGGCAGCAAGCATGAATGGTCCCCTTTGCTACGCAGGGTCTGCCCTGGTCTGCATTTGAATGGGAGACTGTAAGGTATTCCCCTGAGGGGATGGGGAAGTAAGGACAGGAAAGGGCAGTTCCACTCCTCTGGGCTTGGAGCCACCCGCCTGCCCGGCTGCTGGAAGGACAAAACACTGCAAGGTGGAGAACTGCCTCCAGGCAGAGGCTGGGAAGCCACATTCCGGAAGCCAAGGGCTGTTTTTTAAGGCAGCGTACGTACAACTGTGAAGGCAGGGGCAGAGAGCCAGGGAGGAGAGCTGGTCGGGTGGGAAGGTGAAGGTAAAGTTGTGCCTTCGAGTCAATTTCGACTCCTGGCGCCCACAGAGGCCTGTGGTTGTCTTTGGTAGAATACAGGAGGGATTGACCATTGCCTCCTCCCGCACAGTATGAGATGATGCCTTTCAGCACCTTCCTATATCGCTGCTGCCCGATACAGGTGTCTCCCACAGTGTGGGAAACATACCAGCGGGGATTCAAACCAGCAACCTCCAGCTCGCTAGGCAAATTACTTCCCCGCTGCACTATTAGGTGGGTGGTAGGTAGCATGAATTGTCCTCTTTGCTACGCAGGGCCTTCTCTGCTGCCGCCCCGAGACTCTGGAATGCGTCCCCTGCCAAAATAAGAGCCCCTCCCATCTCTGACAACTTAAAGAAGCAGCAGCAAGTCCTTAGAGACTAATTTCTTCACCCAAGCTTTTTAATTTGATGGCAGCTTTACAATGTTTTAAAGTTTTACCTCAAACCACCTCACCTGACGGCCAGGTATCCCCTGACACACATCTCCATGAACCACTTGAACGGGGTGGCCTCCATCTTCCCTCCCATGATCATCACCATTTCGTCCGTCAGCTTGATGTCTGGTTCCCAGCCCAGATTCCCACCGGGCGAACTCTCAAACATGAAGCCAAAATCTGTGCCAAGGAATCATACCGAGACTGACAAGCAGGTACCACAAAACCGTTTTTTTCTTTTCTTTTTTTTAAAGAAAAGCATAGCTGACGGCAATTCTAAGCACAGTGGCTGGAGTGTGCGATTTGGAACAGAAAATTTGTGTGCGATTTGGCTAGAGGGGAAGATGAGAACCTCCAGTTGCCTACCCGCCCACAAATATGGTAAATCTTTATATACTGCTTTTCAACACGAGTTCACAAAGTGGTTTCCAGAGATACAAATAAATAAGACGGCTCCCTGTCCCCAAAGGGCTCACCCTTTAAAAAAAGAAAAAGACGCCAGCAACAGCCACTGGAGGGATGCTGTGCTGGGGATGGAGAGGACCAGTTGCTCTCTTTAGGACAGCGTCTCCACTGACTGGCAGCAGCTCTCCGAGGTTTCGGGCAGGAATCTCTCCCAGCCGTACCTGGAGATGCTGCCAGGGAGGGAACCTGGAAACCTCTGCATGCGAAGCAGATTCCCTTCCATGGAGCTACAGCCCCCTCCCCGAGGCAGACCTCCGTTTTTAAGCACAGCAGAGCACGATGCCCTCCACCCAACAGGTGTTGGTTTTTTTGCGGCGGTGGCAGAGCGGATGTGCAAGGCCTTTCTTTCGGGAACCAGACCAAGAGAAGACATAAGAGCAGCCTCACCGATATGAATGAGGTGCCCGTGCTTGTCCAGCATGATGTTGCCGTTGTGCCGGTCTTTGATCTGGAGCAGGAACAAGAGGAGGCTGTAGGCGGCCATGCTGCGGATGAAGTTGTAGCGGGCCTGCGGAGGGAAGAGATGTCAGCAACATGGGGGGGGGAGAGAAGGGGGCGGGGTATAGGGGAAGGGGTATAAGGGGAGGGGGAGGAGGGGAGGGGGAGGGGGAGGAGGGGAGGGGTGGGGGAGAGAAATAAACTATAGACTGGTGGGTCAGGTGCAGAGTGGCCATGCCCCCGAAATTCTGGGTTTCACCCTGATTCTAAACATCTCACTCAGATTGTTTAGCCCACCCAGATTTGCCCAGATTTCAGCTTTCTTCTTCTTCTTTTAATTAAAAGCCGAACTCTAGCCCTTATAACTCCCCTCGAAGAAGCGGAGTTATGGAACAAAACGCGCCGCCGCTCTTCTGCTCATCAATCATTTCCCAGCCAATTTACATAATATGCAAATGAGGCACCCCCAGTTGGACAGCCAGAACAGGGCAACCCCAGTCAGGCGGGCGAAGAGCCAAGAAAACCAGACATCCGGCGCTTCCCCCCGTGTGGAGATAGGCAGGTGCGCCGCTGGTGCCCTTTTCTGAAGCAAGCCGAGGAGAGACGGCGGTTATACCCGGGCCTCTCCTCGGGCGCATGCGCCCCGAGTCGGACTGTGCATCGGGCGAGATACCTTTTGGAACGGCAGGGTCGTTTCGTCTCCATACTGCCTTGTGAAGTAGTCATACATCCCAAAGTCGGTCTGCCTGCCCAGCTGGTCGCGGGACGTACAGTCAGGGATGCATTCAATAACGCCACACTAAGAGAGAAGGAATGGTGGCCGGGTGGGTTTGGCACCGGCAACCCAATCGGTGTTTGAGCGGCTGGTGGCAGCTAGGCCTGGGGTCCAAAGAGCCTGACCTTGTGCACGTTTTCCTCGGAAACAAGTCCCGCCTAGCTTTGTGGGGCTTACTCCCAAGGAAGTAGACATACAAATGCGGCCTCAGGCGGACGCAAAGGACTCCTGGGGGCATCACGGGATTTTCGTCTTTGGTTTTGCTTTCTTGAGCAAGCGACCTGCCGCCCAGCAAGGTCAGAAACGGCTCTTTGAACTGCCCTCGGGTTCAAAAGCCGTTTGCCATACAGCACAAGGGGGGCTGGGGGATTGTTCGAGAAAACGAACAAGTGAAATAAAAAAAGAGTCCCCCCCATCCCTGCTCTGGACTCAGGGTCTCCTTGGGGGTCACACCATCTGGGGTCTTAGCCAATATGGTTTTCGCCTCGGAGAACGCTGCAAGTGACATCTTCAGTTTTTCAAACGTTAAGTAGTTAAGAGGCACAATTAAACGACAAATGCGGGGGCACGGAGGAGGCTCCCAATGAGGGAAAGAGCAACCGAGGGAACGGGCAGAAGGCTCTTGACTCCTGCTGCTTTGGCAGTGGGTCAGAACTAGAAGGAGCCGAAAGGCCGCACTGCTCCACCTCTTCGCTCTGCAGCCGCGCAGAAGGGCTGGCTCCCTCAAGAGCACCTTGGGTCCCCCTGGAGACCTGACAAGCTCCTCTGCTGTGGTCCCTGCATGAACCAGCCCAGATGAAGAACGGCACCGAGCTCACAGGAACCAGCAGGGCTGGGTTATCTGTGACTTCTCAAAGGTCTGAGTTCTCTCGGAAACTCAGGGCTCCAGCAACAAACGGCTTGCCTGTAACTGGCGTCCTTTAAGCGGACTAGAGGAGAGCTGGTCTGGTGGTAGCAAGCACCGCTTGTCCCCTTAGCTAAGCAGGGTCCGCCCTGGTTGCCTCTAAATGGGAGACTACATGTGAGCACTGGAAGAGATTCCCCTTAAGGGATGGAGCTGCTCTGGGAAGAGCATCTAGCTTCCAAGTTCCCTGCCTGGCATCTCCAAGATGGGGCTGAGAGAGACTCCTGCCTGCAACCTTGGAGAAGCCGCTGCCAGTCTGGGTAGACAATACTGAGCTAGATGGACCAAGGGTCTGACTCAGTAGAAGGCAGCTTCCTAAGTCCCTATGGATACCCCCACCAGCAGTGGTCCATAATGCTTTAAGTGGTCCACTCCACAATGCTGGGGAAAGTGGAAGGAAAAAGAAGGAAAGGGCGACCAGCAACAAGGTGGATGAACTCGATTACGACAGTGATGAAGGCACCACTGAGAGAGCTTAAAGGCCAAGTGGAAGACAGATCCTCCTGGAGAGAATCTATCGATGTGGTTGCTACGAGTTGACACTGACTTGACAGCACTTAAATAATCAATCCAGTGGCCAGCTGTGCCCACTCTGCTCGCTTCGGAAGGCTACAAAATGAGCTCAAAGGCGGACCCGCCCACTGCGCCGATTTCTGCCCTGCCGCCCAGGCCAGTCGGTCTGCAAAGACTCACCCCTGGAGCCGTAGCCACTACTCTGTAGGGGAACACGTATAAGTCCAGGCCGACCAGCTGAAAGATGTTCTTGAAGAGATCGATGATTTGTAAGGCTAACATGTCCTGTGAAGCAGCCAAGGAAACGTGCATTAGAGGAACCCGGAAGGTAACTGGTCAACGGCAGACAGAAACAGGGCCGGTGCACGCTTGCAAATGTAATGCTTTGGTGGGTTTTAGCTTTTCAAAGCCGATTTAAATTTTTAAATTGTTTTTAGTCTTTTAATGCAGTTCTTGCTTTTAACTGCATGTATTATTTTACTGTTTTCTCATTTTACTTTGCAAGACGAGTGCATCAGCAGCTAGCCAAGTGAAAACTCTGTTTTTATCTTTTGCAACACTTATTTTTTTGTTTTAGGGTCTGAAGCCGGGCCGCACAACTTCAAGCTCTCCTACAGATGTTGGCCTACAACTCCCATAATTCCTTGTGACTGGCCACTATGCGTGGGGATGACGGGAGCTGTAGTCCAAAAACAGCTGGCGAGCAGCTTTGACCTAACGCAATACCCTTTTGGCAAGAGTTCAGTTTTGGAACTGCACACATGTTCTTTTAGAACGGCACATTTTGTGTGTGTGGTGGGAAGGGAATTTCAGGTCTGGTGTCTGCCTGCACATAAAGAAAAGCCCTGCTCCACTGAGAGCAAAGATCTCTGTGCACACATCAGTAGAACAGAGAGGGAGATCTATGGGTTTTCCACTGGCTGCACGGACACGTATTTATGGTTGTGACCAGACTGAAGATCTTCTCCATTCTCTGCTGCTCCGTTCTCTGTATACGGAACCATGGAAGCCATTTCTGGCAACTATCCTTCAACAGTTCCCTGACAGATCATCTTATGAGGCAATTGAGGAATTATTGTGTGAGGATTAACATATTCTGCCGCCTTATTTGCAGTGGCCGCTAGGACGTTACGAGCCTCTTTTATTTCCAGTAATCAGGAATGCTGATTTTATGGGATTTTATGACGCGTTGCCTTTTTCAAAAGGCACCTGTTTTAGCTTTATTTGCTATCACTCTGTTTTGTTTATATGCAATGGCGAGCATCATAAAACATTGATTGATATTTTGGAATTGCAAACTTTGTGTCTGGTTTCACAAAGCCCCAACAGCCTTGGAAATTAATACCTCTTGGCTCAACGGAGTAACGGAATAACAGCAACAGCAAAATGCTTTAGGGCAACAATGACCCATTTTTAACACAAAGCCCAGAAACGAGGCACCATTCTTATTGCCAGAGATCATCCAGCCGAGCCCCAGAGCCTCGTACCTGTCTGCAGTCATCGCCCACTTTAAAGATGGCTGCCTGCCAACAGATCTTCTTGCTTTCTACCCCATCCTCTCCGCTTTCGTCTATGGAGTCTGAACGGCAACGGAGACCTGCGGACGGAGCAAAATGCAAAGGAACCCCTCAATCGGCAGATTTTTGTACTATGGTAAACCGGAAGGGGGTTCAGCTTGCTGATTTCACCCACTACACATTTCCCGTATCGTAAATTCTGATTTACGATACAGAATTTCCCGTATCGATACACACTTCCCATATCGTAAATGCTAACCCACATGGGCTAGAATGTACCCTTTGCTTTCAAATGCCTTCCAGTCCAGGATTCACAAGTGAGGCATATTCTAAACTAGCAGGCATGCTCAATGTCACAGGAAGACCCCTAATGATTTTCACACGGTGTGATGTCCCAAGGAACAGAGTTATCCGAAGAGATTCGGCAGGCAGCAGATGCTGCGGCCAAGAGCCAATTGGCTCTTAATGAATAAACCTTACAACGGCCTTAAAAAACAGGCGCGCACATACACAGAAACACAAAGTGTTTCAGAAATGATTTATACATCTAAATTATGCTCCAAAAATAATTGATCATCCAGACGTTCTCGCAAAAAAACCCCCAAAACTAAACAGAACTTTGGAGAGAAAGAAAATACTAAGAAATTACAGTGAAAATGGGGAACTGTAAACAATAGTACAAATTGGAAGCAACTATACTAACCTTCTTTTTCAAGTTCACTGACGCCACACCTCTTCACCTTGAACTTGGCCAAGTAGGGGGCTTTTGCAGCACTAAAAAGTACCCAAAAAAACATAGGAGAGTTTGAAACAGCCAGTGGAGAACAATGTACAGGAAGATGTCAGTGTTTATGATAAGAGAAAGTGAGCTGAGCAATAAAACAAGACCGCCACACCTTTGCATTGGCGTTCCCGACTTGTAGTCAATGTCCAAAACGATGGCTTCGGGATTGCTAGGCAAATAACAACCTGTTCAAGAGGGAGGGAAAGAGTTCCGCGGTGAAGCAAGAGAAACTGCTTCGGAAAAAGAAAGATGACAAGACGCCACCGGTCATATCCTTTTGCAGATCAGTCCGTAGAATTACACAATCCGGGCAGATTGCAGCCTGCAAGCTTTCGAATGAGATCCAATCCCCCTTTGTAGGATTGTGTTTGACAGACAGAGACTTCATTTGCAAGTGGGGAGGGTTGCAAACGGTGTGTGGGCAGCAAGAAAAACAGCAGGGCCTTTGCCGTGGTGGCACCTCACCTCTGCAGCTCCCTCCTGCCTCCTATTCACCAGACCCCCTTCCTTGATCATTTTCAGGCGGGGGGCTGAGAATGCTGCTTTTTGCTCCGTTTTCCATTGAGGAACTTATGTTTCCCTATTACTCACTGCCCTGGAAATCCTTGTGACACAGGACATACACGTTCACACGCAGAGAATAAAAAATAAAATCAAAAGGAGAGGGGCAAAAAAGACACCTTCAGCCAGACCTGCATATGTATAGATGGGGCCGTATCTCAGTGGATGAGCATCTGCTTGGCAGCATCTCCAGGTAAGGCTGGGAGAGACTCCTGCCTGAAACCTTGGAGAAGCTGCTGCCAGTCAGTGTAGACAATATTGAGCTAGATGGACCAACAGCCTGACTCAATAAAAGGTAGTTATCTCCCTATACATGCCGGGAGCATAGGCAACGCTGATGTTCAGCTTCTTACCGGGTTGTACTTTCACCTCAGATAAAGCGTGCAAGCAGGCCTTCTTTCTTTCTTCACCTTTCGGGAAAGGCCTAGAGGGAAGAGATTTTTTTTTTAATTGAATCATATCTGCCAATAAAGCCATGTGTCTTAATACACATTTCACTTACAGAATGACGGCAAAAAAATAGACCTGATGTGCTTGAATGGTATTTTGTACTCGTGGGTAATACTGAAATCATACAAGTGTGTTTTGCCTCCTCTGGTGGGCAAGGAAGTAGGGCTGACTGGCACCAGAGGCACCGGCTCGCTGCAGCGGCGAGGAGAGCTGGCCTTGCGGGAGCAAGCATGAATTGTCCCCTTTGCTAAGCAGGGTCTGCCCTGGTTTGGACTTGAAAGGGAGACCACATGCGTGAGCACTGGAAGAGATTCCCCTCAGGGGATGGAGCTGCTCTGGGAAGAGCATCTAGGTTCCAAGTTCCAAGTTCCCTCCCTGGCAGCATCTCCAAGGGAGGGTGGAGAGAGGTTCCTGCCTGCACTCTTGGAGAAGCCGCTGCCAGTCTGTGAAGTCAATACTGAGCTAGATGGACCAAGGATCTGACTCAGTATAGGGCAGCTTTCTTTATTGTTCTCTCCAGACTCTCCTTCACAACTTGACCCACGCGGAGGAATGGACATGGGGTCACTTCCTTTGGGGGATGCAGTCGTCCCTCGCCAACCGCGAGGGTTCCGTTCCTGGAAAACATCGTGGTTGGCGAATTCGCGGTTGACAAGGCATTAAAACCAACCGGAAACAGGGAGTTAGGGGAATCGCGGTTGCAAAAAGACCAACAAAACCGGTTAAAAATAGGGGGAAACCTCTCCCTGAGCCCCCGATAATCACCCCTGAACCCCAGAAATGACCCCGTCCCCCAAAATTCAAACCTTATCGTTTGCGTTACAGACTTTAAAAAAGACTGAGCGATACATCTAAACAGGCAAAGCAGACCAGCAGATGGAGGTGGGTCAGCAGAGCGCATTTATTGTGGCTGGGGATGATGGGAGTTGTAGTTCAGCAACCGCTGGAGAGCCAAGGTGGCCAACCTCTGTTCCAGAGCCACTAAACTCAACTGAGCACAGGTCACAAGAAAACTCCTTGATTAACCTCGTAGGCTCACCAGTAACATTTCACGCCGGCTTTATAGAAAAACTGCAACTGGCAAGACAACCGCAGTCCCAAGGCAGAGCAGAAATTTTGCAGGACGGTTTGCTGGCAGGCAATGCCCGCCTTCTGGGCACCGGTGCACTTACTTGATGATGGCTGAAACGTTGGTGATTTTATTGAAGAAATCAAACTCCCGCTGATAAAACTCCTTTGCGGGCCCAGAAAGCGAGCCGGTGATTTCCTCAACGAGCTGCTCCAACAGTTCCCCAATGTCCGCTGCAGAAAGGAGCAAAGGCAAGAACATGAGCCCCCCACAGATATACTCAAACCAGGATGGGCTGAACGGCCACCACATAATCCTATGGTTCCTGAGACATCCGAGGAGAGAACATTTCCCCAAAGGTTACAGGTAAGGGTCTCTCCCATCCCTACCTGGAGATGCTGCCAGGGATGGGACCTGGGACCTTCTGCATGCCAAGCAGATGCTCTTCCACTGAGCTATGGTCCTTCCCCCGACCCTTGCTCCATCTAGCTCAATATCATCTATCCCGGGGATTCTCAACGTTGGGTCCCTAGATGTTATTGTTACTTTGGGGGGTCATTTGGGGATGATTGTGGGGGGGGGAATGGGGCAAACACAGCAATTTTCGGCTGATTTTCGGCATCCGGGAACCTAACCCCCAAATTCTTGCCGCCCTAATGCCTCTTTCGTTATTTGTGGATTAGCTATCTGCGGCACCCCCGCGGAATGGAACCACCACGAATAACAGGGTCCTCCTGTACGAAGAACCTGAACCCAAAGTACGTTCTTAGTACAAATTAAGAACAATGTCCAAAGAACTTGCAGAGAACAAATCTGGGAGCCCAAAGGACTCACGGTCTTTCTGATGTGCCTCTTCATCCAAGTAGATGTTAGTTTTCATATTCCAAATGAACTGGTGTGCCAACAGCTGGGATTTGGCCGCCGCCCACAAGATGTACTCTCGTACGTAGCCCATCTGAGAAAAGCAGAATACGGCTGTCACTCCAGAGGCTAACGCTGCCCGTTCAGAGAACTCTTCGGGGGGAGGGGGGGGTACCGTTTTGAGACTGAATTACAAGCACATGTAATGGACCATCCAACCCATGTGATCCTGCCCGCCTGTTAAGCCCATGATCAGAGGCCCAGCTTTGCGTGACCACACCTGCAGAGGTTAGAGCTTCTCAGTGGTGGCCCCCCAGCATGTGGAAGGGTCTCCCAAGGGGTGTCCTCCTGGTAGCCAGCTCAGGGCATTTTAGATGCCAGCCGAAGGCCTTGAGACTTGTCCAGGCTGTTAGTGATAACGCAAATCTGATCCTACTGTTTGGTATGTTATTTTTATTGCCTTTACTGCTAATCTAGTTTGTTTAGGATTTTTTTTTAAGGTTGTTGTATTGTTCTTACTGGATTTTTGTAAGCCGGCTTTAACATTTTAAGATAAAATAAGTCGTTCTGGGAAGAACTAATCTGCCTACTTTCCTTTCATAGCCCTACAAAATGGACTAAATTTGGTCCAAATCAGTTAGGCGGTTCCCAAGTTAGCCCACTTGCGCCTCAAAAGTTTATGCACGCGCCATCTTGAATTGGGGTGGATGACATCATCACAAACTACGCCGCTGAGGTATCCCTATGTGTCACTCACTACAACTGTTCCGAGTTGGTCCAGGCAGTGCAAAGTTGATAGTGGGGGAAACATGGACATGGACACACACACACACACACACTCGGGTGATCTCATACGCTTACTTCCCATAAGGAAAAGTAGGCTAAAAATGGAGCATATATGTTCAAAACAGATAAATAATAGCCTGATGATATACTATGGCGACATTTTAAATGAAAATCAAGGTGAAGTAACTTTACTCCCCTTCCCTGAATGTTTGGTTTACTTAAATTGTAAGGGATAGATTCCAAGTCATAATTTTATGTAAGGTACAACTGTAATGTACATTTCATACATATATGGCCCTTTACAAATAATTAAACAGCATGCATCAGATTGTTACTGTGTGCCTACTTTATTTTCTCTTCACTCCGAACTTGCATACACACATCAAAAGCACTCTTTAAAACAGAAGCCTGGTCTGCAGCATACTTCTGTGTCCTTACCTTATCATATCTAAGAGCCTGTACAATTTGTGGAATGTAGAATAAGATGGCATCCTGGAAGCAGGCGAGAGAGAGAGACACACACAAACAGAAATGAACAGAAAAGCAGTCAGGGTTTCTTTTCTGTCAGAGAAGAGATCAGTACAGAAATTGCTCTTGGAAGACTGGCTTGAAGAACAGCCTTCTCCATTACTATCAAACATTACAGCAGTTGCTCTATAGAGCTCTACGCATCTTTCCATTAATTGCAGAATTAAATGGGTGTGACTGATTATATATACTGCATATGCATGTGTGTGTATACACATGCAAATGAGAGACTTGTTTTGACAAAGTCAGGTATTAGAAATGTAGTACTTAACTTGACTAAATTTTTACAAATCACAGTCTAATGCTTCCACAGAAGATCTAGCAAACAGGTTGCTGTGATATTGAGCAGGAGGGATTCCTAGATCTTGTAAAACCAAGTTAGGTTTAAGTTTTGAGTACTGCGGTTTTAACACTTGTTAGGTCCCACAATATTCAAGGGTCTCCTGTATTGCACTGCATCATTCCAAAAATAACTGAATGATGCCTGCAAAACAGAGATTAGCAGAACCAGCACTATGTGGCATACTAAAAACCAGACTTGTCCAACTCCTCCCTCACTAATCAACAAAAGCATCTCCATCGAAACAGACCCTTTCTTCACTCTAGCAAAATGTTACACACACAGGCAAACATTCAAAGACCAGGTTTAGAGAGAACACAACCGAATAACTTCTTCTGGCTTCTTACCGGCGGGAAAGACCGCAGGACTTTGACACCATACTGAGCTGTCAACGGATGGGGTGGATACATGCTGGAAAAGTACGAGAGCCCCGTTGGAGGGTCGGTAGGGGTCCAGCACAGAATGTGACTCAGTTCCGGGGCATCTGCGTCTATCGTGTGCCACGTGACAAGGTACTAAGGGCAGAAAAAGGGCGAGCGGAGGGGAATAAACCAATGAGACAGTATCACTCATGTGCAGTCAGCGTCCTATGTTACGTTGCTATGTACATGCAATTTTGCACGGTATGCCAGCTGCTGGAAAGGAGCAACACCTTCTACTGTGGATTCCGACTAGCCCCCATCTACAAAATGCTATCATAAGAGAGTTTCTATCTGAGAATATTTTGGGGCAATCCCTTCACTGGGTTAAGATGACGCTGCTGGGGCTGCAAGCAGGAACACGGCAGCCCAGTGCACCCGCTTTCCCCCGCACTGGTGTTCCCCAGGAAAGCAGGTACGCTGGGCTGCAGCATCCCTACTTGCAGTCCCAGCAACATCACCACGCTCATGGCCGGCGCACAGGTCACACGGGGGCTGACAAATAGGCAGCACCTTCCCTGTCATTTAAAGCAAACCCACCCTGCCCGAACCGGTTTGAACGCCGGTGGAGGGAACCGGTTCGAACGCCGGTGGAGGGAACCGGTTCGGCACTCCAGGAAGGGAGTGTTGAACCAGTTCTGTGCACATCCCTAGTGTGAAACAGCACAACAAAGAGATGGGAGGCTGGATGGTGGAATAAAGCAAGATCAAATCAATACGTGGGTGTGGTTACAACAACCAGCTAGTGTGCCTTTTTATTCAGGAAGCATCTAAACCAGTGGCTCTTCACTATTTTTCAACTGGGGGACACTTAGGCAAAACACGCTCCAGAGCCCTTTCCTCTTGTGCAGACCTCCGCTCCCGTGCTGGGAGGGCCCTTTAAGAGAGACGGAGCCCTTTCCCTGTAAGGGGAAAGCATTACACTGCCCAGCATTCTGTGCACGCCTTCCAAGACGGTGCAGGAGCTTAAGGGGGCTCCGTTTTCCTTAAAGGAGCCCCCCGGAGCTGGGCAAAGCGCAGCACTGCACGGTGAGAGTGGTCACCTCTGCAGGGTGCCAGGGGGAGTGGGCAGAGTATCCCGCTCCGGCTGAAGCTCCACACGGGCCCAATAAACAACTAGCCAGGAAGCCACACTTAGGGTTGATGGGGGTCGCCACTGGTCCCACCCCCCAGGCCTTACAATGAGGAACGCTGATCTAAATGATAGATGTAGTGCAATTCCTAGCCTCATGCAAGCCAGCAGCCTCTTCAAGGCAGCAACAGGCGTCTCGCAGTTTTTCTCACAGCTCATCTCTGCAGATTGTGGACCCAGCGACAGCACAAGACCAGCATTTACCTTGATGGCTTCAGGCACATCGCTAACGGCTCCGGGGTCCAGGCGCACTAGCCGGGTCACTTCCATGCCAATCGCTTCTGTGTTTTTGAATCTAGGAGCAACAAGGAACGCATCACGAAACTAGGAACCTGGGAAGCTGCTACATATGGGCCAGACCCTTGGTCCCTCTAACTTATTATTGCCTACCCAGGCTGGCAGCGGCTTCTCCAAGGGTGCAGAAGTAGGAAGGGGAACTCCTCCGGGGGCAGCGACGGAATGAACTCGGTTCTTCCCCTGGAGACATCACTCACCTGGTGGGAAGCTGGACAGCCAGGTGAGGAGAAATACTCCATGCCAGGTTCACATTGTCCTTCCACTGCTTCTCACTCAGACTGACGTACTTCGACCTCCAGTTGGCCACGCTATTCTCTCCAGTCTGGTCCAGCTCCAATTCCGGGGAAGAGAGTGGGTTGTACCACGTAATAAGGCGCTCGATTTCGGTAGCCTGGAAAGGGGGGAAAGGCTGTAGAAGCCTGGGGTTGTAGAGCTGCTGCCAGCCAGTGTAGACAAGGACTAGATGGGCGCATGGTCTGGCTCAGTCTAAAGCAGCTTCCCGAGGCCCCTATGTCCCGTGCGTCTTACTTCTTGAAGGCAAAACACTCCTACCTCCATCGCCACAAACTCAGCGGCTGCCAGTTTGTGCCAGTGCTAATAAAAATACACCACACCAGATCCCTGCTGTTCTAGAAAAATAGGCAACCTACCAGCAACGACAGCAGCAGCGTTCTCCTCTTCATGTAGTATTTGTGCAGCTGGGTGCCTCGATTAGTCTTCTTGGACATGCCTTTAAAAAACAAAAACAACAAAATCCACCATCTTCTCAATCTTTTCCATAGTATACACAAAATCGTCCTATATACAGGTGGACCTCGTTATCTGCGGATTCGCTATCTGCGGTTGGGGGAAAGGAAAATAACACCCGACCTCGGAATACATAGAAAAACAAACAAAAATGCTAGAGGGTCCAATACTCAGTATAAGGCAGACAAGTGTGGGCTAGAGGGTCCAATACTCAGTATATGGCAGACAGGTTTGGGCTAGAGGGTCCGTTACTCAGTATGAGGCAGACAAGCGTGGGCTAGAGGGTCCAATACTCAGTATAAGGCAGACAAGCGTGGGCTAGATGGACTAATGTTCAGCATAAGGCAGCTTCATGTGTTCATATGAAGCAGACCTGATTTTTTGGAGATAGTTGACATGCCGCTGGACAACGGGTACGTATTTATCCACCCCTGTGTGGCTTGCTGCCGAGAGCCAACTGTGATGTCCAGGTTGCTCCTTGTATCCTGGTTATCTAGAAATAAAACAGAGTGTTCCATCACGCTGAACCAACCAAAAAGGGAACAAAAGTTGTTTGGAGTCCCACACTGCATACTTACCAGGGGGCACAAGTTGGCTGGCTGTTAAATATTTCTTGTCGGAGAACATTGCCGTCCAAAACTTGATTAATATGATGATATCCTCACGCAGCCTCTTCTCGCCTTGGGTCGGACACTTGGGGGCAGAACTGAAATTGCAGAGCCAAGTGTGGGACAGCCACTAGAACATCAGACTTGTGTTCGAGTCGGGGGGACCAGGGGACCCAGTTCAAATCCCTGTTCAGCCATGAAGCTGAACCTTTGGCCGGTGGCGTTCTCAAAGTTCCCAACGCGGTTTACGTAGATATAAATAAAATAAATAAAATACAGAACCCACCCACCCCTCATTTTGTGAGTGAGGAGGATTTGCGAAATGGTAATACCTGAAGTAATCAAAAGCGGTTGAATAAATCTTCTCTCTTAAGACGTTGCGAATGGTTGCATTGGGAACCACATCCGCATGGAGCAGGGACAGCCCCAAAGTTAGCAGCCTGCACATTTGAAAAACCATTAAATTCAGGTTAACTTGAGAAACTCAGCCCCACCCACCCCACCAGTCTGTGTTTGGATTTACTTATGAAATTACACTGGAGGGCTGAGATTGTGCAGCCCCGATGCAGACGACGATTCATAATTGTATTAGTATGATTCGAGAAAAATATCGGACCCTCTTTAAAACAAATAAAGGGGTGATGGTAGCCACTTACTTGAAACGGGGCCCAATAGCAGCCACATGCCGGTTCATGCTGCCCTTGGCGCCTCCGATGTTTAGGGAAAGGGATCGCTGGAGTAAGCTGGAGAAAATTTCCACCTGGTCCGAGCTGCAGTACTTTGCAATTTCAAACCTCTGGACTAGGAACTGAAGAAATGCAAGGCAGGGTGCGAGGGATTTAGAGTTCAACACATTCGGGCAGGCTTCTCCCCCGACCCTCAATTCGTACACAGCTCCATTAAATATGGAAGACCAAGGGAAGTGTGGGTGCACGGAGACCAAGTCGTAAGGGAGTCCAATTGAGACTACAGAACAGGAGTGGGCAAACCTGGCCCCCCGGCTGCTGTTGAACCACAACTCGCATCATTCCCAGCCACAATGGTTGCTGGGGATGATGGGAGTTGTAGTTCATCAACAACTGGAGGGCTAAATTTGCCCATCCCTGAATTAGACCGTCTGCAGCTAAGAAGAGGTGCCATCTTTGATCTTGGGACCAAAATTTAGGAGATTTCTGACCCTCGGACGATTGAACGTTCTCCCTTCGGCAGTACTCGGTGGTAAATTCAAACGACTTCCTTATGATCAGCGCTGTTGCCCCTGCGGCTCAGGGGATATAGAGTCTATCACCCATGTTATTCTTTATTGCCAGTTTTATAAGGAGGCTCGCACCAAATTTACTGGTCCTATTTCAGCCACTTATCCTGGTCACACAGACCAATTTGATTTGGAAATTATGCTGGCCAATTTTAAACCTGTAATTTCAGATAATGTGGCGAAGTTTTGTTTTGTGGCGTCGAAGCTCTGTAAAGACTGTATTAGTAATTTGAACAGTTTGTGATTTTGTAAACTTTTGAAATTTTTGAGTTTTCTTATTAATGTTATTAATTGTTATTGTTTGTTACTCTGGTCTGTGACCGCAATAAACATACTACTACTACTACCACCACCATACTACCTAAAAGGCTGCCCAATTCACAGGGGTCAAGAAAAGTGTGCTCTGCTCACCAGCCAGACCAAGATTTTACTCATCGAGTTATGTTGGTAAATTACGCGTCAGGATTTCCCCCCCACATGCCAGGCATCATTTTTCACTCGTCACAGACAAGTAGACTAGTGGAGTTCCTGAGCCCTGCCTATTCACACTAGGATTTCAGAAAAAGGGAGTACTTGCTTCTATCCAGATGTAATGTGGCGTGATCTCGGGCGGACACGGTTTGGGCTGGCTTTCTTCCGAAGCAGCTAACGGGTCCGCTTCTTTCTGCTCAGCGGAGAACAGGCCAAATTTCTGCTCCACGGTCATCTGCCAGGCCCCGGCCATTTCTCGCATGAACTGGGGAAACAGACGCTCATTTTATTCCATGTGTGCAGACTTCAGCCTTAGCAGCAGAGCACAAAATAGCTCCTAAGGAATCCACGGACAAAACTGACTTTAAAGTGGACTCCTTGGATTTTATGCAATCGTAAGCATATAAGGCAGTCTATCCAAGCCTGTGTATAGAACTCATCCTATTGAATGGAATACGTTTAAGGACATTTAGTTTAGCCAGCTGTGTGTCCAGGAGTTGTTTCGGGATCCAGTTCAAGGTGCTGGCTATCACTTTTGAAGTCCTTAATGGTTGTGGCCCAAGGGACCAGAAGGGCCACCAAATGTTTCTGCCCACTTCACAAGATTGCTCTGCTTTGTGTGCCAACACAGATGGAGGCTCAACTGTTGTGCACGCGGGACAGGGCCTTCTTGGTCATTGCCCCCCAGGCTTTGGATTGCCTTCTCAGTGCGCATGCGCTCTTCAGATTCCTTTGCTACCTTTCAGGTAAAAACCTGGCTATTTAGTCAGGCCTTTGTCCTTTAAGGCAGGGCATCGCAAACTTGGGTGCCCCAGTGTTGCTGGACTACAACTCCCATCATCCCCAGCCACAATTATGGCTGGGGATGATGGGAGTTGTAGTCCAGCAACAACCAGCAACCCAAGTTTGAGAACCTCTGCTTCAACGGGTGCTGTTTCTGCTGTTGCACTGTGTGTGTGTGTGTGTGTGTGTGTGTGTGTGTGAGAGAGAGAGAGAGATTTTGTTTTTAATATTTATGCTGCAAACCGCCTTGAGATGTTTTATGAACGGTGGCAAAACAATGTCTAGCAACTCGAGATTACCATCTATCTGCCCAATGAATGAAAGTGACATGCAAATCAGTTGCATGCGTCCCTTCAGCTCCTGGTAACTCTGCAATATGGCTTTTGGGGCTAAACGCATTCAAACGCCACTGGTACAGAAAGTGCTGAAATAAAAAGCATTTCTAGCCCGGCGTACCCGAGACACTCTTCACGTACTACCACCAAAGCTCCCACCTATTGTCAAATCTTGGCTCGAGTGTCCCTCCTCCCTGCCTGCCCCCCCAACATATCTATTCTCCCTGTAAGGTCTTATTCCAGAGTTCTTTTCGAGAGAGAAGACACTTAAGGGATTTCCATTTCCCTTACCGGCACTTCTACTCCATTCTTCGCAGCAAGCAGCCATTCCCAGCAGGCTATGGCCGTCTCCATGCCGTGCTCACTGAACATGCGCAGAGGGCCCCAGCACAGGTGATGCAAAAGCTGAGGGTCACAGTCTGAAATGCAAGTGTGCATACATAAGACTTTCCCCTGCTCCCCAAGTGATGTGCATTTTAAGACAGACTTATATTGTATTCCGCCTCGGGTGCCCTGGGAAGCCCACAGTCAGGAGAGGAGCGTATGCTGTTGCTCCCCTGCAGCTGGGATTCTGAGGTGTCCCATCTCTGGGCCTCTAGCCATCAAGGCTGGTAGCCACTGATAGGCCTGTCCTCCATGAATCTGTCTAAGCCCCAGATGTGATTTGGCCAATGATCTAGTCTGAAGTCGTGTGGCTTCCCCAACCAACCCCTGTGAATTCTGCTTCCGTGAGGATGCTGAGAACTCTTCATTAGAACGCCCAAGCAAGACGGCTAAGCAGTTCTGAAACCAGTTTTAAATGCGTTAAGGTGGATCTGTCTTAAGTAGACTGGCCAAAACCAACAACGCCTGGCAGTTGGTGAGTGCATGTGCTTTGCGGTGCACATCCAGAGCAGCTAACGGCAGGCGTTCTTTGATACCTCGGATACTGATTAACATGGCAGTCAACTTAAACATGGCTTGAGTGTAGTATTGTGGTAGGCCTGGGTCCAGGGCATCGTTGAGCTGTTTGATCATTAGCTTATTGAGATCGGACGAACGCCCCGTGGCGTTGCAGTAGTGGATCATCCCAGCTACCTGAAAGATAGATGCCCTCGGTTAATCGGCTCCACAGAAGCATTTTAAAGCAACTGATGTCTACCTTAATGGTCATATTTAGAGAGCCAGCGTGGTGTAGTGGTTAGAGTGCTGGACTAGGACCAGGAAGACCCGAGTTCAAATCCCCATTCAGCCATGAGACTTGCTGGGTGACTCTGGGCCAGTCACTTCTCTCTCAGCCTAACCTACTTCACAGGGTTGTTGTGAGGAGAAACTCAAGTATGTAGTACACCGCTCTGGGCTCCTGGGAGGAAGAGCGGGATATAAATGTAATAATAAATAAATAAATAAATAAATAAATTAAATTAAATATGATTTTTGTAAAAAAATAATTCCACTAAGCGCTTCTCAGCATAGAAAGAACATAGGAAACGGCTTTATACCGAGTCAGACCCTTGGCCCATCTAGCTCAGGATTGTCTACACTTGCTAGAAGCAGCTGTCCTGGGTTTCAGGCAGGCGTCTTTCCCAGCCCTACCTGGAGATGCTGCCAAGGATTGGACCTGGGGCCTTCTGCATGCAAAGCTGATGCTCCACTCAGCTATGGCTCCATCCCTTACGGGGAATATCACCCAGCAGACTGTGGTCACCCATCCAAATACAAACCAAGGATGTCCCTGCTTAGCACAGCTCATGCTAGCTACTGCAAGACCAGTTCTCTACTGTGCCCCGGGCCTCACAGGAACACAATCTTCTATGAGTTGGACCATTGGTCTATCTAGCTCAGTACTATTAGTGACTGGCAGCAACTCTCCGGCAGGGGTCTTTCCCAGCCCTACCTGGAGATGCTGCCAGGATCTGAGCTATGGCTGCAATTGCCCTGTAAGGTCGTCACTAACACCTTTTCTCTGTCAGTGCACCTCAAGGTCGGTTTCACTCACTTCTCCAGCGTAGCGATTGCGCAAGTTGAGGGAAGCCATGAAATTGGAGTAGTCTTTCTTCACACAGGCAGGCCTCTCTGTTAACTGGGTTGCCTGCAAACAACAGCGATTGCTATTGAAACACGTAGGATATAGGAGCATCTTGGGTGCCTGGTCTGAAGCAGAAGCGTTGGGGACATTCAACGTGTGAACATACAAAAATGTAATCCCATTTTTCTGGGAGGAGGTTGGGAATTCATGTCCCCTCTATCTATCTATCTATCTATCTATCTATCTATCTATCTATCTATCTATCTATCTATCTATACATACTGCCCAAAACTTACATCTCTGGGCGGTTTACAACAAAAATACAAAAGTTAAAACATTAGTTAAAACAGATAAATGCCAACAAAGAAATTAAAACATTGGTTAAGATAAATGACAGCAAAAAGTTATAACATTACAAGAATTTAAAACCTTAAAACAATATTTTAAAATGAAGTTAAAACCATTAAAACGGTATTTAATTAAAAGTCTGGGTGAACCAATGAGTCTTTAAAGATTTTTTTTAAAAAATTGTCAGAGATGGGGAGGCTTTTATTTCAGCAGGGAGCGCGTTCCAAAGCATCGGGGCAGCAACGGAGAAGGCCTGTCCTCGAGCAGCCACCAGACGAGCCGATGGCAACTGCGGACGGACCTCTCCTGATGATCTCAATAGGTGGTGGGGTTCATGCATCCTCCAACGGATTATTAAACCTGGGATCTTTTGAATACAAAGCTACGGCTGCCATCTTGGGACAGCAAGTTCCATCAATTAGGCATTGCTGGACTCTGAACATTGGCAGCTGCGACCACCCAAGTCAACCCAAATGCACCACCACCACCGAAGACCGTAACTCCTTAGAGGGTGCGGTGAGCGAGTTAAATGAGAACAGAGAACAATTTGTTATGGGGTGGCTAACCAAGTTTTATCATCATCATCATCATCACAATCATGATTATCGAAATGGTCCCAAGTCAACAAAGCACGCAACGGCCATTTCACCAGGGAGGTGACGGAGACCGAGACTTACCCCCAGGGTGGTGTTCTGTCTGTTGTAGCCTGCAAAGTGGAGGATGCTTTCGGTGGCCATGGCCAGCCCCGTGTGCTGCGACAACCCCGACACCCAGTTCTGGTGCTTGTTTAAGTATTCCTGGCGTGGGAGACAGACTGGCTTTAGAGGAAAGTGATTTCAGGTGCGGCATGGCACCTCGCTCTGAAGAGAAACGGCTGCTACGTGCCCTCTACATCCAAGAGCAGTGGAAACAGCCTACCAATAGAAGGACCCTGATGGGTTAGGCCAAGGCTTAGCTGCCATATACTGAGTCAGACCATTGGTCCATCGAGCTCAGGATTGTCTTCACAGACTGGCAGCCTTCTGCATGCAAGACAGACGCTCTGCCACTGAGCTATGCCCCCTTCTCATTATGAACACAGGAAGCTGCCTTATACTGAGTCAGACCACTAGGCCACGAGCTCAGTGCTGCCTCCAGTGACTAGCACTGACTCTCCAGAGTTTCAGCTAGGAGTCTTTCCCAGCCCTACCGGGAGATGCTGCCAGGGATTGAACCTGGGACCTTCGGCATGCAAAGATGACGCTCTACCCCTGAGCCACGATCCCATTATATCAATTTTCTGCTCCCGTGAACACCTGTTCTTGTTTTCCCTGATATGCACCTTTCCCCTCTCCACTAGGGATGTGCACAAATCGAATTTTTCGATTCGAATCAAAACTGAATTCCAAAAATTTGTTTCCAATCGGAATAGAATTCGAGCTTGCACATTTTAAAGCAATCAGGGGGCCTGAATGGTTTTTAAAAGGTGCCATATGGCCCTCGAATCGCATTTTGAATCTAATTGCCCTTTTAAGGGGTGATTCGTTTCGAATTCGAATCACTTGAATCACCCAGATTCGAGTCAAATTGATTCAAATAGATTTGTACATCCCTACTCTCCAGTCTTCTTTATAAAGCTAAATACTTATAAATGCCTTAGCTACACCTTTCCTTCCTATTATCTAAGCATCTCCCAGTAGCCATCTGGGTCCTTCCGCTGGTATGTTAAGAACTCAGCTCTTTCCTATGGCAATCTGAACCCAATCTCTTCCTCCTCCCTTCCCCCCATCCCTTAGGAGTCTAGCATCTTTGACTGAAATATCTAAGGGCAGCATCTAGTTCTCACATAGATTGCCCCATGCCCAGTACATGTAAGCACTGTAAAATTAAGGTTACTCACACATCCTGTCGATACAATAATCCACTTCTTAAAATTTCAAATTGAGCTTTATATAGATTGTGGGACCATAATGAATGCCGTAATTTGGGGAAATTACCTGCAAGTGAGATTTGGTGACTGAAGGGGCCCATTTCATGGCTTCCTGCAGAATCATTCCACAGCGTGCGGCAAAATCCTTTACTATACTCTGGAAAGGGAGACGAAATCGCCAAAGGAGTAAATTAATCATTGGGCTTAACGATAACCGTATAACAGAGCACCCCTTTGGTCTAGATCAGGTATACACTCACATAATCCAGGCCACATAACTGACTTGCATTTATCATCTGGCATACTGATTGTGAACGTCCAGGGTTGTGCACAGATGCTATAGGAATACATTATTGCATATCATAGTCTTTCCCTATCGGAACTTGCTTCGCCTCACTTGGACTCCTCCAGCTTTCTGGGCCAAAAATGCCTTCTCCTGTCACTCAGCCATAGGAAGCCCCACCTTAAATTCTCACATGGGTTTCCTGTCTGTATTTGGGCTCGAGGTTCTCATCCTTTGATTTGAAATCCTCCACCTTCACTTGTCCAGTTCTCTCGCCCTCCAGTATCTGAAGGTCTTGCTCTCTCAAAGGACTCTGCCTTTTCTCCCTGGCTGCCCTTCATACCTGGAACTGCCTCCAGGACTGAAGACCCCTCTTAAAAGCCCACCTTCTCCCTGAAGCCTCTGGCCCAAGCCCCTAATTCTAAGCCCACCCTATTGGAACTAAACTCAACTACATGTAACCCAATGTCACATTCTCCTCCTGCTTCCTCCTGCCTCAATTTCCCTCTCCTTGCTCCGTTGTCCCCATATCTAGATTGTGAGCCCCTTGGGGCAGGGACCCATCCTCTCATTCTCCATCAAAGCACTATGTACAGAGACAGTGCAGGACTGGCACTCCCCGAATGATGAACATCCGACTCGCAAACATACCTACCTACAGACAAAGCTCCATAATATTTGACATTCAGGAAGCCCCCAACTTGCAAGCGCTAACCTGCGCTTACAAGCAAGTTGCCGTTCTGGAGAAATGTGTGTGTTATGAGGAACGGACATCCCGCTTACAATTAGGTTTTGGGACACAGCCTATTTGCATGTTGGAGACTTCCATGGGTAATAATGCCAATGCATGGAGGTCTGGGGCATCCGAGGTGGCACAAAGCTTGCCAGGTAGGTAGAGAAGAAAGGCATGCTCTCTCTTCTCCACTGTGTGACGGGGTGGATTGCATTGTCCATTTTGACCCGCCATGGATGGGCGTAATACTACTATGCTTTCCAAGACGGGTTCTCGAAAGCTAAAAGCCTAATGCAAGACGAGATTGCGAAGCTGGAATTGTTCCAGATGTAAAGCAGGCCTGCTCAAACTCCGTGTTATGTTTCTGGACTACAACTCCCATAATCCACAGCCACAGTGGCCAAGAGCCAGGGATTATGGGAGTTGTAGGCCAACATCTGCAGGAGGGCCGAAGTTGAGCAGCCCTGCAGGAAAGCAAGGCTTCTTCAACTTCGGTCCCCAGATGTTGCCAGACAACTCCCATCTTCCCCAGGGCCTTTGGGGCTGGGGATGATGGGAGCTGTAGTCCGGCAACCTCGGAGGAACCAAGTTGGAGAAGCCCAGCAGTAAAGTAAAATTAGTTTCTTTACCTCCCTAGCTTCATATGTATCAGGAACCGTGATCCTATACGGGGCATCCGGAATGTCGTAGTATGGCTGGTCCTTGTGAATGTCCTGAAATAGAAAACTAATGATTTAATGGGAATTAAAACATAATTCCTCAGATTCTTACATCAGCAGTACTTCCCTTAACACCAGGGGTGAAGAGCCAGTCTTGCAGGAGCAAGCACCAATCGTATCCCTTGCTAAGCAGGGTCTGCCCTGGTTTACATTTGGATGGGTGACTCCACGTTTGAGTGCTCTAAGACATACTCCCTACGGATTAGGCCGTAGCTCACCGGAAGACCACTACCTAGCTCAGTATTGTCCACACTGACTAGCAGCAAAATAAACTTTAAAAAAGAGACACAGGTTTTGTAATATATAAATCATCATCAGATGCACCAGCACAAGGAGGTTTCAAATATAAAAGTACTTACTGCACTTAGGGAAAGGGAGAGGGTTTGGAGGATATCTAGCATGGTCTTCAACACCGTTCCACTCCATAGTAAGTGAGGAAACCTTTCAAATAAAAAAACAAATACATGAATAGGAAAGTGTGCGTGCAACATTACCGTGTCTGGGGATCAGCAGATCTCTCTCACCGGTGTATTTTTTAAATATATGTTTTACCCCGAAGGTTAGCAATGAGATGGGTTGGTGGACACAATTTAGGACACAGCCCAATAATCAAGGCATCAAGTAACAGGGATACCTAGATGTTAGGAACAGAGGAAGCTGCCATATACTGAGTCAGACCCTTGGTCCATCTAGCTCAGTATTGTCTACCCAGATGGGCAGCGGCTTCTCCAAGGTTAGGCAGGACTCCCTCCCAATGCCAGGAAGGGGGTTTCTTTCAGCTCATGTTTCACTCTATGCAGAACATATATGCTGCTCAAGGTTTTAGGAACATAGGAATCTGGCTTATACTGAGTCAGACCATTGGTCCAATTAGCTCAGTATTGTCTACCCAGACTGGCAGCGGCTTCTCCAAGGTTGCAGGCAGGAATCTCTCTCAGCCCTCTCTTGGAGATGCTGCCAGGGAGGGAACTGGGAACCTCCTTTTTCACACAGTGCATCACTAATCTGTGGAATTCCTTGCCATGGGGTGTGGCAATGGCCACCAGCTTGGATGGCTTTAAAAGGGGCTTGGACAGATTCATGGAGGACAGGCCTATCGATGGCTACTAGTCTGGTGGCTGTGGGCCACCTCCAGCCTCAGAGGCAGGATGCCTCTCAATGCCAGTTGCAGGGGAGCCACAGCAGGAGAGAGGGCATGCCTTCATCTCTTTCTTGTGGGCGCCCCAGAGGCATCTGGTGGGCTACTGTGTGAAACGGGATGCTGGACTGGACTAGATGGGCCTTCTTGGGCCTGATCCAGCAGGGCTGTTCTTACGTTCCTAACTCAGTTCTCCCTGGTCCTAGTCCAACACTCTCACCATGACACCACACCGGCTCCCGACTTTTTGACGACAAAATTTCACGCACCCAGATTTCCAGCCTCCAGCAACACTATTCTCAATAGCCCGTAGGAAGAGAAATCCCAACACGGAGAATATTAAAATACTCACTTGTCTACAAGGCCTGATAAATATTTATCTGCCACCCGCCTGATCCTTTTATGGATGTGGTTGAAATTCACCAGCAAGAACTGCGCGTGTCTCTCCAGCTCCTCTTCGTTCTCTTTCGTTTTCGGCTAAAGAAGACCAAGAAAGCCATCACAAATACACTTGCCTGCGTCTTTGTTGCCTGTAATGTATCGATCTCTGCAGCCCCAGTGAGACCAAGTTAAGCCCTGCCCGCTAAGACGATCTTTTGCCAATGACTGGGTCAAATTCCCAACTACTCACTGCCAGACCAGCGCCTGGAAAAGGCCACGCAATCACTTTGGACATTCATTGCTGCTGTTAAGGTGGCCAGCTCTCCAGAACTACCCCTGCAGGAATATAGCAGCACGGGAGATCTCTCTGCTCTCCCTGAACGTCATTTCTTTTTGAAGCAGACAAGATATCAGGTGGTGTAACAGGATGATAGCGGCCTCTCTGCTCCACCCCAGCCCTGGCTGAAACTCTAAATACGCTAAATCCATGCATCTAACAGCTTCTGGCCAGCTCAAGGATAACTTCATGGAGGAGAGGTCTATCAACGGCTACTAGTTGGAGGGCTATAGACCACCTCCACTCTTGAGCACCAGTTGCAGGGGAGTCACAGCAGGAAAGAGGGCATGCGTGCTTCTAGTAGCACCTGGTGGGCCACTGTGTGAAACAGGATGCTGGACTAGATGGGCCTCCTTGGGCCTGATCCAGCAGGGCTGTTCTTATGTTCTTAAGGCTATTAGGAGATTAGAAGCCCATCCCATACAAAAAAGTCCCTGGGCGGTTTTCTGTTTCTAGACGTTTAGCAACACAAAAAACTACTATTAAATTTGATCGATCGTGTCACAGGAACGGAAATGAAAACTGAAACTGAATGTCCTCGAAGGACGACTCCAGTTCACTGCTACTTTCACCCTTTCCTCCTCTGTGCAAAATTTCACCCTCATCGTTTGGGGACAGGGATGAAGCAGGGGTGGCTTCCATTTTATTCCCCGCTACCTCAAGTAACTTACTTTGTCAGCCATCATGCTGAGGAAAGCTTCAAACACCTTGTCGGCCACCGCTATTACACACTGCATCATACCTGGAAGGAGGAAATATTGCAGCATTTGAGAAATACCAGCCCATTAAAAATAATCAGATTCCACTCTCAGCACCACTAACGTTCTGCATCACTCATACCTCTGTCCTCACACACACACCCCTACTAATTTCTACTGGGTTTCCATCGCAGAAGCGTGTCCAGGAACACAGCTTCAGGGCAAGTGAAGTCATCACATTTTTTTCACGCACGAGAGAGGCATTCCTCTTTCCAAATGCCGGGTTTCACAGATCTGCGTAAGTCCGTTTGTGACTAAGCCACAGTTTAATCTTGTTTATCTGCATATACTGGCAGGATTCCTGCATCTATCAAAACCATGGCATCTCAGCCAACCATTATTCACCGCTGGAACAAAATCAACAGTTTCTCTGTTCTCCATCTTGTTTATCCGTAAGAACTCGGACTGCAGTCAAAATTTCATGGGAGTAATCTGGACAGATCTTTCCCAAATGGCTGAATTCTTCGTATTATTTTTAAACGGGTTTCTGGGGTAAAAGAGCCTAATTTTATAGTTCCCATACCACAAATATAAAGCCTAGAACCGATTCATTGCAACATCAGTATCAAAAGGCATCTGCTATAGCAAAGTCAAGATATCTTTTGCTTTACACTAGGAACATAGGAAGCTGTCTTATATCAAGTCAGACCATTATATCTCTCTCAGCCCTTTCCTGGAGATGCCAGGGAGGGAACTTGGAACCTTCTGCATGCAAGCAGGCAGGTGCTCTTCCCAAAGCGGCCTCATTACCTAAGGGGAATATCTTACAGTTCTTACACATGTAGTCTCCCATTCAAATGCAAACCAGGGCAGACCCTGCTTAGCAAAGGGAACAATTCATGCTTGCTATCTCAAGACCAGCTCTCCTAGGAATAGCCAACTGATGTCTCATGGGCCAAAGCAATTTTACCTGGCAGGAAAATATTTTTACTTAACCTGGGGCCTGATCTCATAATTGAAACTGAATAAAAGAAATGAAATGAAATATGCTCCATAACTGTGAAGCCCTTTATTGCTAAGCCAAAACCAGCTGTATTAAGGAGCCCGATCATCCGTAAGGGCAGCGTTCCCTCTAACAGGGAATATCAGATGTTGTGGACTACAACTCCCATAATCCCCAAGCAAAAGCCATTGCAGCTGGGTATGCTGGGATTTGTAGTCAACATCTGGTAATCCCTGTTAGAGGGAACACTACGTAAGGCGGTCTGTAGACTGGCCTCCAGAAGGCTGTCTAGAGCAGTGGTTACCAACCTAGGGTTGCCAGATGTTGCTGGCCATGGAGGCTGCAGTGGATGGAAATTGTAGTCCAACATCTGGGGATACAAGGTTGGGTATCCCCGGCTCTAGGGAACGGAACCACTCTCAGGAATACAGACGTTGCCCCTCGCTGCCTTTATATTTATTAAGGGCCTTCTTTAGCTCTGCATTCTTAGGATGCAGGTGTGTTTTCTTCCATTTGGGCCAGGTGGGACGCAGAGCCCCTGGAAAGCTAATAGGGCTTCAGCTCCTGAAAATACCCCCAAATTATGCAAATTATGTCCCTGGGCTCAGCAACCAAGAACTGGCCATTTAGCTCAGGAAAAACAAGATCTATACAGCCTTACCCGATTTGTCCTTTTGAATGGCTTTGTCCTCAAAGTAACAGAACATCACCTGAAAGCGATCTGGGTCTGTGGAACGCAACACCCTAGAAGTGCAGGAATCAGGACATGCATTTCACACAAATACAGGCGAGACAATATAGCCTATATGTTCACATGTATTGCTTTAAATATCTGTTCACAGCAGATATTAAAGCAGTGCTCTTCCTTATGTGTTGGGGTGTGTGTGTGTGTGTGTGTGTGTGTGTGTGTGTGTGTGTGTGTGTGTGTGTTAGGAGAGAGAGACGTCTTACTGAGTCTTCACAGACTTTTTCAGTTTTTATTCACAAGTGCAGAATATTTCTGAAAGCATCTGATCAAAGGACGAATGGAAGATCATGAATATCAGTGGGGCTTTTGGCATTCAGTTTCACAGGATATGGACCTAAAACCCTGTGCCAATTAACCATGTGCCAAATCAGTTTCTTTCCTTCATTATTTGAAAAAGGTGAGAATACACAAAATGCCAGAAATTAGACACAGTGGCCAACATTCAGACTAATGCTGCACACATGGAAAAACATTTCCATGTTTTCCCACATAGAAAATGAAATGAAATGAAATCAATCAAATAAATGCGCACAAAGGGAAAGGGGTGATTTTCACTGATATCCTTTTCCCTCTTCAGCCCACATATCTCCGGAAAATATGTCCTTGAGAGTTGCAGGACCTTCAGGGACATATTTCCAGGAGGCACAGGCAGCTGCAGAGGGAAAGGGAGATCAGTGAAAATGGCCTCTCCCTCGTCACACGAGTGGAACGTTTCTCCATGTGTGCAATGTGACTCTGGATGTCAGCCTACGAAGCCACAAGGAGGATGTGAGAGTTCGGATGTAAGAGTTTACCTCATGCATTCTAGACGGTACACAGACAGCAGGTAGGTAGACATGGCAAAGTCCAACTTATTGATCAGGGCAGACACTTCTGGAGGAGGATCCAAGAGATTGATGATGGTGCTCCGCAGTTCACCCAGTTCAGCCTAAAGGCAAAACCAGCCATCCCGTCATGGGGAGCCTCTCCAAACTAGCAGCAGTATGCCTTCTGCTGCTGGTCTATTCTGTACCTTACTGATTGCCAAAGAAGTGACCGGGGAGGATCTACCACTGGGTCATTGTGTTCGGAGGCGCCAGGGCCTTTGTCACCAGTGGCAAAGAGATGGCATGCTGGCGAATTACAGCTTCCATGTTCCCTCCCTGGCAGCATCTCCAAGAAAGGGCTGAGAGAGATTCCTGCTGTCAACCCTGGAGAAGCCGCTGCCCGTCTGGGTAGACAATACTGAGCTAGATGGAACAAGGGCCTGACTCAGTATATGGCAGCTGCCTCTGTTCCTATGACATCACCACCCAGTGACATGTGCTGGGCGGTGGCATCATTAGCCGTGTGCTATCTGTTTGCCACCGGCGATGCGGGCGGGCGGGCGGAAGGAGGCGGGCGGGCGGGTGGCTGTGGAGCTGTAGTGGCTCATCCTAAGGAGCTAAGGAGGTGCCAAAGGAGGTAGCAAAGGAGGTAGCTTGGGTTGCTTCTCTCTCTCCCTCCCCACCCATCAGCTGCGCTGCCTGCAGGCTGGCCACTCATCAGGTAGAACAGCTTGGTGAACCACAAAGCTTTACCTGATGAATGGCCAGCCTGCAGAGGGGAGCTGCCGGGAAACAGAGGCAGCTGCGCCGCCTTTGGCAACCTCCCTTGTGAGTTGCTACTGCGGTGGAGGGGGAGGCAAGAGACTAGCAGCGGGAGTAGCCAAAAATTCTAGCCACTTCCATCTAGTCTGTGGCTGTGCGACCGGAAGTGGCAGAAGGAGGAGGAACTTACGGACGTCACGGTGTCGTTTTTCATGGCCGAGTTGTACTGGAGGACAGAACGAAGAGGCTCTTTGCTGGGGAACGTCAGCAGCGGGGACTTGGTGGCGATTTCACAGACACCCTCGTACCACTCTTCCGGCCAAAGACCTGAAGCGGCAATTGGGAAGTCGGGGGGAGTCATTTTCCATTACAGATCACGATTTTACCTCCATAAAACTAGTTGCGTCCACATGGCCTGATTTCTAACTAGGCTCCAACAGAATATTGTGAGTGAATTGTTTATTTCTTTATTTGGTTTATATACCGCCCCCTCCAAAAATGGCTCAAGGCGGTTTACAACAAATAACAACAATTAAAATCAATTAACAGTTAAAATCAACAACTAAACCAATTAAACAATTAAAATCATTTAAACATTTAAATCACCCAAGAACAGCATGAGAAATTTTAACCATGAATCTAATTAAAAACCCAGGTGAATAAATGTGTCTTCAGTGCCTTTTAAAAAGTTGCCAGAGATGGGGAAGCTCTTATTTCAACAGGGAGCGCGTCCCAAAGTCCAGGGGCTGCAATGAAGAAGGCCTGTTCCCGAGTAGCCACCAAATGAGTTGGCGACAACTGTGAACGAACCTCTCCAGATGCTCTTAGCAGGCGGTGGGGCTCATGGCGAAGAAGACCTTCTCTTAAATACCCAGGGCCTAAGCTGTTTAGGGCTTTATAGGTAATCACCAGTACCTTGTATTTTGCCCAGAAACGTGTCAGCAGCCAGTATAATTCTTTCAACCCAGGAGTGATATGGTCTCTCCTAGATGACCCAGAGACCAACCTGGCCGCTGCATTCTGGACCAACTGCAATGTCCGGACTATGTACAAAGGCTGCCCCACATTGCAGTAATCCAGCCTAGAGGTTACCAGAACAAAATTATGCTTTTGTTCTGACTGCAAGCTGCCTTGTGTGCTCCCTGAGTAGAAAAGTGGGGTAAAAATCTTGACATAAAGATGAATCAAAAAGATTCCGGCTTGGTTTGAAGTCGGGTGTGAAACCTGGAGTTGAATTCTCAAAACACATGAGTTTCACTGAACTGGGCAAGATGTACCACCTTAAGAACACAGAACAGAGGAAGCTGCCTTCGACCGAGTCTAACCATCGGTCCATCTAGCTCAGTATTGTCTGCACAGACTGGCAGTGGCTTCTCCACAGAGGCAGGTAGGAGGCTCTCCAAGGTCTGTTTGGAGATGCCAGGGAGATAACCTGGGACCTTCTGCATGCGAGCAGATGCTCTACCACCGATCTACGGCCCCATTCCCTAAGGGAACGAGGGAATATCTTTCAGCTGACAGCGCTCACATGCAGTCACCCATCCAAATGCAAACCAGGGTGGACCCTGCTCAGCAAAAGGGACCAGCCCTCCTCACCAATGAATGCTGTCAGAAGTGGGACAATGTCCTTTTCCTAGTAAAAGGAGGAGTCTTCGAACTACCTGAGCCTTCTACCGCAAATCCCATGAGCACGGAATACAGCCAGAAATCGCGGAAAAGCTTCTGCAATCTGGGCTTCGCTTCCTTGATGGGTGGCAAGCGTCTGGTCAGCTGGCGAGAAAACAAAATCAACAGGGAAAATAAGAGACTAGTGATCATCTGTGATGCCAACCCAGGTTTGCTGAAGAAACCTTAGTTCAACTAACCCATGGTTTCATGTGATGCCTGAATCTGCCCCATATAATAATGTGATGGGGCAAAAGTGTACCATGGTTATGAGTCAAAAGAAGAAAGGCTTGATTCTAAAGGATTGCTGAACATGTACTGGTTTCAGATCCTGCAGTTTATTACTGTTAGGCCTCAGTGTGAAACGACAACTCATCAAGGAATGGCAAAATGGAATTCAGGAAAAAGAGTTAATCCACAAGACTTCGGATTTGCCAACAATGGTCAAATCTGCTCAGTTAGGGCTTCTCAAATGTGGGACTCCAATCCAGTTATTGGACTACAACTCCCATCATCCCCAGTCACAATGGCAACACCCTTTGTGGCTGGGGATAATGGGAATCATAGTCCAACACCATCTGGAGGCCCACGTTTGAGAAGCCCTGTGCGAAATCACGGAGAGGTTTCATTCATCCTTAATGGGTCACATCACATGTATGGTAAGAAGGAAGACCTTTTTTTCACCCCAAATACAAACTAAAAATCTTTTAAAAAATAAAATAAAAACATTCAAGAAGTGGAAAGTCAATTGGCAAGGACAGCCAAGCAGGCGACAGGATTTTAGCTGACAAGATAAGTTTAGCAGTGATTGATTTACAGCCTATTTACTTTAGGACATACCCAATGCTGCTAGCCTCAAAGTTCATATTTCACCGTTTTCATCTGCCTTCACTGGAGAGACTTTTGCAACCATCCTGCTCAGCAGCAATACAGGAGGTAAGAGACATTTCTATCTTTTGAGACGGACTAGCTTCAGAAATAACATTCCTGAACTAAGGAGCCGTGTATTGGGCTACAATAAAACAGGAGAGAGAAAACAAACCCTCTGGGAAAGGTCTCGGTATGAAAAGGCTGGGATACATTAATGACAACATCGGAAAAGGGTATTTAATAACAACAACCGTTCCAAGACGATTCGAAGGAACAAACTAGTGAGGCTAAAAGGGTTGTTTCCCCTTAGCAAAGGGCTCACTGAAACGTGGAAGGAAAATGGGAGGATTTAGTTCCCAAGGTATTTTTTTACTTTTATTTGTTTCCAATGTATTCATTTTAAAATTAATCTTATTTGTTATGGACCTGCTTCTCTTGGGGCTTTGCCTAGTATTTAAAGTTAAAAGGCTGAAGTTTTATAAGCATTTTCTCAATAAGGAGAAGAGACTTGAATCCAAGGAGATAGAGGTAGCTGCTCCTGCACAGACGTCTTCCAATTCCCTCTTCCCCAACCCCCCAACAAGCCCTTCAAAGCCCCTGAAGGTCAAAAGGGACCTCCAGGGGTGCTCACACCCGAGGGCAACAGGAGACAACATTCGTGCGAACGCCATTTGTGTGCGCGCATGGGCTTCTCTAGTTCCGAGCCATTCATATCCCCAAATATTTCAAAATCTCAACTGGAAGACGGCACTCCCTTGTCAAACTTCAGCAGTTAAAATTGTGATTTGCCGTCCAAATTAATCCAAGCGGAGGGTTCAGTGCAAAGAAAGATAAAAAGGTAAAGTGTGCCGTCGAGTCGGTGTCGACTCCTGGCGCCCACATTTTGTGGTTGTCTGTGGCAGAATACAGGAGGAGTTGACCATTGCCATCTCCCACGCAATACGAGATGATGCCTTTCAGCATCTTCCTAGATCACTGCTGCCTGAGAGAGGTTTTTCCCATATTCTGGGAAACACACCAGCAGGGATTCGAACCGGCAACCTTGGGCTTGCTAATCAAGTCGTTTCCTCGCTGCGCCTTACCTTTAAAGAATGGTAAAGGTAAAGTGTGCCATCGAGTCGGTGTTGACTCCTGGCGACCACAGAAAGGTAGGGGCAATTCAATCGCTGTGAAGACAGAGGATTTAATGTGTAGACTTGTGTGCTTCAGTGCCACTTTTATGAGACTACAGTAGGGTGACCCAACTTTACTCCTCCACTGCTGTTGGACTACCGTTCCCAGGCACTGTGGCCAGTAGTCAGGGATGATGGGAGTTGTAGTCCAACATTTGCAGGAGGGCCCAGGTCTATAGGATTCCCAAGAGGTAATGTTTCTGGGCTTCAAATGGCTTTTAAGGGAGCCTGGTGAATTCATTTGAAGGTAGAAAACCTATAGGTCGGGCTTTGTCACCAGCCTAGATCAGTGGTTCCCAACCAGGGTTCCTCCAGGTGTTGCTAAACTACAACTCCCAGCAACCCCAGCTACAAGAGCAACGGGCCTAGATGTACAGGGGCATACAGGAGAAGCAACCATTCACAGACACACCATCTTTCCCATGAGCAAAATAGAATAAGGTAGTTGTTGGAATCTGCCCAAACTTCTCCTTGGTTGCAATAAGCAGCTGCATGGGTTAAATTTTTCCCCACTTGCCTACATAATCTCTTCCAAAATTAAGGAATACGTCCAATCACCTCTTCTCTCCCCAATCTCCCTCTTTCAAGTTCCTCCAGTTGCTTTCTTTTGAAGAAGATCAGCATGGGTGATGCTTGAACATGATGACTTTATTATTTCAGTTTCTAGGCTGCTTTTTGCTAACAACAGCAACAACAACGAAGTCCCTTACACTAATTAAAAGCACAATAAAACAAGTTAGAGCACAACAGCAAAAACAACAATTATTTCAGCTCCATCCCCTCCTAAAGATTAAAATAAATGAAAATGTTTCCAGGCATTCGGATGCTGGGCAACCTCTGGTTGGCAATGTGTCAGCCCGAGATTGTCACAGGAACTTCAAAGCTGGATTACAAATGTCAGCTCGAAGTTGGGTTGGCGCATTGCCAGCTGGAAATCACCGCCGCTTCCCCCTCACAACATGCTCCGCGGGGAATCTCCAATTCCTGCCTAACCGGCATTGCCACGGTTGTGAGAACTGGCCCCGAGTAACTGAGTTAGGATGTCAGCCACAGAATCTACTGTTACTAGAACCTAGTAGCATACCACCTTACTGTGAAATGCCACCAGTGGTACGTGCATCATTGGTTGAAAAGCACTGTTATAAGAGAGATTCTTGTAAGCGTGCAAGCTTCCTGGCTCCAGAGTATCTAACTGTGACGTTTTGAACCTTCCAGCTTTGCGCTTGTCAAGATGAAGCTAGAGTTTCGCTCCGCAGTTTTTTCGCTCACCATCACATTTGTGCTGTGTGGAATCAAAGACCTCCACCAGCATTTTGAACACCTTGGCCAAGCTCAGCCACACAACCCCCGTGGATTCGGTAACGGAACCCTGAGCATGGCCCATCTCCCACCTGAGTTCCATCAGGAGAATACAGTGACCAATGACTTAAGCGTCGAAGGAGACGACGACTACGAATACCAGGACTGGGAAAAACTACTGAGCGAAGACTACTTTGACATCATCGATCCAGATAGCCCTCTGGAATTTAAACAAGGGAATATTCTCGAGCTCTTCCAAGGGAAGACGAGAATCCAGCGTCTTAACATTCTCAACGCCGACTTTGGCTTCAATCTCTACCGGAGCCTGAAGGACCACGTCAGCTCCACAGACAACATCCTTCTTGCCCCCGTCGGCATATCCACAGCCATGGCTATGATTTCGTTGGGACTGAAAGGGCAGACCCAGGAGGAAGTGCTGGACACCCTCGGCTTCAGGGACTTTATGAACGCCAGCTCCAAGTATGACATGACGACCGTCCATAGCCTCTTCCGTAAGCTCACGCACCGGCTCTTCAGGAGGAATTTTGGCTACACGCTCAGTTCAGTCAATGACCTTTACATTCAGAGTTCATTCCCCATCCTGAGCGAGTTCCGGAACAACCTGAAACTGTTCTATTGCGCCAAGGCTCAGTCGGCCAACTTCTCAGACCCAACTTTTGTCGCTAAAGCCAACGAGCAGATTTTGAAAAATACCAAGGGATTAATCAAGGAAGCACTGGTGCACGTGCACCCCACCACCCTTATGATGATCCTCAACTGCCTTTACTTTAAAGGTAATGGAACAAGGAAAAGATGGTCTTTCCCACATGCATAATTATATGTTTATGTTTCCTCTTGAGGAGCATATCTGCAACTAGGCGGATGTGTTTGCAGAACAGAAACCATACCAGGCCCCCCAAAAAGAGGGCCACTGAGGGTCACTCACCTGCTGTTCCCGCTGTTCAGCTTCATCCCACCCACTAAATTCATCCCACCCACCCACTAAATTCACATTCATTGCACAGGCTGGCTTGGGAAACTTTCCTGGCCATGGCGCCAGGACATGACCTCATTATTCTGTGCCATGGCAGGGAGAGCTTCGCAATCTGGCCTGCGCGAATGAATGTGGATACAGTACTGCAGCCATGGAGGAGGCAGGTAATCTAGGGGGAAGGTAGGCAGGTGGGTGGAAAGCTGTGGTGGTGGCAGTGGCAACCCGGCAAAAACATTCAAAGTTGGGTTGTCATCAACGTCGCTATGCCACGGCTTCTCTCAGTTATATGTTTAATGGGATAATGGGACTGGAGCTCAGTGGAAGAGCATCTGCTTGGAATGTAGAAGGCCCCAGTTTCAGGATTCCTCCTAATAGGAATTCCCAGACGTTGTGGAGTTTGATTGATTGATTAAGTGCTGTCAAGTTGGTGTTGACTTTTAGCAACCACATAGATAGATCCTCTCCAGGATGATCTGTCTTCAACTTGGCCTTTAAGCTCTCAGTGGTGCCATCACTGCTGTCGTGATTGAGTCCATCCACGGTGCTGCTGGTCGTCGTCTTCTTCTCTTTCCTTCAACTTTTCCCAGCATTACTGGCTTCTCAAGGGAGCTGGCTTTTCACATAACATGTCCGAAGCAGGATAGTTTGAGCCGGGTCATTTCTCGGAAACTGACATTTGCACAGATCATTTCTGTACGATTCTTGATAAGTAATTTGGACCAAACCTGGCACTGAGACAAGCCTTCAGCCATCTAAATGCTTAGATTCTCCGATATAAATATGGAGATACTTGGAGCCACTACTATAGAGATGTAACTTGTCCACATAGAACTCCAACTCCCATATTCCCCAGCCAAAGGTCATTGTAGTTGGGGATGCTGGAGTTGTAGTGAACAACATCTGGGAGAGGGAACACTGTCCAAGTTCCCTCTCTGGCAGCATCTCCAGGTTGGACTGGGAGAGACTCCTACCTAGGGGAGCTGCTGCCTGTCAGTGCAGACGAGGGCTGCACAACTCAGGCCCTCCAGCTGTTACTGCACTGCGACGCCCATAATCCCATAACCCCCAACTGAGGGCCACTGGGGCTGGGGATTATGGGAATTGAAGTCCAATAACATCTGGGGACCCAAGGTTGAGAATCCCTGGTCTACATGGTCTGATTTGGTCTAGGTGAACATAGGAACATAGGAAATTGCCATATACTGAGTCAGACCATTGGTCTATCTAGCTCAGTATTGTCTTCACAGACTGGCAGCGGTTTCTCCAGGGTTGCAGGCAGGAATCTCTCTCAGCCCTATCTTGGAGATGCTGCCAGGGAGGGAACTTGGAACCTTCTGCTCTTCCCAGAGCGGCTTCATCCCCTGAGGGGAATATCTTGCAGTGCTCACATATCAAGTCTCCCATTCAGATGCAACCAGGGCAGACCCTGCTTAGCTATGGGGACAAGTCATGCTTGCTACCACAAGACCAGCTCTCCTCTCCAGGTGGACCAGGCTAGATCGACCAATGGTCTGGCTTGGTCAAGGACACCTTGCTAGGCTCCTATGTTTAATTCCCAGACTCTGTGTTTTTGAATGTGACGGGATTTTCACTATGTTACCAGGGACCTGGGAAACCAAATTTCCAGCAGAAATGACCCACATGCACTCTTTCCGCCTGAACGAGAGAGAGACGGTGAAGGTGCCCATGATGCGAGTCAAGAGCAACTTCCTGGCCGCTGTAGATAATGAGCTGGACTGTAGCATTCTGCAGCTGCCGTACGTGGGCAACGCCAGCATGCTGATCGTGTTGCCCAATAAGCTAGCCAGCATGAAGACCCTGGAGAAGCAACTGACGCCGCAGGTGGTGGAAAGGTGGAGGAAGAGCATGACCAACAGGTAAATCGGTGGCTGGGTATTTGGCTGCTTTCCTTGTGGCCCCAAACACCACTAGGAGTACGGTCTGCTAGTGTTGCCTGGATCAGGGATTCCTAGATGTGGCTGACTACACCTCCCATAATCCCCAGCCAAAGGCAAGTGCAGCTGGGGATGATGGGAGTTGTGGGCAATGCCGTCTGGCGATCCCCGTTACAGGGAGCACTGCCGTGGTGGCACAGAGATACGGCGCATGGTGGGCGCCAGAGGGTTTAACACAGGTCACGCTGGAACATAGGACGCTGCCATATACTGAGTCAGACCATTGGTCTATCTAGCTCAGTATTGTCCTCACAGACTGGCTGCAGCTTGTCCAAGATTGTAGGCAGGAGTCTCTCTCAGCCCTGTTTTGGAGATGCTGCCAGGGAGGGAACTGGGAACCTTCTGATCTTCCCGGAGCAGCTCCATCCCTTGAGGAGAATATCTTACAGTGCTCACAAGTGGTCTCCCATTCATATGCAACCAGGGCGGACCCTGCTTAGCTAAGGGGACAAGTCATGCTTGCTATACCACAAGACCAGCTCTCTTCACTTATGTACATGCAAGCTGCATGTACATAAAAGCAGCCCTGCTGGATGAGGCCCAAGAAGGCCCATCTAGTCCAGCATCTTGTTTCACAAAGTGGCCCACCTGTTGCCTCGGAAAAGCCCACAGGCAAGAGCTATGTGCATGCCCTCCCTTTGAGAGGCATCTTGCCTCTGAGGTTGGAGGTGGGCCTATAAGCCACTAGACTAGTAGCCACTGCTAGACCTGACCTCTGTGAATTTGTCTAAGCCCCCTTTAAAGCCATCCAAGCTAGCGGCCACCACCACATCCCATGGCAAAGAATTCCCTAGATTAATTATGTGCTTGCTGTGTGAAAAAGTACTTCCTCTTGTCGGTCCTAAATTTGTGTGTCCTACCACACATGGCATCTCTTTTTTTAGTATTAATATTTTATTCAAGTGAGATTACACAATCAAAGTACAAGAAGAGATGTTCAGGTCTTATGCTAGTGACAAGATGGCAGCCTATTAAATGGCATCTTGTGATTAGAGCAAGACTGGAAAAACCTCCATTCTCTCTAGAAAGAGAAAAGATTGCAGCTCTTGTGATGCTGAAGAAAAACCTAGCAACAGATGTATACTATGAAGGATCTAAAATGGAGAAGGCAGCAGGGTAACTGGGAAGAGCTTCCAGTAGTCAAGGCTTGTCCTTCCCAGAGGTTCAGAAACTTCAGCCTGAGTAAAATTTGATTTTTATTGCTGAAATATGTGAGACTATCTTCCTTAACACACCTCAGGGCAGACAGAGGCAATGATCATACAGATTTTTCACACTCACACCTACCTACAATGTTTTGGAATTGCACCTGGGATAATTTAGCCAGTGATTCTCACAGATTTCAGTTCGTTTGTTGCTCACTGGGACAGAGTTCACCAGAAAAGCTATATTTTTCTCTTTAAATTTTGGCTCTAAAATGTACACACAATATTATAAGGTCATCTGGTGGATAGAACACCATGAGCTTTGGCCAATCGATCAATTTTCTTCCCAACCGATTTGTATCACCCAAGCAGACAATGTCTTCCAGTACCTTAAGTTTAGGCAAAATTGTCTATGCATTGTTATTGGTTACAATCTTAATTACCGATAATTATTTTTTTAAAATCTATTAAAAAGCAATACAAGACAATGGTGGTCATTAAATCTGCATCAGAGCAAAGCAATACTGAAGAAAAAACAGAATTCTCTTGTTTTTTAGACGATTCATAAACATCATACAAATCTTCCTAGAGGCATGTGTGTGCGCACGGACGCACGAACACAGACGCACGCACACTGGGAGAATGTCTCTTAGATGGTGCCTGCCATCCCCTGTAATAACTCTATTTTGGGAAAACATCGCTTCCCAGGGAATCGGTTTCAGTTCCGCAATCTTGGCTTGGGTCAACTAAAACCTCTGCTGTTATTTTGTCCGCTCCAGGACTAGAGACATAACAATACCTAGATTCAAGTTGGATAAGAGCTACGACCTGATTGCGCACCTGAAGACCCTGGGAATCCGTGAACTCTTTACCCCAAATGGCAACTATTCAGGCATATCGGCAGAGCAGATCATCATCGAGACGGTAGGTCGTTGCAACTCAACTGGAAATGCTGAGCCAAGGGTGGCTTTGTGCAACAAGAAAGGGTACACCTGTCACCTGTGCTTCAGAAGAACACAGGAAGATGCCTTGTACCGAGTAAGATCCTTGGTCCATCTAGCTCAGTACACAAACTGGCAGTGGCTTCTCCAAGGCTGCAGAGTAGGAGTCTCTCTCAGCTCTATCTTGCAGATGCCACGGAGGGAACTTGGCCACCTTCATGCAAGCATGCAGGTACTTTTTCCCAATCTTACAGGGTTCACACATGTCGTCTCCCATTCAAATGCAAACCATTTGAGGAGAGCTGGACTTGTGGTAACAAGCAGGACTTGTCCCCTTAGCTAAGCAGGGTCTGCCCTGGTTGCATATGAATGGGAGACCACAGATGTGAGCACTGAAAGAGATTCCCCTCAGGCGATGGAGCTGCTCTGGGAAGAGCAGGTGGTCCCAATTTCCCTCCCTGGCATCTCCAAGAAAGGGCTGAGAGAGATTCCTGCCTGCAACCTGGGAGAAGCCGCTGCCAGTCTGTGAAGACAACCCTGAGCTAGATGGACCAATAGTCTGACTCAGTAGATGGCAGCTTCCTATGTAAAGCAGAGTGGATCTTGCACAGCAAAGGGAACAATTCGTGCTTGCCACCACAAGACTAGCTGCTGCTTCGGATGTACATACAAACAGGGATCCACAAGCTTAGGTGTAGCTCACTAGCCAGCCAAAGGGACACAGGAAGCTGCCTTCTACTGAGTCAGACCCTTGGTCCATCCAGCTCTGTATTGTCTGCACAGACTGGCGGCAGCTTCTCCAAGGTTGGAGATGCCAGGGAGGGAACTTGCGAGACTCCTGCATGCCACTGATTGTGGCCTCCGCCAATCCCCGCTCTTCCCTTGGATCCTTCTCTGGCCCAGGGCTTAAGCAAAGTGTGGGTCTTCTGTCATTTGCACGGGGATATGGAGGCAGTCAGCAACAAGGGCAGCCCTCCGCTGCTGCTCGGATAGGAGTCCTGCTATTTCTTACCTTCTCAAAAATGGCTGGGGACATGAGACCTCGGGGGAGGAAATCCGAGCGGAGCCCTGTGGGGCTTGGGGCACTGGCTGGCAGGCTGACAACTGGTTTTGTAGATACCTCCTTGCAAATCAACCCTCTCCTTATACATTGTGTGATGTAGACAGAACTGTACTCTTTTTCTGAACACTCACGTTCTGCAACTTCTTCCTCCTTTTGACAGTTCCGTCACAAAGGGACCATCATAGTGAACGAAGAAGGCACGGAGGCGGCATCTGTGACCAGCGTGGGCTTCATGCCCCTTTCCACTCAAATCCGCTTTATGGTCGAGCGGCCTTTTTTGTTTCTGATTTACGAGCACCGTACCAGCTGCCTGCTTTTCATGGGCCGGGTGGCCAACCCAAGCAAGTCTTAAAAGCAGGGGTGTGCTTCAAGGCGAATGCATCGAGGCAACGCATATTTTAATATAACCATTTAATACGCTGATTTTACGTTGTCGTGTCGGTGACAAGCACAATCGGGACGAAAATGCAGCATCCCTTGAGCGAACGCTGCAGAAATAGATGATTTAGCTAGAATTTGTAAGCCAACTACTATATTTTGTTCTAAACTGTATTGCTCGGTTTCAACGTGGAGGACAGTGACACTGACTACACATCTTAGTGGAAGTTTCCCATGCATCCTTTGGAAGGAATGTAATTAGCTCCATAAATCTTTCAAAAGTCAACCCATTTGCGATGAGCACCTTTAGGTTAGGAACATCAGAACATAGGAAGCTGCCTTATACGGAGTCAGGCCATTGGTCCATTTAGCTCAGGAATGCCGACACTGGCTGGCAGCAGCTCTCCAAGGTTTCAGGCAGGAGTCTCTCCCAGCCACACCTGGAGATGCTGCCAGGGTGTGAACCTGGGGCCTTCTGCATGCAAAACAGATGCTCTTCCACTCAGCTATGGCCCGATATCTTACAGAAGACAGTGCTCACACGCTGTTGCCCATCCAAAGGCCAACCCAGGTGAAATGTGCTGAGCAAAAGCGACAATTCATGATCGCTACCACAAGACTGTCTCTCCATCCCAAAGAGAAACATAGTAAACTACGGTTCTAGGTCTCACCCCAAACAGAAACACAGTCCTTTGGATCCATCTAGCTCAATACAGGAGGACCTTGTTACACGTGGATTTTTCTTCTGCGGTTTTGCGTATCCACGGTCGGGTAATTGGCACCCAACTGCGGTATACAAGGGGGAGGAGGGTTAACCTCGCGTATCTGCCAGTCGGGAGTGGCTGGAAGTGATCCCAGAGGTCACTTCTGGCTGCCATTTTGAGCAATTTTATGGCTCATTTTCATCCAAATATGGCATTTCCCCCAGTGATTTTTCATGGAAAAATTGGGAGTTTGGGCCTTGGGTGGCATCGCTGGACTTCTGAAGGCCCGGGGAGCACGGTAGGGCCCTTCCGTTTGCCATTTAGGGGGCTTTTTTTGGCATTTTCAGTGGGTTTTTTCAGGCATCGGGAACCTAACCCCCACAATGCCATAGACTTAATGCCTTGGTATTTGTGGTTTCGGTATTCGTGGTACTAGTCGGGAATGCAACCCCCACAAATACCGAGGTCCTCTTGTATAGTCTACACCGATGGCCAACGGCTCCTCCAAGGTTGCAGGCAGCTCTCTCAGCCTATCTGGAGATGCCAGGGAGGGAACACACAACCTTCTGCATGTAAAAAACCTGCTCTCACACAAATATGGCTCCTCCCTTAAGAAGCTTTTAAAACCCAAGATTATGATTACGATTACATCTCTCTCTCTCTCTCTCTCTCTCTCTCTCACACACACACACACACACACAAACTAACAAAGTGTCATACTGAGAAGGTTTAAACTACCACACCCGCAGTGTCAGATTCAGAATGGTCAGATCCACAAGCCGTGTGCTACATTAACTGGACTGACCCTTTCTTCTGAGATGTGTTACCAGCTTGAGAGACCATCCCTGATCATTTGTACACCTATTCACTTTCAAAGACTAGACGTTTACATTGGTCTCTAGGAATTATGCAAGTGTAATTCTTCCAGTTCCAACACAAACACATTTGGGTGCATAAATAAAAGGTTAGAAAATTCATCTCTGCAAAGCTAATCTGAGTAGCACCAAAATATTGATAATCTAGCTTGCTTTTTAACAATGGGAACATAAACCCAGCTGCACTGTTTAGGAACCAATGGATTACTGTTTTGCAACAATGCCTCAACCTATTTTCAGTCTAAAATATTGCCTGTCTGTGTCAAGAACAAATCTGCACTTTGGACAAGAAGTTCAGTGTACTAACATGTATGCAACCTTAACAAGGTCACAAAATGCACCACAAGCAATTAATGCAGACATCCACTGTAGGATGGCTCCTACCTTTTTATTTTTTTAAGGAATGCAAACTGAAGTTCGAAAATTGTCTGATATAAAGATTACATCTCTTAGTACATCAATATGGTTATCAAGTTCATGCATGTAATTAAAAGATTAAGGGGGAAACCTGACTTTGATTCTGCATGCAGATTTTATTTTGATTTTCTTTTAGAGCCAGTAAAATTTGTAGTTCTGCCCACTGGTAACTATTGGTCTAATTTTACAGAACATTCTACATGAAAATATACATAAGGTGCCCTTTTAGCGAAGGAAAATGCTGAGCACAACTCATGAAACCACTGAGGTTTAGATGAACTCACCTTTGATCAAAAAGTGTCCAGAAGGTGCATGTTCCCCTTTTACTAATTTTTTTTTCAATGCCAGCATTTTAAACTCAAGGCAATGCGAATGTTTTAGCACCAACGGAAGAAAATTGTGTTTCAGCCACCCAAAGCAGTGTGTGGAAATGCTTAATGGTTATTTACAGATGGCAGGATTTTATATACAAGGATTTCTACAACTATAAAATGTGGCTTGAATCCCAAGGAACCTGGGAGCCAGCAGATAAACAATTCTGCTGGTTTAAGGGGGCAGGGAGGTACTGATTTTTGCTTATTTGCCTCTACAGCTGCTAATGCTGAATCAAGTATCTTTCTAGAGGATTCTAGAAAGGTTCTAGTACATGACACAAACATAGGAAGCTGCCATATACTGAGTCAGATCATCGGTCCATCTAGCTTAGTATTGTCTACACCAGGGATTCTCAACGTCGAGTCTCCAGATGTCATTGGACTTCAACACCCATAATCCCCAGCCAAAGGCCACTAGGACTGAGGATTATGGGAATTGAAGTCCAATAACATCTAGAGACCCAACGTTGAGAACCCCTGGTCTACACAGGGGAGGGATAGGAACAACATAGGAAGCTGCCATATACTGGATCAGATCCTTGGTCCATCTAGCTCAGGACTGACTACCCAGACTGGCAGCAACTTCTCTAAGGTTGCAGGCAGGAGTCTCTCCCAGCCCTATCTGGAGATGCTGCCAGGGAGGGAACATCTTCCACTGAGTTATGGCCGCATCCTCTAAGGAGAATCTCTTACAGTGCTCACATTTAGCTACCCATTCAAATGCAAACCAAGGCAAATACTGCTTAGAAAGGGGGGCAATTCATGCTCAGTACCACAAGACCAGCTCTCCTCCTTTCCAGAACCCCCACTGGGTTCCACGCTTCTCCTACGTGGAAATAATCTTGGATGGGGGGGGGGAACTGTGTACAAAATGCATACTCTATCACGCATAAAGATTACGCCCACTTCTATTCTGCTGGAAATACATATACCAATGTGCAGATTTGTTCTCCTCTGTATCAAAATATGGACTCGTGTTTCCTTCACACAACAGTGTATGTATTCTTCTCGCATGTGGAGATAATCTCAGGGCAGGAGAAATGTCTTGGGTAAAGAGGTCCTTCAGAAAAGCAATCCCGTTCCCCAGTAAAAATAACAATTCTAACTAGCAAGCCCAAGAGGTGCACAGCAGGAAAGCAGACGCAATAGCAGCGTGACGCTTATGATCACCGTAAGTTGTGCAAGCAAACCAAATATTTGGTTTTAGACCCAAAAGGTAACCATTAACTTCTGTTTAAAATCATAACTGTATTTGCTGAGAGCCTAATGGCTTTTTTTGGGGGGGGGGGATTAGAGCTTTCAGATCAAACACCAAAATAGCTTTGCAGAAAGGATATTTGTCTTTAGCATAAACAACGTTCTCCTACCAGGGAGAATGGGTCTTCAGAAAATTACTGCTTTTCAGAAGCAGCTCTGGTTACAAGCCAGCCCAAATAAAGACAACTCTCAGCTCAGGACAAGTCCAGGGGGATGAATAAATGAAGCTTCTTTGGCAAAACTTCTAAGTAGGCACCAACTGGCGGACCAGGTCAGAGCCGCAAGCAAGTCCTCAACTCTGTCCTGATGAAACCTTTTCTAGAGCAACAGCAGTTCACGGGGACGCTCCAGAACACTCACACCGCCTGTCTTGGATGTGGTTCTTGCATTCTGTCCCAACTGCTCATAGAAGTCAACTCGAACACTGGGCCATTTCACACAAACCGCCTGCTGCCAGGAAGCCAGGGAAATGGTGGGGAAATATTCGAAAGCAGCAGCAGCAGCTGCTGGTGGGCGAGATGCCTGAAACCGCCCAAGTCCAGTTCCTGTGACGGATTCCTGAGAGCTGCCATATACCGAGTCAGACCATTGGTCTATCTAGCTCAGTATCGTCTTCACAGACTGGCAGCGGCTTCTCCAAGGTTGCAGGCAGGACTCTCTCTCAGCCCTATCTTGGAGATGCTGCCAGGGAGGGAACTTGGGACCTCGATGCTCTTCCCAGGGTGGTGCCATCCCCTGAGGGGAATATCTTACAGTGCTCACAGGTGGTCTCCCATTCAAATGCAACCAGGGCAGACCCTGCTTAGCAAAGGGGACAATGCCTGCTGACTACTACAAGACGAGCTCTCCTACACCCATTTGGAACCAATATTTGAAGTTGGGTGGAGGATCTCGCGCGAGTGCTGGGTGGACTTGCAGGAAACTGGCACAGGAACGGGACTGCCCGTCAGAAGTGTGCATTGCGGGTACATGGCATTTCCCTGCCTTACTGATTTTGGGTGGATTGTTTGAAGACAACTGTCAGGTGAGAAATTCCTTCAACCACTCCTTCACATATAGTAGTCTGGTATATTTGAACTGGCTCACAGGAGCATGGGAAGCTGCCATTTACTGAGTCAAACCCTTCGTCCATCTAGCTCAGTATTGTCTTCACAGACTGGCAGGGGCTTCTCCCAGGTTGCAGGCAGGAGTCTCTCTCAGCCCTATCTTGGAGATGCCCAAGAGGGAACGAGGAAACCTAGATGCTCTTCCCAGAGCGGCTCCATCCCATCAGGGGAATACCTTACAGTGCTCACACATGTAGTCTCCCATCCAAAGGCAAACCAGGGTGGACGCTGCTTAGCAAAGGGGACAATTCATGCTTGCTGCCACAAGGCCAGCTCTCCTCATGAAACCTATCCTTTGTGTTTTCATAACTAAGCTGGACAGAATCCAGCTGAGCACTGGCAATGCCATTAAACAGGGACTCACAGCCTTGTGCTTTTATAGCACATGGGGTGCGCTGGCGGGGGGTGGGGGAGATACTCAAGCACTTGCCGATATAGTTCTTCCTTCTGTTACCAACCAAACTATTCAGGTTCCCAACACCATGGACTCCTTCAGGAATGTGAACGACGTATCTAAAAACACTCACCACAGCAATAACAGGAATCAACACTCCAAGGTTCCCAGCGCTGCTAGATGCCTAGGAAAGAAAGAAAGAAAATTTGAAAAGCTTTGCATAGGAACATAGGAAGCTGCCTTCTACCGAGTCAGATCCTTGGTCCATCTAGCTCAGTATTGTCTTCACAGACTGGCAGCAGCTTCTCCAAGGTTGCAGGCAGGAATCTCTCTCAGTCCTATCTTGGAGATGCTGCCAGGCAAGCAACTTGGAATTGCTCTTCCCAGAGTGGCTCTGTCCCCTAAGGGGAATATCTTACAGTGCTCACACATCTCCCTTTCATATGCAACCAGGGCAGACCCTACTTAGCAAAGGGGACAAGTCATGCTTGCTACCACCAGACCAGCTCTCCTGCTTTTAAACAAGCTCGAAAAAAATAAAGGCATATTGTTTGATGTGTCCTGATCTTCCAAAGACAGAGCCCTGCTGGATAAGGCTCAAGGTCCATCCAGTCCAGCATCCCGTTTCCCCCAGTGACCCACCAGATGCCCCTGAGAAGCCTGCAGGCAAGAGCTGAGGACAGGCCCTCTCTCCTGCTGTTGCTCCCCTGCAACTGGCATTGAGCAGCATCCTGCCTCTGGGACTGGAGGTGGCCCACAGCCACCAGACTAGTAGCCATTGATACACCTGCCCTCTACATTTATCTAAACCCCTATTAAAGCCATCCAGGCAGTTGGCTGTCGCCACATCTTTTGGCTGGAGACATCCTACGCACAGGATTGCACTCTGTCCAAAGAGCACAGCCTACCTTTAGTGCTGGACCTTTCTCACTCGCCCGTTCGCTGGCTCTCTTCCCTTCCAGGCCCAGCTGCACAAACAGCTCCAGCAAGTTCATGAGTAATTCATCCACAAGGTGTTCGCCCTGAATATTGGCCGCTATGTTGGCCAAGGCATTGATGACAGCTAAGGAGCAGTGTCTGGTGAGAAGCCGAAAGAGAAAAGGAGAGCAGCAGGATCAACCTTGGGCGAAATATTCCCCGTTTGGCTTACAGTAGCATCACAGAAGTGCCAATTACAATTCCCCTTGTACAATCCAAACACTGGCAATTACAGGGAACGACAGGGAATATTTATGGAAACTGACCACAGGATTTCCGAGTCTGAAAAGGATTTAAAATTATTACTTAAAAATCATACTCAGGGTCCCAGCACTGATGTTCTGTTTTTGCGTCCGTTCTCCCACCTACAGTTAGCAAGACCAATCACTGCTTGCTATGGGGTGGGATGAGAGGGGAGGAAACTAACGGTGAAGGAACAAAACCAATTTTGCACTGGAAAAATGTTGTAGGGGGCAGAAAGGATCCAACAAGGAGGATCATGGGAACCTACAGGAACACAGAGAAGCCGACTTCAACTGAGTCAAACCATTGGTTCATCTAGCACAGGCCAGCTCAGTTTCGGCCCTCCTAAAGATGTTGGCTTACAACTCCCATAATCCCCAGCTAGAGAGGGATTACAGGAGTTGCAGGCGAACATTTGCAGAAGGGCGGACATTGCTTAGCTAAGGGGGCAAGTCACGCTTGCTCACACCAGACCAGCTCTCTTGCCTTCTAGCACTAGACTCTGACATATCCTAATACAGAAGTTGCGAAGATGAGGTTGTCTTTGCGTTTTATAAGTCAGTGCCAGTGTCTACACAGGAAAATGAAATGCAAACCCACAACGTTTCATGGTAAGACAGATGGCAAACCACATTTTTAAAGTCATGAATTCCTATGAGGCAGCATAAGATTACCTATATCCATGGTCCTTGTAGTCTTTCGTTGCAGAATACACAATTGAGCTTGCTTTGACACTGATCTGCTGAAACAGGTTCCACACTTCCTGGTAAATATATTGCTGAATGGAAGTAAAAAGTAAATTAGCACTGAGGTACAAACGCCTGAAAGAAAAATGGACCTCAATCAGTCCTACCAGGGAATCTAGAGAAACACTTCAGCAAAATACAATTGTTTTCGAGACCAAGCAACATGTGATTCTTTCTTTCATCAGCATAGAACAACAAAACGTGTTCTGAAGTTCTCAAAACCAGCATGAAGCAAACTGTAGAAAGGACAGGCCAGAAGCTGGAAACTTATCAACATGCTCTATTATTCTGACGCTTGATAAAATATTTCTGCTTGGGCTAGTAGCATTGCTATTTCAACAACATTAGCAGGGCTGTTATCTCATTCAAGAGTAGAAGTATGGACCCACAAAATGTTGTAATGTATACCCGGCATGCACGTGTTACCATACACGTGTTATGTATATGGTACAGGTTTTAGGCATCTTTCTCCCTCAGAAGCAGAAAGGGCTGAGACTGTCTATTCTTCCAGCTGTGAAGTGTCCTGCTCTGTTGGTTCAAGCTCCCCTGCCACCCCTTGCCAATGGGTTCCATTAGCTCCTCCTGCCTGGCTGTCTGTTGACTGCCCTGCAAGTCCACAAACATTCCACTCCATTGAGTTACATTGGGGCAGTCTTCAATTTTCATATTCATATTTTAATTCATAAATAAATAAGTAAACAAGCATTTCCAGCTCTTTTGGAACCAGATACGAGAAGATAGTTTAAAAGGCCATTTAGGCTTCTAAGTGCTAAACAGAAACACCCTCAGCTCCTTCATAGCCGAAGTCTACAGATGAGCTTGCAATGTTGTATACTGATGGATAAATGAACCCTTATCTTATCGAACAGTTTTGCAAGCCTTCTGCGTAGCTCGCGTCATACATTCAGGTTAACAGACGCCTATCCGCTCTTACGTTTCCAGTGATGACCAAACAGCCCAGCTGGTCAATGATGAGCACGTCGAGTGGGGACGGGGGCTGGCAGAACTTCTGCTGGAGGATCTGGAGGATCGGCTCCATCACTTTGGGGGTGTCTCGCAGGGCCACCGCGATGTGCCCCAACGCACGGATGGTGTGGTCAGGAATCAGATGGGCTTCCCTAACAACAAAAACCAGAAATGCTTGCGTAGCCACAAGGGTGTATTCCCTTCAGCTTCACCGCTGCCACCAAGGAGACTTCTACATTTTCTCTGGCTGTGTCTACCGAAACAGCCGTCCCAACCTTTGCTGCATTCAAAAACATGCCATCTTTCATTGAAATGGATAAATAGAAACTTTAAAAGGCAGCAAAGGGGAGGAGCAACATCCAAACCAGCCTTTATTGTCGAGGAGGAAATACGTGTCCCTAACACCCGCCTTCCCTCTAACAGGGCATCCCAGATGTGGTGGACTACAACTCCCAGCATCCCCAGCAACGATGGCCGCTGGCTGGGAATTCTGGGAGTTGTAGTCCACAACAGCTGGGATGCCCTGTTAGAGGGGACACAGCCCTGACACGCAGCCAACTTACTTGTCGCTCTCTTGGGAGATGTAGAGACGGTTCGACAGGCTGGCAAGGAAAGCTTCGACAATTACCGGGTCTATCGTCAGGCCGGCTTTCAAGCACCTGCACGGAATGGAGAACGGAAGCAGAAGGTCCAGATATAAAGGCAGCCGGGGCCGAACAGGATGTGATGAACCGGGGGGTGGTTGTGGCTGGGGATGATGGGAGTTGTAGTTCCACAACAGCTGAAGGGCCAGGTTGGCCCACCCCTGCTCTCTGCTTTTCGAGGATCTGGCCTCAGTAGAGATTGCCCTGATCCCAATTTAGGAGCACGCCGCTCCGGCGAGGTAGGCTGCCACCAGCTGAAGACGGATCTAAAGCCACTGACCAGGCTCAGACATGGCTTCAACTATCTAGAACTGGTAGAACCAAGCAGGGACAAGATCTCTCATTTTGTGACTGCGTTTATGTTGGTTTCGAGATAGCGCGTGAATAATTTATTTTTCCATTTATTTCCCCCAAAGAGCTCCGAGTGCATGGTTATGCTTATCCTCACAACAACCCTGTGAGGTAGGTTAGGCCAAGGGATACGAGACTGGCCCAGAATGTTGACCAGGGAGTTTCTTGGCTGAATGGGGAGAATGCAGAACTGGCAGCCGCCAACGAGGTTTGCAGAACAGGTACCTCCTCAGTCAAGAATCAAGAGCTCTTTTAAACGTGCTCAGAGGACAACCTCTGAGTCGTAGCTAACAGCCAACTCATACCTGCAGATGTTATCGATAGCAATGTCCCGAAGTTGCTCGTACATGGAGGACTGACTCTTTTTGCCCGACATAACGCTGACCGTGGACTCGGTGTGTTCGTTCGTTATGCTGATCTTGATGTCGGTCCCACCTAACAGAACAAAAGGGGCTTGGCTACACTCTTGGGACACAGGAAGCTGCCATCTACTGAGTCAGACCATTGGTCTATCCAGCTCAGTATTGTCTACACAGACTGGCAGCAGCTTCTCCAAGGATACAGACTGTGATTAGATTGGATTGTGAGCCCTTTGGGGACAGGGATCCATCTCATTTATTTGTTATTTCTCTATGTAAACCACTTTGGAAACCTTTGTTGAAAAGCGGTATATAAATATTTGTTGTTGCAGTTGCAGGCAAGAATCTCTCTCAGCCCTATCTTGGAGATGCTGCCGGGGGGGGAACATGGAACCTTCTGCATGCAACTGTGCAGGTGCTCTTCCCAGAGCGGCCCCATCCCCAAAGGGCGATATCTTGCAGTGCTCACACATAGTCTCCCATCTAAATGGAAACCAGAGCAGACTCCGCTTAGCCAAGGGGACCAGTCATGCTTGCCACCACAAGACCAGCTCTCCTCCCTTTAAGATGCATATGTAAGGAAGCCATAGCTGAGAGGGCTGTCACAAGCACTTTAGAGCTGCACGGAACAGATCTAACCGCTAAGGTTCTAAAGGCATCATCTCATACTGCGCAGGAGGAGGCAATGGCAAACCCTTCCTGTATTCTACCAAAGAAAACCACAGGGCTCTGTGGGCGCCAGGAGTCGACACCGACTCGATGGCGCACTTTACCTTTACCTTAAAATTACAGAGCTAATACAGGCTATATTGCATTTACCTAAAAGGAAGAGGATTCTGAATTTAAGACAACCCCCTGATTTCTAACATTAAAGAACCTGGGGGAAACCCTAATCTTCGACTCAGGTAGATACAGTAATTGGCAAGTCACATTATAGGCAACCTGGTACCTGTACTATATTGATTGTGGTACTTGTAAAGTTTCACCAGGACTGGAGATGGGATCACAAGGAAGTCTCTCAAAGATGGATTGACAGAATGAACCACCACAGGGAACCTTTCACACAGACGGCCCAGGCCCTAAGAGGAAAGATTGATATCAGCATACATCAGGAGGGCAACAACATAAGCCTATGACATCTCACAGACACTACACCTGATCTTAGCTAAAAAGGCCAAGAAGTGGTGAACTTGGGTGGTTGAGTGCTTATTGGTCTGGAAGCAGATCAGGATCATTCAAAAAGAAGATGGCCATTGCTACTTATTTAGGGGACTGCCTTGATATGCAGAATAATACACATTTGTATCTAAAAAAAGATCAACAACCACCCCAAACAATCCTGTGAGTTTCCAGGACTTTACAGAAACATGAGGGCACAGAACATGAATGTTTAAGACATGGAATATTAAAGCGTCAGTCAGTAATAGGGCAAGGGAGGAAAAAAGGGGACAAGGAAAGGAATATAAAAACAGCCCTGCTGGATCAGGCCCAAGGCCTATCTAGTCCAGCATCCTGTTTCGCACACAGTGGCCCACCAGATGCCTCTGGGAACACAGGAAGTTGCCTTCTACTGAATCAGACCATTAGTCCATTGAGCTCAGGATTGTCCACACCAGGGCTGCTCAATTTTGGCCCTCCTGCAGATGTTGGGCTACAACTCCCACAATCCCTGGCTGTTGGCCACTGTGACTGTGGATTATGGGAGTTGTAGTCCAAAAACGCTGGGGGGGCGGCCAAAACTGAGCAGGCCTTGTCTACACAGACTGGCATACCCTTCTAGGTTTCAGGCAGGAGTCTCTCTCAGCCCTACCTAGAAATGCTGCCCGGGATTGAACCTGGGACCTTCTGCACACAAAGCAGTTAAAACTTCGACACAGACAGGCATACTGTCTATGTGACTAGAAGAAATAAGAACTGTCGCATGTTTTTATGGCTACTGGAAAAGTCAACACGGACTTCTGAGCAGACCTGTAAGCAGCAGATCAGCAGAGGCAGGTGAGCGATGATCACTTTGCTGGAGGTCTTGGACTGCAGCTTTTCTGACAACTTGATGCACAGGTTCTCCGCCCCTGGTTTGCACAAGAACAAAAAGGGTAAAGAGGAGAAAGCCGATCGTGCTTTCTGGATTTCGGGGACTTTGCTTTCAAAAGATGCCGAGTCAGCCAGAAGCATACTTAAGCAGGAAGGAAGGGAACTATTTGGAGAGACGGGGCACGCAACGTTCACCTTGCTCATCTTTCACCGCCCACACCATGAGGTCCACGCAGGCCGCATTGGCCTGGCAACGCAGCTTCAAAGGAGTCAGCTCGTTGTGTGACCGTTCAACGTCGTGAAGGATTTTCTGAAGCTCCGACTGGCTGCTGTTGAACTGCTCCAGCACAAACTCGTGAATTTCCTTCACAAATGAGTTTGGGAGATCTGAAGTGGGGGGGACAAAACACTCCCAATGGTCATATCTGAACTAAGAGAGAAAGCAACAAAATCTGAAGAGTGGTTAAGTACATGGAATCTTTTTTTTTTTTTAAGGAGGAAATAATGGGCAAGCTGACTTCCTAAATTTTCTCCTCCTCCTCTAATAATTTAAGAATATTTCTCATTCCTCTCGTGCAACAGGCTTCACATGCAAGCACCCCAAAGATATTTGCACAGCAGGGGTTTGCAGAGCTTGCAGGCTAAGCAAGATGGAAAGGGGGGGGAATTAAGTGTGTGATGAGGATGGAGGAAAACAGAGTGAGAGGTACAGAAAATACAAGCTTTGAGAAAGGCTTTGAGGAAAAAGAGCATTTTAGAACAAGAGAGGGTGGGGTCACATGATCAACTAACTATGGTTCGTGAGGATAGGGAATGTGACCTTATAAGCCAGAGCATTCCCTCCTCTCTTTATCTTCTGAGCTCATGAACCATCCTCCAGGTTTCTTTCAACCATGGCTCCATGGTTCAAGTAAAGTTGAGGATCTGGCTTACAAACCAGGAAGTCCAACCAGTGTTTCAAAGTTGGTTTGACAACCTGCCCTGTATGCCGGGGTTAAACCGCGGTTCCTAGTTTCAAACAAGCTGCGGAACCATGATTTAATCAAACCAGGGGTTAAATGTTATGGCTCTGTGCTGGAGCAGAGAAAGCAAGCAAACATGTGGGCTAATAAGGCATAAGACTGCACCCCTGATCCTAACAAACCACTGCTAGCTGATACCATGAAAGAAAAAAAGAAAGTAAATAAAGTTCTCAAAGAAGAATTAAGGGACTGAACAAGAGCAAAATTAAAAAGCTGCAGGGAGTCAAATTTTGTAAGACTCAAAACAACTTGTGTTTTGAATGACACAAGTTTTTAAATGCTTGCGTCGGTTTTGTGTATTTGTTGGTGCTTTTTTGTTGTGTTTGTTTTAATATGTCTGTACATATTTTCTTCTCTTTTGTGAATCGCCCAAAGTACAATTTGTTATGGGGCAGCCATATAAATAAAGTCATTATCATTAAACAATCACAGACACAAATCAATCAGTATAGTTTTCTTAGTAGAGGACTCTACAGATGCCAAAATGTCCCTGGATCTCAGTTAGAGAACCTCTTATTACATGGCATGCCAACACCATACAAGACACACCATCAAGCATGAAGCTTGTACAAGTTTAACTGTATCATTTAGAAGATGTAACATCACACCTTTCATATAGTATAACGTGTCTCTCAGCATCTTGAACTGGGCAACATAGAGGGGATCACTGAACATTTTGTAGTACAGGTCTGCATGGGGATTCATCTACAAAGTATTTAAGAGAAAAAGATGTGTGATTATATCAGATAATTTAAAAAGGCAATATCCTATTTACACCTAGAAGCTTCTTTCTGTTCTCTGGCATAGCCACAAGTGTCACAAATCACAAACGTCACTCTCCTATGTCAACCAACATTAGCAAAATGCATTCTATATACAAACTGAGTATTATATATGTATCTATTCAGACTGCACATATTATTCTTTTTTCACAATTTCACACAATTAACAAATGTCATTAATTTTTAATACAGAAGAATGAAATGGGGCATAAGCTAAACGTCTTATCCATGCTATCAAGTTTAGAAGTTACTTTCACATTCTAGGCAATATAATTATTTTTAAAACCCAACTATTCCTTCCATATTTTTTGTAAACACTCCTTTTTGGACAACCTTCCATAAGCACTACCATCTAGAAAGAAATCCAGCAGCCGTGCCCAAACCCTCCAAGCCCACAGCAGCAAGAAGTATATTAAATTACTCTTTAAAGAGGAAAGACTTCTGATGAGACGTTCACATACCTCAATAACTTCAGCAATGACTGCGTCCAGGTTTTTGAGAACAGAATCGCCAACAATCTGTTTTACCTGAAATGCATGAACACAAAAAGATTGACATTTTATGGAAGTGATTCCCCCTCCTTACAAAAATAGAAATTGACACTGCAATCCTAAGCTGGGGAGTAAGCCACGCTGAACATGATATCCGACTACAATTTTGTACTAAAATTGTACCTTTTTTTTTTACGATCTGTAAGAAGTTATGTAATTAGGCATTATTAATTTAGTGAGGTATTTCATGATATTCACTATTTAGCCCCGAATTCCAAGGATTCATGAAAAACAAGGATTTTTACATGATTTCCAAAGAACGCTCGTGATGTACCATGTTCAGCAGCTGCCGGAGCATGTCGAGAGGAACGTTAAACTCCTTGTTGTGAATGCCATTGAAGAGAGGCGACACGGAGAAGCTGGAGCTGATTGTAGAGAAGTAATAATCAGGATCCACGGTGCTGCCATCAGGAAGGTAAGATCCTGCTTATGAAAAGAGAGAGAAAACATTGTGCAGTTATTCAGAAGGCTGATCACAATCCTGATGTGATCTACAGTTCATTAGAATCCAGCACAACTGGCACTTCAGATGCACAGCCCCATGGAAGCCAGGAGGACTCAGTAACTGAGTTGGTTTGGGGACTACAAAACCTTCCTTAAAGCAGGCGGAAAGACTGCAGTGTCAGCATCAGCATCCCATCCAACATTTTCATCACTCATTGTTATTAACTATACAGCAATTCCAAGGCTAATGGAATCGTGCATGTTGCCACTTTTTCAGACTAGCCATAAGCAAGTTTCCAAGTTCATTCATTCATACACATACACACACACACGTATAAAAAAAATCTTCAAGATGATATCAATATGAAGGGAAAGAGAACGTCTTCTACCAGGAGGCCATATTTTTGCAAAACCCTTAAATACTACAGCACTGTTCTTCACTGCATGGCCCATGGGTCACAGGTCTCTGGGGCACTCTTATGGGGAAAATAGGGGGCCAAGAACAGTCACCACAGAGATGACGCCTGCTGCAGTCACAGCAAAGTGGTTTAAACCAGGGCTTCTCAATGTTGAGTCCCCAGATGTTGTTGGACTTCAACTCCCATAATCCCCAACAGCCAAAGGCCACTGGGGCTGGGGATTCTGGGAGTTGAAGTCCAATAACATCTGGAGACCCAACGCTAAGAATCCCTGGTTTAAACAACAACCAACCCCTGTGGCACTGCTGCCTGTTCTCCACATTTTGCCAAGGTTCATCCTCCCCACAGCTGCCCCCATTCCAAGGTTTCAGGTACTCAGTTTTGCTTCCTGTCCTAATTTTGGCCCACACTTTTGATTTTGGCCAGAGCCGAATGCTATGTATAAACATCTACCTTCAAAGTACTGCGCACTAGATCCTCCAGGGGAACCGGGGAGAGGGACTCCACGTTCAGGGCTGACCTGAAAATGACACACACACAACGTACTGCTAAGTTTCATGAAAAACTAACATGCCAACGATGATTGAAGTTTCCAGAAAATCCAAGTAACATATACATAATAAAGCAACGTGACTGTGCAATCGCATAAGTTGTCATAATAAGGACCAATAAAAATAATCTGTATATTACAATAAAATATTGTAACGGCCATTTCCCCAATCACCATTTTGAGAATCTGTGACTGGGAAATTGTGACCGGTCTCGCCAACTGTAACCCAAGCATCCGTGGTTTGGCAAGATTTTTTTTTAGTTATTGGTGGGGCGGGGGTTCCTGCAATTTTGCGGGGTTCAGAGGTTCCATCCACTCACTCCTCTTGCTGGCCCTGCCAACCCCTCGTGATTTAAAGTGATTTTGAGTGGTTTGGGGGCATTCAAAAGTGCCTTTGAGCGATTGGGGGGGGGGTTTCCAAATTTTCCAGAGTTTCAATTTGCTCACTCCTCTTGCTTATTCTTGGTGATTTTAAGGGGTTCTGGGTGATTTTTAGCCATTTTTGTATTTTCTCTTTGATTTTTCAGTCTTTTTGCAACTGCAGTTCACCTTACCCCCTGATTCCCATTGATCGCCAACTGTGAATTTGCTAATGGTGAGGTTTTGCCAGAACGGAAGCCTCGCGATTGGATAGGGATGACTACATTGTTGAATCCAGACAATATTCTGCCTTCTTGCACCAAGAGCCCCTAAATTCAATGGCCAGTGTGGCAGGGGGTGATGGGAGTTGTAGTCCAATAACCTCTGGGGACCTGAGACTGAGAACCCACTCTCCAACTGTGTTCCAAGCACATGGAAAACAAACCTGAGAGATGCTGGAGACGCTGCTGGTCTTCCGCTTCAAAGAGCCTTCTTGGCAGACAGAGAGCAGCGAGTTTGGAAGGATCGACCGGAAGTCGTTGAAAGAGCGTCTGCGAATGCCGTCCAGCTCGTTGGGGGCGCGGAGGGAATGTGGAGGAACTTTAGGGAAGAGCTTCGACAGGAGAGACTCTTCGGAGTTGCTGTAGCGCCCAAATGCTCGCGAAACCCCAATCAGGCACGGCACAGCGTATCGGCACAAGTATTCTGGGGAACAGGAGTGGGGCGTTTCAGAAGCAGGCTTCTAGGAGGTGGAAAGTGCTTCCTAAAGGGAAACTGTGCAGTGCTTCCTAAAGGGAACGTGCAACGGCAGCTGGTATGACTGTTGCTACGTATTTACGATAAGACGGACACCAGCAAATGTTGATCGAACTTGGATTGTGCATTGGGAGGGTTCACACAACCCACCAAACCTCAGTAAGGAGCCCAGGAGATGCCAATGGCTCACACCCCCCTGTGTTGTCTGAACCCACCCAAGTCCAGTTCTGCAATTAAAAAACCAGCAGGAGCTGGAAAATCAGTTTTAATACCTTTATCCTGGATCTGTGGCGACTGGCACATTCCCAGCAAGACTTGCATCACTTGCAAAATTGCTTCCCAAACCTAAAATAATCCAGACAGACGTCGCCGGGTGAGTGAATTTCCCTTTTCAGTGTGAGATTTAACAAATGGAAGCTTCGCGTAACATTCAATGGAAACTTCAGTTTTGTGAACTATATAAATAAATCTACATGTGAAATATCAGCTATATCAGCATTTATCACACTGCACGTTTGAATCCTTTCCATGGATTTTACCTGCTCTCTCAGAGTGGCATCCCTATAGGCCACATCCGACAACAGGGTCACCAGGCAGAAGCTGAAGTTTTCAGCAATTGGAAGAAGGCCTATCATTGTCATAAAAAGACAAAACAGGGTGACTGAGAATCTGAACCAAATTCCAACAATTATGCATCACAAGACTAAACATCCTCCATACTCGATGGCACAGCCAACCAACACCAGACTATTAACAGCTAAGCCCATAGCAATCAAAAGAACATTTCACATTCTCGTTTTCTACTCCATAATTAAGAGATAGGTGTCTCTGAGACGTTCACCCAGCTATGCGAGTAGCTCCCGCACAGCTATAACGAGTCTTTAACCCAGTCACGCTGGCAAAAGCCGATAGTGTGGAGGTCTTTCCCTTGGAAAAAGCTCCCTCCCAAAGCTCTCTCCTTTGATTAGGATTTGATTTGATTTGATTGACTCCTTTGATTTGATTTGATTGATTTGATCTGGGACTCCCTGTTAGAGAGAAGACTGCTCAGGAACCCTACCACTTACGTCCATTATTTAATTACAGAAAGCTACCTAGGGGTGTAGTCACCTTAAGTGTGCAGAGGGGAAATGCTTGACTAACAGCCGGTTTGAATCCCCGTTGGTATGTTTCCCAGACTATGGGAAACACCTATATCGGGCAGCAATGATATAAGAAGATGCTGAAAGGCATCATCTCAGACTGAGTGGGAGATGGCAATGGGAAACACCTCTTGTATTCTACCAAAGACAACCACAGGGTTCTGTGAGCACCAGGATTCGAAATCGATTTGACGGCACACTTTACCTAGGTGTGTACACTCTTACCAAAAAAACCAAACACCAAATTACCTCTGCCTTTCCGTGAATTGCTCTCTTCTATCCACTGCACTTTGGAAAGGCCTCTCAGCAGTCGGAGAAGATAAGGAACCAGAGTATCTTTATGCTGGAAGGGAAATTAAAATTTATTTTTTTAAAGAAACACATCATAATGAGAATCTAGATACAACGTGAACATAGTTCTCCTAAAGATTAGCCCCACACAGATCAAGTAGCATACAAAGCTAGATTAGTCAATTAAATCTGTGGCTGAGCAAATTAAAGCATTCCAGTCTGTCTGGCATCTAAGGGAGAACACGGTAGTTTCGTAGAAGTGCCCAGGTGCCCCCTTTCACTGTTTTTTGCTCAGCCACAGCCAACTTTCTACTTTCACTTGGCTTTTAGATTATTTATGAGAGCAGTGAAGCATTTAGGTTTTTTGTCCGTTGCTTTTAGATTTTTAGTCACCTTGTAGTTTTAATTCATGTGCTGTATTTATTATTTCCCCCTCTTTTAAAAAAAAACTGTTAAACACACACACAAGGCAGCTTACAGCAGAGAAAGGTGGGATGAAAACCCTTAAAATAAATAAATAGCTGCTTTAAAGGAAGGGAGACACCTACTTGCAGGTCAGACTCAATTAGAAAAATCCCCAAAGCAAGCACAGCATCCCTGCGACGTTCATCTAGCTGGAAGATCCCATGGATGTCTACTGGACACATGCACAGTAGCTTCTGTACCTACAGAAAGAAAAAAGAGATAATATGAGGACATTTGTTGCAAAAATGAATGTAGGTGCTTCTAAATATCTGCCATCATCAATTGTAACGGTTCAAGTCCTTAAGTTTATATTAGTCTTATCACACTCTAGGGATAAGGAATCTACTTTCTTCAGTTCAATCTTGGTAACAGAAGACACACACCCCTCCAAAAAAAAAGTCCACACTAGGGATGTGCAAATTGATTTGAATTTGAATTGATTCAGCTCGAAACTGGGTGATTCAAGTGACTAAAGTTAAAATTGAATCGCCGCTTAAAAGAGCAATTTGATTCAAATTCGAACTGAGTTTTCAAAATCTGATTCAATTCTGATTTGAGACCCATTTGGCACCTTTCAAAAACCATTCAGCCGCCCTGATTGTTTAAAAAAGGTGCCAAAACAGGGTTGAATAGATTCGAATTTAAATCAGATTTCCGGACCAGATTCTAATTTGATTCAAATCCGAAATGAATTTTCAGAATTTGAGTCAAATTCAAAATAAATTGAAAAATTCATTTCATGCACTTCTCTACTCCACTCTTTGCTCAATATGGACGCATTACATGCTAATACACTAAAACTGAAAATGTTTAGGAGAAATGAACAGGGCGGGGAGAGAATCATGAACTCCTGGGGAAGAAAACAAAGACTTAAGTGGAAATTATTTTGGTTCAACTTAACATTTGTTTCTGCCTCCATCGTGGACAGCAGCTTTATCTATTTTAGGCTGCAAGCAGCTGTTTATTTTTACACTGGGTTTTATAAAATCATCAGCCCTGGGCCCTCATGACAAGGCAAACGACAGAGCCAAATACAAAACAATGAAGAAGAAAAAGAAACCAAAATCTCTTCTCTGATAGTGAACAGCTTTCCAAATGCAAAGACGCTCTGCTCCTTCAATGCAATTCACAGATTTACTGTAGCATCAGTTAGCCTGTAACTGACAAAATGGGCTCTAGCCACAAGAGCGTCACATCTCAAAAAATGTATTCACCTTTAAAGGTACGAGACGGCTCTTTTGCAAGAATGACACAGTTCAGTCATGAGTTATTAAACTACCCAATTCCCTTGTCAGATAGGGAATTTCCTTAATCACACACGGATGCTGCCACGGCTGGGACCATACTTTCTTCATCCATAGTGTCGCTAAAACACACCGGGCTTCCCAAGAAGGCGTGCCATATCACGTAATTCTTTATGATTAAATACTAGCTTAACCGGCCAGATTGAACTATCAGTGTCCTTTTATGCTCCCTAATGTTTAAAATAAGTTGTGCGTATAGATGTCACAACATTTATGAGGATGGGGCCATAGCTCACTGAGAGAGAGCATCTGCTTTGACCGCAGAAGGTCCCAGGTTCAATCCCTGGCAGCATCTCCAGGTAGGGCTGGGAGAGACTCCTGCCTGAAAAGCTGCTGTTGACAACACTGAGCTAGATGGGCCAATGGTCTGACTCAGTAGAAGGCAGCTTAAGAATGTAAGAAGCGCCTTCCTGGATCAGGCCCAAGGCCTATCTAGTCTAGCACTGTTTCCCTCAGTAGCCCAAGATGCCCTGGAAAGTCAAGCAACCACAGGTTGAAGGCATCTCCTCTTACTGTTGCTATCCTGCAACTAGTATTTGGAGGCATTCTCCCTCTGAACAAACATGGAGGTAGCCTATAGCCATCAGAACTAGTAGCCACTGGCAGACCTGTCCTCCATGAATTGGCCAAAGCCCTTCTTAAAACCATCCAAACTGGTGGCCATCACCACGTCCCATAGCAGAGAACACCACAGATTAATGATGTGCTTCCTGTGTTCATATGTATATCACAAAAACCAAGTACAAAAAGCCAGAATATATATCCTAAAATGTGAGCCATGAAACGATAGCCAAATGTCTCTGAAACCATTATAAACTCCATCTACGTAGTTGCTTACCGTTAGGGAATTAGGTTCAGGGACCAACAAGCAAATTATATTGCAGATTCTAAAAGAAATGTCAGCCTGTTACATAAGAGAGCTGATTGTGTCCACCTTGATCAGTCAATAGCCCTTTTAAAACCCGAGCCCCCAAGAGGCTGCAACTGCAAATTTCTCCAGTTGTGTTAATACTAGATTAGGGGGGGAAAGTCCTTCCACAAATGTGTGTGTGTTCCTAATATACAAGTAACAATTAGCCAAGATTATACTAATGCTTAGAGTACCCCACAAAGGACCACTGGTCTAATTCCAGTAAGCTTGCCCTTATATAACAGAAAACTAGTCTGCACACAATACAGTTCAGTACATTGTTTAGTTGTGTTGTATTAGTGGTGGTGGGGGAGGCTAAAATGTGTTAAAAAATCACCCACTTTCCCATTTCTTTGGTGGGTTGCCACCATGCCCTAGCACCCAACCCACATTGGTGACCCCAGAGGCTACCCATGGGGAACAATGGGGTATTTTGAGTTTCCCCATTGTTCCCTATGGTTGAAACACTCGAAACGTTTTGAGGGCTTGTTCCGTCGGAGTGGCGGCTTCATTAAAACATCACCCATCATCAGCCTTAGGCTGGAGAAATAAACCTATTGCTTAACAGACAATAGAAACTGAACCTCTCTGCAAACTGTGTATCTTTACTCATGATACAACCACCACCACCACCAATAACAACAGGAATTTCATTAAGGCGTCACCGATCAGCAGTCTTAGGCTGGAGGACTAAGCCTATTGCTAAACATGAAACAACTGAACGTTGCTTTGCTGGGTAAACAGTGTCTTTACTCATGATACCTCATCATCATCATCATCAACAAAAATAACAGCTTATTATTTTTCTCCTGGCACCAACTCTGCAGGGCAGAGCAGCCTTCATCTCTTGGAGTGCTGAACAGGAATATAGGAAACGGAATATAGGAAACTGCCATATAGTCAGGCCACTGGTTGGTCTAGCTCAGTATTGCCTACACAGATTGGCAGCGGCTTCTCCAAGGTTGCAGGCAGGAGTCTCTCTCAGCCCTGTCTTGGAGATGCTGCCAGGGAGGGAACTTGGTGCCTTCTGCATGCAGACAGACAGATGCTCGTCTCAGAGCAGCCCCATCCCCTCAGGGGAATATCTTCTAGTGCTCACACATAGTTTCCCATCCAAATGCAAACCAGGGCGGTCCTTGCTTAACAAAGAGAACCATTCATGCTGGCTACTGCAAGACCAGCAAGGAGTCCCTGTTGCACTGATAGGAACCTAGGAAGCTGCCTTCTACTGAGTCAGACCCTTGGCCCATCGAGTTCAGTATGGCCTACCCAGGCTGGCAGCAGCTTCTCCAAGGTTGCAGGCAGGAGCTTCTCCCAGCCCTCTCTTGGAGATGCTGCCAGGGAGGGAATTTGGAACCTTCTGCATGCCCCCACCCCTTAAAGGGAAGGTCTTGCACATGCAGTCTCCCCTCCAAATGCAGACCAGGGCGGTCCCTGCTTAGCAAAGAGGGGGAGAGGGGCTTCAGCCCTTGGCACACCCGCCTCACCCCGCCCCAAATCAGCTGCCATCCAGTGTTCCCTGGAAGAGGGATTGCCTCCCAGACCTTGTGGACTACGACTCCCGCCATCCCCGGCCCAAGGCCACAGCAGCGGGGGCTTCTGGGAGTTGTAGTCCGCAGCCTCTGGGAGAGAACCCCTCTCCCCCCACCCGCCCAGCGCCAGCCTGCCGCCGTCCCGCCCGGCTGCGGCACCTTCTCGAGCGGCGCGGGTCTCTGCACGGCCAGCGAGCGGGCGAGCGACAGCACCGTGTTGAAGTAGAAGCCCCGCGACGAGCCCGGGCTGCTGGGCTTCTCCGCCCGCGCCGCGGTCACTGCCGCGGCGGTGGCGGCCGCCGCCGTCGCCACGGCCAGGGCCGACATCTTGCCCAACCTTCCTCCCGGCGGCCGCGCTCTCGCGTCGCTCCTCTCGCGGGAGCTGCCGCCGGGCTTGAGGGCGTTGGCGGCGGCGGCGGCACCGGGGTGATGGTGCCGCTCTAGGCCTCTGCGTCTCTATGCCACCTCCTTTCCGCTAGTATTTTCGTGTCGACATTTCTCTGTATGATAATTCCTTCGGCATCCTAGCTGGGTTGTGGGCATTGAAGAAGAAAGCGGCTTCACTTAGCCCTACTGAGCGTGCTCGGCTGTATAGGAGCATGCGCAGAGGTGCTACAGTTACCACAAGGAAAACCAAGCACCGGAAGTGCCGCTACGTCGACGTGTCCTTTTTCTCCTTCTCTGTGGTTTCTCGCCAAACATGGCGGCGCCCGTTTTGACTTCACTTCCGGGATCCTACTCTGGCAAAAACCATCATCTCACACACCTTCTTTTCCTCCTCCCTTCGCTGTACTCTCTTGTCCCCCTACCCCATAACTTTTTATTTCCCCACTGCAGCTGCGTTTCCCCTGAATTCTTATTATTTCAAGGGGAAGAGAACGGAAATCTACCGTGATAATTCCATGCCCCCCCGTGGAAACAGGAATTGGTTTGTTCCGACCGCGCCCACTTTGTTTACTATGCTCCTCCTCCCTCTGCACCACACACCCCCGTCGCTTAGAGGTGGTTTGGCCCAGGAGGTGGGAGGGAGGCGCCTCCGCTCTTGCTGCTGCTCTCGTGACGGGAAGAGAGAAGAAGGCGAAGCGGCCTCTGACAGGACGCTGGTGGGTCAGCTCTGGGGAGAAGGAGTGGGGAGTGGGGGGCCCGGGAATTAGGAGTGGGGCAGAGGAGAATGCCTGGGGGACGGGAGGGAGGGAGGGAGCTGGGGGAGGGAGGGGGAGCAGGGTAAGGGGTGAGGGAGGGGAGTGGGGGGCTGGGGGGGTGAGAGGGAGCAGGGTAGGGGGTGAGGGAGGGGAGTGGGGGGCTGGGGAAGCTCCCTCCCAGAAGCTAGCAGATACTGGTGGATTGAAACTAAGGAGTGTGTGTGAAGGGGAGGGGGAGGGGGGAGGGGAGGATTTGGGGAGAAGAAGGGGGGTAATATTTTTTCACATATTGGCTCCAGTTTTTTTTAACAACAACAGCACCCTGTTCAGGTTATAGGTGTAAAAGGATCCCCCTCTCCCCTGTGATTTCTATGCCTCTTCTCAGGAAATTAAAAAATAAAATAATGCCCCCCTGTCCCCACAAGGCTCACAATCCCCTCTTTTCCCCCAACAGAAGACGACTCTTGAGTTAAGATGACCCCAGGGGTGTAGCTACAATTGAACCCGGGGGGCAGTGAATGCCTCTCCTCCTACCAAGTATATAAGAAGCACCGCTTAAAAGGTGTTTCTGTGCTCAGTTAACAGGAGGATGTGTTGTGTTAAGACGGCCTTGGTGACCCCAATTGCATTTGGAGGTTAGGCTTGACACATCCAGAAGAAGAGGCTATGTGAAATTTATTTATTTTTCATTTTTTACATTTATATCCCGCTCTTCTTCTGATGAGCTCAGAGCGGTGTACATGGTTATTTTTATAATAATAATAATAATTAATTAATTTATAATAATGTATTATGAGCAGGCAGCTTTTTCACCTCTGAGAGCTTCAGAAGTGCCTTGTGTTTGTTTGTTCGTTTAATGCTGCAATCTGATAAGGAAAGGAAATTCCATGGAAATCGTGGCTTACCATTGTCCAACCGTCAACAAGTCCTATTTATTTTTGTGAGGCTGCCAAGAGATGGCAGTAAAGATGACTAGAAGGATCTTCCGGTAAATGTGAATGCCTTAGTGGGTTGATTTAGGATTGCTTGGAGAGCCTCATCTGTCTGTCTTTTTTCCTCATTGCCATGGTGGTCTTTGTGTAATGAGATCCCAAACTAACCTCTTGTTTTGTTAAGAATTAATGCTGATGAAGCATGCCTTCAAAATGACGATTGATCTTGAGACGTTAGCACTGTGCAGTGACTCATCTCGAGACCAGGAATGCTGTATGATTTACCAGTAATGTTGAATCAGATTCCAGCAGAAGTACTGTCATGTCATCTGGCACGTGTCGTTTATAGTTTGGCACCTTCTCTTGATGATAAAGAACTTTTTATAACTGTAATATAATTGTAAAGTATGGCAGGAAGGGCAGGCAACTCGGGCCAAAGGGAAGTGTTGACACAATGGAGGAAGTTACTTGTGCACTATCTTTCAATTTTTGTTAATAAATTGCTGGAAATGATAACTGTAGTTCAGCAACGGCTGGAGAACCGAGGTGGCCTACCCTTGATCTAGCAGGGTGTTTTGCCTTGATCAGGCTAAACACTGTCTGATTTATTTGATTTATTTATATTCGGTTAATATACCGCCCTTCCTGAAGTGGCTTAGGGCGGTTTATGTTAGAATAACAAACACAGAATGAAACCATTAAAATCAAGAAACATTGATAGAGGTTGGTATTTGTCGCAGCAAGCCATTTTGACCACAGTTTTAAATATTAGCACGACTTTGCTTCTTTTACAGGGTTTGCTTTTCCCATCCCATGGATGCCAGCCATCTCTGAAACGAAGACATCAGTCTGGAAAATATCAGTGTGAATTTTTTTGTTCCCCTGCGTCTGACACTTGTCTACATTCTCACTATAAAGGGGAATTTAACTGGGAGGTGGAATTATGTCGTCCCATCCAAAAAGCTACAATCCCTTTGATGATGACGATGACGAAGACTTAAAGCCAGTGAAGTGGAATGATCGCAGTAATGATTGTAATGAACCTGCTGGGGAAGCTACAGACAGGCAGAGGTACCTGCAGCAAGAGGTCCTGAGGCGATCCCAGGCCACAGTGGATAGCACTAACCGGTCACTGTCGCTCATCTATGAGTCTGAGCAAGTTGGAGTAGCCGCATCAGAGGTAAGCAAGGCTTCTCCAA